>NC_057947.1:25181652-26381652 GCF_018555375.3 Anguilla rostrata
AATGTACACTCATACACACACACACACACACACACACACACTCACACACACATTGTTCTGTAAAGTAAGACACTTGGGAAATGAATGATCATAAAACAACCATGTAGAAGAGGACACTGCATGGCAGAGTCGCTCATGACTTAATATTTTTTCTGCTCCACAATTTTCAACTTGGGATCTTAGCAGCTGCTGTTTTTTTTTTTTTCACAAACGGTTCAAACCACTGGGAGTGAGACTGTAAATGGAAAACTGAACAAAATACCTAGTCTGTACTACAGGGCCACACAATCAGGAAGCTCTCAAAAATTGTTCAACGGTTCCAGACTGGGGAGGGGGGGGGGCTGAGGGGCTTAGAACTCAATCGCAAGATAAGAACAGCCCTCCGAGCTAGGCTACTTAGCACCTGCTCTGTCTCCTCTACAGATAGCCTGAGCTATTTCTCTTCAAGAAACAACTCCAAAAAGAGATATGGCTGAGTTTGAACTTTTTTTGTTTCATTTCTTTCCTTTCTTGCCCATGTAATTATTCTCTATAGTGAGGGTGGTGGGTGGTGGGGGGGGGGGGGAGTTTTTTTCAGGATAATGGGGTTTTTTATTCAGCTGTTTACGTACAATCCAGTGAAGTCTCGCACTTTCAGTGAGAGGTTGTGTGTGTGTGTGTGTGTGTGTGTGTGTGTGCCTGTGTCTGTGTGTACCCACGCAGATCTCTGCCCCGGCTGACTGCGAGCACGCCGCATGTCTGTGTGTTGCAGTAACGTTGCAGTGACGCTACGGAAACGTTACGCCGCGGTGGTGATGTCACACACTCCTTGGCTCAGGGGGGAGGGATCGCGTGGCGAGGGGTCCTGCTGGGCGCACGTGTGTGTGTGAGACTGCGACCGATCGCGTGCGGTTTGATGTGTGACGCGCGTCGTCTGCGTGCTGATGGACGCTCCGCTCGGTGGGAACAATCAGGCCGCTGTGCGAACCCGTCCCGCCGCTCCAGTCGCTCGCATTGCCTGCTCTGCTCCGTCTAATCCGTCAGGCTTTGTCTGATGCTTTCTGGGAGCAGAGGCGGGGAATCTCTCGTGTCCTGGTGGCTGCTTGCCCGCGTCTCTGCGGGTCCAGGTATCACAGCCCCGACGGGCAGAGAGGGCACCGGGTGCGAGGCACAGCCATCCCATCTCACTCCATCCATTCTCTCCCCCCCCCCCCCCCCTCCTGCCTGGTCTAGTGCCACGCCCTCCATATCATTCACGTCCAATTAACTTTTCACTTCCAAACCCCACTATCCCCTGGGGCCAACAACTTATGGCGGTGACACTTTGACCTGGTTCGGCCTGCCTGTCATTCCAACAAGTGGCGTGTCTGTTGTTTTCACAGGCTAAGACCATTTTATTTGGACAGAACTCAGCCGTGACTCCGCCCCCCCCCCCCCCAGGATCCATCTCCACCCCTCCCTCTCTCACGCCCCGCCCACTGCTGTTCCCATCAATCTCACCTTTCGGTTCTTTTCTTTTGCTGGTTTTCCGTTTTTATATTTGTTCTTTTGCTGTAAAAAGTGTTTAAAATATTATTTGTATTATATGATGTTAGTACAGTAATGTTCTTTATTAAGGAAAAAGAAAAAATTTATTTTTGTTACTGGTCTGTTTCATAATTCTTTTTTAAATTGGTATTGTAAGATATCTATGCAAAAGCTGTTCAGTGGAGCATTTTTATTTAAGAATGTAATATGTGTAATAAATGGTAGAACCAGCTTGGCTTCTCATTGCCTTTTCTGTGTGTATGAGTGAACACTAATTACCCTGGCTCATTTGTCACACTGTGTCTTTTGGAGCCAAACTGATCCTTAACCTGTCCCAAATCAGAAGGTTGGAGCTCATTATGGACCTTGTCACTTCATATAACAATGTGGCTTCGTGTAATAATGAGTAAAGATGTCTGGCAGCAGGTCTGTGCGTGTGTGCGTAAGGTAAGCCAGGTTAGCTCTGCTGATCTCTGCAGTACAGGCTCTGGGTGAGGAACACCAGACCCCTGGGCAGGTGTCTCTGGCTAACTGTGCTACTCCAGAGTCTCTGGGAGTAACGGACGATCTGGCGCGTTCCTCGTGTGCCTGGTGATTTACTGCCTTTATTACAGATAAGACACGGTCGTGGAGGTGTCTTCTCCACTGCGAAACACATTATCTCTGATTATTTCTTTCACACTCTCTCTCGCAAATTAATGCATTGAATAATGAACATTAGTCAAAGGGCTAATGTGGAAAAGAGACTGGTTACAAATCATCAGTCTGATGTTAATGCCACGGGGGAGGGGGGATGGGGGGTTTTTCTTGTTTTAACTTGGGTGTGGGAAGCAATTGTTAGTGGGAAGTTGATGGATTGAAAACTTTTTAACATGCTTGCTCCCAGTATTGGGAGTGTAACATTCAAGTGTGGCAATCAAGCGTGACGGATTCTGGAAGAAAAAAAAGACAACTACAGCGTGCTGTTCAAGAGGAGTGTGCTGATTCAAGCTAAATTTACCCAGGTGAACAACATGGATGCCCCCACCAAGCTTATATATATATATATTTATTTTTTTTGATCTTGAGGAAAGGAGCAAAGAAAATAATAGCTTTCCACTGCTGAAACTGCCATGTGGGACAGGGGTGATGACACAGGTGGAGATCTGCAAGGCTGCAGTTTCCTTCTTCATTAGCCCCCACACAGCAGAGAGGTGTAGCAGCGGAGCTGCCTCAGAGCTGCAGCAGGGTGTACCCAATCAGTGTCCAGTCCTTCATCAGCCTCTGTCTCCTGCCAGCACTGACACCTGGGGCTCCATCCTTCTTAAATGAACTGCTTATGATGTCACAATGCCAAGTACAAACCTCAGGGACTTGGAGGGGATCTGTTCTGTACTGGGCTGTTTTAAAATGGCTATTTAAGCCATTTTATTTACTGGGACAAAATTTACCATTTCTGATGGAGGGCTGGGGCGGGGGGCGGGCACTGGGGGTATTTTTTGAATTTGATGTGTTCATGAGGAAGAACTGGGGCGATGTGGAGGCCAGCAGTGGCTGCTGCCCCATCTCTCATGTATAAGGAGGGAGCAGGTGGAAAACAATGTTTCAGCCTCAATGCTATTGGACAGAATAATTATGTTAGACCCTCCTTCTGGAAAAGTGGAGCAGGTCCAGAAATGTCAAAATAATTTATTTTGAAGAGGGCACCGCTGGTTTTGGGTACTGTTCTCTTTGTGCTATTTTAAGACGTGTGGGGAAGCTTCGTCTTGAACGTCACCTGCTTTTAATGAACAGAGATAAAGTGGTCAGGTTCATCTGTCCTCCTTTCCACTGGTCCATCCTGAACGTATGCGGGGGGGAATCAGAGGGGGTGAGGGGGTTTTGTGATGGAGGAACCCCTCTTCTTCAACCCCAGTTCTCTGCTGCAGGTTCGCCTGAGCACATCCCCTAGACATCTGCTTTTGTTAAGGCAGGTGTCCCCAGGCTGTGTGACCTGTTTAGTTTTGAGACATTTGAACACAGGACCTGAGGATGGTGTTTCTGCGCAGGTGTAGTTCCGGTCAGTACAGGGCTGATTGTGGAGGGGTCCTGGTGTGCACCGTCTCTGGAGAACACTGCTCAGCTGGCAGGGAGCAGCACTGTTCCCCATTCCTGAGAGTGAGGCGGGAGATTTAGTGAAGTGAAGGGGCTTGAGACACAGTGGGGGGGGGGGAAAAACAATAACCACCACAACAATGATTCTTCTCAGCCGGGGCCAGAGTTTGCCGTCGCCCTGGCGCTCGGTGAGCTGTTCACGGTGACCAGGTTCTTTTTTTGGGGTGCCATTCTCCAGGGAGAAAAAAGATGACTGCACGCTCATTAATCTTATTCTTAGGCACGCAAAACCAGCAGTCCTCAGTCCACACAAGGCACAGCCAGAGAGGGGAAGCTGCATGCTGATGTGATGGTCCCATTAAAAGCAGTGCTTGTAAAATGCAAACGGATGGAGTTGGATTTTTACAAGCTGCATAATGCATAATGCACAGTGTGGTACAGTAAGTGGTATAATCTGCTGTGCTAATAATAAAATGAGTTAATATTTTACTTTAACTGAGGTGAAGACTATTGGTTGAATGTGTGTAGTAATGTTTTACATTTATTTACAAGAAATATACATTTACAAGAAATGTAAATGCAAAAATTTATGTTTATTTCTTTTTTTATTTCTTTGTGCCTCTCCTCCCTCTCTCTCTCTCTCCCTCCCTGTCTCTCATACTATTGAAGTACTATGAAGTACTATTCTTTCCTCTAAATACTTGTTAGCAAATTTCTTTGCCATGTCAAATGGATTATCAGAGGTGTCAGTTCATAACATGTCCATGTACACCTAGAATAGTATTATATTTCTTACACTTCAATTCATTAATATTTTATCATTTTTTACTCCATTTACAACCAAATTTTACACAATGCTTCACCATGGACATTTTTTAAATGAACACTTTACTCTTTTCTTGTTTATCTGAAGGCACGCACATTCTCTGTCCCTCTTGTATGTTCAGCTCTTGTGTTGTTTGTCCTTACTATGGTAAAACTGCACTTCTATGAATCCCTTTGGCTAAAAGCATCTGCTAAATAACTAAATTATAATTTTTTTTCCAAGGGAATTAAAAAAAACAGAATAGAAACTCAATTTAGCCAATTTGGAAAAGCCCCAGAATTGTTCCCTGACCTGTTAGCAAAATTATTACCTGCCCCCTGAGCTCCTGGGTAATGGTGTGATATGAAAAACACAGAAAACAGCCATACTGAAGAAAGTAGGCCAGCGTTTTTAAGGCTGAGAGGCTTGACTTGGATGATCTTCATTGCAAGAATGATGCTTATTAAGGCTATGATACAACAGTGTATTCAGATTTGATAGGATTACTGTATAGTGAAAATATTATAGTGAGACAATCCACAACATTTCTCCTAAACACAGGATGTTGTTACAGGATAGTGCTAGAGAATGGAGGGACCAAAATAACTAAACATGTAATCTCCATCATTTTATTATTAAATTTTTTTTTTTTTTTTTTGGTATTGTGGGAGGGATCTAGGCAATTAGAGGACCACGCCTACTGGTTAAGTAGGAACACACACCTGGATCGTGTTACGAATCAGTCCAGGATTTAAAAGTGTGCTTCTTTCCACAATCAGTTCCTGATTCCTTCTCACAAGCAGAGCTCTGCCACAGGTATGCTTATGTTGCTTATCTTCGGTTTACGCTGTGTATTTAAAAATATTTAAATGAGACCGGGTGAATTGTGTCTCAGGGCAACTGTTGTAATCCGGCGTATGTGTGACAAAGGTGTAACCACTGGGCATGTGGCATTTTATAACCACGTCATAAAATCTTTTTCTCTGGCTGTGCTTTGTATCACATTTTCGGTTTATAGCAATGATAAAATATAAAGGCCAATGATTCTGATCGTATGGAAATATAGGGGGTGTGCTGTAAACTGAAAGGTACAGGAAAACAGCACATTTTTAGTTTGGCCTGCAGATTGAGGAAGGTAAGCAGTGATTAATCGTATTTTTTTTGCTCGCGGTATGTGATTGTCAGTTAATATTTAATAACCCCAGCTGATTCATGAGCTCCCGCTCCAAAAAAGTGATGAATCCAGCCGCAGCGTATTTTCACCGATCTCTCTAGAGGACTCCGTCAGCACCTTTACGCTCAGCAGCTCCTCCATCCGCTTACTGCGTAAACTCTGCCCTGTTTTTTTTATTTTATTTTTTCATTTAAATGTCCAAAGCAGGCGGATATTGTCAAACATACGAATGCTTTCCACCAGACTGACCTCTCTCTAGACATAGACTCTCTCTGGCTGCTGACACCAAACCCTTTCAGCTTTTTAATTAAAAATAGTCGCTGAATTGCCTTCTTATAAATAATATCAATGTTGCTTGTATTGCCCAACTTATCGATGTATGCCCCTGGATACTTAACACATTCCACAATCACCACAGGTTAGTCACAAAGGGTAAGTGGCAGGAGGGGGCCACTACTGTTCAGAATGAGTTCATTAGTTTTGTCTGTATTGATCCATATTGTTTTTAGTACCATCTTTATGAAATAAACCAATCAGGGCCATATCATTAGCATGTTTGAACAGAGCACATCCTGCAGTCTCTTTCATTTGTATAAATTGAATGGAAAACAAAAAACACATCCCTGTGGAGCTCCCGTACTGGGTGGCAGTGTAGTATAATGGGTAAGCGCTGGTCTTGTAACCTAAAGGTATGATTCCCAGGTAGAACACTACCATTGTACCCTTGAGCAAAGTACTTAACCTGCATTGCTTCAGTATATATGCAGCTGTATGAAGGCATGCAATATAAATGCTATGTAAAAAAAGGTTGTGTAAGTAGCTCTGGATAAGAGCGTCTGCTAAATGCCTGTAATGTAATAAACTTCTTTGACACATACTCACTGGGGTTGATGGTTTTAAAAGTCCTTGATCCTGTGAATGAGGCCTCTGTCCACCCCCAATGTCAGGAGTCACTGCAGAAGTATGTGAATCTGCATAGTATTAAATTCTAAACTAAAATCAACCATGAAAAAGGGCTTCATTGAATTAACCTAGAAGTTTACTTCAATTTGTTACACCTATATTCTTTTAGGTTTTCTCAACTGAAATGTTTTAGGTTCATTCAGATGTATGAATAAAATCTGTGTGTCTTAGGCTGCTATAAATGTTTGGTGACCATTGTGACCGTGGCGACCGCTGCACCCTCCATCCCCTCCTGTGCAAAATGCAAGGTGTCCAGTCGATCTGTTATAGATGAGGTCACATGGTTAGCCACAACTCTCTCCATGCACTTGGCCAATACAGAAGTCAGGTCCACAGGGTGAATGTCATTCAGGGCTTTGGGCCCTGGCCTTTTTGGAAGTGGGATGATAGTTCGCACTGTTCATGTTGTAGGTACAGTGCATGCCTTTGATACAAAAACAGAAAGAACAGGGTCGTTACTGGAACACACTTTAAAGACCCTGCCATAAAGGCCATTGGGGCCAGACGCCTCACTGGGCTTAATCAGGAAGAGAGGGCAGCCCCCTTTCTGCCAGCTGCACTATGGGGTTCATGGGGGTATTGTTACTTACAGTCCTGGTGTCATTGTTAAAATCAACAGCATCAAAACTTCCGCACAACACGCTAAGATCGTTCTGAAAAGCATTGTCCAAATGCACGTCATTTTGATTCTCAGACACCCTCCTCATTGTTTTGTTGAGCCCCTCCCAAGCCTGTCTGGGGCTCCCTGTGCAAAATCTATCCTCTGGTCTGTTTTTGCACCCCATTTTAGCTTTCTGGAGTTTGGCTCTAAGCTCTATTCTGATCAGGAATGCAGCCTTTTCCTGAGGCATACTTTCATTTCCTTTGTCATCCATTGTTTATTACTGGGGTATACTTTGATAGTCTGTGTGCTTATAACTTTATAAGATTTGTTATAAGAATGTATGTGTATGGATGTAAATACGTATGTAATTTTAATACCTTACTATTATGATTTATGCAACTTACTTTTTTTGCCTATTTTCAAACCTTTTGAGTAGTGGCCTAATCAAGAGTACATTATGTGATAATAAAACATGCCATACACGCTTGTAACAAGTAGTGCTGCATTGCGCAGAACAGAATGTGTGTTTGCTTATCAAAGTGGCAAGTGGTGGCATCCCATCTGGCACAGTCTTTGCAATGAATAATTTCAATTGATCTGCAGTGTGGCCAATGTCACATGACTTTAGTATCAGTTGCTTGCAAAACATCTCATTGTCTAATCATGCTTGCTATTTTAATGATGGCCATGGTAGTTATGCATTATTACACTCATGTGCACATGCGTGCACACACACATTTTTCCAGCTGAACCCATCTCAAGTCAAACTTTTTCCCATATGTAAAAAAAAAAAAAACAAGTACAATGTTACCAAAGAGTTATTTAGCTTGTAATTAATTTAATCATCACTTTGGATAAATGCTACTAAACAAACCGCATGGTATGGGTATTTGTTACTAGCCTGTGCAAAGCAAGAAATACTTTTTACTGAACATGTCCTTCTGTACCACAGCTGGTTTCATTTCCATATATAATTATATACACATATAAGAATATTGCATATTCTTACAGGCCTAGAATACCAAAAAATCTAAATCTAGTTCTACTAGCTAGGTGTGAGCTTCACATGTACAGTACTTTTTAATCGCTGCATGACAGTTGATATAGCTAGCTAAATGATTAGAATAGTGAATGTTGCACATACTGTAAGAATGGGAAGAGCTGAAAACTTCCCTCAGTCCATACATTCGCATGTTTAAAACGCTCACAACAATACATGGTACAGTTATCTTTATTTTTGCACAACTGATTTTAAGGTGTCATAAAAGCTACTTTCTGTACTACTCTTCTAGTTACTGCCTACCAACCTTGATGTGGTTCTCAGTTATGTAACCCAGGTAACAATGTGTCATTTCAAAGAAAAAGTAAATCAAACATTTTTACCTGTGCTTCTTTTCTGATTTCTCATGTTACTGTATATTGCTAGAAAACCTATTACAGGCAGTTTTTCACTGTGGTATTAATGGACTGGAATGTTTGACAAGTGCATGTTCTAGAGAATAACTACAACAAATCTTTTATATATATATATATATATATATATATATATATTTAAAATAACACAGGAAAACCACAGTTGTACAAGCACAAGCTCAGAATTGTAACATGTAGCATCAGCTGGAATCAGACTTTTAATCTCTAAAATAAGACAACAAGGACATACTTTTATTTTAGAGGAAAAGGTTGGGGGAAACAATCAGGCAGCTGAAACCCAGAAGTCCTATTGTGGGAGCTGCACTGTTGTGCATGTGCTTAAGCATTCAAACAAGGGAAGTCTCCAGAGATAATATTTACTACAGGAAGGGAGGGGGCTTGGAGGGTCAGTCCAGCTCGCTCAACAGAGGAAGTGCTCTCTTACCCTGGATCTGAGAGGAAGCGATGGAAGTATGTTAGTTTAATCAGTGTTAGTGTTAAACACCACCACATAGCTCCTGCCCACTGTATTGCTGCTAAAGACACAGAATGGGCACATGCAGAGACATGCACACACTCATGCATGCACATACGGACAAGCACACACTCATGCATGCACATACGGACAAGCACACTCATGCATGCACATAGGACATGCACGCTATGCATGACACTAGGAAACGCACACTCATGATGCACATACTGGACAGCACACTATGCATGCAATACGACAACACACTTGCATGCACATGAGGACAAGCACCATTGCATGCACGTACGAACAAACAACTCATCATGCACATACGACAGCACACTCATGCATGCACATACGACAGTGGAATATGCATGCACATACGGACAATGCAGACTGCTCAGACAGGACTCGCGATTCATCATGACATAGGACAAGCAGATATGCAGCACATACGGACTTTGCGCAATCATGCATGCACATATGGACAAGCACACTCATGCATGCACATATGGACATGCACTTATGCATACACTCATGTATGCACATACGGCCATGCACGTATGCATACACTCATGTATGCACATATGGATATGCACACACTCATGTATACACGTACAGACACAAACATATGTACTCACTCATGGATATACACACACACGGGCACACACACGTGGATATGCATGCACATACAGACATCTGAGACTGCATTCAGTACAGGAGCTCGTTTATCAGTGTTTAAGCAATAATATGCAGATGTGAGGCTGTCGACAAAGATTGGGCTGTTTTGGTGATAATGTAAAAAATAAAAAATATAGCTGCAAGCAGCCATTTCCAAGGTCCACGTAATTATTACACAGTCCACGTGTGTCCCTAATGGGAAGGACTACCTAATCAACTTTAAGACCTATATGATGCAGCAGTGATTTTATATTTTTTAATTTCTTTTTAAATATGGAGTCCCACCCTGTGTTTTGATTGGTCCTCCACCATATGTTTGGAGTCTTGATGTGAGTATGAATATAGCAACCAAATTTAATCCTTATAAGTCAAAACTTTACAGATTTATAAGTATGTTTGTGATATAAGCCAAACTAAAAGTTTATTGGCTCCTCATTATCCATTTCTCTGAAAAAAGAAAAGTACTGTACTCTGCCAGTGTAGAGAGAGGCTCACAGATGCCCCCAAATTAATCCTTGTATGAATCAGTCAAGGAGGTAAATCATCTCAAGTGTTTTTCAGAAGTGTTTTTGTACGCACACACGTGCACACACACACAAAGATCTGCCCGCTATCTCTGAGTAAACAGGTTCTGGAGAAAAAAAGAAAGCATCAGGCTCTTCCTGGTTCCACATCCTGCGCTGCCTGTCCTGTTGGCCAGATCTGTGTGATAAAGGGAAAGAGGAAGCCTGCAGTAAAACCAGCACTGTGTGTTTCCCTCCTGTTTTCCCCTTTCCTAACGAGTGGGTACTGCTCAGCCCAGGAGAGCCACGCTCTCCAAACAGGTGCACTTATGTTGGGTACTGCCATTGAGCAAGATACTAACCTGAACCACATCTGTTAAGGTATCCAACTGCATAAATAAAAATGAATGAATGAATAAATAAAAAGACTTGTGTAACCAGCAGCCCCGCAGGACAATGTACATTTGGCTGTGGTGCTGGCCAGGGATGGGATGGTTTCATTCGACTTAGATGATTACATCTCACTGTGCACCTGAAACCCCAGCTGGTCAATTGGGCACCTACTGATCTACCTGGTAAAGGAGTAGTTCACTTTTCAATGTAGCTTGAGTTACTTGAAGTGCACTTTCTTGCTTTTGATCACAGACCTCCAAATTCCCAAATACTCGCCATGTGTAAAGCCGGAACGTGGTCAAAAACTACTGTAAATATTTAAAATGTCCTTCATTGTGCATAAAAAAACTGTTTGAGTCTATTGACAACATACACTGAACGTTTTTTTTTTTAACACCCAGAAAGTAAAGCATCTCTTTAAGCTGCACATGAAGTGGCTTCTTTAGATTCGTGTCTGCGCGAGCCCAGCCAGCGAGCCGCAGTGTGACATCATGCGCTTCAGGGCAGAGCGCACACTCGCCCGCACCGTCCAGAATCAATAGCACAGCTTGTGGCGATGAGCACTGATAAATACAATTGGGCATTCCACAGTGGGGAGAATAAGGGGGGGAAATAACAGTAAGGTTCGTAAGTCACCTTGGATGAGGGGTCTGCCAAGCAACATCATTTATAATTTAAGAATTATCTATTGAATATTTATGATTATTATTTTTCAGTACATGAACATTTTAGTGAATAATATACAGCTGGTGATCCCAGGGACCAGTAATAGATTCTAAGACAGGGTTGGGTAAGCAGGGCCATATTTGTTTCTTGATTTCATGCCAACTTATGCTCTTAATTACCTCATTAGCCCAATCGTTTAGCAATTGATATTTTAGCTATATTTTTTTAAGTTTATGAATGACAGCTGAAGACTGTTCCTGGGTCCCAGCATGAAACAACTTATTGTTGTCTAATCTGGCATATATTTGCTCATTTGTCGAGTGTAACTGGTGAAAACGAGAACCTGCATACACACCAGTCCTGCAGGAATGTAATTGCCCACCCATTTTATAAAGAGAACTGCTCAATCTCAAGGGCGCCCCCCATACTGTAGGTCATGTGTCATATAGCTCTATGTCACACAGTGGGTGACGGAACAGCTGGACACGGAGAAAGAGGGAGAGTTTATTGAGAGAGAAATTTAAACAAACAAACAAATGCAAATCTTCCCATTTCCCCCTTACAGGCTCCAGATAACAATAATGAAACTAAAATAAAGCTAAAATAAATGGAACGAAACAAAACAAAAAAAACAAAAAACTTTCAGGCATGTTACTGACTTCGATTTTGCTTTCGCTCTCTCATCAGGGATTACTTGGTCTCAGGCCCCTCCTGTGGAAATAAGGGCACTTTTAGGTCCTGGGATAGGATGAGTAATGCCACCCTGTTTGCCTGCTTAGTAGGCATGGCCCTCAGATTGCCCCCATTCCCCTTCTCTCACACTGGGCCTCCCCACCCTCTATTACTGTGCCACTGATTTTAGCATCCCATTCCATCACACCGTGTCTTACGATGGTTTCACACAGTCATTAGCCAGACCAATAGCACTGTCTCTCCATGCAGCTGCTCCTGCATTTCCTGTGAATGTCTCCTCAGCTTCCCCAGGATCTGAGCAGTGAAGCAGAGCAGATGGGTGAGGAGGTGCGCGTAGGCGCGCGTGGATGGGGTGGGAGGCGGGGGGCAGGGAGGGAAAAGCAGGTGTCAGCTGTTCTGAGTTTTTTTTTTTTTAAAGACAGAAGAAACTGCGAGACCTCAGTCCATCGAGTAGGGTGGGTGTAGGTGTATAACAGATTCACATCACTTGGGATGGACTTGCTTATGTTGTCTTATAGGAAGTTTGCACCCACTGCCCTTCGCTTTTCCTTTTCTCCCTTTGTATTTCTTCCTCTCTTTCTCCCTCACTTGCATACATATACATATTCATATGAGATTACATTTGCATTTAAAATAAGCATTACATTTTCTTCCAATTGCTTATGCATATTTATTAAAATATATATACTAATGTATCCAAAACCAAGCAAGGCATGCACAACTTAACAGCCAGCCGTTAACAGCCAGCTTTATTCAGACATATTCTTAAAAACATAAACTTGCATTAAAGCAAACACCTTTTCATAAAATGACAAGATTACATACATTTAATAATCAAAACAAAATAAAAAAAATAGCATTGAAACTAAATCACTTCGGCGAACACTGTTTCTGTGACATGACGTAGTTGTACATAGAACTGAAATAGAAATGTAGACATGTGAATGTTATCAGAGTAATGAAATAATTAAACAGTCCAATAGGACATTTAATCATCATCACCCTCATTTAGATTGACTTCAGATTGTTTGCAGTTGGCCATAAATTTGAATGTGACATACGTATGCAACTGAAGCTCAGTAAAATCATCAGAGGCCATTTCTATGGATTCTAGCAGGGTAGCTTATTGGTGTGGGCAAAGATGATAATAATAATAATAGTAATAAACTTTATTTGTATATCACTTTTCAAAAACAAAGTTACAAAGTGCTTTACACACATAAAAGAAATAAAATAGAAAAAAAAGAGGAAAAAAAATGATCTTGAACCTTCCACCTCCACAAGGAGAAAAACTCATAAGGAACGTGCAGCATGGGGCAAAATATAAAGATAAATTGTTGGTTCCCAGAAAAACGCATGTACCACTGCACCACTGGCCTTTTCCCAAACAGTGAAATATGTTCTATTTTCACCAGCTTGGCCAAGTCAAATCAGACCTTTAAATCAAATGTATTTATGAATCGCATTTTATAAAAAATACGTCATAATACGCTTCACAGTATACCCTAGCCTAAACTGAAGAGGACTCAGAGGAAATGAAGAAGCCAGGCCAAGCGGTAAAGCTATGAACAGCACCATCATCACAAATGCAGAATGAGTGCTTCGCCCATGCTGGCCAGGAACTGAAACCTTTAAGCCCTTATAGTGTTCCAACACCTTCTATATTTAAAAAGGTTGAATTCTGCTTCATTTACATAGATGGTTTTGCATTGATTGAGTCTCCATTATCCTCTAGAAATTGATCTTTATAAAGACTGTCATTACATTTGTGTACTTTTAGTATTTTAATTTTTTTTTTTTTTTTTGCAGCCCATACCTGAAAGGATGTGTTGTGTACTGTGGTATGACAGTGTTTTATAAAGTATGGTACTCCTAGCTGAATATATTGAGCTTCTGCAATAGTCTCATCCCATCCCCAGAGAGATGATTTGGAAGCAAAATGTAATTTTGAAAAGTACATTTTGTTTAGAATGCAGTGTTTTTCAGGAACAGCTGATTTTTTTGTATTTTGTGTTTAGAGTTTTGAGAAATAAGGTATAGTTCCAAAAAATGCGTGTAAACAATTGCGAAAAACTAAAGTTTGTACATTGAATTGCGTTTTTAAATGGTAATTTTTTTCTAAAAGAGCATTCATAAGCATTAGAAAAATAAGCTGAATCATTTTACACACATAGATGGGATACTGGCCACTGCTTCCTGCTGCCGTGCAGGCTGGGTAATGGTGGCACAGGGGCACATCACCCATGAGCAGGGTTTTCACCAGTGAACTCACATAGCACCAAAATGCAGGCGCTTCTGCGTGCCTGGAGGATGTCGCTGTATGTTTTCAGTCCCATTGCTCTGTGGGTGGCAGATATTTCTCAAGCGCAGAATAAATATTCTTCACCCACACATTCTGGAGGCTGGTGTTCAGCACTGGTCCTAAGATAAACTTACAACTTTTATTAACGAAATACCCATTTATACTGTTGGTTACGATTATATTTTTACATACATCTTCAACCCAATCTCTCTCTCTCTCTGTCTCTTTCTCTCTCTCTCTCAGTCTGAGACTCCCTTGTTCATCTGCTCTCCTCTCCTGCTCCTGAACTTGGAACCCTGAACAGGTAGAACCCTTCTGCCTTTCTGCAGACCTGTCCATGCTAGGTCTCAGACACAGACAGACAAGTAGGCAGACAGACAGACGCCTGTCTGTGCCTCCAGATCACGCAGGTGGCACATGCACCTATCTGCAGGCTGCGTTCCTGTTTGGTTTCAGTGGAGGGGGGGTGGTTTTTAAACTGCACCTTCTCTCAGTGTTTGTAACAATCACAGTTCATCCCTCTTTTTTTAAATGACGTAAATACCACTGCGCTATACCTTCGTCATACACAAGGGGGGTGGCGGTGGTGTTATCTCTGACGCAGTTGATTCTATTCCTGGACTATGTGTTTTTTCTGGCACTCAAACACACACACATACACGCACACACACACACACACACACGCACTCACACATCATGTTCTCCATTAGAGTAGAATATGCTGCTGAAATAATGACTGTTTACCGCTGTGGTTAAGCTGCAGGAGAGGCTGGCACCTGCTCATCACCCCACTGAATTATCTGCCGATGTCCCTCATTATGCAGAGAGCAGGTTCATCAAAGTGCAGCGACGTCACGGCAACGTTGCAGCCATGCTAAGGACCTGTATCTGGTCAGGCAAGAAGCTCTTCCACGCGCGTTTAATGCGCCGCACAGAGCTGAGGCTCTGCTTTGAAATATTGCGGTTGCATTTCTTAAATAGCCACAGTGCACCACACTGCAGTGGCATCGTTATTGTGCTGGTCAGGAAGCCGTCCCCAGGGTTGTGGCATTACGATTCGGGATGTGGCTCCTATTAAAGTCTGTCAGAGAGACGCTGAGGACGCTATGCAGGCATGGCCCTGGACCCCAGATCTGCTTTGTTTATCTCCTGAATGCTACAGGTCTCCTTAAAGTTGCATATTTATGTTTCCATATTGAATACAAATTTTTTTCTTGTGTATACATAGAGTACTTTGTAACATTGTAAACTGTAATTATGAAAAACTTATACTATACTAAATTCCAACATGTATGCGTATGTGCATCTAATTCCCCCTTAAGTGACTCATGGATACTGATTAGCCTTCATGTATTTGCATTCGGTCAAAAGTAGTGACTGTGGAGCAAAAAAGCCAGCAATCCCATAGTGCATTTCTCCTTCGTGCTTATAAGCAAAGATCACAGCTGTTTCACAGTCAATGACAAAAAAAATATGCCATTTTGAAACCGCTTACCCAAATTAGATGTACTCTTAATTTATCATGCTCTGTATTCTGTATTTCGGTTCATACTTTTTTCAAGTAGAGGCTCCTTTAAATCGCTGCTGTCCTGCAGCACATGACGTGGGCTGGATAAAGGTGTCATAAACCATTTTACTGAGATGGGGGTCCCGGTTATAGTGGGGGATTGAAATGATAAAGTTGGGGCGTCCCCGGCCCTAAGGTGCCCTGAGGATGGAGTGACAGGGCATTAACTGCGGTGTCGCTGCTCCAGCAGCTCCCTCTGGGCAAATGAGCCGGGCGTTTGCACTGAGGAAAAGTGTGAGATTAAAGGGCACCTTCACAGGCTGTTCTCATGCACGGTCAGGTCCAGAGATCCCACCAACCACCAATGAAAATCTGTCCTCTCTGAGCTACGAAAGCACATGCCCGGCATGCTCATTGTTTTAAGCTTGTTTTGATTGGCCTGCGATGTTGCCATGACCACATATTCTTCCAGGGTGTGAGATTACGGATAGGCATTTTAGCTGGCGAGATGAGCCCAAAGCTGCTGTCAACCTTCCATTTATTTATTTTGATATCAGGAGTCAAAAATGCTCTTAAAACACAAATATGTTTTTCATGCATTTGAATCAATGTTCTCTCCTCCAAAGTCGTAAACATGTGTTACATTATCAAGCTAATACTGAACATACAAATCAAGCAGTGGGATTTAAGAATACAAGATTTAGTTACTTGATTTTCTTGGTTTGTGATTATCTTCAAAGAATAATGCACAAAACTAAGTTCTGAGTTGCCACTGAATTCTGTTTTTAACCATCCTTCTTTATGGTGTTCAGAGCATTTTCAATGCTATTTTTTTCTTTTTTAAAAATGAAACAACTAGAAGAGAAGAAAAACCTTGATGTTTTTGTCATGAGAAAAATGGGAGTCCCAAGACTGATGTCTCTTTTAATAAGAGAGAGACTGAGGGGAAAAGAATCTTCTTATTTATAGATAAATAGCCCGGGAACAAAGACGTTTTTCTTTTATCGTCGTGTCGTTTCTCAAAGCATGCCCGTTTCTCTCGTTCCTGAAGGTCATCATCCTTTCAGGGCCCGCGTTTCATTGTTGACTCCAATGAATTCCTTTGTGTTCGGCTCCGGGCAGGAAGGGGTCTAAATATTCCCGACTGTTGAGAAACGCGTCAGGCAAATCAGCAATAATTAGAGCCGCATCGTCGCTGCGGATTTCTGGTCCGTGCGCCACCTTCGCCAGCCTCTCGTTAGAAACGTCTCCACCTACCTCCCGTCGCCACGGCAGCCCTCTGTTCCTGCCGTCTCCACGGCGGCCCTCCGTTCCTGCCTCCTGCTCTTAAAACCGCCAATAACCAGGAACTGGAGCTGACCCTGGAAACCACCCACCTTCAGATCCAAAACAGTCTACAGTGTGGCCGAAGCATTATGACTCAGATTCAGTGCCGTATTTTCTGAGGTGATGCCGAGGACTTTTGTCTGAGAGATGCATGCTTCTACAGGGATGGTGAGATTGTTATGTTCCTCACTTAGGCCTGTAAATGTGTGCTGGATGGTACTAAGTGTCAGTGTAATGAGAGCGCCAACAAAACAGCCCATGAGGGTGTGGCATCCCTTTATTTTTTTTCCTCTGTAGAGAGCTAAGCAGAAAACCGTAGGAGAGAAGACTCAGGTGCCTGTATGTAACACTCACAAGCTAAACAGTGTGTGATAAATCACACCTGGAGCATGCTTTCTCCCATGATTTCTCCAATGATCTCTCTCAGATTGGCTGGGTACTGGCTGGTAATGGGCAGTTTGAAAGCTTACAGTGGAGAGGACTGACCTTTAGCCCCTATTTACATTAATCAGTCTTGTGACCTACACTGCTGCCATGGTACTGGATTTTTGGGGCTTGGATGTGCCAATAATTACCTCAAACACAAGAGCAGATGGAGGAAAACATCAGGCATGCTTTGTGCTGAGAATCCCACTCAATTAACAGAACAACAGCGTATGTACACACACATGCGCGCACACACGCACACACACACATTGACACCCTCTCACCACACACTTAAAAAGGTGTGCTCAGCTTTTATTATGACGAGAGAAAAAAAAGAAGCTCTCAAACATTGCATTATCTCTCAACATGTGAATCCAATCAGACCTTGAAATTATTTTCATTTCCCCTGTGAAAAACAGATTTGGGAATTACACCAAGATATAATGTTTGACTTGGATTACTGTGCCCAGCATGGGGCAAGTGGTCACGCTGCTTTTTCAAGAGGCCATTTTGATTAAAATTGGAAAGGTAAATTCAAATGCGACAGCGTAGCTAAGCTTTGATGTTTTTTTTTTTGTGTGTGTTTTTTTTCAGTGGCACCTCAGGTGGATTTTAATGACTGGAGAGAAATGCAGTGGAGTGAAATGGCTCCTTGCCGACCAGAGGACACGGGCGCAGAACAGGAGCCAAAGCGAGCGTGTTCACCCAGGGAGCCGTGCTGCTGGGACTCTTCACTGAGCCGCCGCAACCCTCTCCTGCCGCAGGGAGCTTCATCAAGGTCAATCACCGCACTACATGCACACACACATGCACATGCGCACATACACACACACATGCACAGGCACACGCACACACACACACATGCACATGGACCGCAACACACACATGACACAGCACAACACACACACCACACATGACACATGCACACACACACGACACACATGCACACCACATGCACACCACATGCACAGCACACGACACACACGCACAGCACAGGCACACACAGCACACACATGACACAGCACAGGCACACCACATACACACACACAGCACACACTGCACACACACACACGCACGCATGCATCACACACAACGCATCACTGTGCATGCATGTGGCATAAAGAGGCATTCATGTGCACAGGTAGCCTATATGTGCATGTGTGAGAGAAAATGCATATTTGCATGCTCATGCAGGTATGTGGAAGAATGTGCATATGTGTGTGTGTGTGTGTGTGTGACCATGGGATAGAATGCAGGGCCGTGTATGTGTATATGTGGAAGTATATGTAAAGATTATTTGACACATTGGTCAAAACCATACTATTCCCCTTGGGGTTCCTCATGCTATAAATCTACACCTGCCTATTAAACCAACAGGGTAAATTCCCTATACAGCGTGGTTCATGTCACAATAAAAAGCATTTTTTATGGGTTGTGACAAGAAAGCGCTATTAAATAGATAAAACATATGAAATGGGCACCTGGAGGATTATAAAAAAAGAATTGCCTCGATAACACACAAACACCCGAAACAGCATCCCTATCTAGGTACGCAAGAACTGAAGCTTCAACAACCAACCACCCGCACGTTACATGCAAAAATTACGAGCTTTTGCCACCCTACGTACACAAATTGCATTCTCGCTTCCGTGGACCTTTCATTCTTTTTCAAAGTGCTTTTGAAAACTGACTCAATGCTGCCCCCTCCTGATCATACAGTATGTTTTCATTGTTACACAATTTTGTGTCCAGGAGGGTTGAAACTATGCCCTCAGTAAAAATAATAATAATATTTTTTAAATTCTGCATACTGATGTTGCAGCAGTACTGATTAATTATTTAAATTATCTTCACGATTAATATGTTTGCAATATATAAAATGTTATTATATCTGTGCCTAGCTTTCATATTAGTTGATCATGGAGTCAGCAGGGCACTGTTTAATGTAATAGAGTACTTTAAAAATGAGGCCTCTGAGTGCACTGCATGAAAAGCACTGAATGAATAAAGCTGTTATTATTTCATTTCAACCATCATTTATCATTTTTTCATAATTTATCGTTGTTTCACGTATTATTCCCACCCTTGATAAAGATGAACAAAAATATTAGCAAAATAAATTGATGAACGATCAATTGCTAAATTCCAAAAGTGCGAGACAGGAACAGTAAACAATCAGTATTCTTTACTCTGCAGAAGAGGAGTCAGTTTACGCAAGAATTCACATCACTTGATGTTTACCTTCACCATAGCAGGTCATCATTTGTTACATTCACTGGTATCCCAAATAAGGTTAATAAGGTTAGATTTAGCTTGAGGAGGCCGTGTGAGGCCCAGGGGTTCCCAAAAGGGGGCCCTAGGGAGCTGCCAGGGGGCCCCTGAGATGATAGAACATTATTGAAAGCTTCAATCACAAAACATCAAGACATGAGTAATTATTCAGCTAAACAAATAATGCAAATTAATAGTATATAAAATATGACCTTTTTACTTTCTGTAGATGTCAGACTCATTTGTTTGCTATGAATGGGGAAAAGGAAAAATAAGATTTTTGCTTTGTAAATATTTGCGGATTACAAAAATGCCAAATTTTTATGGGGTTAATTGGAATAAGCTTGACTAACTGCATTGGAGTGTGTACAGATGGAGTTGCGATGATGACAGGCAGAGAGGTTATCACATCTCCTGGAATATTTCCATGGACACGGGGGGCCTTGGGGGCAAAAAGGTTGAGAACCTGTAGCCTACATTTCATGAGCATTTTTAGTTCAGCGAGTGAATATTCCGTGTATTTCCGGTAAAGTTCGGGAACAGCTCGGTCATATCCGCACCCTAGTCGGCAAATTCCGTACACGACTCGGCCGTTCTCGATGGTGCCGCTGAGTTGATTTTCGTCTCCCTCGTTCTCCGTGTTGTTGTTCTCGGTGACGCGACGGAGGTGTAGCCTGACGCGGTCTCTTACGTGTCGGCCTGAATAAAAGTGGAGCTCCGAGAGCCCGGGAGTGACGGAGGGAGTCTGTATCGGTAAGGGAAAGCAAGTGTCCGGGACGGGAGGGACACAGGGCACGTCTTCAATACGAAGCAAATGTTGTTGTATTCGGCCCGGATGAAACAAAGAGATCATGGCGGCTGCGGGCTTGTTGCAGGCATTCGGGCTGGGTGGGGAGGTAGCACTGGAAATAGGGAGCGGTGACCGCGACTCATGAGGGATACGCAGCATGTTTGCACAGCCTACTCTGTGATGCAAGCTGTCTAATAAAGGTCTCTGCTCCATGTAATCGAGCGTCATAACACAGATGCATCCGTGTTTGCAGATTACTGTCTTCGCTTTCCCCATCTTGGTTCTCTGCGCACCCATGCATTTGGAAGGTTACCAGAAATAATCACAATAATGCAGAACGGATTCTTTAGCTAGCTAACGGTTTTATTCAGCCATTGTGGATGATAAAATTTACCCTTTTTAGAAGTATTGCTATCCTCTGTTTTGATTACTTATAATCTGTTCGGAAAATGGTGTGTAGCTAGCTATTAGCTTGGTGTATGGGTTTATTTTGCGCCAGCCAGCCACCTAGAAGTTGGAACAAGTTTGCTGGAGAGTATACACCTAATTGCTAGGCTAATCGTAACGTTGGTTAACAACCACTTTGATCAAATGTGACCTGACTGGGACTGGTCTGTATATTTACATGCTCCTTTTTGTGTGTTAAAACTTTGAGTCGACAGGCTGCATTCTCAAACATCTTTTCATTTGAAACGAAAAAGGCGGCAACTTCCGTAGTTTGCAAATGAGTGCATGTCTGCACTAGCCCCGCTGTGTGTAAAGGGGGCGAGTTGCGACCAACTTCGCTTTTTAATGTGTCCGTGGAACTTTTGGGGAAAGAAGCCAGGTGTAGGCAATTTTGGGTAAGGCATATTGACATCAGAAATAGCCATAAACGCATATTAAACATTCTAATGACTTTGTGGGGGGGGGGGGGGGGGGAAGAAGGTATTAATAATAATTGTAAGTCTTGCAAGTGTACAGAAAATTCGTAAGTCTGTGGTCAGAACGAACCATTCATAATAACATTCGTATGAGAGTACCATGTAACTCCAATATTGCGTGTGTGTTAATAGTATGAAAAACTTTAAGATTACAGTGATAATAGATTGCATGTTGTAGCAATTTTCACAATATCAAAGACTTTGTAGTAGGGACTGTGTTAAAACAGTTGACTAGTCGTTCGTGGGGGTGTGCCTCCACGTTTGTACTCTTTTTTTAAAAAAGAAAATCTGATTGACGTTGATTGGGGAACGTGTCTTGCGTCACAAAAGCAGCTCTGTGTTTGATCTTGTGGCGCGCTCTTGTCTTTGCGTGTTGGAGCTAGCCATTGCTGCTAGCTGTCATAGCCTCGTACAACCGCCTCATGAGCTTACTTTAAGAACATAAAGATATCTTGTTGTGAGTGAAATATGTGAAGTGAAGCTGGCTTATCATGTTTCCACATTAGCAAAGCTTTTTATGCATTTAAAAAAGCTTCCAACAGTTCCCACCAGCAAGAACAATGCGGTCGGACCTAGCCAAACTAGAATCACATCCTTCGTAAACTCCCAGAAGTGTGATCGTGAGTGGTGAGAAGGCATCTGCTCTCCTTGCCAGAATGGTTTTAATGGATGTTTTACCAATGAGCGTAGTGATAGGGAATAGCTTTTGAGAACTTCTGGCCTATCTCACACCAGAGTATATGGGGCTTGAAAATGCATGTGCGGGCTGCTGGGTAGCTCACAGGGTAAAAGCGCTGCTTCAGTCTGCACCATGGTCTCAGATCAATTCCGACCTGTGTCATTGCAAACTGTGGTCAGAAGCCCTGCAGGCAGCCAGCTCTGCTGTTCACCGTTTGCTTCACATCACCCAAGGGATACGTCAGATTCAGATAGCAGTGTGACCCCTGTTGGCTGTCTGGGTGATTGCGGCTTGCTATCTGCACACATATGAAGCAGCCAAAAGCAGCTAGCTGACATCATGTGTACTGTGAATTGTCTTAATTCTCCCGTGAATATATCAGTATGCTTATACATAGTTTTTCATCACACATTTGGGTGGGATTGGACATGCCCAAAAAAAAAAAATCACTAATCTGTACATAGCACTTTAGCCTAAACTAAATGGTGTTTAACAGTGGATGTCTGGACTCTGGACCTTGCTTAACGTTCCAATAATTTGCCACTATGTAACTGAGAATTGGAAAATGAAGAACGCTATACTGCAGTTGCATTCATTATTAAGAGACAAAGCTCAAAATTTAGCTGATTGACTGGTGGAAGAATGAAAAAGGATGTCCCACCTTCTCACGTTTTGCAAATGCTGCCCATCCATTCCTGCTGCTTCTATCCCGCAGAGGTTTTTCTGCGGCAGGAGTTTTTGTCGGTAGAATTCGCAGTCGTGTCCCTCCACATGTGGATATGTTACTGTTCCTCAGTAAAACTCTGTTTGATTGAACTTTAATGGGATTTTAAATTACATTACTCTGCCACTTAACCAAGGGCAGATCATGACAGTAAGACAGATTACCTTATGCGGTCTAGTATTTAAACAAAAATGAGCACTGTTAATATTACGACCTTTTTTCAGATGTACTACCTGAACCATTTTTCATTGTCAGACTTTCTGTTTTTAAGGTGTATTTGTTGTTCATTGCTGTTACAGAAGTTGAAAATTTGTCCATCTTTTTAAAAAAATGATTAGGCTTATCTGACCTTTCACCCTTGGGTATAACACTGAAGGCTGCTGACCTCTTGACTGGGCTGCACAGAATGGTTGTAGCAGTTGTGTTGTTACCGTGTGTGGCATTCTCGGATACATATTGCCTTTTTTTTTTTTTTTTTTAAATAAATAAAATTTCATGAGTCGAATAGAGCAGTTTTTGTAGTTAATAACCACGGGACCAGTTGCGGTTTGCCATAAGCACCGTGTGATGAGATCTCTAATGACCGCAGTGAGCCAGAACCCCGGTTTAACATCCAACCGTCCACACTGCCAGGAGCGCACTTCTGAGCTGCTGGCGTTGTCCGGTATGCAAAGCGGCAGTTGCGCAAGACGAGTTCCTGAGGGAATTGCTGCAGTGCATGCATGCATTACTCCAGTCCACAGCTGGGCGGGGCTAATCAGGCCTGTACATGGCCAACACCTGTTCCTCTGACCTCCCCCGGAGGTGTGTTTAACCCAGAGCTGTGGGAAACGGACAGGGGAGAGGGGGGCGGAGTGGGAGGGGGGCAGTTTCACTGCGGCAGGGCGAGCAAAGGTGTCATTCCTCCAACTTTGAGACGGATGATCTCTTCAGAGGAGAATGGTGTGCGTGCGTGCGTGTGTTCGCACAGCCAGTACAGTTTCTAAAAGTGAATCACTCCCCCGATCTTCAGCAGTGTATCTCAGGTATTTCCTTTTCAGATTCTCTGTGGAGCCAAAATGGATGCTGATTTTTTTCCCCCCCATCTTTGCGGCTGTAGCACTTGCGTCTACTTTTCATTCGTCTGCTCAGAGCTGAAGCAGGTGTCCTTTGCCGAGTGGTACCCTGCCGGTCCGCGTGAGGCTGTAACTGCCCCCTGAGTGCCTGTATAGCTCAGCTGCGCTCCTTGTTAAACAGACTTCCTCATGCCTCCCATGCTGGTCATAACATGCCGTTATGGTTTTAAAATTTCTGCCGGCCATTAAAGGAGGAAGGGGGAGGCGTTTTGATTGGCTGCCAGCACTGGGCATGTTCTTGGTTTTACACTATGAAGCAGGGGTGTCTGGGTCCTCTCGCATCCAGAAAAAACATAACTCTCATGAATTGAGTGCTAAAAAAGATTTAACTCTCAAAAGCAGTAAGAGCGTTCAGAGGGCATTCACACACATCCCGGGGTTCAGTGCACTTAAAAGGGTTGAAACTGGCCTCTGTGATGGCAGAGAGCAGTGCTGCTGTAGTGGCAGGAGGAGCGTTGTCATGGTAACAGCGGCTCCTTGGGCCCCAGAAGCGCTCGGACGCGGTTATCGGATAAGCATGTGATCAGGGCGCCTGTAGAAGACCAGCTTCTCCGTTGGAGGAGAGGTTGACAGGCGAATCCGCCCCAGCGCTGAGCAGAAGCTGAATGCTCTCTGTGTCCTCCACACACCGGTGAACGCTGACCAGACTAAGACACGCAGCAGACTCTAGTAGAGTTCCAGGCTACACTGGATACAAGATCACTTTGTGTCGGTGTGAAGTGTTAGCTAATTTTACACTAAGGTTTCTGCTGCGTCGGTGCTCAACATACACAAGAACGGAATAGTAAAAAAAGAGCTCTCTGGTCAGAAATGTACAGGGTAGTACTGATTCACCCATAAAATGGAGAGACAAAGGACAGCTTAGTCTCAAACACTCATGATTTTTGCTGTTGCAGAAATGCAAGCACAGGCTCACAGATGCTGGCATTTTGTCCTGTAATCAGAGCTCTCTGGTACATATCTTTCACGTCCATTCTATCTCAACTCATTTTTATCTAACCGTTATTAATAAACCTTTTCAGATGTTCATGTTTTTTCTGCATTTGGGTTTATCAACACACTATAACCCTCTTGGGTACTGTGAGAAAGCAGTCTGGTGACATGGAAACTTCAACGTCTGTTTGATTCTGTGGTAAACCATAAAACCTCTGAGTGTTTCTGAACAATGCATTCCAGTCGCTCACTGTAATATTGTTAAAGACGTCACTTCTAGATAATGTTTGAAGGAGACAAGTTCTTGCAGACTCATTGGAGAACTAGAAGTCACATAGAATTATTAAATCAAACTTTATCTTTACAAGTCATAAAGATATAAAGCAACACTTACCATTAATGGTCCCTCATAAGCACTACATGGCATGTTCATAATTTGACATTTAGAAGATGCTTTTATCCAGAATGGCTTACACAGCTTAATTACCACAAAAACATTAATAAATGCTTATGTCAGTAATCCTATATGATGGTGTGCCACTTGGTAATGAATGGAAATGAATCCATTGGTGCATCAGTGGGCCATAACACCATATGCCTATTTGATATTGACTGAAGCGTATTTTACTGACTCTGCGCCCCCAGCGAACTCGATGACCATGGAATCAGCCGCCGAGTCACAGCAGGGTGCGGACGCTGCTGTCTCTGAGACCGACAGCCAGCAGCTCTCCCAGGCGCAGATCGCCAGCCTGGCGCAGGTGAGGCCGCCGCCACTGATCCAGGATCAGTCCACACGCCCCCCACACGTACACACCAGAGCTACCGTAGAGTACAGTCTACACACCAGAGCTACCGTAGAGTACGGTCTACACACCAGAGCTACCGTAGAGTACGGTCTACACACCAGAGCTACCGTAGAGTACAGTCTACACAGCAGAGCTACCGTAGACTACGGTCTGTCTGTTTCAGGATCAGTACTCACGCTCCCCACATGTACACACCAGAGCTACCGTAGAGTACGGTCTATACACCAGAGCTACCGTAGAGTACGCTCAGGCTGTTTCAGGATCAGTCTACACCCCCACACACACGTACACACCAGAGCTACCGTAGAGTACGCTCAGGCTGTTTTAGGATCAGTCTACACCCCCACACACACGTACACACCAGAGCTACCGTAGAGTACGCTCAGGCTGTTTTAGGATCAGTCTACACCCCCACACACACGTACACACCAGAGCTACCGTAGAGTACGGTCTGTTGTTTCAGGATCAGCTCACCCAAGCCTGCTCCCCAGCCAATGGGATTTAAAACTCCCATATTGGTACAAGATTAGACCCATTCCTTCTTGAAGGAAAAGTTTAGCAGTGTAGGCTGTGAGTCATTGCCTTGTGTTGATGTTTGTTTGTTCATTTATTTATTTATTTTACATAAAGTCACTGCTTGGTTATGTGTGAAAAATAATTATTTATACTTGAGGAGTTTCTTACTGAATATTTCAGTCATGCATCCTGTTTATGTTTTCGTTTTGTGAGACTCTGGCGGGAGATGTGTTATCTCTAATACAATCTGGCACATCCTGGCATTCCAGCTCTTAAACCCATTAATCCAGTCTCTGATTTTAGAGGAAATTCATTCAAATAGGTGCAGGATGTCACTCAGTGAAGGGCAGAATTCTTTCTCATAGGTCACATGATCAATTCTGATTGGGCCTCATGTTTAAATCTGTTGCCGACGGGTTAGCATGCTGAGTCACATGACACGCTCGGAAACATTATGGGGCAGGGTTACCCCATCAAACCACTGACCGGCTGTGAGATGGGAACTAAACATCAAAGCACAAAAACATCTTGGGAGAGCTTCCACCCCACACACAATCATGTATGCCAAAGGGAAGGGAGGCCTGGCATGTGGTTATAGACTTACGTTGCTGTAGGTGCATGTTTATTTGTGTGCATCTAGGAGCGTGTGCTTACGCATATGTTTGTACACGCGCACGTGTGATAGTGTGCATACATTTATGTTGATGTGCTGTATGTCTGTGCATATGTGCATGAGAATACTTTTATGTTGGTGTACGTGCACGTGTGCACGCGTGGGTGTGTGCACTTGTGTCGGTGCATGCGTGTGAGGGCGCTTGTATTGGTGTACGTTTGGGCGTGCGCGCGGGCGGGTGTACGCACGTGCACAGGGTCACACTTCCCTGGTCTCCGCGGGACAGGTTTCCATGGCAGCCGCGCACGCCACCTCGGGCGGCCCCACGGTCACGCTGGTGCAGCTGCCCAACGGGCAGACGGTGCAGGTGCACGGCGTCATCCAGGCCGCCCAGCCGTCCGTCATACAGTCTCCGCAGGTGCAGACCGTCCAGGTGAGCCTCCCGCCCGCCACCGCGGGGCCACAGAAATCAAGTCACCTGACTAGGGTTCTGGCGAATGTTTGGTAAACATTAGCCAAATGATATAAAGGTAAATTATAACTACAGCTAATTGCTATAATCACGGTTCTGTGGTGATCATTTCACTTGGTGAGATGAGTGTTTTCCCTGTGCACAATGATATGTGATTAGCTTAGCCCAGCTGAAGACAGGGCCCCAGCCATTCCTGTCCGTATAACGCGTGCTGCGCTTGCAGATCTCCACGATTGCGGAGAGCGAGGACTCGCAGGAGTCTGTGGACTCTGTGACTGACTCTCAGAAGCGCCGCGAGATCCTGTCCAGACGACCCTCCTACAGGTACGCACACGTCTGCTGGCATGGCCTGCTGGGGATTCCACTGTGTGTGTGTGTGTGTGTGTGTGTGTGTGTGCGTGCGTGCGTGCCTGTATGTGAATATGCATGTGCGCATATGTATAAAGTTAAGAATAAATGTTGATGAACAAGTGAACTGTGCAGAGTGTGTGTTAGTTTGGTGGGCCATTTTAGACACTCACTGAGCAGTACAGTGCCTTTGTCACAGTAAACCTGATCCCCCCCCCCCCCCCCATGCTCTCCCCTCTGCAGGAAGATCCTGAATGACTTGTCGTCAGACGCACCCGGGGTACCGCGCATCGAGGAGGAGAAATCAGAGGAAGACTCCGCCCCCGCCATCACTACGGTTACCGTGCCCACGCCCATCTATCAGACCAGCAGCGGACAGTACAGTACGCCACCATGCTCCGCCCCGCCCCGCCCCATCCATGTAGACATGAAACCCAACCACACCGCACTTCACGTGCACACACACCTGCAGATTCTGCCTTGTGTCCCCCTTCTCTCTGGTAGCAGATACTGTCTGCTGTGTCACAGTAGCACATTTGCTGAGTACATAGCTGCTTCACACACAGGAAGAAGAGCAGGGGTTTTCAAATATGAGCTCACGACCAATGATAAAATGCATCTACTGTGGCCCGCAGTTAAAATGGGGATTTATACATGTTTAGATATGGAATTAAAATGTGCTTTAACACGCAATCTGACCTCCACTTGCACTGTGACTTGTACAGTGACCCCTAGTGTCCGCAGCCATGGAGTCTCAGCGTCTCCATAGTTACGTGTGCTTCCTGTCCCCCCCGCAGTCGCCATCACGCAGGGCGGGGCGATCCAGCTGGCCAATAACGGCACGGACGGCGTGCAGGGGCTGCAGACGCTGACCATGACCAACGCAGCGGCTGCGCAGCAGGGCACCACCATCCTGCAGTATGCGCAGACCAGCGACGGCCAGCAGATCCTGGTGCCCAGCAACCAGGTAGTGGTGCAAGGTGAGCGTGAGCGTGCAGGAGGTCTGCGTGCTGTACACACGCATAGGGCCCCTACTACAACTGGGGCACCCGTTGTGTGTGTTACCGTCATTGGAACAGTTCTTCTTTCATGAGTAAAATAACATTAGCATACCCTGCTCTGGGTAAATATGTTCAGTGAAAGGTTGTTTCTTGCCTCGTGTAATTCAGTAGTCAATGTGGTCATTTGGTGGTTATGCCAAACTCATTGGTTGATTGGCCTTATATAACCGTATAACTGCGCTTTATGACAGCCAGTGTGGTATACTCAACTACAGCAGATACAGAGGGAGACAGTGGATTTCTACTGAAAGAGAACTGTCGCAGTCTGAATATGTGTATATTAGAACAGAGACACAGTACCCCTCACATATGAGATCATTGTACTCAATCCCTGAAGCTGTTTTATGGATTTGAACCTGTAACCCCACCCCTCCCCCCCCCAGCCGCCTCCGGTGACGTCCAGGCCTATCAGATCCGCACAGCCCCCACCAGCACCATCGCCCCTGGGGTGGTGATGACATCGTCCTCCTCCCTGCCGAGTCAGGGCGGGGCCGAGGAGGCCACGCGCAAACGGGAGGTGCGGCTGATGAAGAACAGGTATGGGCTCGCCGGGGCCACCTGCTGGTGTGTTCAGGGTGTGCAGCCTTCGCCCTGTCCTCCACAGGACTTTAAAATCAGCAGGAGGCTCAGGGGTTTGTGCCCGCGTCCTGAACAGCCGTACGCAACGACTGCACGTGCAAAGACATCTAGCGCTTCCTGTTTGCAATACCACTAGCTCTAAGTGGCAGTATAATTATCAATTCCTGTAATAATTTCTGTTTTTATCAGTCAGTTCAGTGCACTTATGTTTGTTCCTTTGTAAATCCAGTAATGGATCAATAAAGACATAAAGCAGTTTCCAGAGCAGCAGGAATTGCCGAACATTGTTAGCACTCACTCATAATGCTACAACTCCTGTACTGTCTTTATAAAAATGTTCTGACAGAATGAGTGAGAGTGACATGCAGTTAAAATGAGAAACTGGCAGGAGCACATATTCTGAGGAGCTTGAGGATTCTTACACTTCTGGAACATTCTGGCTTTCAGGGACCTGGTGCATTTGCCTAAGGGCAGGGGCAGAAAATTAGGATTTGATAGGTGTCTCTCCTCAGACGTAATTTAAAGGCCTTTACCTTTGGAGCAGATGAAGTATGAAAGCCTCATTAGCGTTTGTAATGCGTTATGCAGTCAATAGAAGAATGAGTTTCTCTGATTGTAATTCTCCTTTCTGCCACAGGGAGGCAGCGCGCGAGTGTCGCAGAAAGAAAAAAGAGTATGTCAAGTGTCTGGAGAACCGTGTGGCCGTTTTGGAGAACCAGAACAAGACCCTCATCGAGGAGCTCAAAGCACTTAAAGACCTGTACTGCCATAAATCTGAGTAGCCCCTCCTCAGCCCCGGTCCCGGCCCCGCCCCCTCTCCACCTAGCTTCTGCCCACCTGTACAGAGACTCCGCCCAGAGCCAACCGCCTGGTCAGAGACGGACGGAGACTTCATTGTTTTCTAAATGGTTTTTTAACGCTACAAACTGCCTATGAGAAAAATACAGGAACACAAAGAGGAAGAAAGTATCTCCCTTTACCGCTGAGCATGACCTATAAAAACAAAAACAAAAAACAAGAATAAGATGAACTGTTGACTGTAGAAATCCATTTCCTGTTTCTTCCAGTTACCAAGAGCACAGAGAGGTGAAAGGGTAATGATGTGCACTGGGACAGGATCTGGCATTGAGGAGCAGCTCCACTGGGCAGGAGATTGGATTCCCTCAGCTGTGTGTTCCAGTTCGGTCACTGCATGGCTGGACTTCGGTTGAGAAAGGAACGAAAGTTCTATGAAAGGAAGCGTCACAGCTTTGGGGGGAAAATCTGCCATTTTATCTCCCTGCCCCCCCCCCCCCAATACCGCCCACTCTTTTTCGACTTATTGACCAATAAGAGCAATGGAATGGCCTTCGATGTCATCACTACCTGCGCCCCTAGCGTGAGAATTTCCCGTGGGTGGTGTACATCTGTTACTTTTTTTTTTTTTTTTGAGGAGAGCAGACCAAGGATTGTTATCAAACATGATATGTTCCGTTTCAGTATTTTTAACCCTTTTTTGTACTTCTCATTTCCGTTTTTTTTAAAAATGTTTGTTTTATTTTTTATGACCTTACGAGTATGGTTTAAAAGTGTCACTTACGCGTGAGAGAGGGTTGATGCCTGATCCATGATTATTGCTGCAGGCGTTCAGCAGCTAGCACGGACTCTGGAGCGTCCACGCATGTAGTGCTCACCTGTCAAGTTTTCCCTCAGCCCACAGAGCACCATGCTTTCATTTCAGCGTTGGTGCCTGTATTACAGTCAGATTTACTCTCCCGAGTGCTTCTGCCAGGGAGCTGTGAGACTGGGGTCCCTCTTCCGCTGTAGAGGCTGGCTCATTACACCCCTTTGCTTCTGCAGATCTGCAGCCAGGCTGCCCGATTATATGGCTTTTCCACTGTGGAGCTGGGGCCAGCCTGGCTCAATATCCCTGTCCCACTGCACCAATCGACAGTGGCAAAAAGCCTCAGCGAAAGCAGCATGGCCGTGCAATTTACAGGCTCCAGGACTGAGGCTGAGCCATGGATGTTCATGTTCAATGGAGGTTCCAGCTGTAAAGCTTATGCCTGTGGGAAAGGCCGTACAGTGGTTTAAAAAAAAACCTGCATCACCTTCTTCAACAACTGAAAGAGAAATAATTTTTCTTCTGTGTTGTCACTTGGAGCCAGTGTTCACATTTTGGGTTTTGCAGAATTAAGTTTTTTCTATATTTACAACTTTTCATTCATTTGCAACTGTTATGTACATTGCATTACAATCACTCACTTTCAACCAATAAGGAATTTGTATTTAAAACAAAAAAAGGTCTGCTGCAGCAAATATGAAATTTTTGGCAGCTATTTGACAAAAAGGCCTTTGAACATAGTGTGTGTTTTTGGGTGTTCTTTTCTGTTTGTGTATAGAAAGCTGAGAGTGTCTATGCCAGCATTTGGTCCCTGGCTTATCTATCTCATAATGTTCCATGTATGTACTGTACAGATACCACAACATTTTGAAATGACAAGTGAATATATTGATATTAAGGTTCAGACGTAGACTTTAGCCTTTGCTCCAGCCTAAAGCATAACACCTGTTCAGCTCCGCAAGTTATTTTAATAGCAAATATTTTAACCAGAAAATCCAGCAATATGAAACGCTTAAATTAGCAGCTGTATTTCGCTGGTGCATTTGGTACAGTGTGGCTGCTTCGGAAATGGCAGTAACCTGTGAAGTTCACAGTAATATGTAAACTGTGCACAAAGGGAATTCTGGGAGGTGAAGTCAAAGCCTTATATAAGAAGCAGCTTAGCTTTGGTGCGACACCTTTGAAAGATGTTACAGTCCGGCTTCCCAGCAGCCTCTTGCAGCACCTATCCTTCAGATTAATAGATACTTTACTGACATAAAAACGAATTACTGATTTGGTTAATTATGGGTCCTTCTTACAGTTTGATAATCTTCATACTCAGGACAAAGGTAGCCACTAAATTAGTGGTGTCGTACGTGATCTATAAGCAGTTGAACAAAACTCTTTCTTATTGGACACAAGGCTTCTGTTGCTTTGCAGTGTAACATGCCTTTCAGAGTGGCTATGTCCAAACCTATTTCAAGCAGTTATGAAACGATAGCAAATGTATACTTAGCTAAGCCATGAGCCAGGCCCACAGAATTTGTCCGGGCTCATAAATGGTGTGAGGGAAATGCTTAACTAGATAAGAACCAGTCTGAACATGTTCACATGTAGTCACTTTTTAATGTGGATATGAACTAATAACTGCTTTGCTTGCTTTATTTTTATACATTAAAGGATTGTTAATGTACAGCCTTCATATAAGCGTTTAATATTCAAGAATTTTGCGGGGGGGTAGTTTTGGTCACAGTGAGAAATCTGGAAACCTTTGACCCAATCAGAATCCCAGATTTCACACGAGCCCTTAAAGGGAAAGAAAAAAGGCACCTTGATCCGCGGGACTTTGGTGGGTGACCCGTGTGAAGGCCCAACACGGTTTCTGTGTAGCTGATTGTGATCGCATTGTCCGGCCCAGTATGCATTATGCTGAGGCCCGATGGACCAGGGACTACACCAGCAGCTCATGCCTAAGCTCTTGCATCAGGGAGTGCGGTAGCTGGAATGGCTGAGGATGGGTACAAACACACACATCTCACAAGGATAAAACAGGGTTATGGGAGTATGTACATGTGGCATACATTTAGCTTCTGTTTACAATGGAGACTGGACAGATATAAAGGGAATAATAATTATATAAAATGAGTAAATATGTACATGTGTGTACATACACATGCATACACACACTACATGCACACACAGTGTATGCATGCAGGCCCAGGTGTACAGTAGAAGAGTCACAGTGCTTCACCCCCCAGCCCTTTTGGGACCTTTCTGCTGGTTAGGGTGCCGATTGGACTGGAGGAGGCTCTGGCATGAAAAGCAGGCCCCGTATAGAAACCATCAGATGGGATGTGTGGAGAAAAACATGGCCAGGATTCATAACTCGCATTAAAAAGGACCTGTGATTCTTGTTTTGTTTAACCTTATGTGCTCTGTATAATGCCAGTTTTATTAAATATGATTTTAAACACTATGTTATTGTACATTCTGTAATCCTGTTAGCTGCTTCTTTGTTGTGTTTTTCAGTAGCCGCGCAGTGCATTGTATATGCTGATTGCCTGATTTGCAAACGGACTCATAGGTTATGCATTACCACTAACCAAGAACAGAAAACCTGCACTGGCCCTAGTTTTAAAGCATCCTATGACACCAGCCTGTTGTAATACCCTTTTATAGACGTTTGTGTAAAGCCACATTAAAGTTGCTTTCAAAGTTACTTCGCTTTGTTGTCATTTGTCCTCTTTCTGTAAAAGTCTGAGCCAATGAGGCCTGTTTTCAGAAGAAAGATGCAGGGAATTGTGGGTGATGACTGTGGGTCTGTCCGCTTTATCGTTGAGCTGGAGGCCGTGAGTCATTATGTCCGTCTGCTTTGTATTTTGAGGGTTTCACACCTCAGAACAGGAATCTTTGGGAAGCACTTGGTGTAGTGAAGGAGAGTGAGGTATTTTGAGAGGATGCTACAGGAAGTGATATTAACTCTTGGTGTCACTACTGTGCATTTTTGTTCGGTTGTGTATCCTGCTAAAGCAGTAGCCCTGGATGCTGTGGTACTGCCTTATAATTGAACTCAGACTGATAGTGCTAACTGTGGCCAGTGACTCCACAGGCCAGTGCATAGCTGGCTGTAGTGTCAAACGGGGAACCGGGATTTCAGTTGCCCGGAATGGGCTCAGCAAGTCAACGGTTTGCCTGGTGTGCTTGCAAGGACTGCATGGTCCACCAGCTGACAATCGCAGTTGATGCAGAAATCCAGTTTGGCTTTGCATTGCATTCCAAACCGTTCCTCCTCCCCATCACTCTCATGCTTGGAACTGTTACCAGTGCATAGAAAGAGAGCGGAACAGGAATCCCTTAAAATAAGCAGCCTGACCAAATTCCATGGGACTGTAAATGTCTATTTGAGTGTGCGCACAGTACTGTACAGGTGACTCAGTGGCTGGAGAGGGCCGTGTGTCACACTGCAGCTCCCCCTTTAAAAATAATTAGACTTCCTGGCTTTAAATCAGGACATCCTGTCTCTGAATAAGACACCAAAAAAAAAAAAAAACAAATCCTTGCCCATCTGCTTCTCTGCACAATCGCACAAAAACAATCACAGCAGTCGCCTGTTTCCCCAATCAGTGCAGCCGGCATTCTGCAATGAAAATACAAATGCAGGCAGCAAAAGACAGAGAGGACATTTTAATTGTGTCTTAAAGCCACAGAATGTTAAGACTTTTGGTATTCAACCTCCCTCCAAAAAATAAAAATAAAAAAAAATTCTAGGTTTGCCTCACACCATCCATTGGACATCCAGGACTGCTGACATAGCTAAATGAGGATTAATCACGCAGTTGGCAATGGCTAAAAGAATCAATACATTCCTTCCCAGATTATATATTTTTTTAAAACTCATCAATCAAAACAAGGAAACACAATGAAATTTAAGTCTTGCTTCATACTTCCGACGCTGACTGAATTTCAGCTGATCTAACAATAGTGTCCAAATGGGGCTGGCAGTAGTCTACTGTATACATATTGTTTCATACTTTTTTGCACACATGAGCTCTCTGAACTTGGCTAATTCGCTGACCGCATTCTAAGGCAGCCTTCTTAGTATACATTTAAGTCACTGGGTAATTTCAACTTGTAAAATCAGTTGAGAAGCATCCATTATTTAATCATGTTGTGTTATCCTTGTATTTTGTCATTTAGAATTTTTTTTTTATTTAGCAAAATTGTCTGCTAGTCTATTTTTTATTTCATCTTTAAATGAATAGTTCAGTTTCTGGAGTTTATAAATGGGCTTTTTTAAACATATATTTTAGATACAGACGTTTCTGACGGGCGGTCATATTTGGAATCGTGGGTATCGGCACATTCAGGGGTTTGTGGTCTAACTAAACCACGAAAATGCACAAGTAGGCTAATTCTAAAGCAGTTATACCTTTAAACCGGACATTCTTGAAATGCCGACATTCTTGAAATGCCATCGTTTGCTGGACTCGCCAATTGACTTAATTGTCTTGTAGGCTACGGGAGTGAATGAAATGAACTACCCACCTAATATCAAATGCTCCCATTTCACATGCACAAGTTACCAAAGACCGAAACGTTGCACTGGGCGAATGAAGTTAAAGAGACAGCTGTCTTTCTGTTTTGTGTTTTTTTTTTTTTTCATCATTAAAGCTTGATGCGTTCAATTGGCCCAGGCAGTGAGCTGCCTGGTATACAGACATTTGTGGGTCCGTGGTTTAAAGCAAAAAAAAAAAAAAACCTCCAAAGAAGTTTGTACAGTGATAATATGTTTATAGAGACAGTACACGGGACACATTTTTATAGCATTTTTTTTTACAATTATAAATACAAATAGGCCTAACTGTTTTTATATTGTGTCGGTAGGCTACTTCTTTCATTGAGCGCAGCATCTCAGATCACCTATGCCACGGGAAATAATTTATAAAATAAGAATCGATTTTTAATAAGATTTTTATTATTTCGTGGAATGCAGTCATCGACTATGAAACGACCCGTAAGAAACAACCAAGTCTTTGTTTTTTGTTTTTTTAACAAATACGTTTTGAGGACGAATGACAAAGCAGGAATGCGTAAGTAGGCGGGTAATCGGGAGCCTTGCTGCTTGCAGCACGCTTTTAAATAGGCATACATTTTGACCAATGGGCTAGGAGTATTGGGCTTTATTTTGATTTAAACGCCCAATAGAGTATGACTAAATTTTATGGTAGGCGGGTGTTGCGTGCTTGCCAGGTAGCGGCGTTTCGTGGAACAGATGGAGCTGGTGAATGGGAGAGGATCGCAGAATTGGCTGGTGGGGTGGAGGGGATAACGTGGGACCCTCGACACCAGAGCGGGAGAGGCACAGCTGACTTTAGACAGATCCAGACATAGTAAATAGTTACTCTTTGGCTTCGATGTGTCCGGATCGCAAAGAAGGGACAACTACGTTCTCTGTTAGGCCCAAAACTAAAGCCTCGCCTTAGAGTGTATGTTTGATCACAGTTACGGAATAACGTTAGAGTCAGAGCAGATATAGGTGGGAGCGTGCTGAAAACCCTCGTAAGTTGTAATTATTTTACTAGATTTTGTTGCAGCACCAAAAGAGATACCGGATTCCTTAGTATCGGTAATGTTCGGAGCACCGGCTAACGTTAGCTAACTAGTCAACTTGCCTGGCTAGCAGGCTAAGCAGTCTTCTTGTTAGCTTGTTTCTAAAAGATGTAGCTAGTTAGCTGACTAGCTAACGGGCTAGGTGAAGAATGGGTGAATTATCAGTATTTGCTGCACTTTCGCGTAGTTTTAAACTGGCGGAGAGTATTGCTTGTATAGTTGCCTTGTTCTGATTTCGAGGCGAGCCAGAGCATACTGGAACATCGATCAACGGCCGCTAGATCACATCACAGTAATTCTAGCACGTCGCCCGAGCTTGTAAGAAAACCTTCAGACGCACACAGGCATGTACGTTTCGAATATAAAAGGTCCTTGTTACCTTACAACTCTTAATGTATGTTAATAGTCCCCGTCGTAAGGTTGAGCCTTATGTATTAAATGAAAGGAATCCCATCACCTTCATGGTTGATGCAATCTTGAAAAAATAGTCATTCCTTGGTTGGTTGTGGAGAGGGTTTTGCACACTCGCAAGAGTCGTAGCCAAACTGCGTTTGGTCAGGTTAGCTAAATCGGTTTGGAAATGGGGAACACGGTATCTTGCTGTATGTCTCCCGGTGGGAGCCCGAAGCTCCCACGGCAGTCAGACTCTGTGGAAGATTATCAAGCCAACACCGACCTGAGCGAGGACACCGGGCCCTACCTGCAGCACATCAGCGATAGAGAAGTGCCAGACGGTAGGTCCGCGCACCAGACACTTGAGTTGTTCAGTTCCTTCGATTGTTGGCAAACCAGTGGGTGGTTCATGGTTACAAATGGCGCTTCAAAGGAGGCTGGATGTTTCTGCTATGAAGTGTAAATTGCTTCCCCCACTCCAGTTCCCTCTCCAGGTTTGCTCACCGCTCCTCGGCTGGTGAGCCAGGCTTGGAGGCCCACAGCTGCGCATCGTAAACGTACAGAGTTATTACCATTAACTGATACTGTACCGCATACTAAATATTGAACAGCGGTGTTAACTGGTAGCGTCACAGGTGTTCGTACACCCCTGGGGACTAAATATTTCGCACTCAGTGATATGAGGGCACAGTTTTTGGACACGGGTGAGTTAATATCACATAAGACCCCCTGTTTTCTTTACTTTTTCACCGCCACATTTCGCCGGTTTTTAATAAACTCCGAAGCACATTAGCTGGCAGCAGTCCTATATATTACGTAAGCTTCTGTTGAAAATGGGCTTATGGGGCTTGCTCCCAGAAGTGAATACACTGCCAAACTGGGGCTGTCGGTGGACGTGCGCAGCTTTGATTTTGTAGGTGGAGTTTGTCCCCGTAAAAGTCCGCAAAGCTACGCACTAAAATAGCTTCACCTTAATGTGCAGCCTAATCCATTTAGCTCCACAGCAGCTTCTGTCCGCGGCTCGGACAGTTGGTGTTACCGCATGCCTGGCTGCCCGCGACTCTATCTGCACGGTGTGGGCACCTGGGATTGTCCGAGGATGAGATTCTACTGGACCAGTGCAACAGGCACATGCATACAGGACACCTCTACAAATCCCAACCACTCAATGTGTCGTCTTTCTCTTCTGAACTTCCTATTATTATGCTTCTTTTCTTGGACTGTCTTATCCTACAGACACCAGGCTGACCAGTGGAGGATGGGCTTTTACATTACTTGATGGTTTAGTGTTCAGGCTCCGCTTTCCTGTGAAATATATTTGTGACAGTGTTTATGTAAAATGTGGTACGCAAAAAAAAGATTGAAATGAATACTCACAAGGCTATTGCGAACAGTGACATTGACACCGGATGCATGTGCAAGATGTTCTTGTACAGACATGCCCAGCCATGATATTGCATCCATTCTTTTGAGGGTGTATTTAAAGAGGAGACAGTCAAATTCCCAGAGAAGCCAGCCAAACGGTCATTATTCACTCTTATTGTGAGGAAAGCTTGATTTGGCGGCCAAGCAACTTTGGCTTTGTGTGTGCCCTTTCACTGAGCCTTGTTACTGGTGTTTAGCTGGTGAGTGTTGTCACCTCCTGCCCAGTTCAGCGTTGGGTTTGACCTGAGAATATAAACCTGCTGCAAATTGCTGTGATCTGAGTGCGGTGGTAGCAGAGACGGTATTGGTCAGTAACAGGACATGGACACGCCTACAGGAACTGATCAGAGTTCCTGGTTTTAATTACCTTCACTTTTACTGTCTATTGGTGGGAGAGGCTGAGCCAATCATTGTGTGTTTCTGCAGTTGTGATATGCTAAACAACCTCTGTTGACAAAACATGATTTTATATAATGTAGCAGAAACGATGGCACAGTAACTTTGAAGACTTGTGACCCTGGACATGACTTGTTTTTTAACCTGATTTTCATCAGTACGAATGTTAGACAGGCTGTCCTAAATTTTGCATAGTTTTGTATGTAGCTTGCAGTATTGTACTCGGGACTGATGGCTACAGGTTGTAAGTGTGTTCCTGGTTCCTTAATCCACCAGTACACGTTGTGCTTTACTGCAAGTCCTGCTGTGCTTCTTTCACATACACTAACAAAATTTTACACCTTTACTGTGGTGCATGGCATCAGGTGGGTACGACCTGTGTGTGTGTGTGTGTGTGTGTGTGGGCAGGCAGGCAGGGGGGAGGAAGCTGATTCCTGTGGTATGGTGGTATGTCTGTAATCCCCTGTGGTTATGAAATCATGGCAGTTGGTGGTAATGAGTTCAGCAGTGGGACACATTCCTCACGGGAGTCTCTGGAACTCTTGAGGACTCTAACTCAGACTCCAGGATTAACCTTAGGGATGTTGTAGGGGACCAGATTCTATTTGGCCTTAAAAAAAAAACTGAATTCACTTTAGAGTTCCTTTAAGCAAAAGGTATGGATAGCACAGCAGTGGGGAAACTCCTGCCACCGGCCTGTGCTGAGAGTCTGTCCTTAGTTTGCCTTTTGGCCTTTGACTGTGTGGAGCAGGTTGTGTAGGTCAGAAATCGTAATTCCTTTGTAGAAGTGTCAAGAGCTATGAGGATACTCATTTCTGAAAACTGTGTCAAGGTCCGAATACTTTTGCAAGACACCATGGACGCCAAGTGAAGGGGATGGCACTTGGTTTCAGTGAATTTTTCAGGTATGGTGGAATTTGACTGAAAAGCTGTGGTGTTAAATGTGAGGTTTTGGGGGAAGTTGTGCTGTGCAGTCAGGGATATTTGAGCCCTGTGTTCTGGCTGAGCACCAGTGCAGGCTGCAGCAAAAAGGCTGACTGACTGTGTGGAGGCAACTGCTGCCAGCCACTGTGACATCTGGGCCGAAGCCTGGGCCCACAGTTACATTACGTAACCAAGCCCGGTGCCCATTTTTGGGGTTCAGCCAGGGAGACTTCCTCAGGAAGGGATGCTCCCTTGTGTGAGTGTGTATTTGCCCACAGAAGCACTCGGTGCAGAAATCCTCTTCCAGTAGACTTATTTAAGATGAGATTCTCCTTAATGGGACAGTAAAATTGTAGTCCAGTGTGTACTCTCAGTTAATGGAGAATTGTTCTACTTGTTCTGGATTGGACAAGGTGTCCAAGGCTACTGTCTGATGGGTCTGTTCCTAACATGTCATGTTAAAGGAATGTAATATTCATTTAAGTGAGAATTTATTTTGTTTTCTTGAAGGAAGTCTTTATTTGGGCATACCAAATGGACGCATGCCAAACCAATGGCCATCTCAGCACAGATTTCTAAAGTTCTGCTGTGTCTGACTACTAGGCAGCAAAGGGTGGCGAACTGGGCTTGTAACCTGAGCTACTTCAGTAAAGACTCGGCTGTACGAAGGCAGTGGTGGTATACTGTGCAGTTTCCCTGGGGGGGGGCGTCTGCTACACTTTATAACTGCGTAATTATAAAGAATGAAATGGCTTTGAACAGCACCCTATTATTTCACTCTCAGATTTGGCCCATGAATCGAACCCCTCGGACCACGCCCGTGCCAGCACCATCTTCCTCAGCAAATCCCAGACAGACGGTGAGTCCCTCGCCAAGCTTCCGCGGCACGTGGGCGGGGCATCTCAGTGATGAATATGATACCATACTAAGGCTGTCACGTGAGAAGCAGCTCTTCAGCCCGCAGATTAGAATCTCCCAATGGACGCGTTTCCTCAGAAATGGGCCGGGCAGTATGCTGTTAATGTAATTATAATGCTTTTTGACTGCATTCACAGTCATTGCCACTCTGCAGCATATCAGCCTTATTTTGTGTCTTTTGCAATACTGAACCTCCAACCTTCAGAGGCCATGTGAACTGCTTCTGGGGGGACAGAAACGCATCACGTGATCACATGGGAGCTGCACGGTCTCGCTGCGGACTGGCTGGCATATCAACACCCAGCAGATACTAGTGGTGATGTTTGTCCTATAATCATTTGGCCTCTGAAGTTTGGATGTTCACAACTGTATCTGGTATGTTTACAAGAAAAAGATCATAGGAAAGCTCAGGCTGCCCGTTGATATTGTGTTCAGATATTCGGTAATTATCGCTATCTTTTATCGACCAGCCTGTTGAATGGTACTGACCTTTCTTGTTTAACAATTATGCATTATCGCATGCAATCCCTACATCTGTACTGACAGTACTTTCCTCTCATTTCTTGCAGTGCGGGACAAAAGGAAAAGCAATCACATAAACCATGTGAGTAAATGAAGGAGTGTTTCAGACACTTATCTGTGTTTGAAATGCTGGAAATGTAAACTCTGTACCTAACCCTTATCAGTCTTAGGAATGTGGCTCTATCTGAAACACAGGAAGTGTAGACTGAATATGACTAACCCTAAGAATCTTAGGAGCATGTTTCTATCTGAAGCACAGGAAGTGTAGACTCTGTACATGGCCGAGCGTGTCTCTTCGTGTCTGAAACACAGGAAAGGTAGGCCATCTGTACAAGACCCTAGCAGTCTTAGGATTGTGTACCTGTATCCGAAACACAGGAAGTGTAGACCCTATGTCCCTAAGCCTAACAGTCTTAGGAGTGTGTCCCTGTATCCGAAACACAGGAAGTGTAGACTCTGTCCCTAAGCCTAACAGTCTTAGGAGTGTGTCCCTGTATCCGAAACACAGGAAGTGTAGACCCTATGTCCCTAAGCCTAACAGTCTTAGGAGTGTGTCCCTGTATCCGAAACACAGGAAGTGTAGACCCTATGTCCCTAAGCCTAACAGTCTTAGGAGTGTGTCCCTGTATCCGAAACACAGGAAGTGTAGACCCTATGTCCCTAAGCCTAACAGTCTTAGGAGTGTGTCCCTGTATCCGAAACACAGGAAGTGTAGACTCTGTCCCTAACCCTAACGGTCTTAGTCGCTGATCCGCCCTGCATGTTTCCCGTCCCTTTGTGTTCTGGCACAGTTCTCCCCTGGCCTCCTCTCCAAGAAATACAGCTCTTGTTCCACCATATTCATCGATGACAGCACGGTCAGCCAGCCCAACCTGAAGAGCACAATCAAGTGGTGAGCATCTTCCTCTGTGACCATTTACCATGACCGTTCCTCTGTGACCATTTACCATGACCGTTCCTCTGTGACCATTTACCATGACCGTTCCACTTTGACCATGTATCACGATCGTTCCGCCTTCAGCTGCTTTTGTTCTATGTTCCACCAGACTACTGGAGCCACTCTGCGATGTTGCATGTTAATTATTCATAAGTTCTCCTCATAAAATCACTCTTTTAAAATGTATTTGGCAAATCATGGAGAAAAATTATTTTGAGAGAAATGGTTTTTATTCTCCCAATAGTCTTGCACATATATTTTAAATTCAATATCAATCTTGAAATGAGGTGTTATTTCTTTTTGAGTGGCGTCTTGCGCAGGCGTTGAGATGCTGCAGAGCTCTCTCCCTGCCCTCTGGCACAGAAGCTGAGAGGGTTTTTCAGAGGGAAGGTTTCCGCTCGTAAAACCTTCCCCTGCGGTTACCTTAACCCGCGCAGATTTTGGCGGGATGGGAGTCTAGGAACAGAGGCGGGGTTTCGCTTATGTATCCACAAGCGCGAAGGCACGTAACCCAACACAGCGGATCGATATAAAACCCGGTACGCTGCAGCCGCGGGCTCCCATCGGCGAGGCGGATGACATCACGTGTCCTGCGGGCCCGTCTCTCTCACGTCGCCACAGACGTGCGACTGCAGCAAACGATGGGAGGATGGATCGAATGCAGAAGTGATTGGATTAGTGCCGTGATTTATGTGACTGAGTTGAGTGAGTGAGCGAGAGGCGGAAGTGACTTTGACTGCTGAGGGATTGGAACTCATCTGTCTACTCTGGCTATCGGAGCTTCACCAAGTTTTTGTTTCATAAAACAGCAACTTGTAAAAAATGGTTTGTCTGATTGACGATCTTTGCCTTTTTTTTTTCCAGTGTCACCCTAGCAATATACTACCACATAAAAAACAGGTACGTGCGGTTTCCTCCTCCTTTGAAACAGAAACATAAGCGTGTGATTGTGACGGGGGTGTTTTATGCAGCCTTGCCACGGGCGCCTTTTCTGAAATATGGTCTCGGTCTCAGTCGAGTGTGAAATCCCACCTCCTGCTTTGGATGAAATGTAGCCCTCTGAACCAGAAGTCTGGAATAATATCTTTATGCCTGGTCTGTCGCCGCTGGTTTGTGTGTAACTCTACGTGCAAAGGGTCCGGAGCATTGCGAGTCTGCGAGCATGCTTGTGTGTGCGTGTGTGCATGTGTGCTTGTGCGTGTGTGTGTGTCTGTGGTTAACTAATACAGTTTTTCCTCTCTTTCAGGGACTTGACCAGGTCGCTGGACATTTTCGACGAGAAGATCCACCCCTTAACGGTGAGTGATGGGAGGTGGGGGTGATGGGGAAGCTTGTGACACTGTGATTGGCCAGAGATTTCACTTCTGCAGCCCTGCAGCTGCACTGTAGTGCAGTGAATTGGCTGATGGGCCTAAACCTGCCTGCTTACAGGGGGGTCCTCCAGCCTCGGCCCCTGCCTGTCCCAGCATGCCATCTTGGACAAGGCTTTCCTCAAAAAAGACACCCATATACTGATGAAAAGATAAAAGAAAAAGTAATTCCTCACTACATGAGTAAACAGTTGATTTGTAGTGATATATGATTGTTATCATTTACAGCAATACACAATTTAGACATTTTGAATAGATTTTGAGACACTGAAGAACACCAGGCTACACTGTTTATGTTTTACTTGGATCTTTAGTAGTTCTGCATATGAGGCATAGTTTTACATGTTATACACATGTGGCTCTCAGTATTTCATTACTGAGAGAAACTTCATTTTGGAATTTTTGCCATGATAATTGCATTTGTGGCACTTTATTTCTACCTAAATGAAAACTAATCTAAGTTGGAATGGTAAATGGAGTGAAAAAGCCTTAAATAGAACACTACATAAATGGGTGCGGATTAGCCTGATTTGGCATCTGCACAAAGGGGTTAATGTCATCATTGTATGGAGTTGTAGCATATTTCTAATTGTTTGCCGTTTCATCTATGCATCTATTAACAAACCAGTGAACAAAGAACAGAGACCAAATAGAGCAATTTATAGTATTAGCACAAAATGGTATCATGTCACGTCAGTCATGATTAACTTCTGAGAGGATGAAAGATTGTAGGCTGTGTGAGTCGGCTGTGCTGTTTTTAGCTGTCATATGATGCTGAAAGGGACATCGATAATGTCTGCTGGACAACCAGGTAGATTAATGTCTGGATTAGGTTCAGAAATGCCTTTCTCCATATCACAGTGTGATATGCAGTTTTAAAATGCATCAGTATTTTTTTGTATAGGCCTCAGGTCTCACTGAAGTGGTAATCATCTGTGCAGTTGGGGGATGATCTTTGACGTCGTCCTTGTTGTACATGTGACGAGGCACGTGACCAAGTACAAGACTGAGCATAGGCTGTTTCCAATTGCTAATTTTGCCTCCTTGCATCCTTTCCTCCCTTCCTTAGCTCCACCCAATGGTGGACGTAAGGAATTGAGGAGACTTGCATTCGGAAAGTGTTCAGTCTGTTCAGTAAAGTGTCGGTTTGAAGCCACATCAGTTACAGACGTGGCAGACAGGGAAGTGTGGGTCCACAGGTCAATCATTTATGTCACGCATTCCGAAAATAGTACTTTCGCTAAAGGAGGCACTCGTGTTTCTTTGCTCAAGCATCCTTCCAGAGACCCCTAGCTCGCGGTCTGTTGAGCGCACGTTACACTTCCTGGTTCAGAAGTGATCCCGGTTGGTTACGATTGGTGCCCCTGTCTCTGCCAGTGACATGCTCTGTGGTTGTGGCGGCGCTCTTGTTCCGCAGAGAGATCACGTCCCCGATGACTACTCCCGCACCGACCCGGAGCACAAGCTCATCTACCGCTTCGTCAGAACGCTCTTCAGCGCTGCCCAGCTCACGGCCGAGTGCGCCATCGTCACGCTGGTGAGCGAGCCGCCCGTCTGCGTGTCTGTCCGTCTCTCTCTCTGTTTGTCCGTTCGTCCTTCGCTCTGTCTGTCAGGGGTCCCAGCCTCAAATCCTGGGGGGTTACCGTGTCTGCAGTTTTTTTTGTGGTTTAATTTCAATAAGCAGCCGTTTATGGCCTTGGAAACATGGTGTGCTCTTCAGCCAATCAGCGACTTCAGTTAATCACCAAGTGCTGAAACACCAAACACCAGCCAGCACCATTAGGGCTGCAACAATTAATCTAACTAACTTACTAGATTTAATTGTTTACAAAATGAATCACTTTGATTTTTGACACTGTGATGAATTGCTGTTATAATTTAATATCCTAACCATTTCCCAAAAGCATCCCTCACCGAATGAGGGCTGGTGATTGCTCCAGGGAAATGACAGGAGTTTACATGTCTGTTGCAGATTAATGGGTTCCCTCTGAACATAATTATGTGTTTGAATGTGTTGCGGATCGGTGAGCATCAAATAGAACTTCCTCCTGCTGGAATGCTTTGAGTATTGTTCAGATAATACATTTAGTCATTGAATTTCTTTACCGTTCTAGAAAAGTGAACGTGTTTTTATATTTTTAATTTATTTAAAAGTAGCCAGTGATAACCAAATAATCAATAACCGGACCCCCTGACACTGGGCCCTCCTCAGGTGCAGAACAGGCAGGGCTAGTGGGCCAAACAAAGCAACGGGCTGCAGGGATAGTGTCTGAGCCTCAGGTTCACAGTGGGCTGGACTCCTCTGGTTCCGTCTCCATACTGCAAACACAACGCTTAGTTAACGGCTGACTTCTGGAGTCTCTGTGAACTCCCCAATTGTACAATGAGTTCTGCCTTCCAGCAGGCTGGTGAGTGTGTATCTGTGAGGTGTGGCTGAAAGGCAAGACTTCATATATCAGCACTCCACTGAAGATTGCTCAATAGAGCCACTTTCCACTCAGAGCCTGCAGGCTAATTTAAGATATTCATATCATGTTATATTTGATGAGACCACTAGAGGGCAGTAAAACCAGCGCTGTGCCCAACCAGTGCTGAACGTAATGAATTTCTCAGTTATGGCAGAATGTAGCCCGGCGGGAATAGGGATGTATGTGTGTTGATTTTAAGCGGTGATTGACAGGTCCGCTTTCCCCTGCAGGTGTACCTGGAGAGGCTGCTGACCTACGCGGAGCTGGACATCTGTCCCTGCAACTGGAAGCGCATGGTGCTGGGGGCCATCCTGCTGGCCTCCAAGGTGTGGGACGACCAGGCCGTCTGGAACGTGGACTACTGCCAGATCCTCAAGGACATCACGGTGGAGGACATGTGAGTGGGCTGTGTTCGGGAGGCTGTGGTAGAACAGGGAGCTGCTGCGTTTGGGGGAGGCAGTGCTGCATTTGGGGGGTGCAGTGCTGCATTTGGGGGCCAGGGGGCAGTGCTGCTTCAGTTGCCACAGTGCCAGTGTTATAATAGCAGTTCCACTCACCCTCCTGCTCCGCCAGTCTCCTTTTTACGATAATGTCATGCTCGGTCAGTGTATTTACAGTGTATCAGGACCGTCTGTGTGTGCCTGAGTTTTCACGGGCAGCAGAATGGCATTATGGTTAGGGAGCTGAGCTCACAGCTCCACGGTTGGATTCCCAGACGTGGTAAATCATCCGTTTGTGTGAATGGATTGAGTGTCAGCCGCTGTGGACGAGAGTGGCTCTGCCTAAAAGTGTAAAATGTTTGTGGTTTTAACAAAGAGTGTTGGGTAACAAGAGGTAGAGTTTATCAGCACCGGAAATCATGCTCCGGGTCTCCATTGATCCCACGACTCTGAACAGTGCAGGTTGTGTTACTGCAGACTCTGCTGTGTGCAGTGTTTGTGAACAGTGCAGGTTGTGTTACTGCAGACTCTGCTGTGTGCAGTGTTTGTGAACAGTGCAGGTTGTGTTACTGCAGACTCTGCTGTGTGCAGTGTTTGTGAACAGTGCAGGTTGTGTTACTGCAGACTCTGCTGTGTGCAGTGTTTGTGAACAGTGCAGGTTGTGTTGCTGCAGACTCTGCTGTGTGCCATGTTTGTGAACAGTGCAGGTTGTGTTGCTGCAGACTCTGCTGTGTGCAGTGTTTGTGAACAGTGCAGGTTGTGTTACTGCAGACTCTGCTGTGTGCAGTGTTTGTGAACAGTGCAGGTTGTGTTACTGCAGACTCTGCTGTGTGCAGTGTTTGTGAACAGTGCAGGTTGTGTTGCTGCAGACTCTGCTGCGTGCAGTGTTTGTGAACAGTGCAGGTTGTGTTACTGCAGACTCTGCTGTGTGCAGTGTTTGTGAACAGTGCAGGTTGTGTTGCTGCAGACTCTGCTGCGTGCAGTGTTTGTGAACAGTGCAGGTTGTGTTACTGCATACTCTTCTGTGTGCCATGTTTGTGAACAGTGCAGGTTGTGTTACTGCAGACTCTGCTGTGTGCAGTGTATCTGAACAGTGCAGGTTGTGTTACTGCACAGACTCTGCAACCAGCCATGGAAATGTTGTGGTGCCGTTAACTGTAATAAGAGGGAAAAATATTGTTTTCTCATTTCCTCATAAAAAATGGCTAGCGTCAGTGTGGGTGCAGGCTGTGGCTTTAGTCCAGCACTAAGACACCTGATTCTCTCTTGATTGAAGACCATGGTTAGTTAGTTGAATGAAGTGCCATAGTGCTGGACTAAAAAAAAAAAAAAAACCTAAATCCACCCCAGCCCTTTTCGGATAAGATCTGACCCTTCTGGTCTAAAGGGGGCCATTAGAAGGAAAAATCTGGGTCACTCTTTCCCTTTCAACTCAGCGCACACTAATTACACAGTTCCCATTGGCCAGCAGGATTATATTTCTAACTTCTTTCTGCTATTTGTTTTGTGGCTGCTGCAGTAATTGTGCATATCTGCTTTTAGAGCATGCTCTGTAATCCTGTTCTCCCAGAGAACACGGGGACTTCACCTCAGGTGGGCCGTGAAGGTGGTGACCGTTAAAAGTGAAGCGGACTTTCAGAAGGACTGCGTTCTGACTGACTCCCCGTCCCTCCTCCCTCAGGAACGAAATGGAAAGACACTTCCTGGAGCTGCTGCAGTTCAACATCAACGTCCCGGCCAGCGTCTACGCCAAGTACTACTTCGACCTGCGCTCGCTGGCCGACGACAACAACCTGAACTTCCCCCTGGAGCCTCTGAGCAACCAGCGCGCACAGAAGCTGGAGGTGAGGGGGGCGGGGGCCTGACTGGGTGGGAGGGGCCGGAGTATGGGCACTGACTGGGCGGGGGAGAGTAGGGGAGAGGGGACAGGGTATGAGCACTGACTGGGCAAGGGAGAATGGGTGGGAGGGGCCAGGGTATGGGCATTGACCGATTTTGAGTTTTCAATATTCAGTTTGATCTTTTTGTTATTTGAATTGTGGTATGCTTCCATAAGAATCAGGCTACTCCGGCATCAAAAATAACTGAACAAGCAGAGAGTGAGGCAAAAATAAGGTGTGTAAAGCAGGTGTGTAAAGGTGTGTAAAGCACGAGTGTAAAGCAGGTGTGTAAAGGAGGAGTGTAAAGGTGTGTAAAGCAGGTGTGTAAAGGAGGTGTGTAAAGGAGGTGTGTAAAGGAGGTGTGTAAAGGAGGTGTGTAAAGGAGGTGTGTAAAGGAGGTGTGTAAAGCAGGAGTGTAAAGGTGTGAAGGGTGTGTAAGCAGGTGTGTAAGCAGAGTAGCGTAAGCAGTGTAAGCGAGGTAAAGCAGGTGTGTAAAGCAGGAGTGTAAAGGAGGTGTGTAAAGCAGGAGTGTTTCTTTTGCGCCTCTACATCATGAAACCTATGCACTTGTTGTACGTCGCTCTGGATAAGAGCGTCTGCTAAATGCCTATAATGTAATGTAATGTAATGTGTAAAGCAGGAGTGTGTCCTGTGTCCCGTGTCCTGCAGGCCATCTCCCGGCTCTGTGAGGACAAGTACAAGGACCTGAGCAAAGCGGCCATGAGACGCTCCCTCAGCGTGGACAACCTGCTCAACTCCCGCCAGTCGCACGCTGTGCTGTCATAGGTCCACGCTGACCTCTGACCCCTGAGCCCGCCCCTCGGCCTGAGCCAAAGACACTGGTACCCCTCCAACCCCCCCCCCTCCAAAGGTGTGGAACTGAAGAACAGAGCAAGCAAGAGACTGTTTTTTGTTTTTTTTTGAGGTTCCCCCCCATTTTTTATTTTTTTTGCTTACTATGTAGGCTACTAGCTGTGAAATTTGTCAGTTTTTAATTAACTGAAATTATTTGCAGATGGAGTATTTTAAATAAACACTAATCATGACAGATATGGTTTGAACTCTGAGGATGTCCTTTCATGCATAAGTGAGCAGGTTAATGGTCTCCATGGAATGTTCTGGAAGGCACATTCAGGTGCAGAATTGGCACTTTTAATGAAGATGATGAGAGAAGATTGTGTAGACTAATACAGGTAATGGGCTATGCTTGCTCAAAAATGGCAAAATGATATCCTTTTATCCTAATGCAATTATTCAGAGAAAAAGTTTACTTTTTAATGAGTAATTCTTTACCTTCCAAAAAAAAATTGTCATCTTCATCAGTGGTGCCAGTAATTCTGACCTGACTATTTATCAGTGACTTCCGCGTTGAGTTGAGTACCCAACTGCATTCACCACAGCTCTTCAGGTCAGTGATCAGCAACAGAATGCTTTCAGGAGCATGGTGAACACTCATCTGAGATCAGCTCGGATGTAATGTGAAGTGGCGTGTGACAAATGCAACAGCAATGACACAGACTGACTACCTTTTCTCCAAAAACCCTCTTTTTATTCACTAGTTCATTGACACATGGACTGAACACAAATCAGAATCTGCCCCACATCCTTTATTGCAGTAACACAAACATCTGAGTGGCTTCAGCTAATGCCCGTTGTGTGCAGGGGAGGACGTCAGTAGTACTTAATGCTTTACTCAGCACCTGGCAACCAGAGACTGGTACGTGATCATTGGACAAACTTGGTGGGAGGGGCAGGGTGTGAGACACAGGAAATGGGTTTAACGGACGAGTGCACATAGCTACGTGTTAAGGCAACACCAGGGGAGAAAGGAGGCGCAACTCCGGGGGAGAAAGGAGGTGCTCACCCGCTCCCTTTGCTGTTCGGGTGGGTGGTAGAGCGCCTCCTGCAGCCAGGAGGAGGTGCAGCGGTTTGGGATCGCAGCGGTCAGCAGCACCGTAAACGACCTGACCAAGGCGGGGGTAGGGGGCGGGGCCACCGTGCCCAGGGAGGGGTCCCGCTGGGGAGGCCACTCTGGACGGAGAAACGAGCTGGTCTGATTTGGTCCAACGTTGGGCTCGGAATCGGAAGTGTGTGTGTGTGTGTGTGCGCTTTGTGCGAGCGAGTCATGTTCACAGTTTGGACTGGCTCGACAGCTTGGTGTTCAGGTTCTCTGCCAGCTTGTCCAGGAACTCGAAGGTGTTCAGGTAATCGGAGCGCTGGACGCTGGATGGGCAGACGACAGGGAAAGAGAGGAAAACATTTAATTAAATAGGTAAAGGATTCACAGACTGGGAGATGCATCAATGTGCTTGTTTTCCAAAAAAGGAAAGACAAAGAGAAGTGCCACTTTGGATGAACCGTATTGAAAGTGCAATAATGTCTCAGTTATAAAGGGCAAGGGGCAGACTGGGTTGGTTTGGGTGTGGGTGGGGGGTAGAGGGCGGGGTCTCACTTGGGCAGCCCCTTGATGCAGGCAGCCAGGTCCTTGGTCATGAAGCCGGCCTCGATGGTCTCGATGCAGACGGCCTCCAGCGACTCGGCGAAGACGCTCAGCTCGGCGTTGCCGTCCAGCTTCGCCCGGTGGGCCAGCCCGCGGGTCCACGCAAAGATGGAGGCTGGAGCACACACACCGCCGTCAGTAAGACTGGGGAGGACTGCACCGGGGGTGTATTATAGAGCTGATGGAGGTTTGGGAGTATGCTTCTCACTGATAGGGTTGGTGGAGGTCTGCTTGCCGTGTGTGTGTGTGTGTCTATGTGTGTGTTTCTCACCAATAGGGTTGGTGGAGGCCTGCTCGCTGTGTGTGTGAGATTCTCACCGATGGGGTTGGTGGAGGTCTCCTTGCCCTGCTGGTGTTGGCGGTAGTGTGTGTGTGTGTGATTCTCACCGATCGGGTTGGTGGAGGTCTCCTTGCCCTGCTGGTGTTGGCGGTAGTGTGTGTGTGTGTGTGTGTGATTCTCACCGATGGGGTTGGTGGAGGTCTCCTTGCCCTGCTGGTGTTGGCGGTAGTGTGCGTGTGTGTGTGTGTGTGGTGTGTGATTCTCACCGATGGGGTTGGTGGAGGTCTCCTTGCCCTGCTGGTGTTGGCGTAGTAGTGTGTTGTGTGGTGTTGTGTGTGGTGTGTGTGTGATTCTCACCGATGGGTTGGTGGAGGTCTCCTTGCCCTGCTGGTGTTGGCGGTAGTGTGTGTGTGTGTGTGTGTGTGATTCTCACCGATGGGGTTGGTGGAGGTCTCCTTGCCTGCTGTGTGCGTAGGTGTGTGTGGTGGGTGTGTGTTTCTCACCGATCGGGTTGGTGGAGGTCTCCTTGCCCTGCTGGTGTTGGCGGTAGTGTGTGTGTGTGTGTGTGATTCTCACCGATCGGGTTGGTGGAGGTCTCCTTGCCCTGCTGGTGTTGGCGGTAGTGTGTGTGTGTGTGTGTGTGTGATTCTCACCGATCGGGTTGGTGGAGGTCTCCTTGCCCTGCTGGTGTTGGCGGTAGTGTGTGTGTGTGTGTGTGTGGTGATTCTCACCGATGGGGTTGGTGGAGGTCTCCTTGCCCTGCGGTGTGGTGGTGTTGGTGGTGTGTGTGTGTGTGTGTGTGGATTCTCACCGATGGGGTTGGTGGAGGTCTCCTTGCCCTGCTGGTGTTGGCGGTAGGTGTGTGTGGGTGTGTGTGTGATTCTCACCGATGGGTTGGTGGAGGTCTCCTTGCCCTGCTGGTGTTGGCGGTTGTGTGTGTGTGTGTGGTGTGGATTCTCACCGATGGGTTGGTGGAGGTCTCCTTGCCTGCTGGTGTTGGCGTGTGTGTGGGTGTGTGTGTGTGTGTGTGATTCTCACCGATGGGGTTGGTGGAGGTCTCCTTGCCCTGCTGTGTGTTGGCGGTATGTGTGTGTGTTGTGATTCTCACCGATGGGTTGGTGGAGGTGTGCTGTCTGTGGGTTCTCACCCATGGGTTGGTGGAGGTCCCTTGCCTGCTGGTGTTGGCGGTAGTGTGTGTGTGTGTGATTCTCACCGATGGGGTTGGTGGAGGTCTCCTTGCCCTGCTGGTGTTGGCGGTAGTGTGTGTGTGTGTGATTCTCACCGATGGGGTTGGTGGAGGTCTCCTTGCCCTGCTGGTGTTGGCGGTAGTGTGTGTGTGTGTGATTCTCACCGATGGGGTTGGTGGAGGTCTCCTTGCCCTGCTGGTGTTGGCGGTAGTGCCGCGTCACTGTGCCGTGGGCGGCCTCTGCCTCCACCGTGCGGCCATCAGGGCAAATCAGAACGCTGGTCATCATGCCCAAGGAGCCGTAGCCTGAGCAACGCAGGGCCCAGTACTGTTAATGATCACCTCATTATCATAACTGAGCCTTTACACCAAACCTGTGTCCCTACAACAGGGCCCCCCCCCCTTCTGAGCAAATACAAGTATTACATTACATTACAGGCATTTAGCAGACGCTCTTATCCAGAGCGACGTACAACAAGTGCATTAGTTCAAGTAATGAGAGTAGTACTACTGTTTTAATACAGCAATTTAAACATTCTTAATGAGCGTAAATGCCTGCACATACACCATAAAGCAAGCCCTCCCATAATATGCTGTATTCTAGGCAGCGCTCTCACTACACCGAGGCCTCTCTCTCTCCCTCCCTCTCTCTCTCTCCATCTCTCACCTGAGCCACGGAGTCGGACTGCACGTCCCCGTCGTAGTTCTTGCAGGCCCAGATGAAGCCGCCCTCCGACTTCATGGCCTGGGCCACCATGTCGTCGATGAGCCGGTGCTCGTACCAGATGCCCTTAGCCTCGAACTGGGCCTTGTACTCCCTGCGGTAAGACACCAGAGTGAATGCAGCTCTCCTTTCCAGTGTGACTGTAACCAGTCGGAACACTTTGCGCCAAGTAACGTGACACCGGTTGGGTGAAGTTCGATGGCACACGGGGACGGATAGCTGCCGTGCGTCATTTCAGGTTACTGTACGGATTCATATAGCCGCAGCCGCAATGATTTTGATAATTAATGAACTGCAGTTTGTAAACGATGCATCTCATTAGCAGACTTGGACTGCGTGGCATTGAAATGGCACACACAGCGTGTAGCGGTTTGAGCCCAGCAGCTGGCTAGCGTGAGCGGAAGCCCCCAACTGGCAGCTAAGCCAGCCAGCTTCCAGTAAGAGTGAGCAGCTCAGTGCTACAGGCTGGGAGCGTGGGGTCTACAGGCTGGGAGCGCGGGGTCTACAGGCTGGGAGCGCGGCGTCCACCCGCGGGAGCGTGCTAACCCACCCGCGCACCATGGCAACCCCCCAGGGCCACGCCTCCCTTTCCCCCGAGCAGCCGGTGAGGGGTAGACGGCGCCTTACTTCTCGTAGATCTCCTGGAAGATGTCCTTGAAGCGGCCGTCGTACTTCTTGAGGATGGTGTTCTTGGTGCTGAGGTAGAGGGGCCAGCCCTTGGTCAGGCCCATCTGGAAGGAGCTGTGGGCGAATTCGCGGATGGACTTGTCCGTGTTGTACATCCCCAGAGCCACGCCCCCAGTGCCTGCAGTGACGACATCACAACACTTCACATGAGCCACGCAAGTCCATACAGTTCCCTAAGATTAACTTGAATTTATAAAAGCAGCATGTTAATGTGTTTATTTTTATTTGAAAGACTTATTTGGCGTGTGAATTACTGATTTTTGAAAAAATTACTTTATTTAATTAAACAGAAAGAAAGAAAAAAGCTTTTCTCTGGCCAACTGTATTAATATGACAAAATACAATTTCCTCATTTGTTGCACAAACAATATAGCTCACTATCTGTGTTGTGTATTTTCTATAGCCTAAACTCACATTTATCAAGGGTTTTTTTTTTACTATACATACTACACAAGCCAAAATATCCTGGAGCACAAGCTCTCTTCCCTTTTGTGTGCGCCGCCATGTCAGTAGCTCTAGGACTAAAAAGTTTTCTAATTCACAAAAAGTGCTAATGTATCAGCAATAGTATTACTGCTGTCAAGCAACTTCCTTTGGTTTTCTGTGACATTTTCATGAACTCCGCGTCGTACCCTCAAAGTCGTGGACGACGAACGTGGTGGGCTTCCCGTCCTTGGGGGTGTACTTCATCTCCACGCGCCCCGGACCCGGCACCACGAAATCCGTGGCTTTGTACTACAGGGAAGAGAGGAGGGGGCTGCTGAGGAGGGCTGACACGCAGACAGAGGTGCTGCCATCTGCTGGAGGTAGGCCTCACAGCACTCTGCTCACGGGTCGGTGTGGAAGCCTGATTAAGAAAGGCTTTACTGGCAGTGTTCAAATACTAAAACTTTATTAGTACAGACTGAGGTACAGCTCAGGGCCGTAAAGATATTTTGAACACAGACCAGGCTGTTGGTGGTGTAGAGGGAATCTAAAGAGGAGGGACTGTCATAATAACAGGCCTTTGGGAGGATAAACAACCCTCTAGAAAACAGACTGGATTCGGCAAAGTGTTTTGTTTAAATGGAGTTGAATTTCCTTTCATTCACTGCAAGTTTGTCACATCTAAAGGAAACTGATTAGTTTAGTCAATACACTGCTCACAGGCACAAAGAGAGAGAGACTGCACGTATGGACCCACTGCACATAGACGAAGCACAGACAAACACTTTACATTACATTACAGGCATTTAGCAGACGCTCTTATCCAGAGCGACTTACACAACTTTTACATAGCACTTTACATTGTATCCATTTATACAGCTGGATATATACTGAAGCAGTTTCGGTTAAGTACCTTGCTCAAGGGTACAACGGCAGTGTCCTTACCCGGGAATCGAGCCTGCGACCTTTCGGTTACAAGCCCAGTTCCTTACCCACTGTGCTACACTCCGTCTATTTACATAGAGATACACTGTGCGTAGAGACACAAACAGACACCCTGCACATAGACGCACTGCGCATACAGACACCCTGCACATAGACACACTGCACATAGACACACTGCGCATACAGACACCCTGCGCATACAGGCACCGTGCTCAGACAGACTGCGGTACCTGGTCCCCGTGGGCGTGTCTGCCGATGATGATGGGCTTTAGCCACCCGGGCACCAGGCGGGGGATGTTCTTGCAGATGATGGCCTCGCGGAACACCGTCCCGCCCAGGATGTTGCGGATGGTGCCGTTGGGCGACTTCCACATCTGCTTCAGCCCGAACTCCTCCACGCGCTTCTCGTCGGGCGTGATGGTGGCGCACTTTATGCCCACGCTGTGGCGCCGCACCGCCTCGGCCGCGTCCACCGTCACCCGGTCGTCCGTGGCGTCGCGGTTCTCCATGCCCAGGTCATAGCTGCCGGGCAGACGGCCGGTGTCAGATGGAAAAGTGCCCCCCCCCCGCCCCCATCCTTATAGAAGAGTGACCCCACTGGTAAGGAGTAGCCTGTTTATTCAATTTCATATACTATACTAGAAAAATGTGATGGTGGCGCTGTCTACGAAACATACAGCGTACTGTTTAGTGTTTTAGTATGCGATGGTCAGAAAGCAAAAAATATCCTCCATACTATTTCCCAACTGTTCTGTGGAAGTTTCTTAAGACGTTTCGCTATCGAGCCGCCAAGTTCCCATGTTTTTATAATTGTTATTGAAGGAAAACGTCAGCAAAACTGTGCCTCATTTTAAAGCAAATCTGGGGATTATATTTATGGGACCAAAATGTTTGTTTACTTCCTGAAAATTACACTCCCGACTATACTCAGTGAAACCCTGGAAATAAGTATATCATCCTGGGATATTAAGTACACTACATTTAGAGACAATTTTGCCTACTTAACGTTCTCATCCAGGGTCCTCAACAACTACACTCAATAGTAGGGAAGTGTGCTGATTCAGACACAGCCCTAGTCACACACCACAACTACTTAAGCCTGCATTCCCACAATCCCCCTGCACAGACTAAGGTCCCAGAGGCCACACTGCTCAACACTGCAGTATTTCCTGCAGTCAAGGTGTGGTGTTATATAAATAATATATAACCCTCTCAACCAAACTGCATGCGTTTGCAGAAAACCAGACACACACCCTAAAATGCCCTAAAAACACGTCATCGCCCGAAAGCTACTCCGTTGCGAAGAATTCTCCCTCGTTAAAGACGGCACTGCAGAACACTACATTTAAGGACTGCAAATGCTCTTTACACTGAGGCAAAGAAACTTTGAGATACCAGATGGTGAAGTTTTGGTACAATCACAAAGGGACTTCTACAAATGGGCTTTTTTCTCCTCTGAAAGTGTTTGGGAATTGCAGCTCAATTCAGTGGGAATGCCACAAGCAGCCAAGGATGTGTAAACCCCAAACCCCAGCGACACAGAGAGCGAAAGCTTCCTGAGGCAGGATGTCAGGCGGGCGACGGTGTTCCGCAAGCTCAGCTGATTTTACTCAATCGCGTGACCTCAGAGAGCCTGTAGTTACAACACAAAAAATGTGCAATCTACACGAAGCAGGAGAAACTATCCACTCCGCACCCTCCCTCCCCCCCCCATGCTGAGGAACTGATCCAAACACTCACAAAGGCGGGTTCAGGCGCTGCCACTGATGTAACGAAGCTGAGAAAGCCCTCTCTGTTCAAGCGAAACAAAGCTCACTGAAAGAGCCCCTGCTAACAGAAAGCATCACATTCTTTCAGGAATTAAAACCTCCCTGCCCAACCTGATGTGCCCTGGCTTCACTTCCTAGTTCCTACATGTGTTCACCCCAGAGAACCCTCGTCCTCCTGTGTGCACATCACCTGCCAGTCCACAGTCCAAAGCTATTACACAAAGCAATGGTTGGGCAATCCCCAGCAATACATATTATCAATTTCCTAACAGTTGCCCAGGAGAGAACAGGGCGCAGGGTCTAAACCTGAAAAACAAGCCTGTCAGTCGTACTCTTTTAAAGAAACTGGTCAGCCAAGTCGAATGAGTGGAGACAGACTTCCTCTGGACTGAACCTGCTTTTCGAGTTGAAACGGAATGCCCTCAGATATGTGTTCATACTGCCAACAGCAAGACCCACTAGTGTCATGATGTAAAACAGTAACAGTTCCTGTGCACCTTCTAGCACTTTTTGCATTGCATTACATATATGGATGCAACATTTCAGGTGCACGATAACGAACCATTTTTGATGTTGCAAATGATAGTGCAATCCGATAAAGACAGTGTTTGCACATGATAAAATTCTGAATTAAGATCACAGCCAGAATCCCTCACGCCACCCCATCCCACCTCCCCACCCCCACCTTCCCTGAGAGACGCACATATTAGGGGTGGAGTCAGTGTGCCTCACCTGTGAAGATCTATTTCCAAATAGGGGAAGATGAGTTTTTCCTTAATAAGCTCCCAGATCACTCTGGTCATCTCATCCCCCTGCATCTCCACCACAGAGCCCGCCTGGATCTTCTGAGCCATCCTTATGCCTACCATACAAAGACAAAACCAAACAGTAAAAGCCCATGTACCCGTTTTTAAAGGGCTTATAAAGATTGCCATGTCAATACGCGGTTGCATAAGCACCATAGCCAAAGTGGAGGGTTTTACGCTTGCGCTGTACTGACCAGTGTTTCCCCATTTTCACTCCGTGTAAACAAACGGTCGCTCAGCTGGAATTAACAGTGACTTGTGAGAAGACTCACGAATCAGCATTTTTTTGTAGACAGTTTTCAGCGCTTCAGTATACAGAAAATGGCACACAATTTAAATGATCAAATAAGCTTTCGTTCAATTTCTGTTTCATTAAATGTATCGTGCGCCTGTATTACATTACAGGCATTTGGCAGACGCTCTTATCCAGAGCGACGTACAACATCTATCGTATCGTATCAAACGTAACGAACACTAGATAAAATGTAGTTAGTTCCCAGCCAGCGCTTCTTTATTTAATAAAATAAATGTAGCATTTTCTTGAAGAGGAAAAAACGGATTCGGTAGCCACCGGGGAAAGCGTCAAGGGCGTTTCCTTAAAGTTATGTTCTTAAATAAACAGACCACGAGACCTAAGAATGAACCAACTAATCTTCTTGGCCAAAGGATTCATGAATGGGCTAATTAATGTACATGACAGTGCGTATTACAGACCACCGCTTGTGTAGCTACTGCTGGCTGTCAAACTTGTCTAAACGCTCTACATTTATTTTTAATCAAACTTTTTTTAATCACAGGCAGCAGTAAATGAAACTAAAATTACGCAAGCTTCATAACGATGCACCAAATCATTCATTTACCAACATGTTAGCTAGCTAGCTTTTCAGAATTTAGGGCCTGAAGCATGGATTTACGATAAACTGTCAAATATATAGGCTGCAATTAGCTGACTGGCGTAGCGTGCAGCTGTAATCTCATAGCATCGACAATAAAAGCATAAAGTGTTACACGCCTACCTTCACGGTTTAATATTAGCCACAGGTTTCGCGGTGCTGCACTGAAATGATCTCGTAAGGCGACGCAAGTTTACTTAATTCCGGCTTGTCTCTATAGGACTGCGGTTGCGCGCAGAGGCGTATCTACTTGCGATGAACCCGCCCACTAAGGAGAGAGCCACTTACCCATTCACAAAGACCGGGAACAAAACTCAGCCAATAGGCTACCAAGACACACCACACCCCTATTGTCACAGCAACGAATCATGAAATCTGGGAATAGGGTGTTAGCCTAGTGACCTTTGTACTACTTTAAAATTGGGTTTTTGTGCTTGACCGAAAGTCTAGGCTACAGCACGACCGAAGGTTGACCAAATCTGTCTTTTTTGCTCCTCGGTCATAGAGAGTAATGGTCAGTAATCAATAATATCAAATGCCTGTAAAAAAAAAAATGCCAAGTAAAGAGATGTGTGTGCTTTATTGGGGTGACTTGTCTCTTTTTTATTTCCAATCAGGTAGGTCGAAACAAATGGTCTATAAAGCCACTCACATATAAGGATATGATTAGGTGACCAGATGTAGAGAGGCGGTTTTGAGAAATCAGGACACCAGGGTCAGCGACCATACTCATAAACCTGCCATGTAGGTCATTAATGACCACAGTTATTCAGAACCTCTGTTTAAAGTTTAATCTGAAGGTCAGTAGCTTCTATAGTTTTGTGCCCCTATTACTGTGCCAGGGAACTGGATTCTGGGGGTAGTGTACCCTAGTAGCATACCAAGCTGTCATAGCATCAGTCTAGTTTTTCCTGGTCTTCCATCCAAATACTAACCAAGTACAATCTTGCATGGCAAAGACAAATGCAGAGTTTTTGAAAAAAAAATTCCTACTGCTGCAATTCCTACACAGATTACCTAATATGGGTGTAGATACCCTCAAAGTAATGCTGACTGTTCTTGTAGTACAGTCCAAAAGTATTAAGCCACATATAGATCATTTACAATATTTTCATATTCATCAAACCATTCAGTGACCCCTTGTGCCCTGTGGATGGGGGCATTGCCATCCTGGAAGAGACCACTCGCATCAGTGTAGAAATGTTTCATCACTGGATAAAGGTGATCCCTCATAATAACTTGGAATTGATTTGCAGTGATCTGCAAATCAAATCCAATTCCGTTTTTGCAATCTGATTATGTAATCCAGATACAACGTAGTCGCTTCAAAAATTGAACACCAATTTACTCGCAATGAATGTATCGGTAACTCCTGTAAACACATACACACTTCTATTCACTTCAAATTCCAACACCACTTGGGATTAAGCACAACTGAAATTCCAACACGTTATATTTTTGCAATCACAACTAGGAGTAGCGACGGTTCTAATGCGGCCTCAAGAGATGGCGCTATTTCTCTACGAGTGAATAGGCACAGCCGTTATAGTTCTACTGTTGCTAGGCATGGCATTGTCAAAATAATTGAACGCATATTTTCGCTCCCCATAACGGCTTATAAACTGTATTAATGACAATCATTTTATATTCAGTATAACTAACTCCTATTACATTCAAACGATATTATCGCTACTTTACGACATCATATGTTTTCTTTTCCAGTTTTATATTTATGAAAATGAAAAAATAACAAATGTTTTCTCAATCATAATAAGAAGAGTTTTCAAGCATCGAGCGCTTAAAATGGATTTTCGAACATTTTGTGCGGTTAATTGTCCGGGATTTGCAGGTGCTGCTTAAAACTCAGCAGGTGCGCACGCTATGTATGCGTAATGAGTGTCTCCAAGAGGTATCAGTGAGCCATTCGGAGGATCTTCAGCGAAACTAAAGTGTGTTGGCACATTTCTGGTAAAACGACTTCATGTTCATGTATTTTCTTGGATTCATTTAGAATTTGAACGAACTAAGAAGCATCGTATCCCTCAATGTTGGACAAATGGAATATGATGTAGGATTACAGCATTGTTTGGAAAGCCAGTCCAGAGTAGCCACTTAGTATGTGGGTTCCAGTATCCATTGTGCAATGAGCAGTCAAGGTCAGTAGTGGGGGGTTGGGGGCGCATTACTCATCTTAAGGGTCTGGGGACCGACCCGCGAGTTAAAATTATGGGCAGCATCCGCTGTCACAGAACCCAGTAAACCCGTGCGTAGCAGCCGCCCTTGAGCGAACTCATGAACATACCACGTGACATCAGATCTTCTCTAGGTTGAGGGAGAGTGAGAGAGAGAAAGAGAGAGAGCGAGCGCGCAGCATCAGCACCAGAACCGAAACTCGTAGCAGCAGCAAGCCAGAGTGCGCCAGTCTTCTGTTAAAAATTAACTGGAAGAAGCACGTTGATTTCCGTCAGTTACTTCTGTCCCCATCTCACAAAGAGAAACTTTTCACCGTTTCTCTGGACAGGTTAAGGTTCTGGGTCTTAGACCTGACACATCCCACCTGTGTGTTTTTCCTTGAATGATAAGCTATTACGATCTCAAGGTGGAGCCCCGCGTGTCTAGGCTCACTACGCTCCTTCAGGGGCTAGGGTGCGCACCCGGTACGTCCCGATTCCTACCCGGTTTCGTCTCGGAGTCCGAGTCTGATGCTCCTGGCCGCCGAGCCCGAAGGACCCCCTCCACTCGGAGCAGGATGCCAGTGATGAGAGGTCTCCTGGCACCGCAGAATACCTTTCTGGACACCATAGCCACGCGCTTCGACGGCACCCGTAAGTAATCCGCCCTAAGGAGTACACATTCTTTCTCCTCTCCAGGAGCTGCATTCCTGCATCCCACTCACGCGCATGCCGTGATAAACAGAGGTGTTATTCAAGATAAAGTCGCAATTGGACCAAATGCTAAAATGAGCATGGCTCCCGATAGGAATTATATAAAATGATTGCTTATTTTGTTCTTAGAATACGCCCTTTTACATCTGCTCAGTTAAAATTTACCATTTGAGTGTAAGAGATTCTGACAAAATAAAGGTCCAGGGCATCATTTCTGTTCGTTGATGTTTTTATTTTTATGTTTGTTTATTTTTGTGTTTTTTTTGGTGTTTAATGCCAGGATATCCTCCACGTGCGCCCTGTGCTCTGGAGCGCAAAGTAATCTTCACTTTGCGCTCCAGAGCTCGGTCCCGCGCGCAATTTTGACGTTGACGAGTTGAAAACTTTTATTTATTTATTCATTTATTTATTTATTTATTTGATAGGGACATATACATTTAAATATAGATTATCGCCAAACAAAAAAAGTGCTGTGTCACAACATTTATACCATATGCTAATTTCCAATACTTGCCCCTAGACGGGCTTTTCAAGCACGGACATATACAATCCTATCCAATGTGTGAAAAGTAATCAGACAGTTTGAAGTCTAAGTTCTGACATTATTAATCGTAACTAGCCTAAATATTATGTAGTCATAGAACCAATTTGAGGCGAAATTTCATGCCCAGACATTTTATTTTGATTCCTGAAAGCGTGAAAATCCTTATTTCATTGCCCGGTACATGGAGTCCTCATCGAGCCCATCGAGTTTATCCCGGTCGCATTTTCAGCAGCTCTGCGTATAGCTACGCTTGGAAAGTTGAATCCCAGCGTGAAATGGTAATCGGCGCAACGTTCCCCTCAAGGGAATCGCCTACTGCGATTCCAGTGGCAGTAAAAAATAAATCATAACATTGTTTTGGAAGCAATTTGTTTTCATAGACATGAGCAATGTCGTGTCTGGCGAATGCTCGGCTGCAGACCATGTGCGAACAGTGGGAATGGTGTTCCGACAGGGGAGATGGATATCAATGAAACTAGATGCAAGGATGCTGTCGTGAATGATCCACACTGGTCACTGGATACAAGTTATAACGCTCCCGTCTGAGTGACTCGGCTCTAAATCAAAGATGTTGTGACCGATGAAATCATTATCTAAAGTAGGAATCAGCTCGTTTAGAAATAGATACCGTCATGCACCACAACATCCTCGTGCTTTCTTCTGAAATAGTCAACTAGGGTGACTGTTACCTCACCTTTGGTTTTGGGATGGAATTGCGGGCTGCTAATACGATTTACCTAGGTAAATTATCTAATTGTTTTCAGTGGTGAACCAGTCTGAAAAAATTAACAGCCATGATGTATGACAGGGGTTCTGTGGAGCTCCACACCCCGGTTCTGTGGAGCATCAGGGTCTGCGTTGTTTAGGTTTCTGTATAAAATGTTCTGGTTTGCTATTGGCTCTTGCACTGCATGGTTTGCATAGCAATGATGAGGGAAATAATCTGTTATTGATGTTCCTAGTTTAAGCCAACATCTTCGAAGCATGGAACTAGCTAGGTTCTACCACAGTGGTGCACGTCTGTCCTCGCTGTGTCAGAGTACTGTTTTATAGTTTCAGTTTAATACTGGAGATTTTTATGTTGTATTCCCTTTGGTTGCCATCTGTGATCTTTGTACATGTTTTAAATTAAAGTGTATACCCACTGATGCTTAATTTAGCATAGGTTGCTTCATTACCATATTAGTGGGTGATTAGGCTTTCTCCCATTACAGTAACCTTCACATTTTAACTGCCACATTCTTCTCAGGAGATGACACTATTCGGTATGGTAATTTCTGCCTTTAACTGTTTTAATTGCGTCTTCATGGCCATAGCCTTCTGTCTGTAGCGCAGAGAATCCTGGAAAATGTCACCATTGCAGAGTATAACTAGATATATACCACTGAAGGCACATCTCAACAAGCAGGTAGATTCATACGTGCGCACATACACGCACATACACTGATATGCACAAACAACACATACGCACACAGACAAACACACACTATACACAACAAAAAAGGTATATTTCTCTTACCTTACAGTCATTGCAGTTAACCCTCAATTAGGTCAGTGACTCATTTTGAACTCAGAAAGCACAAGAATGTTAACAAACAGTAAATTCTGAGTGCAGAATATTGTTTGATGTCACATGGGCACAGACACCATTCTATGGTCATGTGGTCTATGGTCAAGTCAACAAGCGCAAGACAGGATATGAGTTACAGTGCATCACTGGCTCAAGTCTAGAAAAAAATGACCCGTGTCTGTTTTTTCAGATCATTACAAAGGAGAACATGTAATTAAACCATTAAACCTCCCTCTGATACAAGTGTTACTTCACTTGTCCTGGCTGTCAGGTTTTGCTGCAGGAATGGGTTATTTTTGTCCTGAGCTCCACCAACTCAGTAAATTTTAAATATGAGAATGAGAAATTGCACGTATCACAGATGTTAGACATGGCGCAGCCCCCAGGAAATAGCAGGTGGAGCTGTGCACCCTTTTAGCTCTCCTGAAAATTGCACCTTTTAATGGTGCAAATGTACCAGTTGGATGCATTTCACCCCTTTTGCCTCCTGATATCACGAGAACAGCTTGGCGTGATTACCCTTCTATAAGTAGAAAAAGATGACTTCTTACTCAAAATCACAATAGATGCCTGATCTTGGGAATTAAAGTTGAAAACAGCTTGTTTGCTGTTTGGCAGCTTTTTATCACCCATGTCTGGCCAACATCCACTAGATGAATCATAATAAAATAGTAATGCAGAGGTGGGCCAGATGTGGTTTCCAAGTCCAATCCAGGGGTGAGCCATAATACAGCCACATCTCAGGCATAGCTTGCCATATAAAATGTGAGAACAGGCCAAAAGGCTACTATTGTTTGGAAAGCATATTTATTTACATATTACATTTATTTATTATCTGTAAGTCAGATTTAAAAGCTGAAAGGCTGTTCTTACTGCTCCTTAATTGTGACTTCTTGTTTGTACTTGTTGTTCAGAGTAAATGTTGTAGGTTAGGGCAATCTCATTCTGGGTTAGAATAAGTCACATTCCCCATACATCAGGTTCCTAAGGCTACGTTTGACTCCTCTCTGTTGCTTTGGCATTTGATGTCAGCAGTGTGTCGTCTCTATATTATAGTCTCAGGGTGGCTGTGCAGAGCAGTTACTGAGCATCTGGGCTTGCACTTAGAGAACTGCAGGTTTGAGTCTGTGGTGTTGGGGCTTAGTTATGTTTGTCTTGCTGTAGTAAATTTTAGGGGTGGATACTCCGTAAGGAACTATAAACTGTGCAAGCCAAGTTTTTGTGGCTATGATGTTGAAGTGAAGGTTCGGTTATAACATTATTTTTCTTTGAATAAATGCAGATTATTCAGAAGTGAATGAATAAATGCATGCGTCAGCTGCTTTGCATGGAGAGTTATATTTGTGAAATTACAAATAACAACAAAGACCTTGAATTCGTTTTTACATAATCTACGCATGCAATATTCTTTAGCCTTTCTGAACAATGGTCTTTCAAGCAAAAAATAGTTCCAACAAATGGAAACCACATCAGAAATTTAATCAATCCACAAAATATGCAACTCAGAGGAAAGCCTTTAAGGAAAGCAGTCAGTATTGCTGGCCATCCATCACGCAGCTATCGGAGCCCGTGGCCGTTGGATGGCTGTAAAAGTTAATCGTCGATGCAAGGCCTGATTGCTGCCTAGTTCATTAACTTCCCCAATAGGTCATTAAGCTCTTACGGTATTCAATGCAGAATTCAAGGAGTCGCCCTTTCTGTAGTGTCGCCCCTTATGGAAATGGAATTAACTGCAATATATTTAAATTAAATAAAATATATAATCAACCACAAGGAAGATATTCCAACTCTTTCCAAATAAGTGTGACTTCTGAAAATATATTTGCCCATATATTGCAATGTATTTCAGTATATTACTTTTTCCTATGGGGCAGCAAGCTTTGATACTTGGTTGGAATTGCTCGTTTTGCCTTGCACAAACAGAATATTTTCCACCACCTCCAGGTGGGTAGTCTCATGGTACAGTAAACCCATTTGCTTCAACATGGGTTGGTGTGTTCAATAAGGGCTTTGTCCATAGGCCAACCCAGGGCCATATTTTTCATAGTCAAGAAACAACTGTCAAACGGTAGGGTGACGATGAATTAAGGCATGTCCAACGCAATTTAAGTAATACTGTGACATCAGACTGTAGTGCGGGTGCAGCAGAGTTGAGAGGTTGTTTTACGAATAAATTCATAAATGAAGGAATAAATTACATGTGGCTATGGTGGAGGTTTTGTTTCATTGTGGCCAATTAGATAGGCCTCTTTCTGTCTCTTTTGTACCTCGAGGTTGTAAGCGAACTGGCAGTTTGTCATGTTTGATTAACTTCTGCAGGAGATGCAGTGATCACACTGGCATTCATGGCACCTCAGAAAAGTCTCCAAGGGCAAATGATGATGTCAAGTTTGGTTGCAAACTGGGAAGCTTTATCACCTTAGCTGGATATAGACCATCCTGGACTATTCTTCTTGAAGCAACCTCTTTTACAACTGCATTGTACGTGCGCTACAGCCTCTAGTTACAAAATGACAAAAACTGAGTTGGACACAGCACCTTGCATTATCGCTAGAGCTTGGCAGTTGCACCTTGACTGCAAATACAGAGCCCAAAATCTTACTGATGTATCGCAACAGCACAGCTTGCAGGAACTTCCAACTCTGTTGTTTGTGTGAAAGGTTTTTTAGGCACAGTATCAGGTCAAGCATGCAGATTCCCCTGACTAAATGGCACAAGCTTTCCATGACCAAACAAAGCAGAGCTTAACCTGACCAAACAGAGCACAGCTTCCCCTGACCAAACAGAGCACAGGTTCACCTGACCAATCCGAGCACAGATTCAGTCCCGGAGAAATAGGATATGGTCAGAGAGCAGAAGCCTGGAAATGCATCTGCATGTCAGATGATAAAAACTCCCAAGAATGAGTTAATAGAGGTGGGGAGCGCAAAGGTAGCGGACATGTGACTGCTGCAATTTGTCGGTTGTGAATTCCCTTTGAAAACGTGGCAACGCTGGAATAACCTGCCAATCAATGGGTTGTTTAATGAGGAAGATAAAGAGCAAGGAGGATTTAACTGAAGGAGGGCTGGAGGGCTCCTGCTGTGGACAGTGCAGCGTACAATGAGTCAAAGCTCTGTGCTTCCTCCACCCGTTCTCCTGTGCTAGAGAGATTAATACTCACATACTGTTTTAGTGAAACATTATTTTTTTTAAAGTTCTTGACATGAAAATGAATTTCTATCATGTGACTGACACCCAAGATTTGTTTGGGTTGCAAATTTATAGCATGATAACATTTCTAGCATGGTAACATTCAGCTCAGTGTCCTCTGTAGCACAGGACGATACTGTTCCTTGGAACAACAGATTACTACCTCAAGAAGGCTTTTAACTAAAACTATAATAAGAATGAAGGAGTTCATTAATTTTGTTTCATTGATTTTATTACCAAAGCAAAGTCAGCTCTTCTTGTATTCATTACAAATACAGCACAATGTTTTAATCTACCATGGTACTTTAAAGACAAGTTTTGTAGTCCATGCGGATTTCAATGCTTTTGTGCAGTTTTATGAACAGTTTAATTTACTTCCATCAAGCTATCTTCTTAATGACAGACCTGTATGAGGACCCGTACAAGTGAGGTTATTGATGTGGAAATGCATGAGCCAGAACATCGTAGAGATGGTTTGGTCACTGCTGTTGTAGCTTTTTGTTCCGTTTTGTCTTTTTGAAGATGCATATACACACAGAATTTCTGTTTATTTTCTACAGTGTAAGCTTGGGTCTTTCTTTGCAAGGACAAAGTTCACTTGCTCTTCAGCTGGCTCACCTCAATGTTCAGGCCACACTTTTTCCTGCTTCTTGGATTTCCTGGCTAATAACATTCCCTGACGAGAGAGTGCAAGTGCAACATCAATAAACTACAATAACCAACCATAACACAAATATAGATTCTTATAGCTAACATCCATGAAAACCATAAAGAATGTTATATTGTAGTTCGATAATTGCATGGGGAAAAAGTGCTGAGGAGTGGGAATAGGAAGGTAGCCGAGATGCAGACTGCAGAGTGGGGTCTTTAGTTTATGTCAGAAGAGGCCAGCTAACCTGGTGCACTGACTTTCTCTGTGGAAAGCTTGTGCCACCACTGCAAGGCCAGTGTCCATGCAGACACAGACCCCTCAACACCACTTCCCCAGCCGGCCATAATGAGGAAAAGGGTGGAACTTACCTGGGATTAGCATCTCCTTGTAACCCATCCCTCCCTGAAGGGGAATGCTCAATCAGATCTCAGTCCCAATACTAGGGGACCCGAGGAAATGAGTGGCTGCAGATTCGTCAGAACTGACGATGGCGCGGAAAGTGAATGATAAGAGAAGTCTAAAGTTGGTCTTTATTCATTAAGACCTTTCGTTAAAGGCCAGTTCCCCCTGTCAAGTGGCCGTTCGGCAAATCCATGCCAATTAGAATCTCCTGGAACAGCCTGATGAAAAGCTACAGATGGCATTAGCTTTGGTAATTCTCCTTCGCTCTTAGAACAGTCAGATCTCCCCCCCCCCCCCCCCCATCCAGGCTATGCACCTGCTCAGCCCAGATTTATACAGAGCTAAAGCCATGCAGCCAAACAAGAAAAACCCCACCGCGCTCAAAGGGCCCACACCTCAGCAAATGAAGGATTTAACGGATTTAAGATTTAAGGTTGTCACACGGCAATGAGACCGTGCATGTATTTCAGCGCCTGCCTTGCTCTGGACGGATACAAAAACAACCTGTAAACTTGGCCTGAACAGAATCACCGCGTGCGAGAAAAACCGCTCTCTCCACGGCACTGCGCACTTTGATTGATGACCGTGTTTTATGGGACCTGTGGGCCCTTCATGCTATTGCAGCTTTTAATAGCTGATGATACTGCAGATTTAGGTCTTGTGCTATAGCTTATCGCAAGTGAGGATAGCTTCATAAATTTGACCTGTCAAAAAGGTGATGCCAACTTTTTCCTGATCTCTTTGGATGCCATTAATGGGAAATAGATCAATATTTCCCATATATATGGGAAATATTTATCTATTATGTACTGATTATATATTTATAGGCAACAAATTAAAGGAATAGTTTTTAAAGAAAAAAACAGAATATATGAGTGGGGAAGCATAACGAATGCAGATGCTTCCACGCAGGTGTACTGCATGATAAAATTAAGCAATTACCGTCCTATCGTGCTCTGTGGCATTTATAAAAATGCTGAGCAGGCCCAGTTGACCCCAATTTTGGATCAAGATGGCAAGAGGGAAAAGCTCTAAGTGACTTTGAAAGCTGGTTCATTATTGGGGCACGGATGGCTGGAGCTTGAGTCACGAAGACTGGTCACCTGGCTAGTGTTTCAGTAGGAACAGTGACTGAAGTGACGTGCATTTACATCTATGGGAAAGACATCTGGAAATAGAGTCAGAAATTGTGGTCGAAAGAGCACATTCGATGGCCATGATGCTCTTCCCTACCTAAAGTTTTTTTTTTTTTAGTGGCCTAATACTCTTGGCCTTTACTATATAAAATATGCATGTGTTGGCTGAATGGGCTGTCCTTGTATGCAAGTGAAGTGTTACAGTTTGTCTCATTTGTTTACACACATTTCCTGATTTCTCAGAACTATAAACACGAAACAGTCTGTGTCTGCAAAATGAATGTCTAGTTTTTCAAATTATCACAGAGCAAGATGGTTTTTATTATTTTTCTTTTTCCAAATTATATTACTGTAGCCATTCAACATGACACAAAAGGACGGTAGGGAAAAAAAGTGGGGAGAAAATACACAAACAAAAAATGAGATAAGAAATAATTTGGGGTCTTGTTTCTGCCTGTGACAATCACTTACATCACAAGCAATGTTCTCTCTGGCCCAGCAGCCAGGCTGATATCCTCTGGTGTGACACAACTGCAGTCCTGGCACGACTCTGCCAGTGTTACCCCACACTGCTTCTCCATCATTTGAAGTAAGGGCACCTGGCCTTTTTGGTCGCGATTATATACCTTCTACTACCCTGCCGAGAAAAAGTCATGTTTCAAAACGGCCAGAAACGGCAAATCATTGACAGGGATTGAACCCCCAGGCTCAACAGACAGATATTCCACTAGTAACTGCACAAGCCACTGCTGCAGGAACCCTTTGCCGGTATACAGTATGGCTGCTAATGCTACCATACTGAGTACGGTGCTCAATCATGTAAATTACTGGCAAATACCTACTTGTACATATTGGCAGCAGTATTCTTTCAGTCTTTCATAGTTCTTCTTGGAAGGAATGTGGTACCAAACTATTTTTTTTTCAGGACGTGGTCAGTTCTTGGTAAAACTTGCTGCCTTTTCAGAACATGAGCTATAGATGTCTTACACTTATTCTGTTTATTTCCCAGAGTGCACCAGTGTCACCAACCACATGTCTCCGAGTCTCTGACAGCATATTGGATCATTTTCATAGCGTCTGTGTTCAATGGGGACCAATGAACATGTTCTTTTCACTCTTCTTTTACCATTTCTCACTGTTTACTGCCAAGGCTATTGGTGCACTGCACGTCAAAGACCTGTTACTGCTGAATTGTTTGCCATAATGCTTTCATACTACCCCTTACTTAAGCACATACTTTCAGTTTAGCACTCAGATATTTAGTAATAAAGAATCCTACTGGGTTTGTAAGTGTAAGATATTTAGTAATAAATAAAAATGAACAAATGGAGGGATATAATTTGGGGGTTTGAACCGCACTGAAGACAGGATAATATTCGTGAAAAACCGTTTCTAGATGTGTTGCGTTTATCAAAAACCCTAACTGTACTTATTTAGTGTCCTTTTTCAGATAGATGCCATGGGGTGATTTGTATTCATGAACTGGTTGCTTTGATGGTGAAATGAGGGGTCTTATGGGCAGAGCCAGTGTTACTCCTCCATTATGTCTTTTTCACCTCATACTCACTCAAGCAGGAAAATTGATTCTCTTTGCGTGTGTGCATGTGTGCGTGCGTGCGTGCGTGCGCGCGCGTCTGTGTGTTTGTGTATGCATGTGTGGGTGTGGGTGTGTGTGCGTGTGCGCGCATGTGTGTGTGTGTGTCTGTGTGTTTGTGTATGCATGTGTGTGTGTATTGGTGCGTGTCTCCTATTTGTGCGAGTCATTGCTGTGTGTGTGAGTGTTATTGTTATTGTGTAAGGTTTATGCGCTCCTCTGCTTGTGGTAGCAGCCAATGTGACCCAACCCCGTTCCAGCAGATAGGCATGGTAATGGGAAAGAATTTAAATCATTAAAATATTTAACATTTAGCATGTGCTAAATTCACAGATCGTCCCCCATTTCCCTGACTATTTACTATTCATTCTCCTTCATTATAACCACTCTGTTCTGCTTAATAAAAGAATAGTGAACGTTACAGTGAATGAGGTTACCTACAGTATATCACAGAGTCAAAGCCCATACCAGTTTTACAGAGAGTCAGAGCCTGTACCTGTCTCACAGAGAGTCAGAGCCTGTACCTGTGTCTCACAGAGAATCAGAGCCTGTACCTGTCTCACAGAGAGTCAGAGGCTGTACCTATCTCACAGAGAGTCAGAGTCTGTACCTGTTTCACAGTCAGAGTCTGTACCTGTCTCCTGTCTCACAAAGCGAGTCAAAGCCTGTACCTTCTTTATTGCCATACCAATACAGTGCTGCAAAAGCAAAAGTGATGATGAACAGCATCAATAAATAATTTCTGGGGAGAAAAGGCGCCAAGAGCAAACAGAAAATGCAAGCAGTCCAGGCTGTGGAGTCCAAGCGTGTGTGTGCGCGGATGTGGTCCAGCGCGCGCGCGCACACACGTTTCTCTGCTCTGTGCGGTGTGCTTCGAGTCAGCGTGAAATGGAAACCTGACCTGGTGTTTTGGCGCCGCAGGTGTTCTGTTCGCGCACCACGGCTCTCCGTTAGTATTCCAGTGATGTGGCTTCCAGCCACACGCCGGGGCATCAGGTCTCAGTGCAGGGTGTTATGGCATGTTTTCCTGATTAAACTGGCCTTTTTGTGGCTCCCAAACTGGACATGAGTGCATTCACGTATCACTGCACGCCACCAGGGCTATTGAGCATGCCCGTAAAATGTACTTTCTCCCAAACTCTGTACCCTACGCACTGTCCCAGAGCCTGCTCTCCATCCCACATCCTAAACCCTATCCCACAGCCTATGCCCTGTCTCACAGCCTGTACCCTGTCCCACACCCTACACCCTGTCCCTCACCCTGCACCCTATCCCATACCCTACACCCTGTCCTGCTCACTAAACCCCACACCTCCCTTTATCCCACACCCTACATCCTCTCCCACTCCCTACACTCTGTACCACTGCCTACACCCTATCGCACACCCTATACTACACCCTGCACCCTGTCCTACTCGCTACCCCCTGTTCCTCTCCCTGTAAGCCACCCATTGTGGTGCACCATGGTCTTTCTTGCTCATTCTCTTGAGGGAAATTTTTTGGCAAGCCAACGATAAAGAGCAGGGCTTGATAAGACCACCTCTGACCAAACTGAACACTGTATAACGGTGCTATTTTAGCCTTGGACAGGCTGAGCGGAGAAACACAGGGAGCCCATTCCACTGCACCCTGAGCCCGTGTGGCTCTCCCGCCAGGGCCACGTGGCTCTGCGCACGCTGCCGCATCGGTGGGGACGTTCCGGGGGGAATGTGTTTAACCACCTCTGGACCCTGAAATCCATCAATCTGACACATTAAAACGGAGATTTATGAAATGTGGGATCCTTCAGGGCGAAAAGCATGGCCCAGTGATGGATCTCTCTGGAAGATGAGCGTAAACGGGGACAAAAGGCCGTAGCTCATCAGTACTCCATCTTCACCCATGGCAGTGTCATGCGTTGGGGCAGTCTGAATTTTTTCAGGAAAAAATATCCAGTTTTGCGAATGGATAGTGTTTATAATGTAAGCTGTGTAAGTCGCTCTGGATAAGGGCATCGGCATCTGCAGGTAAATAAAAAATAAACGCGCTCTGTTTTCTCACATCCTGTGTGCTGCCCCAGAGAAGGGTGTGCTGGGCCGCTATGCTCTGCCAGTTAATCAATCCCTGCAGCACCATTCCACGCTCTTCAGCTGTTTCATAGGCATGAAGCCTGGAGCTCGCACACCCTCTCATCTGTTCCGCATGAATCCTGAGCACAGGGCAATTCACTGTGTGTGTGTGTGTGTGTGTGTGTGTGTGTGTGTGTGTGTGTGTGTGTGACTGTGCTTTTGTGTGTGCGCTTGTGTATCTGTCTGTGCCTGTGTTTGAGATTGCGCATGGGAGTGTTTAAGTCTTAGTTAATTTCTTTCTTATCCTTGATTTATTGGTAAATTATACATGGGTTTTTTTTTGGTGACTTATCAGTGAAACAAAGATATGTTTATTCTGTCTCTTTCTAATCAATCTCATTTTATTTCTATAGCACATTTACAAAGGATTCATCAGCAGTTTACTCTTTGCATATGAATTGTTTTTACGACTCTTTCCTGTGAATGAAGTCATTCTAACCCCTGCCTAATACAGACAGTCTGACTGTTACTGAAATGCACAGTCTCTGATGTTAAGCTATAAGATCTGATATATTTTATTGAACCCTGTGGGGTAATTTATCATCTGCATGTAACCCATCCTGGCTACTAGGCAGTGGACAGCCACAGTGCAATGCCTGGGGACCAGCTGCAGTTCTGAGGTCTTAGTCAAGGGCAATGGCTGGAGCATACGTAACCTGACATGCAGGTATTTTGGTGTGGGAGGAAACCAGGGTACCTAGAAGAAATCCATGCGAACATGGGGGAGAACGTGCAAGCTGGGGGGGGGTGCCGGGACTTAAACCTCCCCCCCCCCTCCAGATGGCTCATAGTTAATAAAATCTTACTATGAGCTTCCTCTGAATGTGTGGGCACTGATGTATTAAATCATTTACATTCATATTTAAATAAACGCATTGAGTGTTATCTCTCTCATGAGCCATTTTATCAGTTATCTTGGAGTGTTGATTGCCCATTCTATTCGCACGCTTTATGTTTATTAATGTCAGCTTTGGACTGTACCATTCCAGACAGACCAGGCTGTGACCAGCATGCGCATCTCAGTCATTCGGTTGGGTCTCTGATGGCCCGTCTGATGGGTGTTTAAGCAGTGCTGATGAGACTGAATTTCCAGCTCATTTCATTCTGGTCTGTTTTCATTGCAGTTTGATGAGCTCCCTCTGAATGCCTCATCACCATTCTCAACAGTTTCTTTTTTTCCATTTCAAAATCATCAAAAGTTAGTGTTCGTGGTCAAACAATAAGCCACTGTTTGCCTAGGCGGTGTGGAGCTGACACATTGTGATTGGTTGTACTTCAGCTCCACTGGTGTGACGCAGTAAGCTGGGTCTGAACCAAACTCAAACTTGCTGTTTGCTCACAGCCAAAGGAAAAGAAATGAAAGGGAATCTGAGCAGTGTAGGTCCTGCATTTCTGCCGTTTCATGAGTTAAGCCTTCAGCACATTTACATTCTCCTTCCCTTCATGAAAATGACATGGAAACGTCTCTGTCCCCTCTCTAAACCAGGCTGGAAAACACGGCCTTACAAAGGGCTAAATCTGGCCTCTGCCAGTAAGCTCATTTAAACCTGTGTATTAGACATTGGAAGGAGGTAAATCAAAAGCTGCGTTCAGTGGTTGTGGGGTGCTGTGTCCAGCTGAAGCCCTGATTGGCTGCTTCAGTGTGAAATGGTGGTAGCCCCGCAGACGGGTGTGTAATTGGCTGTAGTGTCACTCAGGGAGGCAGGGCTGTCGCCATATCACAGCTCGCAGAAGACTTCTCTAATGTGATTGGCTGCCTGCTGTCTGCCTGCGTCAGCTGTGTGAGTAATGCAGTTCACCAGCGGTGCAGCTGCGCAGCTGGGCTGCAGTGGAGGAGCAGTTGCGGCTAGCTGCCTGCGGTTTAGAGTGCATGCTGGTGTACTTTTCCCCCCAGATTTACGCTGGTACTTGCAGCAACAGGAGACCCTGCGGTTATGATGCACCACTAAAAGACTAAGATGTCTTTGATTACCCTTTCACTTGATTATAACTGGAGATATTGTCCTTATTGAGCCAGCGGGTTTGGCTAAGTTGATCAAAAAGTTCTGTTTGTCCAGTTAGGCTGTGCATGTGGAGAGGCTCTGGCAACCTGCTATGAATTAATCATACGACTGACAGAGAGATGAGGTCTGAAGGAGAAGCCTCACACCGGCCAGATCTATATTCTGCCTTTACTCCTCCTCTAGTCTGCTATACCCTGACACAGCTGTGCTCCTAAATGAGCCTGGCAGGTGCGTGCGCCATTGACTGCAGAAAAAATATGGACAAAGTGATTGTGACATCACCACTGACTTTCCATGGGCTTGTGAGAAGCGTTTTGAAACTGCGGAAGTGCAGGTGTCCTGCCACCGTATTGTTCAAATTGCAGCTAGAGACGGCACAATAGGGAAAAGGAGGACCCTTATATGGTCCGGGCTGAGTCTGGGTCATCCGTGAAGCATGTGAGATCCCCCCCCCCCCCAAGTGATGTTGACGTGCAGTGACACAAACCCTGATTTGTCTAGGAAATATTTAAATATTGGCCAAATGATAGAATAAATTGGCATACTTGGCACAAACAAATTGGCACATTAACTACATGTTCTTGTGGGGGGAAAAAAATGACTTTGTATTTTGACCGTATAATCACCGTTGACTTGCATTGAAACGTGTGGCCAAAAGACTGGAGCCAGTCTGGAGACAACCGCACTGGCGCTAGTGAGCAGTGTCTCTCAACAAGAACTGTTTGTGAGCTTCAAAAAAACGCAGCCAGTTTTTGGCTGCTTGGTGTGTGTGTATATGTACCTGTATCTGTCTGCATGTCTGTTTTGTGTATCTGTGTGTATACGCATGTGTTTGTGTATGTGTGTACCTATATCTGTCTGTATTTGTTTGTGTGTGCGATGTGTGTGTGTGTGTGTGTAGGTGACATAGAGTCCCATAAAAAAGGAACACTATCACCTACAAAGGACCCACACAGAATTAATCTGAAATGCGCACACACATACACACACACACACACACACAAAAACATGAATATCTATCTGCAGAACAGACAAGCCTCTGCCTGGCTCTAATGAAAACATCACTCAAGCTCCATAAAATCGCCTGGCTGGACGGGCCTGTCCGCCTCTGATTGGTGATTGGCTGCAGGCTGCTCTCGCGCTAGATAGTGGCAGTGCAGAGGCAGGCCATGTGTTCCCTGCTGCGGGCGATGAGCCTGAGGCAGTTTTGAACCCTAACGGACAGTCAGAGCTTGGAATGTTGATTATAGTAGGCCTCAGATCCAGTCAAAGGCAATGGGGATTAAAGGTTACCCTGCGAACGCAGTACACGTGCCAATCTCCTAAATAGGGAGCCATAACAACTCATTTACTACATGTGGTTTGAGTCGGACTGTCAAACGAACCACCAGGAGGTCCAGGGACACACCATGCTCGTATTGGTACCAGACATTTCCCTCCGCGTTTCACAACATTTGCTGCATTATCTGCATACATTAAATCATACACAGTTCTCTTAGCGCGTAGCAGTGAAATCCATCTTAATAGAGCTGTATCCTTATGCTCACTCCTGCTATTTGTTGTTCTATCTCTTAGAAGTTTCATTGGTGTAATTATGATCATTTAAATATCCATATGAACACGGGCCACTTAGAAACACGGGCCTTCTACAGCTGCCCATTAGGCTGAAAGTTACATATATCCTGTCGCTTTCGCCATCATACCACTTTTCAATTATGGCATTACCCTTGCCTCCTGCATTTGAAATTAATGCCAATAGAATCAGGCTTTATTACTGGAAAAGCTGGAGTGGTCTTTAAAAAAATGGTATTGAGTGAAAAGACGCTCCATCAAAGGGTTGAGCTCATTAACTAATTAGGCCTTAATTGGTGTCTGTGGCAGTGGGGGTGCAGGCTTCACGCTGCTGTCCAAGCCCACTCCAGACAGCCAATTAACTTAATTCAGCTGTTCATTGAGCAGCATTAGTCAGGCACTATTCACTGCTCTATTATTCTGGCTCACTCTGTACCTCCCTCCCTCCATCACTGCCCTTTCTCTCGCCCTCCTTTCCCAGCTCCCTCCATCTTTGTCCCCTCTGTTCCTCTCTTTCCTGTCTTCCACACCATCCTTCTGCTATAGTTTTATTTAAATTCCTTTACCAAAGAGGCGACATAGCTCAGGAGGTAAGACCGATTGTCTGGCAGTCGGAGGGTTGCCGGTTCAAACCCCGCCCTGGGCGTGTCGAAGTGTCCTTGAGCAAGACACCTAACCCCTAACTGCTCTGGTGAATGAGAGGCATCAATTGTAAAGCGCTTTGGATAAAAGCGCTATATAAATGCAGTCCATTTACCAAAACAGCAGTGTTTTTAATCATCACAGAAACTAAACGTATCTAAAATTAATGAATATGTAAATATGTTTACACAAGCGAAATTACATAAAATAAAAATAAAAATGAACAACAACAGATATATTGAAATGAAAATGAATGAATGATTTATACTAGCGGGGATTTCGCACAGGTTTATTACTAGTTGCATTCAGTGTCTATCTGGTCATGACGCCCTCTGTTCATGCCTGGTCTCTCTCGTATTCAAATTGATTCCATTATTTTCACACTCTACTTCTCTCTCTCTCTCCCTCTCTCTCCATGTCATCCTCTGCCAATGCTTTGGCTGTCTCTCAAATTTTCTCATCACTGGCTCTCTCCCCTCTCTCTGCTTTGGACCAAATCTTAGGCAGCATATGTAATTCGTCAAGTCCCATTTTCATTGTATTTTCCGTGAGCTGTTTGTTTTAATCTGCATTCACTGCTGTGGTAATGGCCCCATGTTCACATTGACTCCCTGGGTCAAACCCTTTTCCAGTGCTGGCCCCCGCCCCTTCCCTCTTGCCTGTACCCTGTAATCAGCACTGTGTCACACTGACCCCTTTACCTCTTCAGCTCTTAAGTGACATTTTTACCAGCTCTGATAATTATCCTGCCCACTTCCCGCCATGCTGGCTCTGAGTACTAATAGTACTTTTTCGTCAAACTTTTTCCCTTTCATAAAAAATAAATGTGCAAAGTACGTAATGTACTTCTCAGTGAGTCTGTTGTTTCATCGTCATCCTACATCTGTTTTGCACACATTCTTTTTGATTTGTGATAGATCGGCGAGGATTGTTTACTCTTGTAAATCATTGTCTGAAGACAGGGATGGGCAGCACAATTTGCAGCTGAGTGTACCAGGGTAAGAGCTTTGAAGCCGGTGGAAGGTCTTCAAACTTGGCGTGACATGAGTGAATTCAGGCAGGTTGAAGAGCAGGAGGACTGCAGCGTTGTGGCCCAGTGGCTGTGGCCGGACGGCAGGGGCCAGCAGGCTGGGGCCCATCTCCTTAAGGGATGAGAGAAGGGCCTGGTGGTGGTTGATGGAGCTGAACGCAGCAGACAGGTGGGGCAGGATGAGCGCCGAGCGGCGCCGGCCTGGCCTGGCTCTTATTGAGTGAAGAGCCTCTGTGGCTGTGAGGAAGCCAGTCCCAGCGGAGCGTCCGGACCTGACATCCGACTGGTCGGAGTCCAGGAGTTCACTCTGCCGGAGAGATGTAGTGATAGTCGACTGCAGCACCCAAGCTCCAGAGTATTAGATAAAGACGAGAGGAGTGAGAAAGGTCAGGTATTGTGTGTATCTTTCTGGGTTCAGAGCGGGCATTTTGAGAAGAGGAGTGACACGAGCCCTCTTAAGAGCAGCAGGGACTGCACTGTTTGAAAGACAGCCTTTGATAAGAGTGGAGATGAAAGTAATGATTTTCTCAGCAATATATTGAAGGAGAGGAGTAGAACAGGGTGAAGAGGATGCGTAGCAGGGCTTTGGGATGTTAGGAGCTGAAGACTTTCGGAACTTGGGAAGAGCAGTGAGAAGGGAGATAGGGATAAGAGAGGGACAGCAGGTGGGGAGACAGGTAGAGGAAAGAGTGAGGAGAAGAAGTCACAGGTGAAATTGACTTACTTTTCTTAGAAGCATACAAAATTATCTGCGGTTAGAGATGGGAGGCAGGGTGAGGGGGGAGTTGAATGTGGGGAACAGTTTTTGTGTTCGAAGAATTTGTTTTTTTTTTGGTGAAAGAAATGGGCAAGCTTCCACCACAAGAAAGTGGAAGATTGACAGATTATCCAGAAACAGATGGTTGTTTGTTTCCATCTGTGTGTATGCTCTCAGTTAGCCAGGGATTAGGAGCAAGTGGAAGGAGGATGAAAGGAGAGTGGAGGAAAGAACAGGCAGAAGAAGAGAACAGGGCTGTGGGGAGAGAGTGCAGGGGTTAGAGACTGAGGGGATCAATGTGGGGGGTTAGAGACAGGAGAAAGTTGAAGAGGGAAGAAAAAAAGTGGCGGTTGAAAATATGAATTAGTGATACTATGAAATCACAAGTAGAGCTGTTACTGAGGAAGACAAGGTGCAGTTGGATGCTGGGCTTGTGGGTCATTGGGGATTCCGTTAAGCTTAATGACTGGAAAAGGGGGCTGAAGATTTGAACTTTGATGGGTCAACCTCGAAGTGTTCAGCTTATTATTGTGTGATCTGGTGTTGATCCTTCATCCTTCATCCACAGATTGGAGGGAAAAACTTCTAAGGGAACAATTTCTTGGATCATAGATGGTCCGAGACTGCATATATTTGTATTTCTACCGTATGCAGACATGATTTCAGCTATTGAGGTCTGCTGTTGTACTGAAGATCTTGTAAGGTGGACTGCCACTTTCTTGATTGTGGGTTGTTAAAGTGTGGCATTGTGTGCTTAGCGAATACTTTCCAGCAGAGTGTGGAGTTTTCATCAGACCAGTTGCAATGCTTTCTGCTAGCGTAGCCAATGGATTTAGCTGCTGCCGTGTATATTCTTGTGCTTAGGGAGGTCCACTTTCCTCAGTGGTATTTTCAGCTCAGAGAAGAGAATCTGCATCTGCCAGTGAGCAGAGAAGGTCATTTAGAATCTCGGCACTGTTTTTTCCAGGCGCAATGCAGTCCCTCCCTTCCTTATTCTGATGGCATATACTGTCGGTAGTAATGCTGGAGATTTGAGCAGCCGTATAGCTGCTGTGTTATTGTTGTTGTAATTCAATTTTACCGTCCTGCACTGGGGCCTGTCTGCTCCATGTATAGTATCCAGTAGTATGGGGCTGATATCTGGTAATAACGGTACATATACCATTGGTGCTATTTCAGTGCCTTCCAAACCATTAGTGTTCCATTTTTAGACCGAGTGTATTAATAAGCCTTCCTTTGAACAGCTTCTCTTAGGGCACTGCTACTGTGTACAAACATGATGTCGTGACACACACAGTGAAGCAATGTTGTGAGACCAAATTACTATGAGTACATTAATATGCTGCCAGTCTCCTGGCGTCAGATTGGTTTGGGACTCACTGACTTGCGGGTGTGGACTCCTGCTCGTGGAGGTTATTTATAGCTCCGCTGCGGGTGCGTTCTTCCCAGCGCCACGCTGTTGTGATGAAATGACCTCTGATGGCGAGAGGGTGACTCGGGATGTACAGAGAGCCTCCCCTACAGCTGCGGGAAGCTTCCGGAGCTCCCGCTCATCTGAAGGCCGCCTGCAGTGCTGAGCCAGGTGTGGTCCCTGTAGCCCGTTGGCTTTGACTTCACACTTAGCCCCCGAAGCAGCAGGGAGGGGGCTGGCCAATGCCAGCGCGTGCCCACGCAGAGGCGGGTCTGCACACTGTGCTTCTGGACACACCGCCACTGCTCTGAGACCCCCCTCGCGGTCTGCTTGAAACTACAAAGTCGTCACGGTTACGGTGTGTTGCCCGTCTGAGGCCTGGCAGGAGCCTTGGTTATGGGGAGGCTTTGCACTGGCGAGGGAAGGCTGTTTCCACGCTCACCAAAGAGGCAGAGAGCAGTGAGTGAAGGGTTGCAAGCTAGAGGAAAGGCTCACCAAACGCAATAGCACATACACATGCATGCATATACAGTATGCAGTCTTATGTCTCACACACGCATACACGCTCGGTAACGCATAAGCACACAATTTGCATACACTGTGTACACATAAATGCACACTCCCTGATCTGTTAAAATCCATGCCTGCATCACAGTCGCATTTACATGCGCTCACACATAATCAGACGTGCTCATGCTCGCGGCGCATGCTCATAAACGCGTTCTCCGACACGTACACGCAAAAGCATGCATAGTAACGCATGCACAGACTCGTCTTACGCACATCAACGTGCTCACACTCGCAGAATAACCAGGTCACGCACGTACACGTAGACATGCGCTCTGCTTTTTTCACTCACACACGCACACGCACACGCACACGCACACGCACACACACACACACACACACGCACACACACACACGCACGCACACACACGGGGGGATCGCGCTTTGTGCTTTTACGAGCATGCCCACAGGCAGAGTGCCCTCCAGGGCTGTGATCATTCAGCCGTCCTCTCCTGTGCCACGGCCCTTGAACAGTCCGCTCACTCCCAAGCACGTGCTTTAAAGTGTACGTCAGGAGTCCCACCAGCTCCTCATTAAAAAATAATTTTCCTTTCAGGTTTTCCATAGATTGTTTCTAAAAAAAACATTTTCCTTTCTTCTCCTTTTTCTGCTTCCATCCTCCATACATGCCCCATACGTCTCAGGTGCTGTTTTAGACTGCCGTCAAAGTGACGGACTTTCTGTCTTTTCACCACAGGCCCTTTGAAATATTCATAAACAGAGAATCGAGAAGCAACGTTGGCAAGTAGCACAGGTTTCTAAGCTTGTGAATGACGGTCCTCTGTCTGCTGCTGCACCGCAACACACTGCACCTCACCACGACACACACACACACACACCACACACACACACACACACTCACCACACACACACACACACACACACACACCCCCACCCCCCCCACACACACACACACACATCACATCACCCCACACACACACACACACACACACACACCCCTCACCCCCCCGCCCACACACACACACACACACACCCCCCCCCCACACACACACACACACACACACACACACACACACACATTCACCCCCCCAACACACACACACACACTCACATCACACACACCCCCCCCCCCCCCACACACAACACACACACACACACACATTCACCCCCCCCCCCCCCCACACACACACACACTCACACACACACACACACACATTCACCCCCAGAGCTGTCACCGAATGTCACCATTTAGTGTTGTGCTGTTGTGCGTCAGGGCTCCAGGAGGAACGGGTGCCAGGGCCTTCCTGATTGGCTCTGGGGATGCTGGGCACGGCCCGTAGCTGCTGGCATAGCCCGAGGTGCAGACCACAGGGCCTGCAGCTGTTCGCACTCTCCCTCTGCAGGAGTCAAACACACTACCTGCACACGCAGGGGCAGGAAGGTGATGGTGCTGCTGAGATTGGGCAGCGTTCATTGACTTTATGTCATACCCCAAGAGTTATTAGGGATGGACTAATAGTCCCACAGACCAATCAGCATATCAATCAACTGCATCAGTACCAGTCACCAAATCATCAACGAGTAAAAAAACAACAGTTTAAATAATTTGGGCTTTTCAAAGCTTTTTTCCCCTCTAATGCTGTTACTGTATGTTATTATAAGCACTCTCTTTCATTTGTGTCCATTGATTAAAATGTATTTTTGATTTTGTATGGACTTTTAACAGTACTTGTATGCCAAGACTATTCAACTGGCAGCCCAGGGACCAAATGTGCACTATAAACGTACCCTTGGCCCTTTGATCATGGACAAGCAAAAACTTATTACTCACATGAATCAAAAACTCTGCTGTGCTGGTCTGTATATGCAGTGTCAGCAAACCTCCCAGCAGTGACATGGTATTAAAAAACGAATAGGTATTCATGTTTTAAGATGACTGCATCTTTGTTTTATTGTGTAAGCTACATTGTGTTCATATATTGATTAACAAATAGCACATGGGAAATGTTTGGCTCTCGCGTATCACTTTTATGAAGAATCTGGCTCCTAGGGAGAAGCAGTTGAATTAACCTGCTGTACTCAGTGCCTTGGTAATATTTACTAAATGCATTTCACCCCAGCAAAATTGAACTGTTTCGGAGAGGGGGGAGGGGTGTCCCATATGATTACTTTCATTGATTGCAATGTTTTCTTTATTCATGTGCTTTGGCAGTAGAATTCCTCAGGCCTGTCGAGGCAATAAAGATCAATTGAATTGCGAGAGTGAGAAAGCGGAGAGGGGCGGGCCTCCAGAGCATCTGGGCAGTGTCTCACCAAAGCCCGCAGTGATGTCCGTTCCACAAGCAGCCCGGGCGCTCCGACCGGATCAGTAGTTCGTAATGTCAAAGGGTTCTTGGCAAAGAAAGCTCTTAAATAATTCATAACGTCTATAAACACAAAGCATGAAATATTCAAGCCATATTTCAGCAGTGTTTTCACACTAAGTGGTAATAACATCCCAGGGGTTATAAGTAATTCTGTTGCCGCTGACCAGAGGTGTTCCTCTCCCCTCAAGACCCCACTTGCAAAAGGCATGCTTAAGAGTCAGTGAAGTGTTGTGCATTCCTGCTGAGTGCGTACACAAGGAAGGTAGTAATTGCTTTCTTATCATTGTGTTGCATATGTTTTTCATTCATTCTTTCAAATATGCTGTGACTCCGAACCTGAACCCCAACCCTTTGTGTAATTATATCTTCTCCCAACACTGCTGTATGTGCCCCCTCCTTCCCACAGAACATTGCTGCTTTAGCATAGTTCTGTTTGTTTGTGGTTTCTTATTGAGTTCTTTGGCGTGTTCATGGGCCTTTGAGACCACATAGAGGTGCTAATAAGCGTGCCTCCTCACTTTAAATACAGCCAAAGAATATTTATTTGAAAGCACAAACAAAGCAATAACCACAATAATCATATTTCTAATAAAATAAGACAGTATAAGAGACTGTCTGCTGTATCTTTCCTTCTCACTCTCTCCTCTCACTTTCCTTTTTTCTTTTTCTTTATCTGACTCTCTCTCCTCTGTTCTGTCTCTTTCTGAATTAAATTTCCATTTAAAATGCTTTATCAGCATGTCATAGTACTCAATAACTTCCTGGAAAAGTGTGTGCATTTATGAGAACAGCTGTGTTGTCACGACACTTAAAATAGAAATCTCTCTCTCTTTTTCTCTCCGACAGACAGTAACTTTGTCCTGGGAAATGCACAGGTGCACGTACAGTACCCAATTGTGTACTGTTCTGATGGGTTCTGTGAGCTGACGGGTTTTGCTCGGGCTGAGCTGATGCAGAGGAGCTGTGCATGTCACTTCCTGTATGGCCCTGAGACCAGCGACCAGCTTGTAGCACAGATCCAGGGAGCGCTGGACCAACGCACTGAGTTTAAGGCAGAGCTGGTCTTCTACAAGAAGGCAGGTGAGAGAGCCAGCCACATTCAGTGTGAGAGTGTGGGAAGGAGGGAAGGGGGATAGAGGGGTGAGAGGGGGAGGGAGGAAGATACATAGAAAGAGAGTGAGTGAAGGAAGAAATTTACAGCGTGAGTGAAGGAGAGATTTACACAATGCAAAGATGCAAATCCAAAAACAATACATCAAAAGGGTGAGTAGATGAATGACTGTGTGCGCATACAAACAGTGTAGATGTGTACATGTTTTTTGCTTGTGTTGCAGGTACACAGTTCTGGTGTCTGCTGGACATTGTGCCAATAAAGAATGAGAAGGGAGAGGTGGTTCTGTTCTTGGTTTCTAACAAAGACATCACAGACAACAAGAAGGACCAGGCCTCTCAGCATGGTACCAGTGCAGGTGAGTCACACTAGTTGCTGTTGTTACATGAAATTCAAGACAAAGAATACGGAGAGACAGAGAGGTCCTTTCCAGAAAAGCTGATAATTAACCTAATTTTCATGTTTCCATTGTACTCGGCTTATAGCAAGTATTCTACTGTGGCTTTGCTTTTCCTGTAAAAGGGTTTGTTTAGTCATAACACACAATTATCTTTGCAAAGAGCAGTTTGATGACAACAGCTGTGTGGTATAAGATGGGCTTTCCTGTTTCAAGCTTGACTGCCAAGGCCCAGGTCTGGCAGTGCTCCTCCAGCACTGCTATATTCTGCGGGAGCTTTCTGTCTGTTCTCCCTCCCTCTGTCTGCCTCCCCTCCCTCTTAGTATGGTTAATGAGCTACTCTATCAGCACAGGGAGGATCCATATGGTGGCCCCATATTTTTGCCAACACACTGAGAGATTTAACAGCAGAAGCTGGGTCCTTGGTAGTTATCCCTAAACACACACAGGGCTGATTTTTATAAGAGAAAATTAGATGAATGATAGATGAGAAAAACTGAGCGCATTAACCCCCGCCCCTCTGTTTCCAGATGACGACCCCAGTGCGGAGACGCGCAAGGTCGGCCGTCCCCCACCCTTCAGTCCCAACCGACGACGCAGCAGGGCCGTGCTCTACCAGCTGTCCAGGCACCTGCAGAAAAAGGACAAGAACAAGTCTAAGATTAAGCTCAACAATGTGAGTGAAGCTCTGGCTCTGCTGGATCCACCTCTGCTCGCCACAGCACGCACCTGCAAAATGCACTTGCAGTATGGGGTTCTCCATTCCACACACACTGATGAACCTAAGCACTATCACACATTACACACCTTGACATTGTGCCACATGCTAGATTCTTCTAGATTCCATACTCTGCTTTACTACTGAACTTATGCTTCTGTTTGTGTGTGTGTGCGCGCGCGTGCGCGTGTGTATGTGCATGTGTGCATGTGTTTGTTTCTGTGTTTTTGTGTTTCTAGAATGTGTTTGTGGAGAAGCCTCCCATTCCGGAATACAAGGTGGCCACCATTCAGAAATCTCGCTTCATCCTGCTCCACTACGGCACCTTCAAGGCCGGCTGGGATTGGCTGATCTTGCTGGCCACCTTCTACGTGGCAGTTACTGTGCCCTATAACGTTTGCTTCACCGTGGGAGGGGCACGGGAGGAAGGAAGCCCCGCCCCCCGCAGTCCCCCCAGTGTCAGTGACATCCTGGTGGAGATCCTGTTCATGCTGGGTGATGATGCTTCATAAGAATATTCTCACCATTACAAATGCAAATGCCTACAAACGAATGCACACACACACATGCAGATGCTTTCTGTTGAATTAATTTAGCAGTAATTCTGTTCACTAACATTGCTCTGTATTTACTAATGGATTCTAGTCTGCAAACGATTATATTGAGCATTTGAACAAGAAGGGGATGAATTGTCAAGTAATATGAGCTGATAATATCTTTACTGTCATTTTTGCTGGTAAACGGGTGCAGTAAACCTTGTGTTTTTACATAGACCTGTAGCAGTAATTCAAAAACTGAGTGGTTCATAGAACATGGTTCAGAGGGGGGGGGGGGGGGGGGGGGGAGGCAGCAGCGCAGTGTCTCATTTCTGTGTCAGATGTGCGACTGTGCTGAGCGCCTGGCTGTGCTCGCTTGCAGACATCGTGCTGAATTTCCGCACCTCCTACGTGAGCACGTCGGGCCAGGTGGTGTACGACGCGCGCTCCATCTGCGTTCACTACGTCACCACCTGGCTGTTCGTGGACCTGATCGCCGCCCTGCCCTTTGACCTCCTGTACGCCTTCAACATCAGCGTGGTGAGCGTCTCTCCCCGGGGAAATTAAGCTGGAATAAAATTCATCCAGTAGAGTAAAATATTCATAAAACGTGCATGCAAGAAAAAGGAGGGGTTTATTAAGACATGTTGCGCATTACACGGGGAACCATTTTACGTGTTTCATCTTGGGCTTGGAGTTCGGAGCCAGGGTTGCAGCAGATTGTTGAACCCCGGTAGTCCTCAACAGCAAGGGGATTGAAGGCAAATTAAAACAGAATAAAACATGGGATGAAGGTGGAGAGGGCGCGTGATCGATCAAAACTGCTGACGTAAGGGAGTGGAGGTGCATGACAGTTTATAACCATAGGAAAAACCAGAGTTACAGGATAAGACAGGAGGGAAATGTCTGAAAATTCCTCTTGTGAATCTATGCTTTTTTTTTCTTTTCTTTTTTAAAAAGGTTAATGCAACAGTTCACATTATATTAGTATATATACCAATGTCATATATTGTGATTTTAAATATAATGCTGTGAAATACATTTATCAATATATTTTAAAATATTTTGAGTCCACATGTTTACAATGTTTCTGTATTCTTTTTTTTATGTAAGAGCCAAGTAAGGTAAATTCAAGTTGCAGCTGGAATAAAGACAAATGTCAGAATCAAACAAATGTCATAATGATTGTTATTGTAGTTATTTACCTCACCAAAAGAGGCTACTAAGCACATGAATAACTGTAATAACAATCATTCTGTGGTGTATTTGAACTCAGTATGGAGCATTCTGGTTCAAATACTGCACATTGAGTACTGTTATCAAGTAATATGAGCTGATAGTGTGTTTACGGTCATGTTTGTTTATTGATTATATGGTTATTTGATGCAGTGAAATATTTATGAGAGATAAGCATGTCCTACGCATACTTATACACTGCATTTTTACAGCAGTGTATTTTCTCAAGAGGTCCAAACCCAGTTCCTGAACCAATACCACCGTACACTACCGATAAACAAGCTGTGGTTTGAAAGTCTGAAAACACACAGGGCTTGGGCCTGGATGTGTGGGTTCCTCATGACCCCTGACCCCTGGCCTAACGCTCTGCTTTGTGTTCAGTATTTCGGCGTGCACCTGCTGAAGACGGTGCGCTTGCTGCGGCTGCTGCGGCTGCTGCAGAAGCTGGACCGGTACTCGCAGTACAGCGCCGTGGTCCTGACCCTGCTCATGTCCATGTTCGCCCTGCTGGCCCACTGGATGGCCTGCGTCTGGTACTTCATTGGCCGCCGGGAGATTGAGAGCCACAGCCCCGTCACCTGGGACACAGGTTAGGCCCTGCCCCCTCCCTTGTGTTACATCGTCTTGCATTGTTGCATCGCAATTAAATTAATCACAGTCACACTGTGTCCCATTACATTGTATTATGGAGTTACATTACAGTCAGTTACTTTTACGTTAATCACATTCTATTGAGTTGCAATCATAGACTGTAGAAAAAAATGGACAAAGTTACCATGACATCACCCATTGACTCTCCATGGGCTTGGTGAAAAAGGTTTTGAAGTGTAGTTTGTGGGCGCCACCATGTTGTACAAATTGGAGCTAGAGACTGCGCAGTAGAAATTTGAAGTCCAGTGCTCTGATTCGTCCCCAAAATATTACTGGCTTGTCCAAAAATTGGCATATGGGAACACATTAGACAAAAAAAACATCTGTTGTTATTCTGAATTGCATTCATCCCATTATGTTCCGTACTGTGTTACATCACATTATGTTGCATTATATTAATTGCATAACTCTTGCATTTATGTTAATCACACCGCATCATATTTCAATATAGCACTACATTGCATCTCATTGCATTGCACTACTGCTAAAATGTAATTATATTGCATTGTTTATTCTATTACAGTAGCAGAACGTTTTATGTAGGGCAAATTGCACAGCTTGCATTTTCCACCTTACTCTGCTGTATGACAGGTAATTTACTAAGATAGATTACAATTAGCAATTTCTTTTTTACTTTAAGTGCAGTTTCTTGCCTGGCTCTACTGCGCAGTACATCAGTCCCTTTGATGTGGTATGTCTTGAACGTAATACCTGCTTCTGTGGGTCTGTACTGATACTGCAAACAGCTGGGTATCAGGGTCTGTACTGCTACTGCAAACAGCTGGGAATCAGGGTCTGTACTGCTACTGCAAACAGCTGTGAATCAGGGTCTGTACTGCAACTGCAAACAGCTGGGTATCAGGGTCTGTACTGCTACTGCAAACAGCTGGGAATCAGGGTCTGTTCTGCTACTGCAAACAGCTGGGAATCAGGGTCTGTTCTGCTATAGCCCATTCCGTAACTTTGATTAACACTGTATGTGCTTCAGAATAAAAGTGCTCTGTTAAACCTGTTCAGAGCACATGCTCCTTTTTCTCTCTGTCTCTCCTCTGTGTTCTGATCCCTTGCATGCCTGGCTATGCCGGGTCCCTGAAGAGGTAATTGTGTCTTCTGTTAGAATCAGAAGAAACAGCTGGAGCTGCTGCCAATTAACAAGGAAAGCATTTTCCAGAAATGAGTTTTGGCAAAAGCAAAGATGTGGCAGAGATTTGAAGCAGAAAGTTCATTTATATTCCCCATTCACCTAAAAAATGCATTTTATCTTAGCATATTTAAATATATTTATTGATGAGTAGGTTAAAAATGCATCAATGTTTTCATAACATTCCAGTTTCTGTTTTTTGCAGTAATATTCTTAGGGGATGTTAGGGTTTAGTTGGGCACACACACATGCACTCATTTAATACTGTTAATAATAACAGTAACAATAATGATAATAAACATATTCACACAGTGTAAAAAAAGAAACAAATAACACATTAATTAAGGTGTGAACAACATAACAGAAATAATATTCTATGATAATCTCTCTCCCAGGTATCATAAATCTGTCCAATATGTCTTCTGTTGTGGTGTAATCACCTGGGAAAATAGTGAGAAATGGTTTCCTGGTACCATATTCCCTGATGGATGGCTCTGGCATGTCTCTGGCTCTCAGGAGACGTGTAATCAAGCCTCCAAGTGAGAAAAAATGTGAGAAAAGAAGCAACTTTCAGAGAAAAGAAATTACGGTCATTCTCAACTCCGGAAAGATTGCGACAATTAAAGATTTTTTTTCAAATTGTCAATTTGTTACCCTGGGGGGCTGACAGGGGAGTCTCGGCCTGCTCAGCCTCTGCTCCAGTACGTAGCCCCAGGCTGCTAATAACTCCTGAGCGCGCCAGCGCGGGTCACGCATGCAGGATGCGTCCCAGTCTGTGCCGGCAGCGGCTCCATTGGTTAGCCCAGCGCAGCGCGTCTGCGTTAGAAGTGCGTGAACCGCACGCGGCTTAGCCGGCGGACGGAGGAGTGAAAAGTAGAGGTGGATCTCTGAGTGGGCCGCAGAGGAGACCTCACGCCTGTCTAATGAAGGACATGACCACAATGAGACTGGCCCATTAGCACAACGGCCAATGCTTTTTAATTCTTTTCAAAATGGCTTCCAGAGCTCCTCTGCATGTTCCAAAGCTTTTAAGAACTGGAATGCTCTCATATATCACCACTCGCGTCACCTCTCTTGCAAATTTTCATCTCTCCACCTCTCCCTCCATTCTAATGTCTCCTCCCTCTCTCCCTCCAAGCCATTTGTTACCTTCCATTACCGAAGACCGCCTCACTGCACTGTTGCCATCACACCTGACCTCTCGTTGATGGGACTTTAAAGCCGTCTAAAACGAGACACGGGGCTATCTGCTCCGCATCCAATGGTCCAGAGAGATGGCAATGCTGAACCCCCCCTGGGAACAACCTGGCCGCTATCAGTTACCAAATCTTCCCAAACTGCAGCAGTTTTCTGAGGGGTTTCCGTGGGCCATGTACAGGGGCAGCCTATTTCCCAGACTGGAGAGGGCTGATTAAATGATTTCAGCACCAAGGACAGCGTAGGTCGGGACTGTCCGCTGGAATCAAAGGGGCTGCTTACAGGGAAGATTGAGCTGTAGAGCCCAATGCAATCCTTTTAAAATTTTTATTCACTTTTATCTAACCAGGAAGTCTCTTGAGATATATTTCTTTTACAAGAAAGACCTGGTCCAGACAGCAGTCACAATAAGTAAACATTAAAATGAATAAAACATCGAGCACAAGTAAAACAACAACAAAGGTTGATAGCCAAACATATGTATTATATTCATATATATGTACCTGCACACACACATGTGCATGCATGCATACACACACACACACACACACACATAGACATTATGTACAGTAATGCACAACTCTGTCTGTGGAGCTGCTAAGCTAATGTTAAAATACCACATTCATTACATTTCCAATCATAACATTATCTGTGGCAGCATGGTTGCAGCAGCTATATGTATTGGGAAAAAATGATATACGTTTAAAAATATTTGTTTAAAAAAAATGTTATAATGACTATTCCCTTCAGGATGAGAGTCTTTGTTTTGACTAGGGTCACCAGCTTGTTTCCTGTTGTTTTCTTGCATTGCACGTCCTTCCTCTGCCAGCTTAAAGTCAGGATAGCCTCTTTGTCAAGCCCCTTTTCAATTATCCCATTTTCATCACCTCAATAATCTAATTTGATGAAGTAATTCCCACTAATTAAGCCCAGATGATGATTGACAGTGATGTTTACAAGCAACTGTCAAGTGCTAAATTCAGTGTGATTACTTACTACCATGGAGATGCAGCAGTCTTTTTATATGTTGTACAGAGACACTGATGGGTTTTGTTAGAAGCAGTGGGAAATGCCCACGTTAAAATGAGAGCAGTTATATAACATTTAACTGAAACAAAAAAGTAAAAAGAAATTAATTAATGAATGATGAACTAATTAACTAATCATGGTCTTCAATCAAGACTTTAATTAAAAGCAGGTGTCTAATGCTGAGATAAAATAAAATCCTGCAGCCACACCAGCCTTTTCTGATGAGATTGGACATCCTTGCTCTATATGGATGCATTTCTCTTTTTAATGCAGTGATACTCAATCCTGGTCCTGAAGAGCCACAGAGTCGGCTGGTTTGTGTTTTTTCCTTCAGGTTAGCAACCAGTTCAGACCCAAGAAACCAGGTGACCTAAGTTAACTGTCCAATCAACTGCTTTAACTGAACGATTTCCGTGCTACTCAAGGTCAGTAACAGTAAAAGCCAGCAGACCCTGCTGCTCTCCAGGACCAGGAGTGAGGGCCACTGGTGCAAAGTCATGCTTTTCGCAGCATTTCAACTTCCATCCATGTTCACTTTCCTTCCTGACTCTCCCTGTGTTAGATCTACTATTTGTTTTTATCAATGGCTCAATTAGAAACTGAATGATTAGTCACTTGACTTTGCTGGGGCCTTTGGGAACCCCTGGAGGATAACCATTGAAATACAAGTTTAAATCCCTGCGGGTCACATGGTGGAGACAAACTGGTGGCCCTCATTATTAATCGCCCTTTTGACCCGCTCAGAAGTTTAAGAACAAAATCTGCATGACTAAAATCTCAAATGCACAGACAAACCAGACGCTCTGTATTATTCACATGGAAGGTTCTCCGTCTTAACCATTGGCACTAAAATTTCAAAGTCCCAATTTCTTACCCTTAATGAATATTAATAATGGGGCGAAGTTCAGGACAATTCAGATGACAATAGATGTTGGGCCCACCTCTTTAAGGATATTCATAAACTGCAATTCAGTACCAAAACACCTCTGACGTATGAACCCTCCCAGAGTAAAGATGTCAGACAAGTGAGATGCAGGAGATAATCCGCTACGAGGTCTCTCCCTCAGTCTAGATGCTACAGAACAGTTCACTCTACTGCTAGATTCCTAGGGACAGCCCTAAGATGGCCGATGACCAACCCACCTCTTCAGCCAGCGTCCACCCCAAAGCATTCCCACCATCTGTACTGCTTTAAGTTATGATATTTTGTGAGTCTATATACTGTATGTATGCAGAATTTGTTCTGTGGATCTTGATTAGCACAGTGAAGTTATATTAGTGCTTCAGTGATGCTGGATCAATACCCCACTGGCCTGGGAGTATGGTTAGCTAGGTCTGGCACTTCTTCTCATATTAATCAGAGGAATGCACTTATTTCGCTGATATTGTAAGTCGCTCTGGATGAGCAATGTAAGTATTTAGGCACTAGAGGATCGGTGCTGTCATGGAGTTTTCACTTCCTTGTTGCTAGTCATGAATCCCTGTGCCCCTCTCTCTGGTAGGCTGGCTGCATGAGCTGGCGAAGCGGCTGGGCACACCCTACTTCCTGTCACCTTTGACCTCGCTATTTGGAGTCTCTGGTTCCCTTCCTACAACACCATCTGGACCAGCAGCCAACAGCAGTCACTGGAACATCTCCGGTGTGGAGCTAATGGGGCGGGACCACTGGAACTCCAGCCAATGGAACGCATCATGGGCGGGGTCAGGCTCAGGTTCAGGGCGGGTGCCCAGCCAGTGGAACAGTTCGGGGGCAGTGCTTGTGGGTGGGCCCTCCATCCGAAGCTCCTACGTGTCATCACTGTACTTTGCCCTGAGCAGCCTTACCAGCGTGGGCTTTGGGAATGTCTCAGCCAACACCGATGCAGAGAAGATCTTCTCCATCTGCACTATGCTCATCGGGGGTGAGTGTCCGGCCACACGCAGTTACAGGAGTGCACATACTTCAGCTCCTGGTCGCAGAAGTACGCTCACATATTGTCTCAATTTAGCATTTGAAAATTGAAAATTCAAGAAGTCAAATTTTTGACTTCTTGAATGCAAGCTGGGTGGGAGAGGTGAAGAAGGGCTGAGGTGGATTTGGTGCTGACATATTTGAATAACATCAACGTAGCAGTGAAAGTTTATACCGTTTATGGATGATGTGACCTAGAAAAAGCTTGTAAATGGTAAGAATATGGGGACCAGGCATTGATCCCTGAGGAACATGCTGTGAGACAGGAGCTGTGTGGGATTTGCTACGATTTGCTATTTCCAGTGGAGATATAGCGATGTTTGTTTGTGAGGTAGAATCTGAACCAAGCTTATGTGATGCCTGAGATCCCAGTGCTGGAATCAAGCTGTGACGGCAATGCGCTATGCCTGACAGTGTCAAAGAACCAGCTCTGAGATCCTGGAGAAGTAGGATGCTTCAGTATTTTACAATTGCTGCAGTTCACTTTTCACAACGTGCAAAACTCTTGATGAAAACTCCAAATGTTGTCCTCCTAATTTTGTACCTGGTCTCTGCAGCACTGATGCACGCTGTGGTGTTTGGGAACGTGACGGCCATCATCCAGCGCATGTACTCGCGCCGCTCGCTCTACCACACCCGCACCAAGGACCTGAAGGACTTCATCCGCGTGCACCACCTGCCCAAAGCCCTGGAGCAGCGGCTGCTCGACTGCTTCCAGACCACCTGGTCTGTCAACAACGGCATCGATGTGGGCGAGGTGCGTCCGGGCCTGGCCCAAACCCCTTTACACCTCATCACACTATCACACTTAATCACACCTTCACCCGTCATCACACCATCACACCTCATCACACCATCATAAGGCATCACACCATCACACCTCATCACACTATCACACTTAATCACACCTTCACCTATCTTCACACCATCACACCTCATCACACCATCATAAGGCATCATACCATCACACCTCATCACACTATCACACTTAATCACACTTAATCACACCTTCACCCATCTTCACACCATCACACCTCATCACACCATCACACCGCATCACACCATCACACCTCAACACACTATCACACTTAATCACACCTTCACCCATCTTCACACCATCACACCGCATCACACCATCATACCTCATCACACCATCACACCTCAACACACCATCATACCGCATCACACATCACACCTCATCACACCATCACACCTCAGCACACCATCACACCTCAGCACACCATCACACCTCATCACACCATCACACCTCATCACACCATCATACCGCATCACACCATTTCACCATCCCGTTATCACACACCATCACATTATCACACCTAATCTCGCATCACATGTCATCAGACCCCACACCACATCACACCTCATTACACAATCACTCATAACCATACTGTATCATACCACAGTATTACCAGACAGGTGGGACAATGTGCCTGTTCATAAGAGAGAGATTTATTACTGACTGTTTTTATGTAGTTATTTTTAGGTTTTATTTTGCTTTTTGTAGACAAAGGAAACAATATATAAAACAACAAAATAAAGACTTCTGACTTAACTAATAATCACGGTGTCATCCAACAGTAATACATGCACTGCAATGCAGGTTTTTCCAGAATTGACTAAAATACAAATAAAATCATAAACTGAACATTCATGTGCCAGCCATAGCCAGTAATGTGTCCATGGTCCATCCATTGAACCCTTTGACAAAGCCAAGTCGACAATGTGACCCTGAGTCCCAAATTACTGTTATTCTGAGCTACAGTTGGGTTAGTCAGTTATTGTGAGCATTGCTGAGAGCTAAAGTTGGTGGGTTATTGTCAGCTGTAGTTTAGTTACTCCCCTCTCCTCTTCCTTTCCCTCTCTACCTCCATTAGGTTAGGTTTTTTACTCTTGAATGCTTAGTCACTCAGTCTCTGTCTTCCTCACTGCCTTTTCTAATATACTTATTATTCTCTCCTTGTTAATCCACTTTCACCATCCCCAGTGTCATCTCTCTCCTCACCAACCATCTGTATTACCAGCTGCTTCTGACCCCCCATCTCTTATTTTTATCCCTCTCTCTCCCTCCCTCTCTTTCTCCATCTCTCCCTCTCACTCTTCACTCGTGCTCCCTCTCCTTTCTCTTTGCCCTCAAACCTTTTCTCTTTTCTCCTCTCTCTCACAGTTCTCTCTGTCTCTGTGCAAGTAGGCTGGGATCACCAGTGCAGAGACTCAGTGAGAAGATGTGGTGTGTGTGTATGCGTAGGTCTGTATGTGTGTGTGTGTCTGTGTGTGTGAGGGGCTGGACTGTTCCAGCTCTTTTATAGGCTGAGGTTTCTTTTCGCAAAACCAAAACATTGCACTGTTTCCCCACTTGATAATTCACTAGGTGTAAATTGTTATTTCTCATTCTCTCTCTCTCCCCTCCCTCCCTCCCTCTTATCTCTTGATCCCCCTTTCTTCTCTCGCCCTGTATCTCCCACTATCCTCTCTCTGCTCTCCCTCCCTCTCTCTCTCTCAGCTGCTGAAGGATTTCCCAGATGAATTGCGCGCGGACATCGCCATGCAGCTGAATAAGGAACTGCTGCAGCTGCCGCTGTTTGAATCGGCCAGTAGGGGGTGCCTGCGCTCCCTGTCACTCATCATAAAGACGTCCTTCTGCGCCCCGGGGGAGTTCCTGATTCGCCAGGGCGACGCCCTGCAGGCCATCTACTTCGTCTGCTCCGGATCCATGGAGGTGCTGAAGGACAACACTGTACTGGCCATCCTGGGTATGACTCGCACAACACATTTTACACACAACATTTTACACACAACATTTTACACACAACATTTTACACAAAACATTTTACACACAACATTTTACACACATGCAGGTTGCTGGGTTACTATGTGACCTAGCAAGCTGCACTATGACAACAATTTGTGTGGGGAAATTTTTTTTCCAGGGAGATTTTTCCTTCTACTAATATGCACCAAGCTGTAACTCCAGATGACTCCAGAGCTCAGTCTGGACAATCGTTTGTAGTTCACTTTGCTAATCACTGTAATGACTTTAAAAGCTTCATTCAAATTCCCCTTAGTTTCCTTGTATTAAGATTGCAGTATGTATATAGTACACACACACACACACGCACAAACACACAAACTATACAAATACATGCGCGCACACACACACTCACATGCCCACGTTAACATACACGCACAGAACACATTACACACACGAGAGACAGCGTTCACTGTTGCTATGCATGCTTTCTCTTATGCGCTGTGTCTTATGGCTCCCCCCCCCCTCCCCCCATCTACAATATCTACCCTCTCTCCGTCTCATTATCTACCCTCTTCCTTTTCCTCCTCCTCTCCAGTGCTGTCATCTTTTTTCCTCCTGATGTTGGGGGTCTACATTCTCTCTGTAGGGCACATCTAGTGCAGACTTTGCCTGGAGTCAGAGATGATGTAAAGCGTTCGTGTAACAAGCGTTCATCTACACCCTCATATTTTAAACTGGAGAGCGTTGTCGGGAAATGTCTTTGTGCTAAACAGAGTGTAAATGATTAATCCCCTCCACAGCCCTGCTTCACTTCACTTCCCAGACTGAAGAATGATTGTTTCCCCCATTTTTTAATGAACATTTGTTTCATTGATCAAACTATATTTTATATAAATCAATTAATTTTTTATGAGTGGTGAATTTTTTGTGTGCAGCGAATATTTTAGCACTACCCCTCTCTGTATTTGTGTGTGGACCTCTGTATGTGTGTGTATCTGTCCTTAAAGAGCAGTCTGTTCGCTTTAACAGTTTTAATTTGAGGATATTTACATCCATATTAGGTGATCTGCTATTGACCTAAACGAGAACCTATTTTCCCCCCAGTGTAATTATTGAAGGGTCATCTGACCATTTGCCTTTGAACCCTTGTGAGGTTTACTGATACACTGACATTCTAGTGGTAGTTGTGTTCTCAGCACATCCACCATGTCCCCATGTAAATTTCTGGTCAAAGTAACAAGTTGTATAAATGGGGTTTCCCATGGGGTTTTGTCATTTTCAGTGCATTTAAAATAGCCATCTTCTATGACCATTCTGCTTTATTAACTGTCATCCTCCACATATTTCCCATTATTGCAAAAGTTACTCTGTCACTGCCCTCATTTGGAGTGCATACAATTATGAGATCTGCTTCTTGGCCATTTATTGCTGATTCTTAAAATAAGACACTTTTACTATCATCTTGGGATAACCTCACAACGTAATATTGCTCTGATGTGATTTGCTGATATTAAACACTGACAGTCCTGTTCTTTTATTGGTCCCATGACTATGAATACCTTCCTCTTCCCATGAATAACTTAACATGCTCTCATTCATATGGTCCCTATGTGTATGTTGCATGAAAGGAATATCTTTTTCCTTTTGTGCAATAAAGTGAAAATGAACAAAAAGTTCCAAAACTTTCAACACTCATTCCCATTTAATGAGAGTATATGAAAGTTAAAATATATTGAAATAAGATGATTACTGGAGTAAGACAGAAGAGACAAATAGCTATGCTTGCTACTAGAGATCTTTTGATAATGCTTTCTATCTTAAGTCCTTCATAGGAACTATATAACTCCTTCATATGAATTACATAACGTCGTAAGCATTAACAACTACATAAACATTCATAAACGCTTTTGTCAATAACTGCATACAGCAGTTATGGACATGAATAGTATATTCATATATTATAATAGTATATATTGATGTCGATGTAGTGCTTATGAAGATCTTATGAAAGACCCTTCATACATACTTTACCAAGCTTAATATTCATCAGTGTTTTTTAAATACATTTCTTCTGTCTGTGTTGCCTTTTATTAGATTCTTCAATAAAACTGAAGTGATAAAAAACTAAAATGTAATGTAATGTAATATAATATAATTTATATTACAGCTCATGTAATATAGAACTCTTTCTCTTAATCTGAGAAAGTTGTAGAATTTGATACTCTGCTCTCCTCGTCTGCCATAGTAGCCAAATGCACCTTTGGTCTGGCTTGTTTGTACCCACGTTCGCACTACCTGCCTCTCTCTGACTTTGATCTTCTGTCTCGGAGAACTGACCCCAGGTCAGCCTTTTTGGTCTGATCCCCCCACCCCCATTGTTTGTGGCATGCATTTCAGCCTGCTCCTCATTCTCCTGCCAGAACCCTGCTCCCCTATTGGCTGCTGTGCTTCGCTGGGTCTAGTTCTGGTTCTGGTTCTGGTTCTGGGTCGGCTCTTCATTCTGTGGAACATTGTGATTAATGCTGTCACTAGAGAAGTTCCATTCTGCTTCTATCGTGGAGTATCAGAGACATTTGTCTCGGGAATGATTTCCTTGTTTTATCACCCAAGGGCAAGGATTTCATTGTGCCTTTACTTTAGCACCCTTTGCATTACAGTTCTGAGATTAAACTAATCTTTTATGCATAACAGAAAATTATAGTGGATAAATTCTGGATAACGTAAATTTTTGTTGTGTAATTTTGATGCCATTTTGTAATGGATAGCAAAATTAAAGTCTGGAAACCCTGCACTAGTGCAGCATATGTCCACCCAGCAGACTCACACAACTGTGATTCTCACCCTCTGAGAGAGAAAGAATAGAGGGGTGGGGAAAGAGAAACTGATTATTTTAATGAAAATATGTTAATTAAATTGAGTTCTGTACTTATATGGAATTGTGATTATGCTAGTTGAGTGTCTAACCGTTTGTCCACTATTTGAGGCCTTATCTGTAATGGCAATTTGAACCTAATTTACATAGAAGAAGTAAAGAGGGGAAATGAGACACACCACGCATGCACACGCATACGCATACGCACACGCATACGCACATTTGTACATGCACGCACACGCTCACACGCACACACAAACGCATGTATGCACAAAGACACACACATACACCAAACATGCACACACACACACACACATATACACATGCACGCACGCACAAACGCACACATGCACACAGACACACACACACACACACACACGCACATTTGTACATGCACGCACACGCTCACACGCACACACAAACGCATGTATGCACAAAGACACACACATACACCAAACATGCACACACACACACACACACACACACGCACACATATACACATGCACGCACGCACGCACGCACAAACGCACACATGCACACAGACACACACAGACACACACACACGCACATTTGTACATGCACGCACGCGCTCACACGCACACACAAACGCATGTATGCACAAAGACACACACATACACCAAACATGCACACACACACACACACATATACACATGCACGCACGCACAAACGCACACATGCACACAGACACACACACACACACACACACGCACATTTGTACATGCACGCCTACGCTCACACGCACACACAAACGCATGTATGCACAAAGACACACATACACCAAACATGCACACACCACACACACACACACACGCACACATATACACATGCACGCACGCACGCACGCACAAACGCACACATGCACACAGACACACACACACACACACGCACATTTGTACATGCACGCACGCGCACACACAAACGCATGTATGCACAAAGACACACACATACACCAAACATGCACACACACACACACACACACACACATATACACATGCACACAGACACACACACACACACACACACACACACATATTGGGTGGAAGGGGTTTGACAGAATACGGCTGATGGTGTTTCTGCAGGGAAGGGAGACCTGATTGGTTCGGACTCCCTGATGAAGGAGCAGGTGATAAAGACCAACGCCAACGTGAAGGCGCTGACCTACTGCGATCTGCAGTACATCAGCCTGACCGGCCTGCGGGAGGTGCTGAGCCTCTACCCCGAGTACGCGCAGAAGTTCATCGGCGAGATCAAGCACGACCTCACCTACAACCTGAGGGAGGGCCACAGGGCCGAGGCGAGTGCATTCTACTAAGCCCACACCGCTGAGCTCTCTGCACCCTTCATCATGCTAGCCATGCTAACCACACTGCATGTTAACTGGGCTACCACTATGCTAACTAGACAATAGCACGTTAGCCGCACTACCTCACAATATCTGTGCTAACCACACTATGCCATGCTGTGCCTGCTAACCACCCTGCGCCATTCAAACCACTCTACATCATCCATGCTAACCACATTACATCACATTGACGGTGGAACACCACATTTAGTGTGTGATTGACATGTGCTCTCAGTGCTTACCCCCTCCCCCGTCCATGCCAAATTGTCTCAATTGATCAATTCTCCGCATCTCACATACTTGACACAACCATCATATCCTGTATATCACACTAATCTAAACGAGCAAGACTACACACTGTTCATCATGCATATCTAAACACTACCAACATATTGGTGAAACGTGTGAAATGATACTTATTCGTACCAAACAGAAATGTAATCAACATTATAAAGCAGCTTTCATAGTAGCCCCAGGTGTTGAGGAGTCCCTGCCCCCTCCCCATTCACACACACACACACAAGTGCACGCACACACACACGCACGCACACACACACACAAGCACACACTGACATGCGCACACACACACACACAAGTGCAGGCATGCACACACACACACTGACACATGCACAAACACGCACACACAAGTGCACGCACACACACGCACGCACACACACACAAGCACACACTGACACGTGCACACACACACACACGCACGCACACACACACAAGCACACACTGACACGTGCACACACACACACACACACGGAGTCTCGTGCTGCCTGTAATTGGCAGGGACAGGAATAGCAGCGCTGTGCTGTTGTGAATGTGCCGCGTTGCTAAAAATAGCTCCGGGCAGGCGGGGCTTCCCCCTGGCTGGCTGTTCCCCCGCAGCCTGAGCTAAGATTGGATCGGGGCCGATATGAATATCCCTGCAGTGTGCGTGTGTGTGTGCGTGCGTGCGTGCGTGCGTGTGCGTGTGCGTGTGCGTGTGCGTGTATGATTTCAGTGCACAGGAGTGTGCGCTGACAGAACGCTGATTACCACACGCGCACGCACACGCATGCAAATGCAGGTGCAGATGTGTGCAGAAACACACTTGTAAACACACACGCATAACCAAGCACACATATACAGTACCATGCCAAAAGACAAATATATGCAGTCACACGCACACACGCATACGAAATATAAGCACAGAAACACACAGATGCCAGGGCAGACACGTGAATGCCAGAACACACACACACACATTCCATAAAAACGCACACAAATTCTCCCAGGTCACTGGAAGCTGCAGACACATGCTCACTACGAGAGGCGCAGGATATGAATGATTAAACACACACAGGCACATGCTTGTCAGACACACACACACACAGGCACATGCTTGTTAGACACACACACAGACAAGCGCACACACACACACACAGGCACGTGCATATCAGACATGCCAAAGCAAAGCCCTGTTGGCACTGTTACTAAAAATGGATTCAGAGAACTAAAAATACACTGCAGGTTTTGGGGGAGGTGGGGGGGGGGTAGGGGGGCTCTAGGGGGTTTGAATGGAGGGAGAGAGCGTGCGGAGAGGGGGGGGAGCAGAAAAAGGATGCAAAAGGATGATGACATTATGGAACACGAGGGCGAAATAAATGGAAGGGGAGATGGAGAGGAGAATCACAGCAAGGGAGAGGGGGAGGGAGAGAGAGAGGGGCGTTGGTTCACACATGCCGCAGTGTTGATGTTTCTGTTAAAGGTCAGAAGGCTCACGCTTTCCTGCTGATCACTTGTCTGTGGAATCACCTCGTCTTCTCTTTCACCATCTGTGCTTTCACATAGCAGTGCTCAGAAAAATTAGAAATGATATTTATGTGGAAAGATGATAACCACTGGAGGGTAGGGCAGAGAGAGGGAAACAAAAGAAACGTGGAAGTTGTGGCAGGTTCGGTCCCACGCAGGGAACAATATCTGTCTCACGGTGCATGCCTGCCTCCTGCTGGTCACCTGTGCTCACTGCAACTATTGCAGCCTTCACCACTTGCTTTTTCATGTCGATATGAACAGCACAGAACACCCTTCTCAGAACAAGATGTTCGTAAATGAGGTCTAGACATGTACTCGTGTACAGACTGGCACTGGCAGAACTACAAAGGGTTGCATCATTTATTCTGTTTGAAGACCACGTTCCTGTTCGTCTGATTCGTCTTCTCATTCGCTGCAGATGGACTGGGATAATGGCAACATTGTGAAGAAGCTTCCTTCCATCAAAGAGGATGAGGAGGGAGATGATGAAGTGCACTCGTCTCAATCACGGGTCCCCCGCTCCGCACCCCAGTCTTTCTGCCCCCCAGCAGAGCAGTCTCACCCCGCCAACCTGCACGTCCCCACTGTCAGCATCATCAGCACCCCCCTGAACCTCAGTCCCCGGTAGGAACCCTCCTCACCTGCCAATAATTCACTGGGGAACACTTATGGGAAAGATGTAATTATTTATATGCCAAATATATTTTGTTTAAAAAAATCATGTTAAATGTAATCATCCCATGTAAACTGTTACAGGGTGTGTATGCACCATTAGTCATATATGCAGTCCTGATCATGTCCTTGGTGACTATGGCTGCCAGCTCAGCAGGATGATGTATAATTAGATGCAGCATCAGCCAAGGAGAAATGGATTTATTCAGCAGGGTCACTGTGCCTCCTGTGCTCCAGTGACCCCTGTTGTAGTTCCTGTTGGAGAGGAAGCTTATAATTGATCCGCACTTCAGAAGTCCATGACTGAGACCTTTCACTGAATTATTATTCCCGTTGTTTTGATGTTCATAGCCTTCAAGTCACAAGGCTGTAAATGCTGAGGACCAGCTGAACATCTATCTGTGCATTTCTGATCTGTCTGTAATTTTCTGATGCCATCTGGTGGTTAGGGGTAGACATTGCAGTGCATTGTAACTAATGAGACACATACGTGGAATGCCTGGTCAGGGAGCACAAGCGAGACGCAGATTCCATGTCAGTACCATACTTTGTAATGTTAAGGGACTGGGCTGTTCATAAAGGCTGGTGCACCATATATATTCTGAAAGCACTGGTGAAGATGAAGGGTCTGCACAATAAGGCACTGAGTTATGCTCCCCTTCTTCACAATCCACATCCCTGTATCTCCGGCCCCATTCTTGAGATTGAATACTGAGGGGAAGCATACATCAGAATTTAATGGTCACCTAGATCCATTGCATATGTGCTGAGGGAGATAAAACGAGAGTGCCCTCAAACATTATTCACACAAAGATGAACAAAAGAGACTGCATAACATAAACAATATGCTTACTAAGCTATATTCTAGTTCTCTGATGTGAAAAATATTCTGTTTTAACGTTGATTTAATAGAATCAACTAAATTCACCCTTTTTCGGTTATAAGCCACTGTTATTTTTTTCCAATGGTTCATTTGATTTCCTGACTTGTGAAGGCCAAATAACCCCTTGTCTTGTTTCGTCAAATCGATTCAATTCAATTCAGCTCGGTTCAGCTTTATTTGTATAGATCTTTACACAGAGATACTGTCACAAAGATGCTTTACAGAAAAAGGAACTAGAAAAAATTGGGCAATACTGAACCCACACAAATTCAGCAGGTGAGGTAAATAAATTCCCTCATGGAGAAAAGAAAACTCTTTTTGGGAGAAAAATAGTACTTGCTAAACAAAATTTAAAGTGAAAAAAAAAACAGAATTCCCCATTTTAAAGATGAAATATAGCTCTTCACCTGTGTTGTGTATTTCGTGCAGACTTCTTCGCTCATCGGAGGGCACTGTGGGTCTTCAGGTGCATAGCAGCAATCTGACTTCCTCTTCCATGCATGCTTTCACACTAAGCCAATTATACAGCTGTCTCAGGCTGCAGCCTTTGCTTCACGCCAGGGCCCTGTATTAGGAATTCAAGGTCGATTCTTTTATGGATTTCATTATATGACCCCCTCTCCTTCTCCCCACCTTCTCTCTCTCCCAGGTTTGTGGATGGCATTGAAACTCAGGGTCATGTTCAGGCATCACAGAGGTTTGACTTCAACACTACCCTTAAATGCCCTGGACCAGGTAAAAAAAACAAAACACCCACACACATGTATACACACACACATACACAAATAGACACACATGCGCACATAAACACATTCGCTCGCACAGACACACACACATGCATGTACATGTATATGCACACAAGCGCACACACACGTACACATGCATGCACATGCATATGCACAAAAGCACACACACACATGCACATACACATGCATATGCACACAAGCACACACACACACATACACACACACAAACCTGCATACGTGCACACACATGCATACACAAATATGTGCACACACACACGCATACACACGTGGGTACGCACAAACACACAGATGCATGTGCACATAAACAAACACACACGCACAAACACACTGATATTCTCACTTTCTCTCTCTCTCTCTCTCTTTCTCTCTGCCTCTGTCTGCCCGTCTGTCTATCTATCTGTCTGTATGCATACAGGAAGTGAGGATCAGGCAGAGAACAAGCAGAGCATTTCCAGGCTGGGGGAGGAGGTGAGTGGGGCACTGGGATAGCCATGAGATCACCATGCCCACCTGAAGGATTGGCTATTATTTCAAAACAAGTAGATAAATGGGCTTTCAATGAGCTGAGAAAGTAGGAGAAGGAAGGGGAGAGGGAGAGAGAAAAAGAGGATGAGGGAGAGGGACTGTGCTAGCACATTTTAATTAACTACCTTACAAACCATATTTTTTTGGCAGTGTTATATCACTCAATCCTCAGGATCTGATGCCAGTTCATAAGACAGTCTGATATGTTTCTCGATTTCTCTCAAGATTGAAAGATAAACACTTCATACATCCAACCAATGTGTCTATGTCTATTTTTCTTGCAACAAACTAAGTAATCACAATGTTTTGTAGGCAAATTCTTCCTGAGAGTTCCATTTTTATGGTGGTGATTGTTGGGGAAGCAAGGATTAAGTAAAAATATGTTTATCTCCTGAATCCAGTGGTTCCAACAGTCAATACCATTGTTAAAATGTTCAGCACTCTGAATACTGACACAAGTGGTATTAAATGTCACAGATTGCATTCAAATGTAAAATCCAAAGGAACCGGATATTTGTTTGTTCTGTAGCCATGCTGGGCCTCTGGCCTGGTAAATAGCTTGGTCCTCTGGATTGGCTCTTTAAAGATTAGATTAGGGTATTAAAGTGACTTTTAATTGCCCCAAGGACATTTCCTTTGATGTTTGAGGAGAGGAGGGTGGGCACTAGGCAGAATTCTTAGAGACAATACAATTTGTATCCAATTCTCTGTTCCTCTCTCTAAGGCCATAATCTAAACCCTAGATATCTGACATATATGTTGTGTGACCCTGAGATTATGAGGCCCTGATATTATCAGAGTGTGTGCTGCAATTAACAATGGAACAAGATTAGAGAAAAAATTTTCTATTCTGTCCTCCTTATCCTGTTATTCCGTCTTATCACCTTATCGTGTTGGTGCTCAAGCAATCTCTCTCTCTCTCTCTCTCTCTCTCTCTCTCTCCTCCACCCCCCCCCCCCCCCCCAGATGAACAGCTTGTCGCGGCAGGTGTTGCAGCTCAGTGAGGAGCTACAGGAACTGACACGTCTCCTGCGGCCCCTCCTCGTCCTGTCCGTCCTGACCCCGACTCGGACCCCGCCATGCAGTATCAGCAGCAGCGCGGGCCCCCTGGCCACCCTGCCCGCCCCCGCCACCCCGCCCCACTTCCTGCTGGACAGCTCAGACTCTGGGGGAGCGGGAGGGCGGCTGCTGGGCTGCCCAATACCTCCACATCCTCCACAAAGGAACCGTCTCCAGCCACAGGACCCCCCAGATCCTCCAGCATCCCCCACGGGCACACGGAACAGACTGGCACACCCTCCACAACACCGCCAGCCCCTTGCCTCCCGTAGCCCCTCCCCCTCTCCATGCCTGGGCCCCCACCGCTCCCTTCTGGCCTGCCACAGCAGGGATCTGCAGGCCCCGCCTCCGACCCAGGACACGCCCCATTCTCCCACTTCCTGCATCCCCTCCCCACTGCCGTTCAGCAGTGAACCCCAGGCCTGCCCTTCCTGGACCCGCCCCATTCCCAGTCCCGAGGCCACGCCCCCACAGGAGGCGAGCACGGTGCGGAGCCCGCCCACCGAGCACGTCAGCTTCATAAACGAGGAAGAGGAGCTACCCCTGTGAGAGAGGTGCAAATGGAGAGAGAGAGAGAGACAGGGAAAAAGAAATCCAGAGAGGGAGAGAGGGACAGGAAAAAATATGTAAAGAGGGGAATAAGGAAAGCGAGTCACAGAGGGAGGGAACTGTAACACAACCAGCTCACAGACTGCAGATCTTAACTGTCTGAGAGAAACTTGCGTACGGCCAAGTCTAACTACCTGAGCAGCACTGCTCCCAACCGATGCAGTTACGACACAACACTTCCCAAGCGTTCTGAGGAACAGTGCTTCCCGGACTGTGGGTTGCAAAATGCACGTGAGAAACGTAACTAATATTATATTATACACATTCACACTAGTCACATTAAACATTGCACCAGCAGTTTGCTAACGATTTTCTTGCCTGCAGCCTGTTTGAGAAACAGTAGCCTGCAAGTTAGATACAGAAGACAAATATGAAAGTTGAGATTTTCATAAAAAGACGATGACAAGTTTGAGCTGTCACCTATGAGCTAGTCTGAGCCACCATTTACAAGGCTAAGGATTCGTGAGCCAGAGCTAGTAGGATAACTGAAAAAAACAGAAGTTTCTCTTTTCGTCATAATTTTAAATAAATTAAATAAAAACATGTTTTCAGCAGTGGAATCTATGGGATTCCACATTTAATGCTGTTGTATGTGGAATTTAAAATAAGATAAATATGCTGATTAATTGTGAACTAATTGGTAAAAAATAAAAATTTTATTGTCTGACAGCCCCCCCACCCCATTAAAACATGCATTTTATATTTTAAAATATTTGAGTGAGTGAATACAATTTTCATATCAATAAGTGGTTCCTGGGCTCAAAGTTTGGACCCTCCTCTCTATGAGTGGAGAGTTAATATGGATTAAGAACATCGAACATGCATTTACATTACCAGTGGACACAGACAATGCTGCCCAGGGCCACACAGAGCCTTTAACCATGGCAACCCCATGCTACCCCAGTTCAAACCTCAGGGCAGCACTGATCACCATATGTACATATCAGCACGTTGTGTTTTTCTCAGAGGAAGTGGTCACGGTTGCCAAAAGCATTCCTTAATTTCAGCACACACGGTAGCAGTGTGAGCGCTGGTGGCTTCCACACGCTGATCTGGGTGAGCGGGCTCGAGTGGCATGCTCAAGCCTGTGGGTGAGTGGGCTCGGGTGGCATGCCCAAGCGTGTGGGTGAGTGGGGTTGGGTGGCACACCCAAGCCTGTGGGTGAGTGGGGTTGGGTGGCATGCCCAAGCCTGTGGGTGAGTGGGCTCGGGTGGCACGCCCAAGCCTGTGGGTGAGTGGGCTCGGGTGGCATGCCCAAGCCTGTGGGTGAGTGGGCTCGGGTGGCATGCCCAAGCGTGTGGGTGAGTGGGCTCGGGTGGCACACCCAAGCCTGTGGGTGAGTGGGCTCGGGTGGCACACCCAAGCCTGTGGGTGAGTGGGCTCGGGTGGCATGCCAAGCCTGTGGGTGAGTGGGCTCAGGTGGCATGCCCAAGCTGTGGGTGAGTGGGCTCGGGTGGCATGCCCAAGCCTGTGGGTGAGTGGGCTCGGGTGGCATACCCAAGCCTGTGGGTGAGTGGGCTCGGGTGGCATGCCCAAGCGTGTGGGTGAGTGGGCTCGGGTGGCATGCCCAAGCCTGTGGGTGAGTGGGCTCGGGTGGCATGCCCAAGCCTGTGGGTGAGTGGGCTCGGGTGGCATACCCAAGCCTGTGGGTGAGTGGGCTCGGGTGGCATGCCCAAGCCTGTGGGTGAGTGGGCTCGGGTGGCAGGCCCAAGCCTGTGGGTGAGTGGGCTCGGGTGGCATGCCCAAGCGTGGCGTACTTCCGAGCGTGTGATTCATGCACAGGTCAAGCGGTACAGTCAGAACAACAGCGTCTCCACAGTCAGCCCAATACAGCTTCAGCCATCTAGACATGTGCCTTCTCTAAACGGATCTAAATGTCTAAACATCACCACCTCTGTCCAGTCATGACCCAGTACCTCCAGGGCTGGGTTCAGACTGTGGGCTTGTGATCGTGTGATTTTGGACATCATAGCACTTTCTTTTCACATGTATCTGCATTATTTATTTACATGGAGTGTGTGTTTATGTAATTATTTAACATGTACATATTTATTCCTTCTGTGTGGTGCAGGATTGTAGATGGGGGATTTATTATGGTGGGGGAGTAAGGCCCATACAATGTTTCTGTTTTCCAGCAGGGGGCAGTGTTAAAAGACTTATAAAATCTCGTGGAAAAACACCGGTCTAACCCGGTGGTTCCATTTTTTACGCAGCAGAAGAAAAACATGTTTTTTTCAAGATTTTCAAGGATAACTATTCTAATCTGCATGGTACTGATTTACTGCATGAGAAATATGCCTGCCTGCTTGCAACACTGAAGGTGAGGGAGGGGAGTGCATATTTTACAGTAACAGTTAAGAGTTACAGTAACGAATAAAAAGACATGGTTTTTTTAAGACCCCAGGCCTCTGTGGTTTTCTGGTGTGATTCGGTATGCTGTGGTGTGCTTGCACAGTGAAATGTTGGCATGCTGTGTATACCTCTGCAGCCAGGCTCTCTGACTGACAAAGGAGACATTGCAGAATGATAACAGAGGGGATATCCTTCCAACGGAAACTTGCATTCCAAGAAATATGATACATCAAGGGAGTGCAGACAATGCATTAACTGCATTAGTAAAGCAAGGCACATTTCGTTCAAATTATACTGAACAGGGGGCTGCAGGGTGGCTCGTTAGGTTAATGTACCAACCAGTGGTGCAAGGCTGATTTGCATGGCCTGGGGTTGAATCCGGACCATGCCAATGCTGACTGTGGGGCTTGGCACCATACAGTCTAGTGTAACTGATGATGCTTGCATTCCAGCGTGGATGTAGAAAGATTCATCTCTTCCTATGGAAACGTTTACACTAACAACCCCTCAAGAATGACAGAGAACAATTGACCAGGATCAAATTTAATCACAGTGTTTAAACCTTGCATTTTATTTGAGTTAATCTAGTTTAGATTTTCATAAACATAAAGCATTAACTGCTACAAACTATGCACATTGTTATTATTTAACTATTTCTGTGTAATATTGCATTTACATTATGCCTGCTTCCCATTGCTTAAAAAACATTACCACTCGACAATTGCGATCAGTTGTGGTCTGTGCTTAATTAGTGGCAATTGATGTAGATTACCGGGGAGGAAAGCTGTGGTAATTAACAGATGAGATGACCTTTTGCTGAGGGATGACCTAATTCCAGATGAGAAAACTTACCTTGATAAACTGGTTCTCCTAGTTATACATGAAATAAGTACTTTTCTCTTGTGCCCGGCTTCTCCTAAAAAGTACTGGCCATTTTTTTTTTTTTTTTGCTATTTCCACTGGTCAGGTTGACAGGTTGCCAGATTCTCCATTACTGTATAAATTGTGAGTGCCTCCACTACACACTTGTCTGCGTTTCATTCTCCACTGGGCACTATGATGTGCAGCCTGTCTTTGCTGCGTTTTTATGTCCCTGTCAGCGTACCTCTAATCTCCCGGACAGGAGCCATGCAGTCATTCCCATGTGATTTACCTGTGGGTGTCGAGCAGCTTGGTCACCTGGCCACCTGGCCCTGACAGGAGTGAGAGGAGATCCTCTGAGTGAAATGAGTGGCTCTGGCCTCTCTCTCCTGAAGTGAAAGGCCCTTATAGAACGGATCATCTTTCAGGAGCTCAGATGGTTGCTGAAGCCCATCCGGGGCTAACACTGAGGCTAACTTGTACAGCATCCGCGCAGTGCCTGGATGGAGCTGCAGTGGTACAGGTAAGCGTTGGACGTCCTTTCATTCGATGTTGCACTCGTATGAATCGAAGACCCTAGAGGTTTTTGTCCTCATAAAAGATGTGAGTTCTCTCTGAAGTTTGCACATTGCTGCGGACCCACTGGCCTTCTTCACAAAGCCACTAGCCCCAGTTAAAGGCCCCGATGCTATATGACACTCGTGCAATTACCTGGTGGCAACTTGGTAGTCTCATCAGTTAAGAGGCATCGATCATTAAGTGAATATTGCATTCATATTCATTCTTTTAACTTTTAATTTGGTTAAAATATGTCCTTGTCCAGAGTAAGTTACATATTTTTTGGTTTCATTGTCCAGTCCTGCAGCTGAACATGTACTGAGGCAGTTCAGGCTCATGTGGCACTAGGTTACAGTGATTTTGCCCTTGAATTATTCTGGTTAAAAGTCAAATTTCATAACCACACAGTCATTCCAACAAAGCAAATTCAACACAGAAGGATCTTAGTGTCAGCAGAGCTATTCTACCCTGGATCTGGGTGGCCACAAGTATGCAGGGGCACTGACCGTGGTTCTGGAATACTGCACTATCTGAAAAGATACTGAACGCTAGTCCAAGAAAGCCACAGTGTAAACACTTTTTTTAAATGAAAGCAATGTTACAGGCATTTAGAACAAGCATTTAGCCCTAACCCTGACAAACCACAGTGTAAACAAAACTGAAAATGAATCCAATGTTGCAGTGATTTAAAAAAAAAATAAAATAAAATAATAAAGGTCATTGATTTTTTTTTTTAAAAAGCAGACAGACCCACGGACAATGCACAAAAGGACTGAAGCACCATATACTAAATTTTATAGAACATTGTTGAGCATTCCCTTTCCCCCACAGTAGATACCAGCTAATATATTCATACTGTTCTTACAACTTAAGTTGTCTGAAATGTTAAGTCAAAATTGTTAGGATGTTAGCACTTAATTAATCCCTGGGGACTAAGCTATTCCCCCATTTTCACTCTCTTGGCCCTTTTTCTCATAGTTAACAGGCCTGATGGAATGAAAAGTTTGTAGGTGTTCTTGTCATTTGGCTGTAGAGGTCAGTCCACAGGCCTCGCAGCCCAGAGTGAGCTGCCTCAGGGTGTCCAGAGCATTTGCCTTGGCAATGCGCAGCAGATCACACTGTCCCTGAAACAGAGACACTACTGTTACACTATCTCTGAAACAGGGAAACGACATGTGAAACAGCACTACTGTTACCTATCCTGAAAACAGAAACTGAAGATCATACTGTTGCACTTCCCTGAACGAAACAAGAGCACTCAACTTACTGTTGTCATGGCTCTAAAACAGAGAGGCAGTTATGGTACGACAGTTTAAAGACAGGTCAGCATTGTAGCGGTAATTACTATTGTTTACAATACTAATCATTGCTTTTACAGCTAACCCTGATTGATTATAAATAGCTGTAACATGTGTAGATGTAGCCTGATGTAACACTGATGTTCTCTTCTTTTGTAAGTTGCTCTGGGTAAGAGTCTTTGCTTAATGATTGTTATTTGATGACATGTTGCAATGTCCCTACAACAGAGACACATTGCTGCTGGGCTATCTCACACAGAGAGTCAGTATGGTCGCACTGTCAATAAATCAGAGAAAGTGGTTCTGTGCTGCCTCTAAATTAGAGAGAGACCATGCTGCTGTACTGTCCCTAAATCAGAAAGAAAATTACTGTTGCAGTTTCCCTAAATCAAAGAGACAGTACTGCTGTCCCCATAGAAACGGTACCTTCAGAACTGTGAGGTTCCAGGTGAAACTCTCCACCGCCTTGTTCAGTATGCGACCCTTCAGCCCCTCCTCCTCCCCAAGCCTCGGCAGGTCATCCTGCAACTCCACCCCTAAAAAGGAGGAGCCTGGGTCAGCCCAGCCTGTCCTGACCAATCAGACATACTCACACTCCACGCATAGTGCGCTATACCATTCCTGGTATGTAAACATCAGCACTCCCTGCTGGAAAATTTATGGTGTCACATTACTGAGATTATGCCCCCATCCCCTCCCGGTCGGTTCCTGTCCTTACCATGTCTATGCACCTGGCCAATCCTCCCCTGCACACCATCAGCATTCTCAATCAGCAGTCTGAGCGCAGTGACCACCTGAGAGAGACAGACCTTCACCTGACCGATCCCAGTACAGTCTCACACACACGCTCACCTGGCTAGCCACAGTACAGTCTCACAGATGTGCATATATGGCTGAACTCAGAACAGTCTCACAGACACACACTCACCTGGCTGATCTCAGAACAGTCTCACAGACACACACTCGTTTGGCTGATGTCAGTACAGTCTCACAGACACATGCTCACCTGGCTGATCTCAGAACAGTCATGCCTACACATCACAATGCAGGCATACCTACCTTCTCATATGCAGTGAGCAGCTTGTAGGAGGATTCGGGCAGGTATCCCTGCGCCTCCAGGTAGGGGTACCCATCTCTCAGAGCCAGATTGGCCCCTGGGGCTCCATCTGCACTCTGCAGACGGGAGGCCAGGCTTTGGATGCACTTCTTCAATTCGGCCACAGGGGAGAGCCCACACTGCTCTTTGAAACCTTCCACAGCATTCTGAGCAAGCACACACAAACTGTATCAAATGGTGTAGTCACACATTTGGATATATGGAATGATGCAATTGCACAAACACTTGCCCATAAGTTCACATACACAAAAGTTGAACATGCGCAAATGGCTGAAGGAATCCTTAGTATCTGTGGCTACAGAACAGGGTTGGGCAATCCCATTCCTGCAGGGTCAGTGTATATACAGGTGCTTGCTGACACCAATTACACTAGGCAAATGAGTTAATTAGCTGAATAAATTGAATTACCTCAGATTAAACCACAGTGTCTCATGTTGGGACACAGGGATAGTCTTAAGCTGTCATTCATGCCCTGATGTGACTGACTTCACAACCACAGTGCCACAGCCATGGCAGAGACACCCCTCTGACTACAGTCACCACAGTCACAGTTACCATGGCCATTTACTATTTACCATTTACCATGGCCATGGTCACCATAGTTACAGTCACTATAGCCTCTTTCTCAGAGCAATGGCCGTGACTACAGCGCTCCTCTCGTGCAAGCACAGTCACGACAGCCATAGTCATAGTTATCATGGCGATAGTCATGTGGCTGTTCTTGCTCCTCAAATGGGTGGAGTGTCGAAGTTTGGGCAGGGCATAAGGAGTGACGGGCACACTCACCTTCACGCCCTCTCGTAGGTCAGCTGCCTCCTTCAGCGGGGCAGCGGCGGGTCTCAGGACGTGGTCCAGGGTCCTGATGCCAACGTGGCGGAGAATTCGGCCCCGCCCCGCCTTCCGCTGAGCTCCGCCCCCATCCCCACCCTGCCGGCTGGTGATGGTCACGTGGACGAATAGGCTGGCGCGGGGGAGTGGCTCGCCAGAGAAGCTCAGCAGAGGCACAGTACGGTAACCACACTGCAGGCACTGCAGCCCCACGCTGTACTGACCAATGAAGTCGTCGCCGATGTAGTCGTCATCGAGCACCACGAAGCGCAGCAATGCCAGCTCAGGTACACTCACCTGAAGGGACGGGCCAGGGCAGGGGGGGGCGGGGCGGTAATGTCAGGTGTCAGGGGTAATGACAGCATCACTAATTGTAATGCATTCATAAAGTAGGTGAATTTAGAGTTGCTTTCTCGATTGTGTAGCCAATCAGAAATGTAGGAAGATACATATTGGGAGCCTTTTACTAGGGATCTTGAGGTAAATGCATCCACCCACTCTTTTAAAACATTAACATGGCAGCTATACAGACCCCAATGGACCTCAGGTTAACATCACAGCACAGTGTCTCCATCCCTGCACTGGAACCCTGGATTTTATGTGGTCCGGAGGGAAGACCCCGCGCCTCACCTGGAAGTGGAAGGTCTGGTCGAAGAGCGGGTCGTCCTGGTTCTGCGCGGCGGTGCGGGTCCGGTGTTCGGCGCAGTCGGCGGGAACGCCGTGCAGCTCCAGCACCACGTAGGGGTCGATGACCTCCCCGATGGTGCCCGAACCCTGCGGCTTGGGCAGGCTGTGGGCACCGATCACCCTGACCCGCAGGTCCTGGGGCGGCGTGGCGGCGGTGGCGGAGGGGGCGGGGCGCAGCGAGAAGCCGCACCCCCCGTTCTGGGCGAAGCGGGCGCGGTGCAGGTCCAGGGAGACCCCGGGGGCCTGCAGGTTGAGCGGCACCAGCTGGCAGCCGCTGGTCCAGTAGGCCTGGGGGTCGGGGTTGGCGCAGTCGGGCCCCGCCGGGCCGAGCCGCACTCGGGTCAGCATCCGCCCCGTGGTGGCCGCCAGCCCCTCGGCCGCCTCACTGGCCAGCCGCCCCGCCTCGCTCCGCCCCAGGGAGCACAGCGTCCAGGGGGAGGGGCGGGTTTGGGGAGAGCCCCCACGCCTCTGGGCTTCGAAGAAGGCTAGGCTGCCGGCGTCCGCCAGCGCCACCAGGTCTGACAGCTCCCGGCACAGATGGAGCTTCGGGGCTTCCCCCTTGACCACACCCTCCTCCGCCTCAGCCACGCCCACTTCTCCCCCCTCAGCCACATCCACCGCCTGCTTGTCCACCACACTCACCTCCTCCTCATCGTTGCTCACCTCCCCCACCTCCCCCTCCTGCCATGGGGGCAGTTTCTTCCCCGCCAGCAGCACCCGCCCCCTCAGCTGCTGAGGGGAGGGCAGGAGGACGTCGCTCTCTCCCGTAGGCGGGGCCTCAGGCTTGTAGAGGCGGTCCCCGAACACCTGCCGCAGGTGCTGAGCGAGGACGTGCTGCTGGGCGGGGCAGCAGTGCTGGCGCAGGTAGATCAGCAGGGGGAAGGGCGTGGTCAGGAAGGCGTGGTCGCGCACCGCCTCCAGGGCACTGCGCAGGGTAACGGCGGCGGTGCTGGGGTCCAGCAGCGGCTCCCCCTTGGGCCCATCGCTCACCCCCAGCTCCAGGTAGCGGCACCCGGCCCGGAGCACCTGCTCCAGTGCCCCCGGCGCCCCCTGCAGGAAGGAGCTGGGAGCGGCGGCGCTGATGTAGTAGCGGGTGAGGGGCAGGCTCATGTCCTGCCACACGCTCTGGTGCCGAGGCGCCATCAGCTGGCTCTCGGGCGCCTGCAGGTAGCGGGTGAAGCCGTCCAATCCCAGCAGGCCCTGCTCGCGCCCCGTCACCGACGGCTCGAACCGCCGCAGGATGTCCTGGCTGGCCTCTGCCGCCGAGGGCCCCGCCCCATGCCCCGCCCCTTTCCCTGCCCACTGCTCCACCTCCAGGAAGAGTCGCAGGTCCTGCGCGTCCAGACACTCCCGGCTCTTGGACAGCTGCACCAGCAGGAAGTAGACGTCCGGACGAGTGCACAGCTCGCAGTACGCCTCATGGAACTCCTCCAGGGTGACGTGAGATGTCAGTTTCTCCTTGCGCTGCTGGATCTCCTTAAATCTGAGACGCACCTGTGGTTGGGGAGAGGGGGAGTGGGAGGGGGAGGGCGGTGGGGAGTGAGACAGGCCCAGGGAGGTAGAAAGAGGGAAAGCCTCACTGTGAACATATGCTGTGGCTCACTGCATTAACACCAATCAAGGTTTGACAAAGCTACGTCAGCTTCTGCTGTGTCTTTCGTCCTTGGTTGTTGTTTTGCGTTGGAAATATGTACTTATTATATACATAATATCACAATGGCAACTGAACTGAAGAGAAAATGTGGGGTTCTGAATGCTTCCCTCTGTTTTTTCTTGCTTTTTATGCGCCCAGCCGTGACATCAGCGAGGTGGTACGGTGTCATGCACCTTCTGTGCCGTGCTGAGCCCAGCACTGACTCCCCGTGCTGTGGACCCTACACTAACGGTCCTTCACTAAAGATCATTTGCTGTGATACGCTGTGCTTTAATGATGTTGTAATAGCCTGTGCTAATGACCCTGTGCTGTGAAAGCCTGTACTTATGAACCGGTGCTGCGATATCCTGCTGCTAATACCCTAATCCTACTAATGCGCCGATGTTACTGTTACTACAAACACACTACCGTTGCTAGCGCTGCTAATACCCTAATCCTTCTAATACTAGTAACAGATTAATGCTAATGCTACTAATGCCCTAATGCTACCACTGCATTACGTTCAAGCGGCTATTCTGCAACATACAACTCATTTTACGGATTTCAACAGAATATAATGGCATTTAAAGGTCCCCAAACATTCTATTTTTTTTTTTTTGACAATGTCCATGTACCTCAACAGGTGCACCTGAGGCATTTGTTCAAGAATGCCCACCTAACATATGTTTCAGGGAGTGTTTATGCGAATAATAGATCAAAGATGAGGAGAGGAGTGTTTTGGGATTTCAGACCAAAGGCATCCCTCTTACAATTTCGAGAGATGGGGACAGTTCTGGCAACAAAATCCCTCCCTCCTGGGAGATTCTCTACCCAATATACACATGGCTGGTGGCTACAATTGATACTGTTATGATATATACCATACTGCACTGTACTACAGTGAAAGCCAATGCTTTATTTGGCCACGTTGTATTATTGTTGTTGTTCTTGTGTTTTTACTGTCCAGGTGGCTCTCTCTATTTCACCTTAGCCTCCTTGATGCTGGGGCACAGCTTGCAGATGGTCGCCACAGCAACGTCCTCAGACACGACGCCGTGCCCGTCCTCGTCCACCTTGCCGAACTCTTCGGCCAGCCAGCCGCGTCGCATCCGGCTGCCGAGGCTGCCGTCCTCGGCCCCGCCCCCGGCGCCGCCCCCCGCCCCGGCAGGGCGGGACAGCAGGTGGCGGAGCCCCGTCACCCAGATGTTGGCGGCGTCGGCCGAGAGCGCCACCAGGTCCAGCGAGCGGCAGTCCGGCCCGTGGATGATGGAGAAGGCGGCCTCCTGGGCCAGCTGGTCCGCCGGGCCGTGGTTCCGGAAGGTGTCGGTGCTCTTGCCCGCGCGCACCTCGCGGATGGCGGCCACGTCCAGCCGGGCGTGCTCGGCGTCCTTCTTGGACGGCTCCCAGCGCAGGCAGGCCTGCTCCAGGTCCAGCGTGTAGAAGCGGCAGTAGACGCGCGCGTTCGGGCGCACCTTGCGCAGCTCGCAGCCGCACTGCATGAAGGCCAGGCAGTCCACCACGCTGCTCACCTTGCGCTCCGACGGCGTGCTGCTGAACGACACCGTCTTTTTCCTCCCCCCTCCCACCTTTGACACTGAGGAGTCCTGAGAGAGGGGGAGGGAGGGAGGAAGGGAGAGAGAGAGAGGGGGGGGAGAGGGAGGGAGGGAGAGGGAGGGAGAGAGCTATTTCCATGAAACTGAATAACCAAAGTATAACTGTGCAACTGGTTCAAACAGATTCAGTCTAAAGACACAACATTTTTGAAGTGTGCTGAAGATGCAGACAAGTGAGGAAGAGAATGAGATGTAGGAAGAGAGGACATGAAGGAAATGGGAAAGAAACATGGAGAGTGGAGAAAAGAAGGAAGGAAGAAGAGGGGAGTTAGAAGGATGGAAGAGAAAGACAAAGGGAGAAGTTGGAAAAGGAGAGAGAGAAACGGGAGAAGAAAATATGGAGGGAGAAGGTGTGAAAGGGGGAGAAAGAAAGAGGAGGGAAAGAAGAAGGAAAAGAAAATGAGGAAAAGAAGAGTGGTGGAAGGAAAAGAGGCAGGGGTTAGTAGGAAGGGTTAAAAAAAAAAATTTAATGCACTTTTTTACATTAATACAATAGCAAATAGTTCACTTTCCAAATCACTGAAAATCTGAAACCAGTCCTGAGATTTAGACTTTAACGTCAACAGAAAGGGTGATTATTTTTCTATGTAGGCATGATCATGGTGATATATTTGAGAGAAAACGTACTTCCCCAGCACCTTTTAGTACAGACAGGGCTTATTATTTCAGAAGCTCATGTGACCAGCCTGCTGAGCAGTGACTCAGTGCTGGGACACTCCACTCCTTAGTGGCACCAGTAACAGGATAACACCGAGAGACAGAGAGTTCACTCATCCATCGACCCCCCTTCCACTGTGCTGGGAATATAACACACACACACACACACACACACACGTACGCAAACACACAAACACACGCACACACACATACATATTGTGCAGCAAGCACATTGTCATTACTCCAATAGCCAAGTGCCACATTATAAGAAATGTTTTGTTTGGCACAGAGTTTTTGTTATAGGGAACGGGTTAAATGGAAAGGGAAGAGAGAAAATTTTAAATGATGCATGGAAAAGAAAAAAAATACCTTGGTAAACTGCAATAATACAAAACTAAAAGTTTCTCAAATACACCACAACTATCATAACTATTGCATAAGGCATGCTAGATTTAAAAATACTACCGCTACTGGCTAAAGTTAGCTAATTACTTTACAAATTACTTTTACTCTTATTCCATTTACAAATCTATTCATTATAAATGGCCTTACATTAATAGAATTGAATAAGTATATCTTATAACAGTCATGCTACCAGTAACAATTTCTCCAACATTTTTTTCATACGCGTAGTTGCTCATACCTTAATGATACTACTCCGTCGCGGTCCGGCCTTAACCGTCTCCATAGGGCCAGTCTCCGAGTCTTGACGGCCGGGGCTGGAGCATCCCGGTGAGGGAAGGATGACCCCACTACGCCTGCCTGTCCTGGATGATCTCCCAGGGCGGAATTCAGGGGCTCCGTCGCCATAACACTCCCGTTCCGACATTACACGCAATTAAAGGATATTAAATATTTTTTCAGGCGTTTTCTGAAAGTCACAATAGTTTATAACCGCAATGGTCTCGCGTGCAGTGGTACCATGTACAAAGCATTACAATGTCAGTAGATTAAGGCTAGAATTTTCCATTGAATTTGTCTTCATGCCGGTCGCTCGGAATGGCCACCCGTCAGATGACAGATTTAGTTTAAATAATGTTGGAAGACTTGTCATTCAAATCTTGAACGCTCCTCAAATCCTGACTTCGAAGCACTTTGAAGTTTGCTAATGTGCTCGAAGACATTCGTTTTTGTTATTGCATTCACTTTAAAGCACAGTATATTAGCGACAAACATGTTTTGCAGCTCTCTTGTATTATAACAGATATCAGAACAGAAAAGCATCACTTTCTGACATTTAGGTACGCGCAGAAAATATGCAAAATGCTTGTGCGAAAAAGTTAAATGCCTCTAGAGGCATCTAATGCGACGTTAAACTCACTGATGTGTCTGGGGCAAAAAAAAAAAAAAACTAAAAATAACACGAGCAGCGACTGTTCTATGAAGGCAGAAAGTAACGAAGAGATGGCTTCGAAGTCCCGCAGATTGTAGTTGCGTCCTGAGTATTACAAGAACAGAATAATATTTGACAGCGAGAACAATCGCCTCCCAGTCCTTCCATTCGACGTGTGTTCCCGTAACAAGCATGACTGATGTTTACATTAACCAATCCACAGGGGGAATCGATCTAAAACACCAATCTCTATATTCAAACGAGTCGGAGTTCAATGAAAACAAACGGAATTAAATGTAAAGATTAAATCAGTTTCCACCCTAAACGAAAGCCCATCTTTTTGCGTTTTTCACAAAAAAACGTTACATTTTTACTGATGAATCTGACTAAACTGAAAATCCACCACTGGATACGGTTATAGCATGTTTGTGTTTGTTCCTTAGTCTGGAGCTAAATGTTGATATAACTGAAAACTGTATGTATTGCAGGAGAGGCAGCTTTCTTCAAATGTTCTCATAACAATGCAGGCATGCAGGAATTCTTATTTATTCCATCGGGGTCCAGCTTTAGACTCTCTGGACCTTTCACGAACTATTGCTCCTACGTAGATGCTCACGGCCTTTGTAAATTATTCTGGTGTCTGGGTGGCATTATGCACCCCTCCTCCCTATTTATATACAGATAAGATACAATTCTTTAATAGCCTACTTCACCATTGATACACTTAATGTTTGTGCCACCTGGTGTGTAGCAGTACTATAGTAGTAGTAATAATAATAATAATAATAATAATAATAGGAGCCATTTATTTATTGTGAAAAGCACTACAAGGTTGAGATAAGATGACGCAATCACCGTGCGTCGGTAATTTATGAATACTGACACAGGTGCGTGTTCAGGTACGGTTGGGCGACGGGAAGGAGTTGTTTTTCAACCGCATACAGTAGCATTGCGTCGCATCGCATCGCACACGGTTCATATGTGTTTCACTTTAGTGTTGTCTTGTTGAATTTATTTTGAATAATTTGAAACCCACAGAAATCCATACCTTAATTAATTCTGCCAATACACAAACTAGATCTTCGACCAGCGTTTTCAAGCCAAGTAAGTGAAACTGTTTAAGCGCATGGGAAGAACTCCGTCTTCTCCCAGAAATAAAAATGTCTCACAATTTTGACACTTTATGACAGATGAGGTCTTGATGTACCTCGGAACTGAGTTACGTGGAATAGCAGGGGGCAGTCCGCAAGTATTTGGACAGTGGCACAGTTTTTGTTTTTGATTATTTGCTCTGTATGTATTATAGCCCTTGTTTACATAGTCTTCTCATTTAGGGCAGTATTTAGACAAATTAACAATCTTAAATTAAATCATCATATTTAGTACTTTATTGGAAATCTGTGGATTGGATGACTGCCTGTAGTATGCAACCTGTAGATATCACCAGACAGTGGATATCCTCCCTGGTGATGCTCTGTCAGATCTATACTGCAGCCTGCAGATCTATACTTATGGTAGTCTTTGACACATCTACGCCTACATCCTGGAGTGTTCTTAATCTGTTTCAACCGCTGAAATGACCCATTTCTTCACGACTGAACATATTCTTCGGTCATCCACTACAAATGGTCTTCCATGGTCTTTCTGGTCATTTGCTATTGCTGAGCTCATTGCTATTGCTATTGTGTTTTTGTTTCTTACAATGTACCCATTGGCTGATTTTGACACACCCTGTGTTTTGGATATGTCTGTAATCAATTTGTTCTGAGTAAGAGTCAGTAAATTATTTACTAAAAACTACTCAAATACTTTTTGACTTACTTTTGTTTTTTGCTTTTCAACAAAAAAACATAAATATGAAAGCCAACTGAAATGAATCAGAAAGCTATATTTCTGGCAGGTACTTGTGATGCACATGATGTGATGCACAATACAATTCTGTTTGAGTTGAGCCTAAGTTCCTGAGAGTTTGTTGGAGCTCTGTTGTAGCTGTAGAAGTCTTTGCTGTGTAGAGCCACATCTTGATACTGTACTTGAGCTGGGCTTGTACTTCAGGAACTTGGTCTGCATGAGCTTTCACTCCCCCACAATTAAATTCTCCTGGACCTCTGGTTTAGATGGTGTTAAAAGACCTTCTCTGACTCAGTGGTTAATATGTGACATAAGCAGTATACCGTGACGAATATGACATCTTATTCGTGGTTACTGTTTCTGACAGACACCCACCAGATAGAATCCAATAATATAAGGGAAAAGCACACACTCCACCTATGAAAAAGACTGCAATGACACACTAACACTGACTTTTGAATGTTTGAATTTAAAAACACACTCTCATGATTCTTGAAGAGTTAAATATCTTAAGTTTAGCATTACTGTATCTTATAAAATAAATACAGGACCTGTTATTTGTGAATAGAATCTAAATATCTAAGTGCTGGTGTAGTAGTATGAGTATGGTCTGTAGAGTCACACCTTTAGCTGATGGTTGAGCTACTTCGGGAACTTGGTCAGGATTGGTCGTAAGAACTGCACCACTGTGTTACTGCCTGCATATGTGACAGTTGTTTGCTGCAATGGTTTGACAGCTTGTGATTTGTTTATTCTGAATAAGGGGTGTGACTGACCCTAACAGCACTGACTGTTGGTTGTGATATAGCCAAACAGTTTGGGGATAGGAAACCATGTTTTGTTCAGTTTTTTAAGTAAAGTAATGCAACAGTAACATGTCTTAAAAGTATACAACAAGTGCAGAAGCAATGGCTTTTTTTTCAGTAAAAACCTTTAGTCTTAAAGCAACATGCAAAAGCCTGCTTCACTAGGGTGCAAAAATAAATAAAAAACGACTAATTAGATTTGCTTTTAAAAGATACATTTTTAGTGTTCATATTATGCCAATTTTTATTTTTTTGTATCTTTTTCCAGAATTGTGGAGATTGTGTCTTCTAACTTTAAAGCTCTTCATCGAGTGGTATCCCCAGATGTGTTTGACACTGGTCACTTCTTCTGTGAGATGCCCGACAGTTGGAACTGAAAAAGATAAACGCACACACTGTGAGTGAGAGGGACACTAACATTGGCTGTTAATCTGTGAACCGGTCTATACACTGCATTCTCAAGTGCTCTACCGACAAGTGTTAAAGGAGACCATTTTAACGAGCCACAACCTTGAGCTGCTGGTTGGTGCGCTTTAGGAACTCGATCTCCTCCGTGTGCTTCTTATCCTCCATGACTTGTCTCTCCATCTCCCTCAGATTAACGGCCTCACACTCTGCCTCCATCTCCTTCTGCTGCCGCTCCAGGGCCCTCTTTTCCTCCTCCAGGTCCTGGATCTGCACGGGGAGGGGATGGGAGCCACTGGCTACAGCAGCACATTCATTCATGTACAATCTACTGTCATCCATTCACTCATAAACAACCTATTGCTCCCTGAGTGTGTGTCCATTCTACACTTAGCGGGTTCATGTTAGTGGTAAAATGTTCAACATGTTAAAAGTTTCTGGCTTCTTGGAGGATCTCAATTATGAGTGGCAAGGTTTAGACTGCTCTCTTACTGGCCAACTTGTTGGTGTAAAGAAAGGGGGCTGGGTTTCTGTTCCCTTATTATTCTGTGGAGCGAAGGTTCTCTCCTATTGGTCCAATTGGAGGATGGAGAGGAGCCTAACCCTCCATATCATTGGTCTGAGGAAGGAAAGGAACCAGTCTTCTGCATCGATGACACTGGCCCTGCTGTACCTGTTTCTCCATTTCGGCTTTCCCCTGCTCAGCGTGCAGCACCTTCCTGATGCCAAAGGCAACGCTGCTCTCATCCAGAGTCTGATAGGCGGCCATGCACATGCTGATCTCATCTCGAACCCGCAGCAATAGCAGCCCCCTGTCAGTGCAGTTTATGGTTTCCTGTCTGATCAGTTCATCTGTGGGAGGAGACCAGGACAAACTGGGCTTTGGTCTGGTGCTCTGAGAAGACGACAGATCCCAATGGAAATGCATGGTTGGATATGCCACGCTTCTATCCTGAATGGTCAGTGCAAGTGTAGCCATGTCCAGTTAAATTATTTTCCCTGGTGTTTTCATTGCTCGGATGGCACCTGCTCACCGAAGCACTGCGAGTACAGCTCTCTCCGGACGTCGCAGATCCCGGTCTCCCGAGCCTGCCTCTGCTGCAGCTTGAGATTCAGCTGCTCCTCCAGCTTGACCACGTCCATGCGCGAGCCCGGCGCGCTCGACACTCGCTGCACCCACAGGCCGCCGCCGTCCGACCACTCCCTGCAGCGGAAGCACGTCAGGGGCCAAGCTGCTGCGTCGCAGGACAGAGAGAGGCGCGGACAACGTGGGCTTACCTCGGCGGCAGAATGGCATGGAGGATCTCCTCAGTTTTCTCCTTTTTTGCATCTGCTATGGGGCACTTTGGTTTGGGTGGAGGGGGGACTGGGGAGCTTGTAGGTGGTGGCTGGGGGCTCCCTCTAATAGGGGGAGCTTGACCCTGAGAGGGAATTACATCATCACTGCAGGAGTTTCAGGAGAGGAAATTATATCATTGGCGCCCTGCTCTACGATTGGGGTGCCTCTTTGAAGACCAGGAAGTCTACTGCCCCAAGAGGAGCTAGAACAGAGCAATTTTCCATAAATATGAAACAAATGGGAATTAGGCATTTTGTACTAGAGGGGGAAATTATAATAATAATAAATACATTTGTTCTTTTCATAATGTTATGGATGTTTTGATATATTATATCATAGCACTATGATATAATGGCATTTTTAGGTGGCAAAAAACAGTATGGGAATGAACAAATAACCACTTAGAATCTTGAAAGCTCAGGCAAAGCAACTATCAAGAAAGTTCTAAATTTGAGATTTTAGGACAGCTGTATGGCTTGCTGTACCACCCCCTAAATGCTGCTAACCAAATGCAAAATATGCAACCTTGCTGAGCACAGAAATAGCAGTTGTTTCTGTGGAGTTAGTTGTTTGTATGTTTTGCATTTGACTATCATTTATATTTTTCATTTTACTGATTTTATTTCATTTATTATTTGTGAAAGACATTGTTCTGCAACCCTATGTATGAAATGTGTCATATAAACCGATCTAATTATATAAATTAAGTTTATTAGTAGTAGCAGCTGCAGACAGTAGCAGCTGTAAGTAGCAACAGCAGAGTCAGATAGTGCTGGGCTGGAGCAGAAGCCTGCACTCACAGTGGTCCTCAGTGATGACAAACACAATACTCAAAAATCAGCACTGAAGAAAAAATGCACATCAGCTATTATGATACGTTATGATCATGTCCTGGAGAGTTGCTGTGCTGAATGTTGTTAGGAATTGCATGTGTTTTTTTAGAAAGTAGATTTTAATGGACATCCTGAGGGCAGTCATCTCATAACACACGACTTTGAAGGAACTGAGTTTTTATTATGCTTAGAAAAAACACAATGCAATATTAGCAAGCACATTACCCACTTAGTGAACCCACCATGTTAGCACTGTAGCTCTCCTGTTTAACCACATGAACCATGAGAATGACGAGGAAATTAAAATGAATGCATTGTTTTTAGTTAATTTTATACAAAGCTATATAACATGATACAATCTAAAGGCTAACCAGTTTTAAGGGTACTTACTGCAACAAGAAAACAAAATAAAATATTATTGCTGTAAAAAAAATTTTAACTGAATAGCTTGTGCGTTCAACCCCAACTTGCTAGTAAATGAAATAAATAAACACCGTCCAAATCATTGAGTGCCGACTACACCGTGTAGAGAAAATACTATTCTTAGGAAAGGAGATAGAACTATTACGAATGTGTAATTGCCCATAATTGAAAAATAAGAAGAATTTAACTGTGTGTTATGTTGAGAAAAACTGTGATGTGCAAATTCGTGTTAATTGCGAACTAAGTTCCTTTTGATGAAAACGGGAGTCTCAAAACACATGCCTGATACTGTACACACAAATGCATAAACGATTCTCGAAATCCTGGTGGTGCTGTTTGATATTTTTCTGTGCGATAATCCAGTGGGGAAAATCCATTGAGTCAATAATTTTGATATAATCTGGCAAGCTGGAGCACCAAAACCGCTAAATTAAAAATACTCCCCAACCTTTTTTGTACCTGAGGTGTCTTCCTGGTCACCAACACTGGATCGTCATATTTCAGCAGAGAACCGAATGTGTATCCTTCCATGGCAGTACATTAAATTACATAGCAGTTAAATAAATAAACAGTTTAAACATGCATGTTCAGCTGCTGAATAACAATCCTGACCTGTTTTATATACCGCTACATTCCATTCGGAGATAAAAGTCTGCTTTCAATTGTGTTTAGTGACGTCACAGAAGCAGGCATATTAAATTCGATATTTCAGGTAAAACATCACAGTAGTCAGTCCAGCGAGAGCAAAATCTACGACAGAACCTAATCTCAAATTTATAAATACGTTAAACATATCGAAGTAGGACAATATTTAAAATAAATAATAACATAGACCTTTAATTCTACCAACATATAACTCTAACTAAAAATAATTCTGATTCCATATGTGCCCAGCAACAAGCTCAACTCCTCTAATCAAATTCTACTGTGACCCACAAGCCCATCTGAACAATCTGCTTGTCTTTTTAAAATTCTTGTAACATATCTGTCTTTAAAAGAAATTTGTAGCATATTTTTACTTTTCCCTCTATATATGCATGCAGGGATACTAACATAACTTTGTATTGTATGTGACAATATTTTAATTTAGTTTTTCATTTCATTAGTTTTTCTTGGCACAAAAACCACTTTACAAATAAAGTTTAGTATCATTCACCTTACCTCTGCCTGCAGGTCCCTATCAGTATACTGCCCTCTCACCCTTGCTCTCACTGTGAGCAGTTTCCCTTGTGTAATTACCACAGACCGTACCCCTCCCCTTTAGTTACAATGGCTTTTAAATGTGGCTGCTTTAGCGTTCTCCAAATGAAATTTGGAAGCGAGTTACAGCTCACTGTTTACGGAAGCCTCTCTGTTTTGAATTCGCTGTGCCAATTTTCATTGACATTTTTTTTTTATTGTTTTTTAAAATTTAGTTCACTTTCACTTTCACTTACTCTTCATATGTGTTGCAGGCAGTGTCATGTTTCGGACATGTGATTTACCATAAATACCTCAGACCAGGGTAACCACTTCTTTGCTGTGTGTATGGCTAAGAAATCAAGTTAGCTCCTCAAAGAGCAACTCTTGACTTGCATGCTAGTACAGAAAGTCTGATTAGACTATCCTTGTCCAGTTTTTCAACTCAATACTAGGACAACAAGACAATACTAGGTACAATGGAAGGTAAGTAATTAAGTAGTGATTTCTTTCAATCTGTGCTTTGTGTTTTAGGAGAATACGGATTTCTAGACCGTTATATTACTGTGCCGATGACATATACAGTATCCATGCCTATGTTTGTAAATGAAAGTCTACTAAATGTGCCATGATGTTCTAAAACAGGTTTCAGATGCTGGCTGTGTAGGACAAAGGTGTAGTTCTGATTTCAGATGTTGTTTTCCCTTGTGTAATTACCACAGACCGTACCCCTCCCCTTTAGTTACAATGGCTTTTAAATGTGGCTGCTTTAGCGTTCTCCAAATGAAATTTGGAAGCGAGTTACAGCTCACTGTTTACGGAAGCCTCTCTGTTTTTATTTTGCTGTGCCAATTTTCATTGACATTTTTTTTTTAAATTGTTTTAAAGTTTTTAAAAAATTTAGTTCACTTTCACTTTAACTTACTCTGCATATGTGTTGCAGGCAGTGTCATGTTTCGGACATGTGATTTACCATAAATACCTCAGACCAGGGTAACCACTTCTTTGCTGTGTGTATGGCTAAGAAATCAAGTTAGCTCCTCAAAGAGCAACTCTTGACTTGCATGCTAGTACAGAAAGTCTGATTAGACTATCCTTGTCCAGTTTTTCAACTCAATACTAGGACAACAAGACAATACCAGGTACAATGGAAGGTAAGTAATTAAGTAGTGATTTTTTTCAGTCTTTGCTTTGTGTTTTAGGAGAATACTGATTTCTAGACCGTTATATTACTGTGCCGTTGACATATACAGTATCCATGCCTATGTTTGTAAATGAAAGTCTACTAAAGGTGCCATGATGTTCTAAAACAGGTTTCTGATGCTGGCTGTGCAGCACAAAGGTGTAGTTCTGATTTTAGGTGTTGTCAAAGTTTTCTGTAAGTATGAAAGCCTTCTTTAAATTTGGCAGTGTCATACACATTGGCCACCTGATTATATACACTGAATTCATTGCACTTGGGACCTCAGTTAAAAACAGTGCGTGCTCACAAAATGGATACATACGCCTCTTTCCTTGGGGATTTGGGGTTCTTTTGCATATTTTGCAGACTGTAGAATTGGATTGCAACTCTGATAGCAAAGTAGTGGAATACAGATAAATGTCCTACGGACCTGTTTCACTCTGTTCCTATTAATTCATATCAAATAGCACAGCCTTCCAATAATAATATCCCTTTTCAAAAGACCAAGTAGTTCCTGTCTTTTTCGTGTTCGTCTGAAAATCTATATTTAACAGAGTAATGGTGGTTTTCACACTTTCTCGGTTTTATGTGCTATTTGCACAAGAGGCATTGAAGAAACACGATGAATACAGTATTAAATATGTCCGTTCTTTATTTTTGGAGAAATATGCGTTTTAAATTTATCGTGCGATTTTCAGCCGGTTGAGAATGTTATCGAAGTACAGTAACCACTCCCCTTTCCATGCCCCGTAAAGAAATCTGACCGGACAGACCGTACTGCTACAAGTGTGCTGTGAAGTTTAGGTAGCAAGCAACAAGACTGAATTCTTCTGACGTAATTTACATAGAAACTATTCGCTCAGATCGCCTAGTTTCACTCACTGTGGCCAAGAGGAATCGATAACGTTTCAGAAAATATATAACTTTAAAAGGTTTAATTCAATCTTCTACTGGGACTTTTGCCGTTTATTGAGGGTGTGAAAGAAAATCTCGGTGCCGCTGATTATAATCAAATGTTTTCCATATTTACCGTTCGATTGAGCAAGTACATTTTTATGGGTTAGTGCTTTCCAATTGTGCTATCTACTTCACATTAACCTTGTACGGCGATCAGTAAAGGCTAACAGCACAGCACCACTTAATTATTGTCACTTCTATCACCACTGTAATGAACTAAAAAAAGGCGACAAACTACCTTTTCTACCGGTTCGTAGCCGTATTGCCGGAGAAATGTATTGTCGAGTTCACGCGCATACACTGCTGGCGACATTCTAAAGCTCCGTTTTGCCCTCCCTACTACCAGTCAGATTGCTGTGATAGCGCATTCTAAATCGTATTTGGGGACCCATGTATAACTCGTGACCCATAGTTTGTGCCGCTGGCTTACAGGCAAGACAATGCAAATATTTGACTAAATTTAGGTTCACTTATTAGAGTGCCTTTTAAGGACTATTAGACTATCTCTGGTTGGTTATATAAATTTATAGCTAGCTAGCTAACGCATCCTAGCCTGTCTGAGAAATGATCATATCGCTGGTGACACATTCCATGTGTTAGGCTACATTCAGATTTTCAGCTCATGTCATCAGGGAGGTGGTATACAGTCCCACAGTACAGATGGATACAATTCAAGTGCTTTTTTTAAAATCCTAGAATCAATTTAAATGCTGAATGTGAGGTCCAACAATGTGATTTCAATTTGATGGTGAAGGGTTTATTCCAGGAGGTATTTACTTGGATATCTGTTTATATCAGTATGTTTTTTTTTTTTTTTTTCCATATATCTGACTTTCATGTTTGAAACTGTGCCATTAAAGTTCTGTGTAATCAAACAATTCAAAAATCAAACAAAAGTATTGTCATATTCTATCGTATCATATTTTGAATAATTATCTCATCACTGGCTGATCATCATAGTGCCGTGCCTTAATTATCATTAATTCCTGGCCATGGTAGTTTCTCTTCTTTGTTTTGTGTCTGACTCCATTCTCTGTGACAATTTAGTGGAATGATAAGTTGATTTTTTATGCATATCAATATTCTCCATGGGTGTTCCTTTAGTTGTGGGAGTTAACTAGGTGGGACACTAGGTTCATGCACATATGTAAAATTTCAAGTTAATCGTAATAGAGAAAATAGTGTGCAGGTGAGTGTATGGATAGTTTTTCTAAATCAGGATATTTTTGACTGTATGCATTTTTTTCTTTTATGCATACTTAAACTTCTAGTGTAGAACCTCCCCAAAATTTTGTAAATGAAGCCCCAGGTGTATGCTCTCCTGTGTATTTTCTAAATATTACTATTTATTTATTTTTTGAATGGCATCTTTTTCTCCTAGGGTCGCCGGATGTGAGGATTGTCCTGCTGGGTAAGACTGGAGCTGGGAAGAGCAGTGCAGGCAACAGCATTCTGGGAGAGGATGTGTTCTCAACATCAGATCAGGCAAACTCTCAAACCTCTAAATGTGAGGCTAAAACAAAGATTATTGATGGGAAGAAAATCACTGTGATTGACACACCAGGGTATTTTGCTACTGAGCGGTCTGATGAAGAGCTAAAACCTGAGATAACCAAGTGCATCGTAGAGTGTGCTCCTGGACCTCACGCCTTTCTTATTGTTCTGACTGTGACGAGGCAAACTGCAGAGGAGAAGAAAGTGGTGGAAGAGATTCTGAAACAATTTGGAAAGGAGGCTCTGAAGTATGCTGTTGTCATGTTTACCCACGGAGACCAGCTTGCAAACGGCAGGACCATCCACCAATTTGTGGATGAAAATGTCCACCTGAAAAGACTTGTCCGAAAGTGTGGAGGCCGGCTTCATGTCATCGATAACAAATACTGGAACAATCCCATTGCAGGCCAGGGTGATGAGACTAGAAATGCCAAAGAAATCAAGAAGCTGTGGAACACAATTGATCAGATGATGAAACAGAACGGAGGCAAGCACTATACCAATGAGACGCTCCAATGTGTGGCACGGGCCATTGAAGACGAAAAGGCAAAGGGGAAAACTGGAGAAATGGCAAAACAGAGCGTAATGAAAAGGATTTTTATTTTGGCAGCAGGTGTGTCAACAGGGGTTGTGTTGGGTGCATTACTTGGTGTTGTTGCAGTTGGGGCAATCCTTGTAGGTCTTGCAATAAAGGAGCGTACTTCACCTGATCCTGTAGTGAAGGCAGTCAAAGAAGGTGCAGTGGCAGCATCAGCAGCCACAGGGGTAGGATTGGGAACGGTATTTATAGCAGGGGGCGGCATGGGTGCGATTGTAGGGGGGTTAACTGGGGGAGCGAAAGGGTGGGAAGCGGAGACTGCGAGTGAAGCTGCAGAGAGAACCTTTCAAGCCATAACAGAACCAGCAATGGCTGCAGTGAAATTGGTTAAGGACAAAATTGCAGAGGAAATGAAGGGTTACACAAAAACGGGCAACCCTCCTTTCTAATGCTAACGTTTGCCAGAGAAAATGGGCAGGATTTAATCAACATCTGTTCTTAATTTTGAATCATAATTAAAAGCAAGAAAATTTTCCTCATTCACAAACACATTTTGACAAGATCAGTTAAAAATAAATAAGTAGCAAAAATGTATCAACAGTATTGTATTTCTTTCTTAACCTGAAAGCCATGTACTAGGGTTATTCAGAGAAAACAATACATGCATCTGTTCAACCAACAAAATGATCTGTATCTGTAATCCTGCACAACTGTTCCCTTGATATAGTCTAGTTGTATTTAGTCATTGTTTAAATTCCTATTGTTTTTTCCTGACCTGAAAAATTAAAGGAGACATAATGATTTGATTCTTCTCGTCATGATTATTGAGTAACTGAAACATCATTGGATATCATGTTTCTGTGGGGATTTAAAAGCAAAGTTTTATGAATGTAAAAATCTGAACGCTCTCTCTGCTCTCTGAACACTCTGAACGCTCTCCCTCCTCTCTGAACGCTCTCCCTGCTCTCTCTGAACACTCTCCCTGCTCTCTGAACGCTCCCCCTGCTCTCTCTGAACATTCTCTCTGAACACTCTCCCTGCTCTCTCTGAACGCTCTCCCTGCTCTCTCTGAACATTCTCTCTGAACGGTCTCCCTACTCTCTCTGAACATTCTCTCTGAACGGTGTCCCTACTCTCTCTGAACACTCTCCCTGCTCTCTCTGAACGCTCTCCCTGCTCTCTCTGAACATTCTCTCTGAACCTCTCCCTGCTCTCTCTGAACATCTCTCTGCTCTCCCTACTCTCTCTGAACACTCTCCCTGCTCTCTCTGAACGCTCTCCCTGCTCTCTCTGAACATTCTCTCTGAACGGTCTCCCTACTCTCTCTGAACACTCTCTGAACGCTCTCCCTGCTCTCTCTGAACATTCTCTCTGAACACTCTCCCTGCTCTCTCTGAACACTCTCTCTGCTCTCTCTGAACATTCTCTCTGAACACTCTCCCTGCTCTCTCTGAACATTCTCTCTGAACGCTCTCCCTGCTCTCTCTGAACACTCTCTCTGCTCTCTCTGAACACCCTCGCCTGCTCTCTATGAACACTCTCCCTGCTCTCTCTGAACGGTCTTCCTGCACTCTCTGAACACCCTCGCCTGCTTTGGTCAAAGCACAAGTGGATTGCACCGTGCCTCTCTCTCAAGATGCAAACAGGTTTTTGCACTGGGTCTTTACCAGAGACTGCTACTGTTCCATCCAAGATAAAGAGCTCAAAAGCAGAGTCAGTAGAGAAAGAAATAATTTTATCAATAACTAACGGTATTAATCAGCCCAACACTTTTAGGAGGTGATTGGGGTTTCAAGCTGGTTCTTACTGGCACAACTCTTTATATGAGGAATAGGTTTAAGAAAGGCAGGCAATAATTAAAGAAAAAAATTGTCCTGACATAATTCCTTAGTATGGTTGACACCTGTTTTTATATAAACCATAAATGTACCTAGTAACTAGCCTATATTTTTCAATTTTACTTGTCATAGTGTAGCCAGACTCGCAGCTTGCTGTTCACACAGTACTTCCCATGATTCCATTGACTCGTGACATTTATGTAGCAACTTTCATTTGACAAAATGATATCAGACTGGGCAACAGATCAACTAATTTCACATTAATGCATTTGTTGTAAAGTGAGATAATGTATTAGTGAAATTACGCCATCAAGTGGCGTTAGTTATTTTTGCCTCCCATTGTTTTCTACTAGAAGGGCAATACGTAAGTACAACTGTGGGAGCATATGTCGCCTGTTTCATGTTCAGCTCTGCGTTTCAAAGTTATAATTATCGGCTACAGGTATAATCATAAAGCAACTCCACCATTTCTTGCACATTGTTCCACTCTCCCGAGAATAATTTTTCTGTGTTTTATCCTTCTGGTGCCAATTTTTACTAGTCCTAGTGTAATTGATCTCAAAATTATTATTTTAACAAGTTAAAGTTGAATTGTTGATATCAAGAATTAAAATTATTACTAATCAAAATCGATACAAAACCGTGTTTTTTGCCAGGATTCAAACCTTAATTAGTTTACTTTTTCTTTGTTCTGGTGCTTTGCATCGTAGATAATGCAGTATAGTGGCACATAAACCGATATGGTTGATATTGCTATTTCGAAACTGACACCCTCTTGCTACGTCAACACTGCTCTTTAATTTGAATTATCTCGTGTTGTGCAGCAAGATTATTTGCACAGTGTACGCAGGTTTGTGCACTTGACTACGATGCCGTATGATTTACTTTCTTTTTTTCTCATTTCTCCCTTCTGGTGCCCCAACCGATTCCGAAGACCGTCTCGTGTCTAGAAGAGGGAAGTGCTCGAGCTCTGAAGACGTACTGTTAGCTAGCGTCTGGGAGTAGTAGCGTTGCAGCATCAATTGCCTGGATCCTTCCTGATTTTTTCGGTCAGTTACGATGTTTTTGACCTCATTGTCTCAGGACATTTACTCCGATGAGCCAGTATTTGTTAGCATACGTTAATAGATCTCTTTTCAATCCATACAAGCTTCTGGGAAAAGCTGTATCCAATGGCTATCTAGTCAGCTAGGCGTATTCAGTCTGGTTTTGTTAACACGCGGTGTAATGTTAGCCACTTTTAGCATTTTACTGTTGGTCACTTTGGCTAACTTAATGGTAACGTCGATTGTCGTTTGAACGGAAGGGCAGCTTTGATTGAAATGTTATACCGTTAGTTAAGTTACTTAATTAACTAAACAAATAGCCGTCTAGATCTGAATTTCCGGCTACGTTGTAACGTTACAATTCAACCTTACCGTTCGATTTTGTGTCAATTCCAAGCTAGTAGTATATTAGCCCGTTTCCGTCGGCGATTGTAAAAACATGTATAATGATAAACTTAACTTGCTACGTAGCAGACTATATCGTGTGAAATTGCGGTTAGAATATTTATTGGTTCGCTAATGGTAGGTATTAAGAACGTTTTCCATCAAATTCCATTTGACAAACATTTTTGGGGACATAGTGCATAGACATTGTGCATAACTAAATTGGCTTCCATTTCTGCGTTGTTGTCTCAACACGCATAGTATTCAACACTGCTGTTCATTTCTGTTTTGGAGGCAAGTTAGCCAGCCAGCTCCACTACGCAATATGTGTGCACGGAGAAGAGAGGCGGGGGATGTGTGTGGGATGTGGTGTTCAAGATCAATTCAGTAGCCTATATTGTAACGCTGGTTGAAAGGGTATAACTTGAGCGATTATATACCGGAATTGTGGCACACACTAAAAGTACTTATCTGTTTTATTACTGATAGGAGTCCAGGTTACACTTAAACCTGTCTGGCAATGTCCAGCACAAGTTGGAAACCGTTTGTATTCGGAGGGCTGGCTTCAGTTACTGCCGAGTGTGGTAAGTACTGAAAATACCTAAACATCTTCCGTTTCCTCTTTATAGCTTGTTGCAGAAATATTTTAACAACCTCGGTTATATCTTTCTATGTGTCTTAAATATTATAACGCTGACTACAGTCATTTCAGTAATAAACTGAAATTCTTCTATTCCGATTGTAGGTACTTTCCCGATCGACCTGACAAAAACTCGTCTGCAAGTCCAAGGGCAAGTCGGCGACAGTAAGTACAAAGAGATCCGCTACCGTGGAATGCTGCACGCCTTCGTGAGGATATGCAGAGAGGAAGGCCTCTGGGCTCTGTACTCCGGGTAAGGGTCCGTGCTTTTCTTACTTTGGCACAGTTACAGTTCACTTGGTGAATTATGAAGTATTATTGAGACGTGCTGTTTTCCAGAATCGCCCCGGCCATGCTCCGGCAAGCCTCATATGGGACTATAAAGATTGGTACTTACCAGAGCTTCAAAAGATTGCTGGTGGAGAGGCCGGAGGGTGAGTCAAAACATCAAAACATGCCCGACGCACTTTATCCCTTGTGACTTGTGGCTAAAAGTCAAATGTGGCATGATGCCGTAAGTGTGTCTCAAGAGTAACAAAAACAGCAGCACCGCTAACAGAGCAGTCGGCATGAAACAAAACAAAATAAGATTGTTAAAAATTGATATTTCTTATCTATGATCTTAAAGCAGAACCTCAATTCATGGTGCTTACCTTGTTATACTAGGTTTGTTTATTAGCATCATACTGATGCATTCATTGTGAATGCAAAATATGACTCAAAGCCCCAGGTTTGTCTATGTGGCACATGCATGTCTCTCATAATAAGGACTTCTAGTCATGATTCAATATGTCAGGTTATGTGATGTTTGTGATTGTTGTGCAATCTTGAGAAAGTGAATCAGTGTTAGTATAAAACGATATTTGTGAGCTGCTTTGCATTAATATAGTAGAGCATAGAAAGGGTAGAGTGATGTTCTCTCTCACTCACAGCCTGACTTGAAACCATTTGGCTTACATGCTGATATCAGATAAGAAATCCAAATTCACTTTTGCCCAGTCATAGCATTTCCCTCCTGAATTCAAGTCATTTTTCTTCATTTTTTGGGACAGTGTGAGATGGGGTCCTCAGAGTTTTGAGGCCTGCTCTCTCTCTCTGCTCTCTGGGTGAATGTGCTGTTTGTGGGACAGTATGAGATGGGGTCATTATAGTTTTGAGGGCCTGCTCTCTCTCTGCCCTCTGGGTGAATGTGCTGTTTGTGGGACAGTGTGAGATGGGGTCCTCAGAGTTTTGAGGGCCTGCGCTCTCTCTCTGTGCTCTCTGGGTGAATGTGGGTGAGAGGAAGTGCCTCTGCTGTCTGATTCTGATTCTTATTCTCTCTGGAGTGTGAGATGGTTCACTAAGGCTGTGATGGCTTGTGCTCTGTTCTCGCAATGCAGATGAAACGCTGATCACAAACGTGCTCTGCGGCATACTTTCCGGGGTTATCTCCTCCTCTATCGCCAACCCCACGGACGTGCTCAAGGTAAGATTGATGCAAAGATCGGCATGATTCAAAAAGCAGACTATTTATTTTACTTGTGTTGAGTTAAAATTTTCCGTTTATTCTTCGCAAATGAAGCGGTGACCCGTGTCCATCGTGAAAGAGGCCCAACCTGACTGTAACCTGCTTGTAACCTGTCTTTAACCTGCTTACACCTCAAGCCTTACAGTTAGGCAAATCCGATGGAAATGTATTCAGCATGCAGGTGTACTGGCATTGTCTAAATCGCTTCACACATTGCCGGGACAAATTCCGAAATGTGACAGCTGTAAGGTTTGTAGCATCTGATGATGTGATCTGCAACTGATATTATGATGCTTAAGCCATATTAACAGAAGGATAGGGTAAAAAAAAAATCAAGTATGGAGTAGAGGTCATAAGTTGGGTCAACGCTTTTTCCAAAGCAGTTTTCTCTGTTGCATTTCAGTCATTCTTCGTTCTTTGCTTGCTCGTGTTGGCTAGGTATCACAGTAGACCACGCCAGTTATCAACTTTGATGGGGCAGTTTCCACTTAAACTTGACGATGATTGGCAGCAAAGTTCCTACACTGTCACGTAGCGGTCGTGTGTTCCTACACAGGCTTGTGGCAGTAGCATGTTTTTATGCTGTTTTGTTATATTGTTTTATTAATCCCTGGGAAGTAACCTATGCACATAAAGTGCAGTTATATCACTTGCACAAAAACTATAAATAGAAAGCTGTTTATAATTATTAAATGTTATGTTAATATTTGCAGCTGGATTAGACTAATTTAAAAAATGGTAAAACAGATGAGTGGTAATTAATTGAAAAGATTAGACTGGAACGTTGGGATGGAATTGTATCATGGTCAATTTTAATGATATTCTCAGTCGTACCTGGAGGATGCTTGGCTAAACTTGTCTATATTAAGAGGCACACCTTTCTGCGTGGATGGTTTTGGTTAGAACAAGTATTATTTTTCTTTCTGTGGAATATTACAAAAGATTTTCTTCTGGTCATATACTGGAAATGACTCCTGAGGGAGTTTAGTCAAGTGTGCAGTTTTGCTTGGGGGTCAAAAATCTGAAGAGCTAATATTGGTATAGATAATAAAACCTGCTGGCAAACTCGGTCGAGAATCACAGTGTGTGTATTTTAAGGATCCATAATGCCACCCAGAAAGCCAATATTTGGAATGTGGACTATCTCTCTGGAGCATGTTTGGCACTACGCCAGGATCTGCAATCCCATTTTCAGACCGTGATCTGGGCTAATAGCCGACAATCTGCTCTCTTGTTGCCGGGCGTGGCAGTTGTCCTAGTTTGTGAAGTGTTTCTGTTCAGTTTCTGACCCACCATCTTGAAAAGTGACAGCGATAATTTGAATTGTAAACGTTGTTCATGAAAGGTCAGAGGGGTTCATCGAGGGGAGAGCCTGATGTAACATCACGGTGCGGTGCCTATTTTTAGAGGGGACTGCCTGTGCTTAAATATTGCCCCATGTCTGTCTCTGAGGAGCTCTCTGCTTTTTGCTGCGTAAAGCAGGGTCGTTTTCTGTGAAACAAGGTTTTAATTTCGCCTTTTTAGCAGTTTGACTGAGGGATGTGTGACAGCTTGGATACTGCGATAGCGGAATTTAATTTGCAGAAGCGCCATTTTTTAGGGGCGGCACGGTGATTCTGTGTCACCTGACAGCAAGAAGGTCCCGGGTTCGAATCCCAGCCGGGGCCTTTCTATGTGGAGTTTTCATGTTCTCCCCGTGCCCGTGTGGGTTTCCTCCGGGTACTCCGGTTTCCTCCTACAATCCAGTGACGTGCAAGTTAGGCTACTTGGGGGTAATCAACAGGGCATTGCTGTAAAAGAGAATGTGCAGTCAGTCAACCTACCCTGTATAAATAAAGTTACATTTTAAAAAGTTAAGTTAAAAAGCTGTGAGAGAATTGTGGTATATCCTGTCCACTAAAATTAATATCCCAACACTCTTCTGTGACAATGATTTTTTGTTTTATTTTGCAGAAGTGTAGTAAGCACTGTTAAGTCTGTTTGTGTCCAATTAGTTGTTCTTGTATGACTGTACATGGAGTTCCTGCTCACAGGGTTCTCGCAGGAAGAACAGATTGTGAAAACCACCAAGCTGTTCCTTTCCAATTTTCAGTAGGGCGTAAGATTTCTGGCTTGAACAGGAAGTGGAGGGATGATACTAATCTTACTGGAGAAAGTGCCAGTTCTCATGTTTTTAATCAAAGCTGCATTCAGGCCACATATTTTAGGCAGTGCCCCCCCTCCCCCACTGTTTTCCTCTACTGTCTCTTAATCTGTCTGCTGCTTTGCATACTTTTTTGTATCCATGGCAACATTAAATTTGGTTTCTTCTGTCTGACAGAGTTAGTTTTTCCTGGTCTGTGCAGTAGAACTGAAGTGTTTTAGTCATGGATACAACAGCCTGTTGATCCTGTAGTCAAGAGAAGTGTGATTTTAAAAATGTGTTTGTTTATTTAAAAGGAGAGTGGGCAGGCCCAGCCTCTCTCTGTATTTTGCTTTATTCAGGCAGATAGAAAGCAGAGGGGGTAACAGATAGGGGCGGGACCATAGCTCAGAAGATGCCACGGTGTGGTTTGGCCCCCCTGTCCCTGTGGTGTGGGGTGGGGGGGGGTGTTGTTTGGCATATGGTTCCACAGCCGGCTGCCCCATGGGCTGCCACTTGCTTCACCAGGACGAGTGTGATTGTTGAGGCTGTTAAATACAACAATCATCATACACCATCATGCTACTTCTGTCTTACTGCACAAAAGTATTCCGATGTCAATGAGTATAATCTGTTGCATGAATTTGTGTAAAAATTTGTTTTGGTAGTTGCATGAGATGATGTTGACATTTATTTAAATATGTTTAAGAGATGTTTGAAAGGCAATAATGCTTTGGAGGTTACCCTCATCCTAGGTCCTTTTGGTGCAACTGTGATGTCACTCGGTCACTTGCTTCATAATGCTCTTTAAAATGAAACGCAAGCATGGATGTGTGTTGTTTTTTGCGTGTATCCCCTTTAGTCATTTTGTTGTTTTAAGCTGCATAATATTTCACTTATTCCTGACTCATCGTCTGTATATTTGTGTGTGTGAAGTTTTAGTACCTGTTGCAAGGTTTTTTTTGTAAACACATTCAAGTGAGAAAACAAGATGCAGTGAAGTTTACAGCATCTGGATGGATGCTCAGACTTGCTGATTGTCATCGAGTGTTTTCTCCGTAGTTTTGCTTGCGAGACGGTCGGTTGTGAGACGAAACTGCTCGCTCTCGAGCTGGTTCATCTGGTTCTGCGGAAAGTGAGACCGTGGTGTTTAATGAGTTCTGTCCCCAGGCGTCTCACCCCGTTTGGCACTACAGGTGTGTTTTACCGCTCTGATAAGCACCCGCGTTTGGCAACATGTCGGGGCATTGCGTAGAGCTGTCTGGAGCTTTTACAGTCAAAACTTCCTTCGGTGTGTGTCCCCGAGGCTCGCTGCAGCGCGTCACGCGTGACTTATTATGCTAAAGGCAGCTGTATGTGACCTTCGGAGTGAACTGAATGACATCTTGAAGAAAGACTGGAAACAAGTGAGGCTCGAGTACCTTCAGCATAGCCACGACCCCGACGGGCTGCGGGTCACTGTTTCTGTACTCACACGGTCGTGTCGTTGTTCAATCAGATCCGGATGCAGGCACAGGGAAATGTCATTCAGGGAGGCATGATGGGAAATTTCATGGACATCTACCAGCAGGAGGGAACGCGAGGGCTCTGGAAGGTCAGTGTGAGTCCGTTACGCACCGGCGGCGTTTCCTGTGAGTTTTCCGGCTCTGTGAAATACAGTCATGGTGGCCATCGCAATTATTTATCAGACACACCTTCTGACCCGCCACCTGCTTGGTACACTCATGTTTCTTAGGGGCTTTTTCACCCACCTTTTGAAAATTTAAAGCTCCAATTTGAAATAGTGTTGCAAAAATAGTAATTGCATGCTGGACTACTCATTCTTGTCTTCCCTACTGGAGCACCGATTTGCAAGTGTTGCTGGAGAACATGGTACGTCACACCTGTTTATGATTAATAAGGACTTCTCGTAATGATTCACTATGTTACCTCTTATGATGTTTGTGATCGTTGTGTGGTCTTGGGATAGTGAACCAGTGGTAGCGTAAAATGCTACCTGTGAGTTGCCCTGCATTAATATAGAATGATGGTCCCTAACTCTCTCTCTCTTTCTCTCTAACTCTCTCTCTTCAGGGAGTGTCCCTGACTGCTCAGAGGGCGGCCATTGTAGTGGGGGTGGAGCTTCCGGTCTACGACCTCACTAAAAAGCACCTGATCCTGTCTGGTCACATGGGAGACACGGTGTACACACACTTCCTGTGAGTTTTGACTCCTATTCTCCCTACCCTTTTATCTGAGCATGACCCTATCTGCCCCTTTGAAACCCCTGCTGAGAACACTGGCTCCTGTTGGACGCTGTATAGAACCAAACTGTCTTAAAGACTCAAGTGCATGAGCTGGTGGTACACACAATAATACACCCCTGACCCACCACCACCCCATTTTCAAGATGTGTGTATGTGTTATTAGTCCTGGTCCCTCCTGTTCTGTGTAAAGAGCTAATTTGTAGGTTATATAATGTAGGTCATGTGACTGGCAGTAAAACTTTTCTCTTGAGCTGGGATCTGGGGGAGCGTTTCAGTTAAAGCGGCGATCGTTAAATGAGCAGCTGCCTGGACTGGGGTCGAGTGACCGTGATGTAACGGCCCAAAGGTGACCGCCTGACCCTCGCTGTCGAACCCAGGTCCAGTTTTGTGTGCGGCCTGGCCGGGGCTCTGGCCTCCAACCCGGTTGACGTGGTCCGCACTCGCACGATGAACCAGAGGGCCCTGCTGGGAGGGGCCAACGCGGGCTATAAGGGCACTGTGGACTGCCTGCTGCAGGTAATGCAGCCCAGCGGCAGGCTGGGCTACCGCGGGCCGGACGTCTCTGATCTTCTGAACTTTAACGTTTATTTTACTGTACTTACTGCTGATTTCTGTGTTTGAGTTTCGTAAGAAATGCAGGAATAACGGGAGGGGGTTGTGTCCTGCGTCCTCTCACTATTCTGTCTGTCGTTCCTTTTCCAGACGCTGAGGTCCGAGGGGTTCTTCGCTCTCTACAAGGGGTTCTTTCCTAACTGGTTGAGGCTGGGTCCTTGGAATATCATTGTATCCTTTGAATGCGGTGGCTGACGCAATGGATTAAGCATTTCCTCTTATTCTAATGATGTGGGCGATTATTGTTGCTTAACAAAGGCATAACTTTTGAGTCTAGTATTTTTAAGTCTTTTATTTGTTCAGCTCTGTTGGTAGAGGATTAATATTATGTAATGGGATTAGCTGGAGTTTAAGTTCATAATGCACTTGGGCAGTTTAGGCAAGCTGGGAGTGCTAACACTGGGGAGGGTTAACCTTGAGCGCTTCCCTCAGTCAGGACCAAGCGCAGTGGAGAAGTTGTGGTGGGCGTACCGCTTGCTGTGTGTCTTCTTTAACTGCCGCTCCGCGCAGTTCTTCATCACGTACGAGCAGCTGAAGAAGCTGGACGTGTGACCGGGACCGCCCTGCAGGGAGGCGGCTCTGCAGATCCGCGTGAGCCGATTGGCCGACGGGGTCCCTAGCGACGGCGGAATGTCCGGGTTCCTCCGGGAGAGGGACCTACCATCGCCATCGCCGCTCAGCGCAAGCGCTTTTCCCGACTGAACGCGTGTTTCTGGTCAAATAGCACGCTTAACTCCCTGGGAATGATGCTGTCCGCCCCTCCCCTCTTAATAAGGCGTTTTTATTCCCTCCTCTTGCAACTTGTGCACGTTGTGGAGTACAATCAGAAATTTTCTAGGCTGATCATTAACACGCGATGAGCACACGTCACTCAGCCGGAACTGGAGGGAGGTCCAGTTCCGGCTGTTGTGCGATGTTGCATTGCGGAATACGTGTGATCGCGCTCCGCTCAGAATGTCATGCCACGCACAGCGTAACCTTTCTTGCCTGTCCACACCAAGTGAATTATTTGTTACAGTTACAGTGTTTGTTATACCATATACCTTTGTGTGGCTTTACTGGAACCAAAGCACCTGTGATGAGTGAGGTTTGATTGCGATAACTGAGTTCTGCTCTGTTTTTTATGGCTATGACTTAACGGATTTTTAAATGATCCCAGTTGCTTGTGGAGGGGGGGGGGGGGAGGGGTCTGGGGTCTGTTTTATCTGCCATTCATTAGATAAGTCTTACTGTGCAATTTACTATTAGCGTAAGTTTTTTATGGATACAGTATTACATTTGGAAACGTCACGCGTTTATCTGAAGTTTGCTTTCCACAGGCGGGTTCAATCTGTGCTGCAGAATCATGTGCTGTGAACTCTGATGATTGCGCCAGGACGTAGAAAAGGATGTCCGAAGGTGCTGAACCACATGGCTCGCGGCGGTGTGTATTTCTGAAACTTTTTTTGACGGACATAGCTCTCCATTACTAGCTTATTCGTCAAAAGCACAAGACACTATTTCCATCCTGTTATAACACAGGTAGTAATTTGATCTGTAGAAACCGCAACAGAAATTATGCAGCTGTTTAACAGCAAACGTGCACGTTATGCTAATTATATGCTATATTGCTATATTTGCATTGGTGTATTTAAGTTGTGCGAGCAGGAAAGGCCTTGTATGCTCTTTGTGCATATTAGTGTCTCATAGCAACCTTTGCCTTTACTATTTTTGATTGTTATGTAATACATGTAAATGCACAGTGGGCAGGCATATGAGAGCTAAGGAAACCTAACCCGGTTTCATAGCTCTGGCAGCCTTCCAACGTACACTCGCACATTCTGTACCAGATCTACCAAACGGTACTGTTTATGAACTGCTGAAACGTTACTGCTAAATATTACTCGACGCCTCTTTAACTTTGTAGTTACTTTCTCATAGGAACCATGTGGACCAAGAGCTGTACATGCAATTGTTAGACTCTGAGGTGTCTGTTAAGGAACCAGTTTATTGCTGAACAATTATTATATTCATTATTATTATTATTATTATTATTATTATTATTAAAATGTATCACAGACTTTTTTGTATCTATTTAGGTTCTCTGAATATTTGTCCCTTTTATATTCTTGTGGGGATCGTTTTGTAATGGACAGGACAGCTGAGAGAATCCTTGCCTGTACCAGTTAAAGAGGACTGGCTTTTCCAATTTTTTTTGTTTTTGTTTTTGTTTTTTTTTAATACAGTGTGGTGTGTGCCGTGTATTTAGAACTTTGGGTATTGTGCTGCATTTGAGAGAAATATGGTTTTCCTTGTTTGGTATATAAGTGCTTCCTGTCAGTGGGCTTCCTTACAGGGGAACGGAAGGACTTCTCTCTGACCATTGCTGTCAGATCTCCTCCTGTGCTGAAGTATTTGTTATGTAATAACACTCAGTACTGTTGAGATCAGAAGGGCTCACTGCTGAATGTCATGGGATGTGGAGAAGGGGATCGCCTGTGCATTTAAACTCCTCTGCTTGCCGGGTACGGACAGGCCGGCTGCTCATGCCATGAAACCTGCCCCCCCTTCTTGGCTTTCATGCCACAAATGCCGGATGCTATTTTTTACAGAGAGAGTCAGGAAAGGCTACTGAGCATGAATGTACAGACTATGAATCGCAATTTGAAAGTGCCAATGGACTGCTACAGTTCATTTTTTTGATTGAGGTTTATTCATAAGTCTGTGTTTTGTCTCCAAAGAGGCTTAAAGCTTTTTAGTAAATCTTTGAGATTTTACTTGTTCTGATCCTAAAGCCCTTGTTTGTGCAGGTGAACCTTCAGGATAATATGGGTAAGATTATGCCTAGAGCCAATCACTGAGCAAAAGTGGTGGTATTGGTGTAAATCTCATCAAGTTTTTTTGAGCAGGTGACATCTGTTTTGCAAGTTAAAAGCCTGGTTTGTCATTTCAAACTAGTGGGCAAACACTAGGCAAATTTGTATGTAGTCTAAGTGTGCTCTCTTGCGAACTCTGGTTGAATGAATAATTCAGTTTGAATGTATATCCTTGCCAATGAAAACCAGTATCATGATGTGCAAAATTGAATAAAAATAAAGAAGTGTATTTTTCAGATGAATATGTTTACTTGTGGAAAACTCAGTGTAATGGTGGAGGCACCCCCCTTTCCACCCTAACCAACAAAGTACTGAATATAAATGTATGAAAGTATGTAAATGGTTAATAAATTAATATCATTTATGCGCTAATTTCTGTTTTTTATTGATTTTTTAATTATTTTTTTATGTGTTAGGTGCTTTCATTGCCTTAGAAATTGTATTATGACTTGATAGATCAGGCCTGGAAGCCCCCTGGTCTAACACATTATTGATTACTGTGAACCTCATACACCTGAGAGCTTGTCCAAAATGCGAGACAACCAGACCCATTGCCTGAACTTGGGACTGATGTAATTGTCACTTGCTTATTATTACTTACCTGATTTTAAATGGGTAAAGATTTGTGTTCTCTTCCATCTATGGTAAAGATGAGTGGATGTGGCAGAAATGCATCCCACAGAAGCCTGACTTACAGTGCAGGCTGAGCAGGAGTCTAACAGGGCAGTACTTAGTTTGCCACAGTGCTGCCCTGAGAGAAAGGATTTCTGAAATTAGCCATTTCAGTCACAACTCATTGTGCATTAGCCATCCACAATGCGGTTCTTTTAACTGCATGATTGTAACATGCGGCCAAGGCTGCTACGTTTTGGGAATTTACACAAAAAGTTCTCTGTTAGCATATTAAACAAGTCACGGAAGGAACTATTGGTCCTTCCCTGTCCCTGTCTGTGCATGGTGACTTTGTTTTTTCTGCTTGGTTCAAATGAATGCTGCCCTCTGGTGGCACACCAGCCCATGTTTCATTGTGCAAACCTGTTTATAGGAGGATTTTGCTAATTTTGTACAATAATAGTGTTGAGCCATTTTTTAATTAAAAAATATAGATATATTTTTCTTAATTTAAGCTTATTTGAATTTAGGCTGATGGGGGGGCAAGCATAATTGTGCAGAAAACAAAGTATTTATTTTAATTGTAGTTTGTACAATAGTTGTAGTTGAGAAAATATTAATTTACAATGACGATAAGAGACATTGGCATGGATGAACACTTTTGAGGGCTAGGGTGACTAACCTGTTGTTTCCAGACAATTAAGGGGTTTGGGGAAAATAAGAACACAGCAGAAACACCTGTTTTGGGGATGTATTTAACTGCTGTGGACATGTTTGTTGCTGTCAGATGCAGCTAGTACATGCATAAAACTGCATGTCTCAGAATATGTTATGGTTTTGGCTGTGCAGAGCCTTGTAGCCAAGGGCAAATATTCCAAGTGATCCTAGGTACAAGTACACTAATGTAGGAACAAACTTAAAACATACAGGCGTACGAGGCCTTAAAGAACACGCAATAGTAGCCCTTGAGATACCGCATGACCTTCCTAAGTAAGAACACAAAAACACCAGTCACAGTTGAGAACAAGTGTGTATGCTGAAACAAAAATTACTCGGAAGCTGTAATCAAGCACCAATGTAGTACTGTGAGTATCATTTCCCTATCTCTTCCGTGATTCCGCGGCAGATGGTAGACTACAGGAAGCAGAAATTTAACACCGTTGTAGTGGTCTTAATAATACACCCAAGCACAAAATCATTTGTTTCTGATTTGAACTGATCCTGGATCGGGTTATTTGGGGCGAAAGGTACCCGGATCTTGTGTCACGGCGGAAACAAATGTACTTCCAGTGGATTGGTTGTTGTCAGAAATCTCCGCCTCCCGGAACAGGATCCGTTGTCAGTGCTGACGTTGATGATGGCGGCTGTGGACCAGTCTCTCCTGGATCTGACCGATAAAGAGACCCGTGAGAAGCTGTCTTTGTGGGATCGTCGTTCCGATGCTACGGCACCTTTGACAGAAAAGCAGTCGGACTCCATTCTGGAGATCCGTACTGCCGCTGAGACTATACCTGTGCCCACAGAGGTGAGTACAAACCGTGGAAGTACTAGCTAGCATAGTACTAGCTAGCTTGGAACTACAGTTTGTTTTGTGGTTGGCTATGTAGGAAGCCACCTAACTTGCCGACAATGATGCAAATACACAACCAGATAGTGACATGGCATACACATTTGCAGTACAGTTTCCATTTAAAGTGAACAACGAGTTCGTTGGCTATGCAGTGTGCTAGCTAGCTATACAGCCAGCCAGTCAGCTACTGTAACGTCACTGTATTACTCACAACCTTTACAATTTAGTAAATGACAAGTCTACGTACAAGTCAACCAAGTTATGGATGTTATGTTATTACCACAATCGTCACGTAAATAATTTTCCAATGTGCGTGCTACACAAATTACACTGAAATGTTAAGCGTTCCACCTTTTTCATTACCGACCTGTTTGCTTGTTATCGGTATGTGTCTGGAAGATTGGCGATTGTAATTGGTATGATGTTAACTGTGACATATTGTAGACATCTGCATAGTCAATACATTTAGCTAGAATTCCTATGCGTATTCACGGGCTTTTGCACCTTGTAAGCTCGTGCATGACTTTATTGAGATTCCAGTCATTCCTTGAAACCGGTGTAGTTGGCTTAACGACTTCAAATGTCTTCGGACGAACAGGCTGGATTCCAATTGCATTTATTATTTTGTGCTGCCATTGTCCATCAGTGCATGCATGAAAATTCTTGGTTAGGCAATACCCTCAATCTTGTTTAAGAGAGCTATAATGTTTTTTTGTCATTGGTCTAACTTGCACTATGGTACCTGGTTCTGTCTTTTTATATTCTTTATGAATCTCTGAAACCATACTTTTCTGATAGCATTAGCACCATACTAATTTAGCTTATTTATTTCATTAGGGACATGTTGCAGGGTCTTTAATGACAATCTTACGTTGTTCAGAAGTTTCCAATTAAAGTACTGAACAGCACAGTCTGCTGAGTTGCAAGTGCTCACTGGCCGATGATTCTGACCTTTCTAGCTGCCCATAGAGGACCTGTGCAGCCTGACATCGCTGTCCTTGAGCTCCTCCTTCACGGCTGCAGTTCCTGCCTCCACTGAGGATGTCCTGGTGAAGGGCTTCCAGTCCCTGGGTCTGGAGAATACCAGAATAGAGACGGCGCAACAGGTGAGGCGTGTCACAGAGGCTTTCAGTCTCCTCTGAACCTTTTACCCTCTTAGTCTGCTCTGCTGATGTTGCTGTTAGAATCGCATCCCATTGTGAATTCTGGGAAAGCCAACCCTGTTTCCTCTGCTCTCTTGTGCAGTTTTTTTCCTGGTTTTCCAAGTTGCAGTCACAAATGGATCAAGATGAAGGTGCAAAATACAGGTGGGACTCAAAAGACATGCTGCTGTGTGCCTTTTTTTCGGTCTGTTGTTAATTGCAAAGCATCGTGTTCAGGGAGGTCTTCTGCTTGAATAAAGCCAGTTATTTTGTGTGTCTATTTCTTGTGGACATATCAGGAAAATACGGGTCAGCATGAGTTTCCTGAAAGTTTCCCTGACATGTCTATGGATGATTAACTCTCATAGGAAAAACTCTCATGGAAAGTCACTCAATAATATCCTTTTGGAGTACTGCAGTCCCTGGAGCTGTTTGAGTAGGACAGTGATTTTGAAGTTTCCCTGACATGTCTATGGATGATTGACTCTCATAGAAAAACTCTCATGGAAAGTCACTCACTAATATCCTTTTGAGGGACTGCAGTCCCTGGAGCTGTTTGAGTAGGACAGTGAATTTGAAGTCCATGAGTGCATTTATCCTCCTGGAGAACCAGTGCTAAGGTGCAGTTGAAGAAAGCTGCCAGTCGTAATCACTTGCGATGTTCTTGTTTCTGAACTGCTGACCTCTGTAGCTTGATCTTGTCTGCATTGCATGTGCGCATCCTGCAGGAAAACCAGAGAGCATCTGAGCGGGTACCAGGACCAGTGCGATGCCATACTGAACGACGTCAACCAGGCTCTGCAGCAGCTGGATTCCCTGCAGAAACAGTACCTTTTTGTGTCCACAAAAACGGGGACACTGCATGAAGCGTGTGAACAGCTGCTGAAAGAGCAGGTAGCTTTCCACCTGAGTCACCTGACCCTGGCTAGCAGCATCATTTCTACAGCGTCTTAAAGAGATGGTGCATTAACTTTTCTGTAGAACACTTGGAGATGCTGCATTATCGTCTTTGTAGAGCACGTAAACAACCTCTCTGTTGAGCTCTTAAAGGGTATGTGGGATAGTAGCTTTGTAAAGAGCATCCATTAGAAGAAAATGTTCTATGTACAACATTTAAATGAGATGGACTAACCAGCAGGAGATGGAATGGCTTTTCTTTATAGCTTTTTAAGCGTGTGTATATGCAGTTTTTGGTTTTGATTTTCGTATTACGTCACTTAGGGTTTACATTTCTTACATTGAGTTGGAGGATGACTTAGACCATTAAACTCTTCTCAGATTGCTTTTATTACCCTGAACTGGGCAAAAGGGTTTATCATGCACAAACGTAACAGGTTTGTTTTTGACAGTCAGAGCTGGTGAACTTGGCTGAGAGCATACAGCAAAAATTGTCATATTTCAACGAGCTGGAGAACATAAACACGGTATGTAGCTCTTTGTGGTAAAGTGATGTCATTTATGTGTTAATTGACTTGTTCAAATTAGTATTAGTGTTTTGTACATGAGTGCAGGAATTTTTCTAAATGCATCAATGTCTTTGTGTACAGGTTTTTCATTACACTAAACCTGACAGACATGAAGATGTTTAGTCTGACTGCATACCAAGAGCTGTTATGGTTTATGTGGTTTTTACTGTCAAAAATTGATTAGATAACCATAAAATGACATTCCCATGGTCTTAATACCTGGCCAGGCATAAAGGAGGTGGAGAGCACATAAATCTGCTTCTTGGCTTTTACTTGAAATAATGGTACTGATGTATTGTTTAAAATTACATAATACCTGGATTTTTCTTTCTGAAAATATCTGAGTGTGCACACTTTTTACCTCTTTGCAGAAATTGAACTCTCCCACTCTATCCGTGAACAGTGATGGATTTATACCAATGTTGTCAAAGTTGGATGACTGCATAGAATATGTCTCTTCACATGTAAGTGTGGATTACAGAGTATTCATTCATTATTAATTCATTAATTCATCATCAAGAACTTCAAATCATTTTCCTTTTGAAATAGAAAATACTGAATGTTCTTCCACAAGGATTTATCAGAGTGTACATTATAGGTAATCTGAAGTATATAAGACAATTAGTTTAGATAAATTAATTATCTTTAATTAATTATCTAGAAGCTCCAACATGTTTGTGATTGTCAACATCGTTTTTTTATGTCATTTTTGTCTCCCAGCCAAACTTCAAGGACTACCCAGTTTATTTGGCCAAGTTTAAACAATGTCTTTCCAAAGCCATGCACCTGATGAAAACATATACCGTGAACACGCTATACAATCTCACCAGTCAACTGAACAAACGGGTGTGTACATTAACCCTTTGATACAAGCAATTGAGTCCAAAAAAGTAATCACTATTTTATCTGTCTGTTGTAGATAATAAAATACCTAACATCGTAATTATCGTATCACTTTAAATGTATAAGAAAATAAAATTAATTTGATGACAGTTGTTGTAAAAGTGATGTATATGTTGATTAAAATATGATTGCAAAGCATTTTTAAATTTGAATTAGCTAAAGGAGTATTTTTGTTAACTATATCGTTTTTAATTGATATTCATTGATTTATCATGATGGTCATTACTTGTTTGTTTGGATGCTATCTGTCATTTGCAGTTCATGACTAGTGTTTTTTTTTTGTTTTGTTTTTTAAATCGTTTTCCCCTAGGACCCGCTGGGCACAGCAAGTACAGACAACGCCTTTACGCTGTATTACGTCAAGTTCAGAGCCGCTGCGCCTAAAGTCAGAGTGAGTCACGTTCCACGCAGAGCTACTGCACAAACGCACCGCGAGAAAACAGCCACTGACACAATTCACGTGTAGAAAAAATGAACGGATACATCAACGACTTTCAACGCATATATTCCGCATCACTAGCACACAGCCGCTCATGCTTGCAGTGGTGAGTGACTGCAGTGAGCTAGCCGTTTCACACGCGCACAAATGAGCCTTAAAAAAGGCTTTGTTTTTGTTCTCGGTGGAAGCACGGTGATGGGATTCTGCAGCGGTCACTGTGCGGGGGTCCCTGCTGTGTTCGCCACCTTGCCCCCCAGTACTCTGTCACGGTGTTGTTCTCCTCCATGGGGCTCTCAGTCTTGCCCCAAAGCAAACCGATAGCAGTACCGTAGGTACTGAGGAACTATGGGGGTGTTGCGTAACCACAAAGCGCTCTTGTGTGTGCTGTGTGTGTTTGAGCACGGGGTTAGGCCTTGATTTGGAGTTGGTGTTTAAGGTTGATGTTTGAGGTGTAGTTCAGGGTCAGGTTTAAGTGGTAAACGGTTGCTTTTTCTCAGAAAGTTGTCAGGGCACCACCATTAGAGACACCCAAGGGTAGAGCAGTGTTGTGTAATTATTGTTTTTAGTGAGGTCAGTAGTGTGTCTTTTGCAGTGGGTGACTGAACAGGCACATGAGTCTCAATTTTTATGCGAGGGATGTAAAAAAAAAAATGCATTCAAACGGACGCCACAGAATTGCAGTTAAAGAGCGTGCTTGGAAAAGGTCGTTAAACGTTTTTTTTTTTGGATAAAGAATTGTGTTAATTTCCAAACCTTTTAAATGTTCATAAATTCCAAATGTTTGCCAAATTCTTAGAGCTGGAATGTTTTAGCAGTAAAGGTCCATCACCCTTAGTTCATATTCCGCCACTGCTCTCCTTCTGAAAAGTGCTTGTACGTTTTCCAGACGCTGATAGAACAGATTGAACAGAGGTCAGAGAAAATACCAGAGTAAGTACCAGCTTTTTGCTCACTTTTTCACAGTGTACTTAGGACTGTGTTAGGACTGCAGCATTGTGTAAAAGGATTTTTTAATAAATCAGGATGCACTATAGAGAGTACATTTACATGTGTGTGTGCGTGTGTCTGCATGTGTGTACATTGTACGCTGCGCTCCTTCCTCTGTGTGCGAGAGTGTGCACGCGCCCGTGAGAGTGTGTGAGCGTGTGTGTGAGCGTGTACGTGATTGTGTGTGTGCGCGCGCGTGTGCTGTACACACCCCTCCTTCCTGAGTGTGTGTACTGTTTTCTGCAGGTACCAGCAGCTGTTGGGGGAGATTCACCAGTGCTACCTGGACCAGAGAGAGCAGCTTCTGAGTCCCAGCATAACCAGCACCATCACGGATATGACCAGCCAGAACAACAAGGACCACTGTGCCCTGGTGCGAGGGAGAGCCTGCCGTCCTGTTAAATTACTCTACATTACCTTCATTTGGCACACACGTTTATCCAGAGTAGCGTACAATATGTGCACACCCAAGGTCAATAGAGCCAATGCAAACACAGGTCAGATAAAGGACAGTTCTCATCAAGTTGCAGCTAGCAGATGTTGATAGCCATGAACATCAAGTCTAGGTCCCACATTGGAAAGCTATGGCTTAAGCTAGAAGTGAGGCATGATTACATGAGATATGATAAAATAACTACAACATCAAGATGAAGGTGCTAGAACATGGAAGTGCTAGAAGATCACGATACAAGTGATACATGTGACTGATGCTTGGTTGGGGAGAGCCCTGAGGAGCAGTGTAGTGTTAAAGGTCGTCAAGGTAGAAAATACTGGGAAATCTAGTCCAGTGACTGAATCCAATCCATGTGTTCTGCACTGCCACCTGCAGGATTGCTGGTCTCGACTAGGCCTTATTCATACATTTTCATCTTTGATTTGATTCTGTAAGAACAAATAACTGGTTGAGGTTCAAAAGGCAATTGAAGCACAAATCCCTTACGTTCACATTTAAGGTGCCTTGTATCAGTCATTAGTTATGATCGCTGTGACTACTCTGCTTTACTAAGAGGTGCCTGTGTGTGTGTGTGTGTGTGTGTGTGTGTGTGTGTGTTTCTCACCACAGGTTCGCAGTGGCTGTGCCTTCATGGTTCATGTGTGTCAGGATGAACATCAGCTCTACAATGAGTTCTTCTCCAAACCCACACCTAGACTAGAGTGAGTACTGCCTCTTACTGGAAAATATGTTTTTATATTTAATACGGTATCATATGAACAATTTAGCCCTAAAAACCCTGCAAAATGTCAGTCTTAGCTAGCTGGTGAATTGCAACTATAAACAGTAACAGCAGTTCCTGTATGAGTGAAGACATCTTGATGGGAGAACAGAATTATTTTAATAATAATTAGGATATTTTATAATATTTTCAATAGGCTGCCTTTAAGAACACATCCATTTTGTCTGTTTGGGCATTTACCAAAACTGGGCAGCAGAGGGCGCTCCATTTGAGTGTTGTGGTGGGGTAGTGGTGTCAGCTGCCGTGTGCTCGTCTCCATGACAGCGAGCTGCTGGAGAAGCTGTGCCTGTCTCTGTACGACGTGCTGCGCCCCCTCATCATCCACGTCATCCACCTGGAGACGCTGTCCGAGCTCTGCGGCATTCTGAAGAACGAGATGCTGGAGGACCACGTCCACAACAACGGTACTGCCCCGCCTTTGTGTGCGTGTGTGTGTGTGTGTGTGTGTGTGTGTGTGTGTGTGTGTGTGTGTGTGTGTGTGTGTGTGTGTGTGTGTGTGTGTGTGTGTGTGTGTGTGTGTGTGTGTGTGTGTGTGTGTGTGTGTGTGTGTGTTGTTTGTGTGTGTGTGCGCGTGTGTGCGTGCAGGTGAATGCATTCATAGTGTGGCTCTTATGTACATTTAAAGTGAGGACTGTGGCTGTGTGTGTGTGTGTGTGTGTGCGTGCATGCAGGTGCATGCATTCATAGTGTGGCTCTTATGTACATTTAAAGTGAGGACTGTGGCTGTGTGTGTGTGTGTGCAGCGGGGCAGCTGGGAGCCTTCGATACCTTGGTGAAACAGATGCTGGAGGACGTGCAGGAGCGGCTGGTCTACAGGACGCACATCTACATACAGACCGACATCATCGGCTACAACCCCGCGCCTGGTGACCTGGCTTACCCAGAGAAACTGGAGATGATGGAGGTGCGGCCTTTGGTCTGAGTCTGTGTGCGCGTCTCTGTGTGTGCTCGTGCGTCAGTGTGTGCGCGTGTCTGTACCGTGTCTGTGTGTTTTAATGAGGTTCTGACAGACACAGCGCCCCTCGTTCTCTGTGCTCAGCAAATCGCCCAGAGTCTGAAGGAGGAGCAGATGAAGCTGGCGTCTCCTGAGGCCTCCTTCTCTGAGGTGCAGCTGGAGGAGCCCAATGCCAAGAAGAGCTCAGGTACAGCAGAGCAAAGCATGAAATACACACTCACGCATAATCTTTTACACACACACACTCACACACTCTCACACGCTCTCACACACACACACACACACTCACACGCTCTCACACGCTCTCACACACACACACACACACACACACTCACACGCTCTCACACACACATCCACACACCCACACACACACACACGCTCACACGTTCTCACACACTCTCACTCACACATACACACACACACTCTCTCTCTCTCTCTCTCTCTCTCTCTCTCTCACACACACACACACATGCTCTCTCACACACACATGCACACACACACACACACACACACTCAGGTCATGTGTGAGGTATGTTCCTGTGACCATCCCCTCCGCTCTCCCGTCCGCTCTCCCCTCCACACACAGGCGGTACGGAGGCGTCGCGGTCGACGGCCTCCATCTCCCCAGCGGACCTCCACGGTATGTGGTACCCCACCGTGCGCCGCACCCTGGTGTGCCTGTCCAAGCTGTACCGCTGCATCGATGTGAGTATGAGCGTGCTGCACCGCTGGTCACAGAGAATACCACCTCAGGCCTTTACTGTCTGTAGTCTCATTTTCTGTGTGTGTTATGATGGGAAAAGCACTGCTGTACATTGCCTGTTATCTATACTCGGGGCCAGTTTCAGACACAGATTATTAAGGCTAGTCCTTGACTAAATTCAATTTTTAATGGGTGTTCTCCATACAAATCTCTGTTTAGTCTGGGACTAAACTTAATCTGTGTCCGTGAAACCGGCCCTCATGTTTTAACAATGCGTAGATCACTAAGGGCCAGTTTCACAGACACCGATTAAGCATAATCCTAAACTGAATTAAATTTTTAATGGAGATTCTCTATACCAACCTCCGTTTAGTCCAGCATTAAGCTTAGTCTGTGTCCATAAAACCGGCCCTTATATTTTAACAATGCCCAAAAGTTGTGCATCCCTGTTATAGTGACATCTGCATTGAAGGCTGTCTGCCATGGTTGCCACATTTCATTTCTGATGTGATTCATCAGTGAGCAGAATGGTCAGTCTGTAGTGGGATTGTGGTGAAGCAGGAAAACGGCACAATCCAAGGAATTGGATTGGACAGTTCTGAGTTCTGTCATCTTTCGTATTAGAAGAGAGAGCTCATTTGTTCTGTTCCGCAGCTGTTGTCTCTGAGTCAGAGCCTCTGTGCAACTGTGTGGTAATGTCGTTTACCTTCTGTTCCACCAGAGGGCGGTGTTTCAGGGCTTATCGCAGGAGGCTCTGTCTGCCTGCATCCAGTCCTTACTGAAGGCCAGTGATGTCATCACGAAGAACAAGGTTAGTCAGACTCGAGTCAGCCATAGAGGCAGCTGTGCCACAGGTCACACCTGGATCTGCTGCGTCCTCTCTTCCCAGAATTTGTGCATCATGAAAACAGTCTCTTGACCTTTTTATTTTCTCTAGACATTATCCTAGAGAAACCCATTTTGTAGTTTTTTTTATTGTGTGCATATGGGAGTTGTTTTACTGTTGTACAGTTGTCTTTGTATGGTTCTGAATTGAAACTTTGATTTTCATAGAAATGCAACTAAACGGCTAAACTCTCAACATATCATTCTATGGATTCTCACACCATAAAGAAAATACAAGACACTTACAGAACAAAGAAACTGCCAGCATTCCAAATAATTCCGCTTATTCTCAACGACCGTCTCGCTCATAAAATGTGCCGTCTGATTATTCCATTATCAGCGTGTGTGAAGCTTTGATCTTTCACCTGGCTGTCCCATAGCGTAGTATCACTAGTATATGTTACTGTATGCAGGTGACGGGGGCTCTGGACATTGTAGGATGTAGTCAGTAGCCGTAAATGTACAGATGTGGATGGGAGCAGGGTCTGTGTGTCTCCTGGGTGGAGGGGGCTTAGGAGTGAATTCCATCCAGATGTAAGCAGGATCAGAGCAGATGGAGCTCCATGTGCAGCTCTGAGTGAGCCAGCAGTCTCGGCTGCCTGTACTCATCTGACTCAGGCTGGCTGAAGCTGCCTGCCTGCCTGTCTGCCAGCCGGTCTCAGTGGTCCTGGGCTCAAGTTATTCCTCGAATTGGAGACATAGCAGAAACACCAGGGTGCTGCTGGCAGTTACATTTGCTGGCCAGCTGGGGGCAGGTGTCCCTCTGGACCCAGAAGAAATGGTCAGTTCTGCTTGTACGGCGATCAGGATCCTGGGCTGTAGGAGATATTGTTCTTGACAGTGTTCTGGTACAAAATGGCTGCTGTGCATCAACTCGGTGGGGGCTTTGCAGTCTTCAGAAAGATTGGAACTTTCCTAATTGACTGTGCTCATTTGCTCATGTGCTAATCTCTTTAATGGTTTCATTTAACTGGGAATTAAAGGGCACCATGGGATTGATTTAGCCTTACCCTCTCGATTCATTGGGCTACAGAGTCCAGTGATAGGCCTGGATATGTCTGAACAGTGATCTGCTGGTGACTTGCAACAGGAGAATTTTATTTCTCTGTGCAGACACTGAGTCATTATCTGTTGTCTGTGTTGGTGTATGAAGTGGCTACTGTGTTGAAAACCGACCAGCTGCAGTGGGCTTAAAGGGATTGTCCAACTTATTGAAAAATTTGTCTTTGTTTCTCTTACCCGTAGTTAGATAAGATGCCAATTTCATCCATGTACGTTCAGTACAGAAATATTGGACAATGTCTACGGGCTGCATGCTAAGTGTTACCTCTGTGAGCGGCTGCAGATGGAAGCCATGTTAGCTTTGCTATTAGTGATTAGTGAAAGACACTGTCCAAAATCTCCAAGAGCGGACTTATTTGCACTTGCTTCTTGCGTGTTTATGTATAAACACGCAAAACAAGTAAAAATGTAAACAGAAAATGCTTCGTTTTAGAGCTAACGTTGCTTCCATCTGCAGCCATTCATAGTGTTAGCATAGTTAGCATGCAGCCCGTAGATATTGTGGCAGGGGTGGCTGAATGTTTGCTTTTGTGTGCAGACTCAGATCGACGGCCAGCTGTTTCTCATCAAACACCTGCTGATCATGCGGGAGCAGATCGCTCCCTTCCACACAGACTTCTCCATCAAGGAGATCTCTCTGGACCTCAAGAAAACGAGAGGTGAGGTTCACGTTTTTACTTTTGCGTTAAGGTGCGCGGTCGACTGCTGCAGCGGTCATAGAGCCAAGCGGGGGCCCCGCGCCCGTAAATCACTCTAGCGGACGGAAATACGGGCAGATTTATTGTGGACCTGTTTCTGTTATTTTATGTGCGGTCAGATGATTTAATGTCATAATCAAAATAAAAATAAATTTCCCATTCGTTCAGTTAGCAGCTCTAAAAGCAGCATTGTGTTTACTTCTGAAATGGTTTGGTAAAGGCCCTGCTACAGGATGCTAATCTCCAGACATGACCGGGACGTGCGGTCGCTAAGAATGAATATTGGAAGAGCACCTAGTATTGAACACTAGTGGTGAGCACTGGCCTTGCTGTGATATCTGGTTGAGTGACAAAAATTTGCTTTATTCACAGACGCTGCATTCAAAATCTTCAACCCCAAGAAGGTTCCCAGTTTCTTCAGGTTCAACAGCCACAACGCCATCCTAGAATTCCTTCTCGAGGTGAGATTTTCTTTAAGGAATACTGTCACACCTGGCGTACATTTGGGAGATAATCATGCAGTTGCAGTCGTAAGCCAGTGTACAGCGTTTGCAGGTGTCCTGTAAGGTGCTTAAAATTATTTGGGGAAGAATGTGCTGAATTGGAATCTTTTTTAAAACAGTTGCCTGTGTTGCCTTAAACCTGCGTGAAAATGGGGTATGTTTTATTTGTTTTTGATCCTCTTGAATGATCCCAGTGAGATCTTCCCTTGCAGAGAGGGAGATGCAGTTGAATTATAATTATTATGTGACGGAATATATTTTTTTGGCCCCCAGGGTACGCCGGAGATCAAGGAGCACTACATCGACTCTAAGAAGGACGTGGACCGGCACCTGAAGTCCAGCTGCGAGCAGTTCATCCAGCAACAGAGCCGCCTCTTTGTGGGAAACCTGGAGGAGTTCCTCACCAAGGTTCGAGCAGAGAGCGTAAACACGGGCTGGACGGACAGCGGCACGCGGTGCTTTGCCTTCTGTTCCTTTAAGCTCAAAGGGACGGGAAGGGCTTATCTCTTTCTCAGAGGAAGTAGACCCTGGAGGGGGGGGCAGGGGGTATTAAAGGTCGACATAATTCTTAACATTGCTTCCTGGCCTGTCAGCTTCATTTCAGTGCATATTGGTTTGAGCAAGACAAACGATGGCCTGTTGGCAAGCAGAGACCAGTGTATATTTTTGAATGTTGTTGTTTCTCTGGTTGGGAGGAGGTTGGGTTTTGTGAGAGGCAGCAGTGTAGGGAGAGCTTAGTAAAACCAGCCGATGAAAGAGTTTTGGGGTGCTGCTGCCCTATTGCTTAGTTTGTGCAGGTGTTTTCTCTTTGTTTGGGTGCTGTAACCCTATTGGTTAATTGATGCTGGAGTTTTCCCTTTGTTTGGGTGATTGGTTATTGATGGCGGTGTTTTCTTTCTGTTGCCGTTGCAGGTGTCTGCGCTGAAGACCATGGCCATCCAAGGAGGCCCCACGTATAACCTTTCCCAGCAGCCCTGGGCACAGCCTGGTCAGAGACGCACGCGCGCACACACACACACACACACACACACATACACACACACACACGCACACAGGTCACACGTTAATGCGCACATGCACGTACGCACAAACACACACCGTCCATACCCTGCCTATGTTATGTCCATGCATTGCCAATTTGGACTGTCAAGCGTGATCCCTATAGGGCTGTTGTTTTTTCACTGGTTTTGGGTGCAGCTAATTCCCTGGACTTAATGTTTTCCTATACACAATTAGTTACTGTAACACGTTTCTTTGGCTAATTGTACAGTTGCTATCTTAAAATGTTTTATGTGTTCACTTCAACAAAATAAGCGCTGCCGTGAAAGCATATGACTGCAGTAATTAAGAGCACATGTAGCACACACACGTCAGTGCCTGATCTACAGGGGAGACTGTGTGTAGAATCACTTCTCTTCTGTCTGCGTCACTGTGCCGACCGGTTTCCCCTGCAGCCAAGATCAACGAGACGGTGATGACTACGTACCGCGTGATGAAGACCAAGCTGCCCGGCACCATGCAGAGAATGTCTCTGTACCTGGCCAACAGGGACACGGAGTTCATCCTCTTCAAGCCCGTTCGGGTGGGTCCTGCTCTAGCGTAATGTGGTTTTCTACGCCACATCTTCCAACAGTGACGCCACCTTTCTGCGCTCGGAGACCTAACAGAGGTCACCCGCTGAATTTGGGTGGCTGTATGAGAGCAAAAGGGATCCCAAATGTATCAAGTCATTTTCAGCCTATTATAATATGTCCAAACCAAGCAACAGTTGGAAAATCTTTACCGTCATCATTATATGAAAAAATGCAGAGGAGAAATGAAATTGTGGCTGAGAGGAGAAGTGAGTGAGTTTTATTAAGCTGGCTCCTGACTGTGAGTTTTTGTGTTTTGTTTTTTTGTCTGTACAGAACAACATCCAGCAGGTGTTCCAGAGGCTACACGCTCTACTGCAGGAGGAGTTCAGTGGGGAGGACCTGCAGATCATAGCCTGTCCCTCTATGGAGCAGGTAAACCCAGCCTAAACACATACCTGTCCCTCTATGGAGCAGGTAAAGTCAGCCTAAACACATACCTGTCCCTCTATGGAGCAGGTAAAGTCAGCCTAAACACATACCTGTCCCTCTATGGAGCAGGTAGACCCAGCCTAAACGTACACCTGGTCTTTTATAGCACAGGTGACATGTACACAAACACATACCTGTCCATTTATAACACAATAGATAGTTATATTATTTATTGTAATACGTATTAATACTAATAATTAACATCATCGGTTTTTACTAAAACCTTGCGTATTTGAGTCCAAGAAGCTGTTGAAAAATTGAAACATTTCATAGCTGTGCAAACTCTGAGCTCCATCCAGGCACACAAATATGTGTCAGCTTCATGATAAGGGTGTGACAGGTGAATCCTCAGGTCACATGACCCATTACTGCTGCAGCACTGTAACACACTCTCTTCGCCCCCAGATAAACCTGTTGCTGTCTGTGAATAAGTAGCTCCCAAATAAGGACTGGAGGCGGGGCACCCTCGACGGGGGCGGGACTACAGCGAGACCAGGGGGCGGGGCGCACCGGCGTCCTTCGGACTGCTGAGACCACCGGGTTGTGGGGGCGGGGCCAGGCTTGGCCTTGGGCTCCAGGGCTGTAGCAATCCCCTGAGGGACTGGACTGTGAGAACATCGCTGGTCGGTGTGGAGTCACACTACCAAAGACCGCTTTGCACTGTCCGTGTGGTTTTGGCAAAGATCCGCAGGTCGGACAGAGCAGACGTCCGGCCCAGAGAACTAAAAATTTCTTGTTACTAAAATGAGGGCATAAGGGCGACTCTGGGGGGTTTTTTTTTTCGGAACAGCGATGTAGCTGCTTTGGGAGTCTACATCACAGAAACTGTATTTTGGGTGAGGTGGGTATTTAACAAGGCAAATATCTGTGAATCGATGTTAGTGATGTCACTCAATCAGGCCAAGCACCTTATTGGAGGTCTAATGCTGAAGGTAAGAGTGGACGGGGTTTTTTGTGTTGGGCGATGATGAAATGGCTCGTAATTTACATGGAACCCAGACTTGGGGGGTTTTGGGCAACATTACAGGTGACATGATGTAATACAGATTAGTCTGTATTCTCAATCTTGAGTTCCATAAGCACTTCAGCTTCATTTTCCTTTTTCAGTATAATTGGCTTCTAGCACCAATATCTAAATCGCTTTTCAAGCTAAATATTAGCATGCTAGTGATCAATGAAGGGGATGCAGTTTTAAAAAACATTTGAACAAAAGTCTCATTTATCTGTGCTGTGGTCTGCACTACGTGGTGGAGCGTGGGGCCCAAAATGGCCGACAGCTTGGATGTGAGGTCTGAATTCACAAGTACCCATACACCCCCAAGGGATGGGCAATGGAAAAACACAAAGTAAGGAAAGTTGTAGCTTGAATATTTACAGATGATTGGTGGACTGTGCAGTTTGTATGAATGTAGCTAGAAACGTTGTGTTTTATGTAGGGCGTAGTGCACAGGCATCAGACTCCCATCCTGGAGGGCCGCAGTGTCTGCTGGCTTTCTGTGTTTAAGCACCAGTGATTCATTTAAGTCGTTGATTGGTTAGCGAGTTCACAGGCCTTGCTCTCGAAGGCTTTTATTGGCTGCTGACTGAAAGGAAACCACAGATACCTGCAGATGCCACGGCCCTCTGGAACTGGAGTTTGACCCTCTTGGCATGGAGGTTGCAATGGCGAAGTACTTCAGGTGCTCTTTAGATGGCTTTCTTTATGAAGAAAAGGCAAGTGCTTTGCTTGCTATTTTTTCCTCATGGTTTTATTTGTCCATTTAAAAGTTTCTGGTGTTTTTCATTTTCATTTGTCTCCCTTTTATGATTATGTTGCATATTATGGTTTTTTTAAATATATTAAACCAGCCTAGGCGTGCAAATGGGAAAATCACGTGGTAATTCAATCCAAATGCCATCATTACTGTAATGTGAAATTTGATCCAATGAAAGATGGGCCTTTTATTTTGTTACGCTGTCTCCACCAAAGCTGTGCCTGATTTATGTGTATAAAAGCAGCACAAATGTGATGAAGTCTGAATTTCTGGTGGTCGTGGGATTTGATGTTCTGGTCTGAGAGATGCCCATTCCAACTTCAGTAGAGTGGCGGTTCCTTCTCTGTTCCCCTCTCCCTGCTTTCCTTGTTGGAATGAGGGCAGGATAGACCGTGTCTGTCTGTAGACGGTGTCTGTGTCTGTCTGTAGACAGTCTCCTCCTTCCCATTTCCTTCTTTCCCACCTGCCATGTCTGGTGTAGAATGTTGTCTTTGTAGTGCGGGCAATAGCCAGCTCTAGTGTTTTGCTGGCCCGAAACAAGAATGCTGTTGTGGTCCCAAAACCGCTCCAACGTGAATCACACCCACCACTTAAGCTTGAATCGTGTGGCCTGGGGATGTGTATGGCCCTGAACAACTGTGTAGAGCAGGGGGGTCCATTTTTATCTGAAAAAGACTGGTGTGTGGGTGCTGGTGTTTGTTTTAGCCCAGCGCTAACACACCTGATTCTACTTATCAAGATGTTAATGAAAGACCATGATTAGTTAATTAGTAGAATCCGGTGTGGTAGTGCTGGGCTACAGCACAAACCTGCGCCCACACCGGCCCTTTTCGGATTAGATTGCACCCCCCTGGCATGGAGTGCTTATGGCTCTGGTGGGCAGTATCTTTGTCTCTCAGGTTCTATTAGGTGGTGTGCTAAAGAGGAAACGCAAGGTGACGTGTCTGTGTGTCAGTCTGTACAGCACAGTACAGATTGAGGTTTTTGGCCAACTTCAGACTGTGTTGGTGTTTGTGTTCCCTTAACCTATGCAAGTTGATCAACACTGCATTTAATATATGAATAAAAATATAATTTCCAGGTTTTTTATATACAGATAAAGGGTTATTGTGGCTACTAGCTATTGTCCTAACAATGCAGTTCACTGCGTGTTGCAGCTCTAAATATTTTTATTATGGGTCAACTTCAGTTGTATGGTAATTGCAGTGCTGAAGGGTATTCTGGCCTTCTTTTCCAAAGGTAACGTCAATGAATCTACTAGAAAAATGTTAAGAGGTGGAAAATGGAATGGAGTATGAACTGTTCTAATGACCATGATCAGAAATGTAATATTTAGTTTATGAAAGTGCACCACGCAAAATACAGGTGGTTATGAAAATGTGTTTGAAATGTTTTATGGAAACTGAGAGCCCAGGTTATCAGGATGGTGTCTCCTGAAGGAAGAGGTCATTTGAATTGGAAGGGGATGAGCAGGTTGTCTCTCGTATTGCTCTTCATCATGAGGGATGTTGTTTTGAAGCTTCTTAAACTGTGTGTAAGTCTTGTCAAATTCCTCTCCTTATGAGTGTTTTGGGCTTTCACACCTTGTTGTGGCTGTGAGCCTGGTGTCCTTCCTTCTCTGGACATCCTGCATATCTCTCGCCATCACTGGAGTGGGATTATTCCAATAGTCACCACATCTCCCAGAATGCCCTGCCTTTGGCCTGATGATGTCACCAGGTCTCCCAGAATGCCCTGCCTACAGCCTGATGATGTCACCACATCCCCTAGAATCCCCTGCATACCGCCTGATGTTGAATTCTCCCTCCACTGTGTGCATGTCACCACTGTTGGGCCAGTTTCTCCTGCTCCTCCCTGGACAACCTTCCTCCCCATAACCCCCTAACCCCCAACCCGACAGCTGAACATGGAGCCTTTGGTGGAGCATCTCATCTCAGCTTGAAAGATCTTTTTTTGTTTGGGATGTGAGAACCGGGGCCTCATGAACCCCCATAACTGGTGGAGCTGACATGTGGTGTCAAACCAGTGACCTGTCGGAAGTGCTGTCCACAGGAAAATGCTATGATTGACAGCGGAATTCAAAGCCGGAAGTCACTGATAACATGCAGCTGTGCCGCCATTTTGGTGGTTCGTGAGGTCCCCGCTGTCTTGTCCACTACCTACATCTTATCTCCATGTTAATTGTTGATTGTAGACTTTATGTCAATAGCACCGCATTTATATTTGCTGTATATTATTTTTATTTTATATTTTTTGTATCTGGGTTGATTTAAACCTCTGTGTTCCATAATCAGGCTAAGATGGTGATTTTTTTTCCTCCCTTTTTTTTGTCATTATTTTGCACTGTGTAGAATTATCCAGTGGCTCTCAATTAGAAGAACGCAGCCTGATGAATCCTGAAGTGTACATCACTGACGTGTAAATTAATTTTATTCTTCCAATAATTTTATTCTTCCAATTAACAATATCAGATCTTACACCATGGTTTATATAAAATTTGAACTATAACTACGTTTTCTTAAACAATTCTGTGTATAACAGTGTATATAACAGTAAGCTATTTATCTATTCTGATTGAGATGGGTATTAAATAAAGCCTTTCATGTCTTAGTTTCCGGCAATTTCTTTTTCAGTGTTATGGTTCTGTTATAATGCAATGAAAGATACTTGGGACATGTTTTTTTTTGTTGTGGAATATAATGTCATTTTGCAATTCAGAGCTTTTATCCAGCACAGACCTCTGTAGCTTTAGGGTGAATGTGCAGTCTGGTCTGGTGGGGGGGGTGGATGAACGGAACTGGGCTGGGATGGGGGGGTGGTGCTGGTGGGGGTGGGAGTGGCAGCACTGAGCTGAAATTGGGGTTGGGGGAAATGGAACTTGGCTGAGATGGGGGAGTGTCTGTATGAGGTTTCTTGGAAAGCTACTACCACTGTCTTTTCAGCTGCTGTTTAAACACCATTTTGAATTACAAGGACACGGTGTCATTGATGCAAAGCACCACTCTCACCAATTTTAGCTACTTGAGTGCTAATAGCTCCCCCTTGTGGAGAATCTTCAGCCTGTTAAATGTCAGTCCGTCAGTCCGTCAGTCAGTCAGTCAGTCACAAGCCAGGTCTAGGAGGTGCTTTGCATCTAAAAATCAATTGACAACATCACTTACAACTACCTGACATTCTGATTACCTACAAGGTCACATTGGCGCATTCCTTTCTGTAGAAGGAGTGACCTATGCATTGGAGTCTGCTCCTCCTCCAGAAACAGACCTTGGTCAAAGGTACCATGCACTGCTTTAGCTGAGCAGATTCCTATGTGCTCATCCCAAATGGCTAACATTTCACATTTTTACTTGCAGCAGTTCAAGCTTGGGCACCTTGTCCATGGGCACAGTTGCCTCTCAGGGATTTGATCCTTCAGCCTTGTGAATTCAGGTAATTATGTCCACAGTACTCACCTGTCATATCCAGCACTGGGGACTACGAAAGTGATCATAGGTAAACCTGCAGACTAACACAATCAACTCTTTACCATGCACGGTAGCATGCCTCCAAATCTGCTCGGTTTTCTTTTATACTGTAGTCCTGAGTGGCTCAGTGGTGCTCATCCTGAAGGTGATTATCCCACCCTCAGGAAGAGCTCCACATTCTAGACATCGTTATATTGGGTTCAGGCTTAAGTTTGCCGTCATGGTGGAAGCATGGTTAGAGTTTCTGTACTGGTTCTGTACTCTGCATAGAGTAATCTTGAGTTTGAGTCCAGGCTTGAACTTGTCATCATGGTGGAACGCGGTTACAGCCTGTGTGCTGTGTGCAGACCACGGCACAAAGTCACCCAGGCATGTGAGCTCCTCGCTGCAGGGTGACTAAAGTTCCTGGTGGATTTACCCGCACACACAGTCAGATCTGTATCTGTAGGACGCCCCCAGTTTCACAGTCAGGAAAATGAAGCTTTTTTTTTTTTTTTTGTGCATTTGTCTTCTGTCTCCAGAAAATACACCGTTCTTTGCTGAAACTCACCTTGCTGCTGGCTGGCACCACTGGCTATATCCATGTTATTAAATAATTACAGGCACTATTAAACTGTTAAATGACTGGTGTATATCTTTGCTGTAAGACGCACAACAATTCTTGCAAGAGGCGGGAATTGCGATCTATCAATCGGCAACCTTATCACGGAGAGGAAGTGACTGCCAATCTCTTCGACCAGTCATCTGTAGACAAATCTGTAAATCAAATAAATCTGTAAATCTCCCCTTCAGAGATCTGGAGCCAAAATGGCACTCGGCTCTCACAACCGCTTCTGTTTAAAACTTGGCATTGCATTCCGGAGCCCTAGAACGCAACCCAGGTGTATGACCTTTTACCTTAGTTATGTACTTGCACTCTCAACTAAAAATTGGTGGGAAGAACATAGAATTTTTATGTCATATAACTTTGCCTATTGTTAGTTCTTCTTTATTTCTTTGTCATTAGATTTTTAAACATTTTCTGGGTATTCACATTTTATTTTTGGATTAATTTACATCAGTTTGATTCTGAGCTGAGTTGGGCAGTGTACATGTTGGGTGACTTTCCATCATGTGTTACCTGTGGTAATATATTTGGCTGGGTGGTTTCACTTGTTTGAAAGCCAGCCATCTTAAATGCTTCTGTGAATCAAGCGGCAGAAGGAATGCGTAAAGTTTATCAGTTACTAATTCAAACACTGAAGACACAGGGCTGCCATTGTACGCAAAGGAAACATCAATCATATGCTTTCTTGTTGGGTTATGAGTTTGAAGCTCTGCTGAGTTAAACATCAATGCTGTTCAAATCAGGAAACTCCAGATGCCCTGCTTCCCCCCTGCCACCCCCTGCCTGAGTAACTGGGGTGATGTTCTGGACAGTGTTCTGGGTGGAGGTCTGAGCAGGCTGTGTGTCTGCTGTTGCTCAGACTTTTCTTTTTGCTTCTCTGGTGCTCCTTCGGCCCTGTGCACAGTCACATGTTACTGTGAGTCTCAAATCAACTCTGACATCGGGCTCATAAACAGCGCGAGTTGAATTAACGTTGAATGTTTTCTGCGTGGGCTGTTGTGAGACTGACTGATCCTGATTCAGCCTCTCCTCTGTGCTTAGTCCTTAGTCCAAGCTCAGCAAGGTGAGACGAGCCTCCGTTCCTCCTCCTCCTCTCGACCTGTTCTGACTACGAACTGATCTCATCGCCAGCCTAGTCAGACTTACTCATTCGGACAAACAGCAGCTCTCTGTTTGAAGAAAACAAAGAGCCTGGAGGATACTGAGTCATTTAAGTGAGGGGCAAGTGGTTTTCCAGGTGTTAAGGATAGCTGGCACCTTTAATGATAAAGAGATAGCCAAATAAAAATTTTTTAAATACCGCTGTATGTTCTTGCTTTGGATATGCATGTGATCAATTTTCTATATTGTTCTAAAGTTATATTTTGTTCAGATTTTCTATATCAAATTACTGCTTAAGGTTTTATGGTGTTATAGAGCATACTTTAATCTGTGATCACTGCAATAACGGAGAACGATTTGTGCTGAAGGATGAATCAACCTAACAATATGAACTATTGAACTATAATTTGTTTCCTATTTCCCACAAAATTAAGATAATGTAGACAAATCTCATCCCAACTAAATTGCTAGTCTTTCATATTGGTCAAAGGTTCAAACTGAACAGCTGAATTGCATGTATTTCATTCCACTGAATACAGTCAATTGGATGGTCACCGTACAGTTCAGATTTGTCATTAGATTTCCATTTGGCCTCTGGCAAGCTGCTGCTAAAGCCAGTATTCATGTACTTATCCAATCTAGAAATATCTTTAATTAAATTTGAAAAATTAGAATGGAGTCATTGTGTCCTTCCTTGAGCGATACAGTATCTGTGGAGATAAATACACTGGAAGGACAAAAAGTGTATTCAATTAAAAGCTTAATATTACATTTTTCCTCAGGGAAATTTATTGCTCGACATTACTGCACATTGTTCTTTCATAAGACAGCAGATATGTTACAATCCCTGCCAATATTTTTTATATACTGCATTTTATAATTGCAAAATGGCATAAAAATTGAACAATGTGTTTTGTAGTATTCAGCAAAATTCTTCTGTTTTTTCTCCTTTGTTTCCCAGTTTGTGGTCAACGGTATGGAGTCAGAGACCCATGGATCTTCCAGTGCTAAGCTTGCCAGGTCAGTTTTGTAAATGATATTTGTTCTCAATTACATTTACCTGGTTGAATAAAGGGTAAATCATTTTGTTTTTATTAACTTTGATAGATACTCTCTATTTGGTTGGTAAAGTAATGGGCCAAGATGACCAAAGGGGGTCATTCTCATTGTTATACTCAGGACAGACGATGCTCTAGTGTTTCAGTAACCGTACGTCACTGTACAAGGTGGTTAGTTAACTGAAGTTTGTCTTCTTGCTTTAGACCATGAATTCCATATTTCATATACCTGCCACTGTAAAGCCAGCAAGTCACCAGAAACTTTCTTAAATACTCAAAATATTTATTTTCCTCATACAGAAAAACAGTCTGGGCCAGAAGTAACATGGGATTTATTATAGCGCTGCATACTTTCTGATTCTCAAATTGATTGTCTCTAACCACAGCCTGTTAAACTGTGGTTGTCTTGCAAACACAATGTTATGGATTGGTCAGAATGAATTCAAAACGATTAAAATCATCTGTGAGTGCTCATAAAAGTTTGTACCGTCATAGGAATGTTGTGGTAGTGCTTTTTTGAACAACTGAGCCAAGATTCCTTCTAAGCAGGGAATTCGTAAAGCCAGTCAGTAATTCTATGTGACTTTGGAGCGGGTCTCCTTTTAGAAAGTTGTTTGTGCTGAGTTTCCTGAGCGCAAAACTGAGGCTTCATTTATGAGAGCAGACATATGATTGCTTTGCTTTCCATTAGGAGCCCAAGAGGTCATTTTCTCTAATTCAGAAAGACTAAAGCAACCTGGCTAAGAATTTTTCTTTTCGTTTTTGTAGTTTGTTGTTGATTTTTTTTTTTTTAAATCAACACAAGTTGATGTCTCACTGTACATGACGGCAATATGTTACATCAAATTACTTATTAATAACGGTGTCGCTTGACGTTGCTGTTTGTCTCTCCTCCAATAGCAGACAAGCAACTGCAAGTTAGATTTAAACAAAGCTGTTAAACTTCAAAGTATTATGATTCTGCAGGCGTACGTATTTGTTTTTTGTTTTCTGCAGCCCAATCCAGCCACCTTCACTGACAAAATGGCTGTTTTTCACACTGTGAATAGAACATGGCCAACATGGGAAGAAGGTTCCTGGAATGGTTGCTGCATTTTTCTCAGCATTCCAACTCTGAACCAGAACAGACTCTGTAGCATTTATTAACAGGAATGTGCTTGAGAGTCTAGCTCCAGTGTGTATTTTGTGGGAATGAATTATGGAAACAATAGCAGACCTCTGCGTCTCATATTCATGCTTAACTTGGTAGTCTCTTGCAGTGTTTATTATGATTACCTTGCTTCCAGTCCTCCAGTGTAGTGTAATACCAATATATATGAAAGGGAATCATACTGATCCAGGAAACTACAGGCCTGTAATTTTAACTTTCATTGCATGTAAAATACTATGAGTCTATGATTAGAGACAAGTTAGAATTGTTTCTTGAAAATAACAACATCCTCAGGGATACTCACCATCGTGTTCTCAAGGGAAGGTCATACCTGACCAACCGTCTGGTGTTCTATGAAGAAGCGGGGGGCCCTTTCAGGCCAGACATGATACAGTGTTAGATACAATCAATCTGGCTTGTAGGTAATCAGAAACCGGTTTTCTGCAGGTAGCCTATCCCCAGCCTTACCGTTTATCAGCGACTGCTCTGTTCAGCTCAGGTGTCAGATGGCCAGCACCAACTGCAGTAGACTAGCAAGGCTGTGACACCGTGGCTACACAGCTGAAGCTTAAGAGTGAACCATGTGGACCCTGGTCTGTGACAAAACTGGCGTGATACAATTTTCATGTGAGCGTGTGATAAAGAAGAAAAAAAAAACAAGAAATGGAGAGTTGTGGACGGAATGTGTTGTATTAGTGTTGCCCAAAGGACACTATTGGGCCATTTGACCTTGAAGGTATAGACACTGTGTGAAAAGATTTTGATCCAATGCAGCCATTTATACATCTGTTTACACCATCCGGCCATTTGTCTGCATAGCAACGAAAGTAGTCTCCATGAGTGCAGTATGGACTAGACATCTGATATTTCACATCCGCTACACTGGTACACATGTTAAGACTCCTAAGACAAATTCAGTTATGACTCTCACACTTTTAATGATCTCCTGTGATGGAGAGCTACTGAAAGTGTGCCTCACTGTTCTAGCGAATATACAGATCACTACGGATCGGGAAACTGGTGCGAGAGCAATATCATCGTGCTGTTCACACCCTGTGAATACTGCACAGTTAAAATGTTTTTTCAAAGCACACACATTTACAACCTGAATTGTGTGGTTGTGGCCCAAAACAGCCAGCTTGACCATTTAATACCAGCAGCCAGCTCTGCACACTGATCATTAGTTCCCTGTGCTTTCTGATTTCACCTCCCCATTTTCGTCTTTCTTCCTTTTGCTCTTTCTCAGCTCTCCCTGACCTTGCTGCAGAATGAAATCACAGCAGTGATTGTGCCTCTTGCTTGGTTTATTTTGCTTCCATTTTTGTTCCTCAAGGCTCAGTTCCAGGACCTGCAGTTATTCTCTGTTTGCAGCTCCTCTTCTGCACAGGCAGCCATTTCTCCAGTCGCATGCACACCAACAGTGGACAGCTGTGTAATCAGACCCCTACCATCACCCTTCCTGTCGCAGGTTTCTATTTTGCTTTGCGTTTGCTGTCACAATTTCATACACAATTTGGTGTACAGATGTGCTGCTCTATTTTATACTGCTTCATAGCCTACAAAAAGGCTTTGATTTTTTAAATCAAAAAGAGCTTCATGTCCCCCAAACAAACTTGTCCGCAAAAATTTAGTGAAGTATAATCTGTGTCACCCCAGTTAAGCCCTACGGGCAGACAAAGGGAGTCCCATTTATCTCAGTCAGCTAAGAACAGGCTCATCTCTGCTACCTGCCCCAGGTCTGGGTCACAAGCCAGGGCACAACCACTGCGGTCAGCGTCCTGCATCTCGTTGACCAGTGAGAGGGCCCCATTGTTTCAGTCACAGCTTGATCTGGGCATTAATTGACTAACGCAGCGGTCACAGCATTTACAACTTAAGGTGCTTTTGTGTGGACCGCCTGAGGGGTAACCGGGTACTGGCACGTGAAGCCGGTGAACATGTTTGCCGCACAATTGGCCCATTATGTCTCCTTCGGCGCCCGGCTCCGTAAATCACGTCTCATCTCACGGAGAAAAGCAGTTTTCCTAAAAACGACTTGTCTTGCCGAGGACAATATCTTTCATTCGCTGTAGTGAAATGCTTTGAGTAAGTGTGTAGCTACTAAGTGGGAGCTACTAATAAATAAATAAAAATAGTTCAGAAATTTCAACTAGCAAGGAGTTCACAGTTCTTTAGAAAATACAAATAAGAAGCTCTATATACTATTACTATTATTTTATTAAGCAAAATACCTCAGTAAATGGTTCTATTTAGATGCAGGGGAAAATCATGTGAAACATATCAACTTGCTACCATGCCATATACATGTGGCTTCACAAATACATAATAAATTAAATGTTTAATAAACATAGTCCAAAAGTTTCTTTAGTTTAGTGAGTAATTAGGGAACAGCAAGACAAACATTCAAATCATTAGCCAAAAAATGCTATAAAGTGAATGTTCTTTTCAAATCTGAGCACAGAGGACGCACTGTTGAGACCTACTGACACCATAATCACAGAAGACCCGCTTTCCTTTGAATGGGCTCAGAGGTTGCAGTTTACTAATGACTGTGTCAAAAAGGCCGGTGAAGTGGGTGTGAAGGATGGCCCATGTCTCCTGTCTGCTGTTTCCTCAGTCTACTTGAGTATTGAGTCTAATTAGCCTTTAATAGGCCATCACTCTGTTCAAAAGCTAATATCTGACCAGCTGAAACTTGAAAGGGCAATATCTGTGAGGAGGGTGATTAGTCACTATTCAGCCATAACCCAGCAGGACCACCGTAGAGATTTATGAGAAAAGGTCAGCAGGTCTGTACCAAACAGCACAAATGTCTCAAAGGGACAAGGCCATTTCTGTAAGCATGTAGGACACCAGCTCCCAGCTCTAGTCTTTTCAGAATGATGTGGTGTGTGTGCGCGTGTGTGCGCGCGTGTGCATGTATGTGTGCTTTCATTCTGACTCAAAACTCAAAAGTGAAACTCATTATACAGATTATGATGTAACAAATGTAACAGAATAAATTATGTGATAAATGTCATTATGATGTCACTGTCTGAATAATCAGTCTCATGCATATAGTTTGCTGAAGTTCCAAATTAACATAACATAACATTATATAATGATGAGAACAGGCCATTCAGCCCAACAACGCTCACCATTTTCCTGACTAGAGTATGCTGATGATGCTCTTTGTTTTATGTTTTGTTTATAATTTTAAAATTACAATTCACACATACTTTATAGAATCTGTGTAACATGTTGGGAGGTTCATGTGCTCCTTTTTCAATTAGAGAGATTTGTACCGAAAAGCTAAAAAAAAAAGTAATGTCAATGTTTAACAGAGGAGTTGACTCTGCTGCCCTTATACACAGGCAGTAAAGAGCCCGTGAAATCTGCCCAGTCTGAGCTCTCTTCTGTAATCCTCAGGCCACTGCCAGGGAAAACAAAGGTTCCCGACTTCATCTGAAAACCCTTAGCTCTTCTCAGAACATTCATTTCGAACCCTTACTGCCCGTCGCGCTTCTGAAACACTGCCCTGTTTGTAGTAGCCAAAAGTGAATTCCAGCCAGCTTCACACAACCGCAATTAACACACAAAAAAGCTACTCCGTAGCGCCAGCACTGTTGTGAACCCAGTTAATTGACATTGAATGTAAGTGATTGCTTCGCCATTGTACACATTAAGATGGATGGAATGTGGAGAATGAAACGCAATTAACGCGAGAGAGGCATAGGCATATGGCTTATGGAATATGAAATATTGCATATGGATTGCGAGGAGATCCAGCTGTGGAGATGACTGCATGTGGTACAGTGTGCTTGTGGCTTCAGTGAATCCAGTATCATTTTCTCCCAGAATAGTTTACTTTTCAAGCATTACTTAACACTAAATGAATGAAAGCTGTTGTAGATGTAATCTTAAAGCTTTTTTGATTAGGGCTGCTTTTCCCCTTCATTAGTTGTTTGGTTGATATTTCCTAACTGTTGTGTGATTCTCCTTGTTTAAGAAGCATAACTAAGGAAATGTATCCAAGCCTGACAGCCAAGGCAGACACTTCAGCTGAATTTTATTAAGAATTGTTTTAAGACCACTGTTCCCTATTAAGTGTTTTGTCTCTCTTTTTTTAAAGTAATACCAGTCACACAGCATGTGACCCAACATGAAAGGACACAACATGACAGACAACAAAATATCAGGTGATAAAATATATCTATTAGTGTTGCAAGTCATTATATGCAAATTGATATGATGACAAAATTAATAATATATAAATAATAATAATAATTAATTAATATGTTTACGAGACTTAGTTCTAGCAAAAAATGTTTGTTCTTTGTAGATGATTTGCATAGGTTTTGTCCCTCTTTAAAACCAGAATAAATAGCTCAAGATACTTGCATTTAAGTGCTTATCGGTGATTCAAGTTGAGTAAATTTGTCATTGTGATCACTGCTGTGTGTCAATGAGGAATAGCACTAATAAACTAATAAAAGTTAATTTAATTATCCACCTCAAATACACACATCATGTGTGCACCCGTGTGTGTGGGGGGGTGCACGTGCATGCATGTTAGTTATTATTTTGTTTTTCTTCAAAACAAGAAAGGAAACGTTGATTAAACTCAGAAGTGGAATGAAAGGTTTCTAACTGTAAGTTTCAGACTCACAAAGCTGTAAATGCATTGGTTATTGTTCTTCAGAACATGCTGTGGCTTAGCACCAGTTCAACAAAAGGCCATTCCTGATTATTAAAGCCCACAGCCTTCTTTCAGCTGGACCGCTATAAGATTTTGTAGGGTGTGGCTTCCGTTACAACCAAAAGGCAGTGAACAAAAACTGAATTTGAAAATCTCCCCCACACCCTTTCAGCCAGACTGTCTGCTTCAGAAAAGCTTAAATTCTGTGCTTTTAAATAACACCTTTTTGTAACTGTTACATTCACCCAGATGGAGGATGTTCAGGGAAAACCGGTAGGGAGGATTTCCTGTGAGAGCTTTGCTAAGGCCCACCCACTTTACCAGAGCAATGATGAGCATGGCAGTGATGATTATGCTGATTGACATGTGATCCCATGTAGTTCCTTCACTGGCACATGTGATCCATGGCTCTGCTCTCTCTGCTAGCCTCAGTCCAATATTACAATGCAGATACTGCGCTGCAAAATATGCTTTACCAGTACTATTATGAATGTGGAAAACCTTTATATAGCAGACATAGTTTTATGTGTCTCATTTCTCTCTCGTACTTTGACAGAGGTAGTGTGTGATTCTCTCGGACTTTCATAGCCTCAGTCCAAACACAGACTCAGGAATGACCTGCTAGTAAGAGAAGCCACTTCTGATGTGTTATTATCCTAGCAACGGAATAACAGATCAGCTGCATCGGCACAAGCAACATCTGCACCTCTTCTCTATGTGGACGGTGTGGCCAAACAGGAGTATGTGTGTCTACGGGGCTTCCACAGTCTTGCGCAAACATTGGGCCAAGATACTATCAATCAGACAGCACAACACATGTGTTCCTGGTGGTCCTCTGGAAGAATTTCAGTCCTTTTTCCCAGAATTCCTTTGACCTGACTATAAGAAATCAACAACAGGTGTGGATGTAATCTCCGTTTTTGTAGATGGAGCGCTACCCTTTCACGAGTGATGGACATCAGCCAAGTATTAGTGCTGTGAAACTAAAACCAGTAGTTTTGTCTGCGGTCTGATCTTTTTTGCTCTGCTGCTTATATTTATTTATTTATTTATTTTTGCTAAGCTGACTTTTATTTTTATTTTTACAGTATTGACACCTTTCTTACCTCTTACACTTTTGACATACCTCAGACTCACAGCCTTTCTACCAAAATAAACAATTTCATCATTTGCGAAACCACATCATCCTTGGTGCACTGGAACAATAAACAGAGTCCGAAAATTGTTACGTTTAAGCACAAATTGAACTGAAATGAGTTCAGTTCCAATTCACATGTAATCAAGTGTTGACGAGGAACGTGCAGTGGAACTGCACACTGCCTTGCAATGGGAATAGAGTTCTGAGGAACATGGGGGATTTAGTTTACAGGCCAAACATTGTGTTTGAAATTACAACGAACATGAAAACAAAAACAAATACCCACAACTGACAGCTAAAATGTGTAATATGCAAAATTCTAAATAACCCGAAATATAAAAGGGTAAATTGGTTATAAAGAACGTTTATGCATATGTGCCGTATAATTCACATATTAAGCGATTCGTTGAATCGGGGCAAGTATCTCGCACTGTTCTGAGATTTACCCTTATTTATAAACTGCTATACGCCGTGACTGGGATAGGCTGTGTCTCTACGCTCCTGAGATACGCGTAGTAGAAGGGGTGTAGCCAAAGGAATGATAGCCTATCAATGATTGATTACGGAGCACTCGACCATAATTAAAGCGCTGGTCGACGTGAGAATATGAGACTCATAGTCGGGATGTGCACTACCACCAAACCACTTCAGATGGCTCAGTCCGTGGTTATTGACCTGGAAAATCATGCAGCCCATAGATAGTCTACTTGTGGGGTTACAACAAAACGACATTGGTGGGATGTGATTGGAATGCAGTGACTGTAGACTTTTGACACACAAAACAGGCGAACACGAGTGAGATTTCTGGAGACGCTATAAAGATTGGCCAAGTGCAAGTAATCAACAAGTCCGAAGAGATTCGCCTGCTTTCGAACAAACGGTAATTTATGTAATTTTATTTTGCATCTCTTTTTAAATAATATAGACAGCGTTGTATGTATTGTATCCACACTTGCACTTTACTCAAACCGATTAACAGTCTCATGTATTATTTTACAGGTAACTGGGGAATACAGTAAATGTCAAACAACATGGCGAAGTCATTTTTATTTCTGCTGCTGGTGTTTGTAATTGCGGAAAGTTTTATTTTTGTCCGAGCTCAGACAAAGGATCAGACCAGGGAGTCATCGTCCCAATACCCCCACGGGGATGAGTCCCGAGCTCTTAAATCGGGGATCGTCAAGGACGGACCGAATTCAAACTCTTCTGGTCCTCAAGTAGGAATAAAACCTAGGCGACCCAGACCTCTCCCGCCGATGTGCTCGGGTCCTACAGAGATCAGAGATACGTTTAAATATATCAACACTGTGGTCTCGTGTCTTGTTTTCGTGGTGGGAATCATCGGAAACTCGACGTTATTGAGAATCATTTATAAAAACAAATGTATGCGGAACGGACCCAACTTTCTCATTGCGAGCCTGGCGCTGGGCGACCTTTTGCACATAGTGATTGACATACCTATCAATGTATACAAGGTGAGTGTGGGGTAAGTTGGGGTTGGACCCTGAAAATGGTTTAAAACACTGATTTGGAGATGATAGATCTGCACTTGGAAATCTCATTTAGTTAGACTGTCGGGAAAAAAGCTTGATGAGGGAGGAATAAGAAACGAGGAATCATAACACATTAGCAAACGTTAAAACAAAAGCCCCGTTATTATTATTATTATTATTATTATTATTATTAATAATAATAATAATAATAATAATAATGTTTTTTTCAGTTATGTAATATAACGTTTGCAATGTATTAAACATTACCAGCAAAACAAAATTTTACCTCGGTACATTTATGATACGTCACAATTGTATTTTTAAACATCAGGATAGAACATCTATCAAATAAGTGAATCGCAATTGATGGACGGATAAGATAATTGTTTTAATGAACACCAAAAACATGTAACTTACCAAGACAGGCTTACGCCATGACAAAAAGCTGAACAATATTACAGGAAAAATAATGTAGGTATGCATTAAAACAATCGACAAAGATTTCAGGAAGATTGATGCAAACAGCAGAACTACGTCATGCTTTTACGTTAATATTGTTGTTTCAGTGTATATTCGGGGTTTAGACACAGAAGTAGTTTTATTTATTAACCTGTGAATTTGTTACATTTCCTGAGTTTGTCACGCCACTCTACTGTCTCTGTGAAATCCACTTTACGTTAAGAGGGGTTTGTGTACTGGTATTTGGAAAATCAGATTGCTGCTGGAAATGTTGTTTGGGGGCCAATAGTAGGCAGTGTTTCTCTTACAGCCGTTTGAAAACTATGTCTCAGTAAGGATGTTGACACTGTACTACTGGAGTTCTGTCTTTCAGTAGCCATGCTCTGTGGAGGTCAGGACTCACTGTACTCACTAAAGGTCCCGTACCACTTATTGAAAGAGTGATGTACTTTATCTCAGTTTCCTGTTCAAATTCCAAATCTGGCCATCTTATCTCCTCCCATCTTGCCAAGAGGCAAACACACACACACACACACATGCTTTCTCATCATAAGAATGAAAGTATTACAGAATTAAGGACACATTTTCCTGCTGTCGCACACCCAAACCAAACATGTATTTAAGCTTCAAAAATAAGCTACTTTAATATTAATTGAAATATCACCTAAAACTTCATCACAGAATTTGGGTGATTTTGGGCGTTTTTTGTTTTTTTTTTCATAATTTAAAAATCTATTTACTTAACCATGATTTTTTAGACTTCAGCATCTCAATGTACTTAGATGGAGCCCAAGGTCTAATAACTTTGGAATATAAAAATAAACAGACTTCTCTTTTCCAGCTCCTGGCAGAAGATTGGCCATTTGGAGTTGGAGTCTGTAAACTGGTGCCATATATTCAGAAAACATCTGTTGGAATCACAGTGCTGAGTTTGTGTGCCCTAAGTATCGACAGGTACAAGTGCTTTAAGTCAACATTATTTTTTTGTTGGAAGTGAGTCTCTTATACTCAAGACTACAGCAAAGAATACGTTTCTCACCATGCTTTTCTGCTGTAGGTATCGAGCAGTGGCCTCTTGGAATCGCATCAAAGGAATCGGTGTTCCTAAGTGGACGGCAATAGAAATAACCTTAATATGGGTTCTATCAATTATCCTTGCTGTGCCAGAGGCTATTGCATTTGATATGATTGCCATGGACTATAAAGGAGAACATCTAAGAATATGTCTGCTCCACCCGATGCAGACGACCCAGTTCATGCAGGTAAAACATTAATATATTGATTAATATATCACTTATTTGCACTCATGGTGCTTGCTTTGCATTAGTGACACTATGCCACTTTTTTTTACTGCAATTTTATTATTAGCAAATTCATTGACGCAGAAGTAACACAGCTTACAGCACAGCTTCATTTCTTTTTTTCCCGTTTAGTTTTACAAGAAAGCAAAAGACTGGTGGCTGTTCAGTTTCTATTTCTGCATGCCCCTGCTTTGCACAGCCATCTTCTACTCTCTCATGAGCTGTGAGATGCTCCGGAAGAACAACAAGGTGCAGAAGACCTTGAATGACCACCTGAAGCAGGTAGGACAGTGCCTTGAGCCTCCGCAGCTGTGTCTGATTAGATTTGATCATTAAGAATGTATTAACATCTGTCGCATAATACAAATAACCTAGAGATTAAATAAGAGTATGTTATATAAAAATTACAATTAAATAAAACCATTATTATTTGATTTTAACGAGGGGAAAATTAAAAGACGAAATCAATCCAAGTTTTGTTTTCTGAAATAGCATTCATTGTCCATTTCTGTGCAGATTGAATGTGGATTAGTCAGGGTTATGCAACCCTGGTCCTGGAGAGCTGAAATGTAAATAACAAATATTTGAACTAGATGTAAGATATAACATTTCCAGTTGGTACAACAGGTATCAATTTGACTGTTGTGTTTGTTTTTGTGTGTTGGGGTTTATATATTTTTTAATGTATTGACCCAGCTAACAAAAAAAGTTTTCACAATGTAACTGGTATATTTTGCATTGTTATAACATGGCAACAGCGTTTTGTGTTTGCTGGAGAGGTTTAATTCTAGAGTCCTCGCCTCCTTCTCTCTTCACCAACAGAGGCGCGAGGTGGCCAAGACAGTGTTCTGTTTGGTGCTCGTGTTCGCCATCTGCTGGCTGCCGTTGCATCTCAGCAGAATCCTGAAATTAACCATTTACGATGAAAGAGACCCGAATCGGTGTGAGCTGCTGAGGTAAGGTGGTTACCTTAAGTACTCGATAACCCTTAGTACTAGTGTCGGCATTCGTGATAAGCATTTCAGTGTTCCGTATTTGTGTGTTTCGCCAGCTTCTTCCTTGTCCTGGACTACATTGGCATCAACATGGCCTCCGTGAATTCTTGCATCAATCCAATTGCCCTGTATATGGTCAGCAAGAGATTCAAGGACTGTTTCAAGGTAAGAAGCAGCACTGATTTGAGAGACTTACAAACAGGTCTGTTGAGTAAAGGCCATCTGAGAGTGTGAGATGGTCACGTTTCCATCCAGGAGTCAGATTCCTCATTGTGGAGACAGCAGACACACTGTGATATCATGATGTATATGAGTGTTGGTCACCTGTACGCCGTCAAGTATAGACAGCCTATTCCTGGCAGATATGACTGTGTTAAGATAACAGATATCAAAATACAATCTTATCACAGAAATTTGTTTGCCTCCACTGCACTAAATAACACTTACATCCAGAGTTTAAAAAAAACTCATACATAGACATCATCCATGTACCCCTATACATACAAGAATGCACAATTAATAAAATGAGCCCTCATTTCCTGTAAGAGATAACTATGGAAAATGGCTGCTTAATGTAGCAGTTTTCCCAGGGACTTCTAAATCAATTAATATGATTTCATGTTCTCAAGCATTTTTCATTTATTCTTTTTCTTGGAGAAATCTTCTTTGCTTCCCATGTATTTGTATTAGAATCACCAGAATGTATGGTGAAATTATGCACTTCAGCCAGATTCTTAAACCCTAACTTAGATTTTCCTCCAAATCTCAGACATTTGACATGTTGTTTTATTTAATGAAGTAATGAAGTTGAATGTGGCAGATGAGTGAGTGCTGTATACCTCTGTCCACAGTCATGCCTGTGCTGTTGGTGGACATCCCCGGAAATGCTGGCTCTGGAGGAGAAGCAGACCTGCCTGAGGTCAAAGGTCAATGAGCAGGGCTCAGACCAGAGCAACTCCAAAGCTTCAAATAAGTACACGTCTGCCTGAAAGGAGTGGCCTCCATCTTAGTGTGGACTCTAGCCTGGAACACAACGGACATATACAGTCATAGAGGCATCCAGTATTCAAAAATGAACTGTGCCTTTTTCAAATATTTTTAAAATATATTTTGAGTTGTGTCAATTGCTGATGCATTGATACTCAATCATTCTTCAACACAGAAAGCTGAAAATGGACTTCTCTTCCTAGCTGTAGTTTCTCAGTGAATTATCAAGATAGACTTTGAAAAACAGAAAAAGAAAATACATTCAAATGGTAGCACATTTGCAACAGAACAACAGAAGCTTTTATAATTTTACATATTTCTGCAATTGTTCTAAACTTGAAACTGTGGCAAACATTTATGAATAACATTAAAACATAGGACATTAAAAACACAAATGACTGGTTGTAAGCCTGGAAAAGATTTAAATAAATGTCTTTGTTTCATTGTTTACTCACTTTGGTTCAGATCATGGTTCTAAAGCATGTAAGTTTGTTTGATCTGGAATGTGGTGTCTGTATGGAGCAATCAAAATAGCATTCAGAATCATGGAACGAAAGTACTTATAACACAAAGTACTTTAACTTCATCTGAAGGTCATTTGTCTTTAGGTTGAGTTCTACAGCAGTGCTCTACAGCAACTATGTGACATCCCGGAATAGTATTGTGGCTTACTGAGAGTGTGTGTCTGAAACATTCATAGGTTCAGCCCTTTCTGACGTTGAACTGGATGTTTTATTGTCTCTGTTCTGTTATGAAGAGTTTGGGTACAGTGACCATTTGTGGACAAAAGGACATGTGTTTTAGCCTTTGAAATGCCTCCCTTCATTTTTAACTCTCTTCATATACATCATTCTTTATTTCACCTTCAATCAAATTCATAATGAAATACATTAAAGTTAGAGTGACTGGAAGAAAAAAATTGGGCTTATATGGACAAGTAGTTTATTTACTGAAAAAGCCAAATAATTAATCACCTGTAACCAGTATCTTCAGAAGTTTTTTTTTGTTTTGTTTTGTTTATGTCGCCATCGGTCAGGAGCAGATTCTGACTAGAAACACTGAAATATATTATTAAATATATTGTTTGGAGCAATATTTCTTATTTAATTAAGGCATTATTAAGTGTTTTTACTCCTGTGCCTTGAACACTTCCATATAAATGATAGAATTTCTGTTAATTAAATGTAAGGTCTTGGACAGTTGTTTTCCATCTTACATTTTTCAAGTGTTTTTTTATTATATTATTCCTACAACAAACATTATCCTGTAAAACAATGTGTCGACATTGTATTGATAAAATGCAAAGAATTTATTTTGGTTTCTCCTGAATATCCCATTTACCATTTAAAATATGGTATTGTTGTATTGTCATTGTGACATTAGTATTGTAAATATTGTGTATACTGTAGTTCTAAAATGAATATTTTTGTCATACTGTATGAAGTCAAAACTGCAGTGATATTTCCTTATTATTGTCCTCTGCTTAATTGCAATGAAATGCTGAAAGAATGTATAGTTTTGCCATACATGTGTACATTTTGTTAAGTGATAGAAATCCAGAGTCAGCCAATATTGTAGAATTGTATAATTTGTTAAAAATGTATCCCCCTCGCATCACAATAAAAACACTGTTCTATATACTATTCTTCATCGGAATGTGTTCCAAGTTTATTCATGAAGGAACAATTTTAGTTGATAGACCTGAGTCAAATTCTGTCTAAGACCTATAGGAAAGATCTTCTAGAAGCCTCTTCTCTCTAAATCAGCCACAGAGTGTCATGTGCATTTTCGGTTTGTGTGTTGCTTAGTCAGCCATGGCATAGGAATTGAGTTTATCTTGGAGTAGAAATAAGGTGAAAAGGCTAAGTCAGGGATAAAACAGAATGTACTCAGGGATGTTCATGTGTTCTTGTACGATTTCATGCCTGTATTTCTGTTTGCCTCTGTGTTTACATATGAATGTCAATATTCCTGTACACTTGCATGCTAAATCATAGATTTGAAAGATTTCAAGCTTACCTCTGAATGGTACATTTGTTCACTTTATTAATGTTTTTTTTCTTGATAACTCCCCAGACAAATCTGCATGTGACATTCTTTCAGCCAAGATGTACCAGTTTATCTCAACAAAGTTTGCCAACCTGCCTGTTTCCACGCAGTAAATATTAGTGATCACAAATATAGCAGGTCAGTGTGTTGCAACTGTGCCTAGACCCAGCCAAGCAAGAACATGTTTTAGGAGAGGAATACCAGGGAAACCCACAAGGGAAAAATAAACAGTCATTGACCATTAATTGGCTCATACGACAACAGAATGAAACAAAAGTGCATTTTTACAGGGTGCAGTCTTTGAAACTGTATTTTCTGTGTTATCAATGTGTTGCTGCATACACAAGAAGACACATACCACATGGAGCAGATAAAAGAACAGGTGAAATGATTTCAGTATGTTAGTAGGACATACAGAGTGCAGAACGGCTCCAAATAAGGATTTATTACCTCCGCCAAAGATGCTATGTTATGATGTCCTTCCATCTGCTTGTCTGTCCCTCTGTGACAGACGTGTCTGGAAAAGTGATGGCAGGATTCCCACAAAATTTGCTGTGTGCGTCTGCCTTCCCAAGAGGAGGAAACCTATCGATTTCAATGAGCTCATGACCTTTCCTCTAGCACCACCATGAGGCCAAACATATCTCCAAAAGTACAGACTGGACTGCTAAAACATTTGCTGTGCACGTTCATGCCAGGGGAGTCTTGCCTTGGCGGAGTGAATTATTTCTAGTTTCTTTTCTGCTTTTTGTCACGTAAATTTATATGGAATGCTGTGCCACGCAGGTAATCTCCTTTCTTAAATGACTGATTTCGACTAAATAAAGTATTTTCCATTACCCCCAATTAAACTTGTGTTCGTTGAGAGTTTTGCTTCTGTACTATCCTGCTCAATATAAGCAAAAAAAAACTAGCTACCATTATTCCGCATTCGTCTGCAACACACTCCAGTGCAGTAGGTGGGGGTATGCAGCAGATTGTTTTTATGCCTCGCCAAGAAGTCCACCACCGATAGAGAAAGCGGAAGTTTTGTGGATTTACACTGATCTCCATTTTCTTACTGGGTGAGGGTTGAGTCTGACTGATGCCGAAGGTATCCATCTTTTCAAGTCTGAAAGCATTGCTCACCGACTCACTAAATAGTACATAACTACTTGTTTCCTCTATGTTTATCTGTTTTTTTTTTTGAACGACACTGCTACAATTTTATTGTTATGATAAATGGATAAAATACAGGCAACGGAAACATCCACCAACGATGGTTACGATCTAACTAGGTATATTGCGCATGTGTAATGAGCCTCATGGTGACTTCAACGTCTCTGCTAGGTGAAATTGTGACCCCTCTGACACAATAGTGATAGCTAGCTAGCTAGCTAGCTGATCTGTTGGGTTCGTGCTTTCGGAGTTGCAACCATGAAGACTAGTTGGGGGCTCCCAACGACTGAAATTAACTTGTAATTTCAAGAAACAACTCATTGGAATCTCCGACTCTGGACGTGGCACCGAATTAATATTTTGGGTGAGTAGCAATTTAAGATTTAACCCAAATGTTTCCCAAATGGGGGCTCAAATTGAGCGGCAGGCCGCGCGTATTTCCAGTCTCTGTTTGGCTGGCAGCTAGCTGTTATAGCCAGCAAGCGAACAACGCCAGCCCTGGCTTTAGAGTTTGTATGATATTTGCGTATATCGCGATTTGAATTTGAATTAACTTTACTGGGCATTGCTTGATTTTCGCCATTCTATCACATGCACATGCTTTGTGTATTCGAAAGGGTAGCTAACGACGGCGTAACTAGGTAGGTAGACGATGCAAATAGAAGACAATCGCAGCTAATTTTTGCGATCTTTGCTAACTCCAAGTCGTCAACTCATGTTACTAGTGACCGTACACGATTTGCATATTGGCAAAATACCATGTTTGTTTACAGTGAACAAGCTAGCTAGTTTAGCTGTTATTAATTGAAAACTTCAGTGCAGTGTTATAACGAATGGTAGCTAAGGTAATACAGACTGGTTGTTAGATGTTACAATAACGTAACTAAACTAATGTTAGGTGTAATAATAACGTTAAAATATGGTTTCAATTTTATGTGCGTAAGTAGTAAAGTTACAAACAGAGAACTAGCAAAATAAATTTCAGATTTGCTCAGAAACTATTTGAAATTACCCTTAATGTATTGGCAAGGCTTTCAAATTCTTATTTAAATACAGGAGTGTACAAACTTTATTGATTCAGATAGGTTACAGGTGCATGAGTAGTTTGCTCAATAATGCAACCGGGTACTGCGAGGCTGGTTTGTCAGTGAACTACTTGATACCAAGCTTGTTAATGAATTATTTTCTGTTTTGCCAGTAATAACATGAAATGGTAGATTGTTTGATGTGGATATACCTTGGCACTGGCCGCCTTGGGTTTATTTCACGCCTGTGGTACTAGCTAACGTTAATCGTTTTTAAAAGTTGCAGCCCTACAGAATGTCCAAGATAAGGCGGAAGGTAACAGTGGAGAATTCTAAGACCATATCTGACAGCAGCACCACCACCCCCCCCTCTCGCCGGCCAAGCGTGTTTGAGAGACTTGGACCCAGTACTGGAAGTAATGCTGCCGAGGTGTGTATCTAACTTTCTATTACACTTTGCTGTCTTGATGACACATGCAATTTAATTCAACAGTGTCTTTCTGCATTCTTGCGTCTTTCGAAGTCATTGGATCTGTGTCTATATGTGAAGTCATCTGGATGTGTGTCGCCTAATATGTGGAGAACGATGTTTAGTCTTGCTATATAATAAGTTTGATTCAAAGTGTAATTTGGGGTGTCCGGAGACCTCTGTAATTGTTTTTTTATCTGTTTGTTTTACTCAGACGCACTGTAGAAATTGGTTAAAGACTGGGAACTGCAGTTACGGAAACACTTGTCGCTACACACATGGAACGCAGCCACGAGGCAAAGGATTCAGTGGAACATACAGAAGGTTAGCCTACACCTCCGCTCAAAACAGTTCCCTGAGAACGTGACCGGATGAAAACACCTAACACAAGCTGGATGCTGTTTTGGCTGTGGTGTGAGAATTCACCAACGATTTTCATTGTAGCTTCTGAAAGGCTTCCTTTAATGTCGCTGTAAACCTTTTTGCGGTACGCTCTGAATGTCCTCTCTTTGCGTTTTCATATGAACTGATGTTTGTCCATTTGTGGCTCTTCTGCAAGCTTAATTTAAGAATTTAAGTGAGCATTCGTTCTGTTAGTCCAGACATGACAGACTTCCATTGCTCTACATCCCATTCAACATCTTGCTTTCATCACCTGCTGCGTCTGTGCCGGTGTGCATCCAGGTCATCAGAAAGGCCCACAGGCGATCTCAGAGAGAGGATGAAGAACAAGAGACAGGATGTGGAATCTGACGTCCAACAGAGAGACCTAGAAGAGCCCACGTCCCCTACAGCCAGGGTGAGCCTCTGTTTCCAGTACAGTCTTCTTGCCTAGTTTAATCTTAGTTTAGAATTAATTTAGTTTCCACAAACAAAACTTTATTTCCTCTAACCTTGATTTCCCCTAACATGTGTTCAGTTTTCCAAGAAGGAATTTGCACACTTTTAAAATATGGACCTCACCTGTACATTGTCTGTATAATGTTTTGCAAATGGACTTCTAAAAAAGCAGAAATCTTGGGGGAAATAAAAAAACATTACACATGAGTATATTTATATGTTTCCAGGTTTCGTTAGATTGAAGTTTTAAATTTTAGCAGCGAGATTTTAGGATTTGTGGAATGTTGGATTAAAGATCACAAAAGAGCGAACTCCTGCTAGCGAGGAAGAGCAGGCAGAGTGGGACGCTACCCGTGAAGGTAAAAAAACACCCGCCATCTTGAAGTCTTAAGTGCATGGAAATGAACCGCCATCGCGGTGAAGACCTCAGTTCATTGAAATGAAACATTCGCCATCATGTTAAAGTCTTCAACGCGCCTGAATTAGGTTTTCATGTATTCCTTCAGTTAATTGCAAATTAGTGGCAATTGTGACGTTGTACAATTGCTATGAAATGTGTTTAAGCTTTGAGAACATTTTTTTATTCTGAAACACGTAATTGTATGTGGTAATGACGGTCACCTGGACATGAATTGAGTCCTGACCTACCGGGTAGAGAGAAGTCTGCTTACCTGAGTGATGATTCTGTTGTGCCAGACTCGGATAACGGTGACTACGACTACGAGCTGTCTCTGGAAATGAAGAGGCAGAAGATTCAGCGCGAGCTAATGAAGCTGGAGCAAGAGAACATGGAAAAAAGGGAGGAGATTGTTATTAAGAAAGAGGTAAAAAAAAATTAATTAAGTTCATTAAAAGTTCACATTGCATTGCAGAGTTTACAGTGCTATGTTGCCTGAGGGACCACGGGTGCATAAGTGATGGTTGAAAGTTGAGGCAATGGAATCTGAATGAAATTATGATTTGCTTGCTGGGCCCAGTGATTGAACATACCATAATGTGTGTTAGATGAAACACGATCTTGGCATAATTGTCCAGTCAAGTTTGAGAGATTATTTTATGCCATTCTGGTGAAATATGAAAGGTGCTGGGTTACCAGCAGCATTGCTTCTAGAGAATTCTGTGAGAATTCTGTCAGTGTTACACTGGCAATGTGACACTCGCACTTTTGAAATACCCCACACCAAAGGTTTTGTCAGATTGCCAATTATGATTCAATATTGTTAACAGGAGCCGGCCAGCAAGAACAGGACCAGCAGCCTGACAAAGGTAAGCCTTCAATCCAGTATTATTCGCGGGCCTGTCTGTTATAATGTCTTCACCTTCGCTTTGTTTCAAACTGATCAAGTAGTCTAGCTGAATTAAGACTGCCTGTAGAAGTGTCTGGGGTGCCATTTTGCTTGGCGCCTGCTGTGCTGGAAATTAACAAAACACACTTGGAATTGTTATGAACCAAGATGGGCTGCATGTCACTGGCTTGGCACGTTTGGCAGTTATAATGTGCTTCTGTTATTTTTAGCACCTGACATACCTGCTGATGGTATTATCTATACAAAGCGTAATTAAAAAACCTTTATCTCATTGCATTGTGACCAGAAATTAACTGAGGTCTGAGGAAATATAGAAGTGACCTACAGGATGTTTTCAAAAGCACATGATGTGTTTATTAGTTAGTTGATACATTTTTCAAACCTTGTCTGTTTGAAAAAATCTTGTCGAGAAAGGGCCCTTTGTGTTCATGGCTCTACAATGCTCCCATTTTAGCAGCATTTGCCCCTGGAAATTGATTAGCGTTAGCGTGTTTCTAAAATTTTCAACTTGGGAGCACTTGGAAAAAATGTTAGGGTAGAGTCGTGGTGTTAATGGTGATGGTGTATTAATGGTGTGCATGCTTGTTGGGCTAGTTTCTGTCATAAGACAGGGTATGCTTGCGAAGCTTGCTCTTTAAATTCTCTTTTGGTCCATTTGGCTCCCCCAGATCTCTCCCGAGCCTGCCAGTTCTAAAGGATCCCCTTCATCTCGGAAGTCCAGCGGATCACCCAAGAACAAAACCGGGATCAAATCTGCGGGATCGGGCAAGAAGGAGAAGAAGGCGTCCGTCATCTCCTCTCCAGCGTCGGATCAGGCCAGGTTGGTGGGGGAGGGGCTACAGGGCGACCGAAGGGGAAAGGGAAAGGCGGAAGGGGAGCAACTGCGTCTGGCCTTGCAGTTGCAGCCCATTTGATATGACCACTTTGAAAATCCACGTCTGCTCAATCTTTCTGTGTGTGTGTGTAAGTTTGTGAGAGAGTGTGTGTGCGTGAGCGTGAGCGTGAGCGTGCGTGTGTGTGTGAGCGTGAGCGCGTGCGTGTTGGGGAGAGTATGCCTGACAGCTGAAGTGGGCTCTGCTGTCACCTTCTTCAATCTCAGGCCCTCCAAGACGACTCACAGCAAGAAGAAAGGCCCCCGTACCCCCAGCCCCCCTCCGCCCGTCCCGGCGGACAACCCTGTGGTGGGCAAGAAGCACAAGGGCAAGCACAAGAACAAGGAGAAGCTGGAGGAGAAGCCCAAGGAGGGCAAGGAGCGGGGGAGGGACACGGAGAAACACAAGGAGAAGAAGGAGAAGCGCAGGTAAAGGGTCTGAGGAGGGGATGCTCCTGCTTGGAGGCCGGCTCAGTGACGCTCATGGATGGATGTGAACCGTCACACTGCTCGTCACTGAAGGAGCGCCAAGCACTGCCTCTTTTTCTCAATGTTCTAGAACATTCTAATGTCTTTAGAATGGTCTTAGTCTGAGTTCTAGAACTCCAATGCTTTCGATTACCAGCAGCGATTGTTACATCAACATTAGAATGTCTTTTAACTGAACATTCTAATGCTGATGTCACAATCGCTACTGGTAATTGAAAGCATTTTGAGAAAAACATTCCAAAAAACCTACAAAGGGTTAAAGAAATGTGCATCAGTCCCACTTGTGTTTGTGGTGCAGGGACCGCTCGGAGAGCTCCCATAAGCAGAAGAGGTCTGTGACCCCCGAGGAGCGTTCTGGCAGTGCCTCCTCCCCTTCCAGGGAGGTGTCACCCTCCCCAAGACTGGCACCCCCGAAACCCTCTGCCATCACCTCTCCACCCCCTAGGTGAACACCGAGTCTGCATGTCACATTGTAGTATGTTACAGTGGAACAGTCTAACATTGGTTCTGACAAAAAACTTTACAAAGAGGCTACCTACAAATCGCAGGGAGTTCTTTGTTGTACACTGATAATACGCTGATAAGAGTGAAGTGAACTAGGCCTGTTTGTTTTAAGTCTATAACCATCGCACATTACGCAGCAGAGCTTCAAAAGCAAGCCTACCCGACATCGTATCACAGCTCTGATCTGTTGTCTCTTCCCCTCTGCCTTCCCCGCCCCCCGCAGGTCCCCGACGCCCCCCCGGCACCACCGCACCCCCACGCCCCCCCGGCACCACTCCCCCTCGTCCCGCTCGGGGTCGTCCACCCTGCGGCACTCCGCGTCCCCCCGGCGCCGACGCTCCGCCTCCCCAGCGTACTTGCGTGACCCCGCCTCCTCGCCCGCGCAGAGGCGCTCGCGGTCCCCCGTGGCGACGGCCCTCGCCGCCTCCCCGCCGCCCAACCGTAGGCCCAGCCCCTCCCGCCACCACTCCCAGGGCCGGGAGAGGGGCGGGGCCGAGAGGGAGAGGACCCCGCCCCTGCAGGAGCGGCGGCTGGAGCGCAGAGACGGTACGCTGCGTTACCGCCACGCCCACACTTTTAATCCTTCACCTGTGATGTCATCAACAGGAGGGTTTTACCAGGATTTTCTTCATGGAGTGGCCAGGGGGGGCATGTCATCTCTAACTGTTCTATTAGCCAATGAGTGTGCTATTTTAGGGTAGAAAAATAGGGGTGGCGCCTGGGGTGGCCAATCAAATTCCACAGGTGGGCAGTGCCACACCGGCCACTGTATTGGACATGACCCTGGTCATTAAGCAGCCTTCAGGTTAGGGTGGAATAATCAGTAACTCTTACACAAGACTGCAGCACTCCCAAAATAAAGACTGGCTACTTGCTTCACAACCATGATGCTGTTGCTGTTGGTCAGCCCGTTCAGGAGGCTCTGTTTTGCTGTGTGGGCTCGCTGAGCGGCTGAATGGGGTGTTTCTCCGCAGAGAGCCGCGGGAAGCGGGAGAAGGACTCCCGGGAGGACCGGGAGTTCGAGGGCGAGCAGAGCGCGTCGCGGCAGTCCCGCGACGACGGGGGGAGCAGGGAGGGGCGCGAGCGGAGGGAGGCGCGGGACCGGCGGGATGGCCGGGACTCGCGGGAGCGCCGCGTGGAGCCGCGCTCCGGACGCGACTCGCTGGAGTACCGAGACCGCGACCGCGACAGGGAGCGGGACCGCGACCGCGACCGGGCCGACGCCCACAGGAAGGAGGAGACGACGGCCCCGGAGGAGCGCAGCTACGGGAGAGGCCACGCCCGCGAGGAGGCCGCCCGCCCAGAAGGGAGGACCGAGGTGCGGGCGGAACCCAGGGCCGAGTCCAGGGTGGAGCCGCGCCCTGAGAGACCTGGCAGGGGGCGGGACCGCGGCACAGAGGCAGGCGAAAAGGGTGAGAACACAGCTACAGCAGTTAATGTGTAAGAATGCTAGAATGTTCCGAGAGCGCTCCAGCTGAGAGTGTAAGGATGCTAGAATGTTCTGAGAGCTATAGCTGAGAGTGTAAGGATGCTGGAATGTTCTCTAGAGGGTTCCAGCTGAGAATGTAAGGATGCTGGAATGTTCTGAGAGCTCCAGCTGAGAGTGTAAGGATGCTAGAATGTTCCATGAGTGCTCCAGCTGAGTGTAAGGATGCTAGAATGTTCCATGAGTGCTCCAGCTGAGAGTGTAAGGATGCTAGAATGTTCCATGAGTGCTCCAGCTGAGTGTAAGGATGCTAGAATGTTCCATGAGTGCTCCAGCTGAGAGTGTAAGGATGCTAGAATGTTCCATGAGTGCTCCAGCTGAGAGTGTAAGGATGCTAGAATGTTCCATGAGTGCTCCAGCTGAGAGTGTAAGGATGCTAGAATGTTCCATGAGTGCTCCAGCTGAGAGTGTAAGGATGCTAGAATGTTCTCTTGAGGGCTGAGCTGAGAGTGTAAGGATGCTAGAATGTTCTCTTGAGGGCTGAGCTGAGAGTGTAAGGCCGTGTGCTGTAACTGTGTCTCCAGGCGGGCGTGCCTCCAGAGGCTCCCAGTTCGACAGCGGCAGCGGCAGCAGCAGCGGAAACCTGCACGAGAACTGGGAGTCCCGCGGGAACTTCGCGGACAGGAGCGCGGAGAGAGGGGCCGACCGCGACCGCTACGACGGAGACCGGCGCGGCGAGCAGGCCCGAGACTCCTCCTACGACCGGAGAGGGGGGCACGCGGAGCGCGACCGCAGGGAGAACCGGGAGAGAGGTTAGCGTCCGCACCCCGCCACACAAAGTCTTATCAATGTAGCACTGTGTTCCTTTCTGGGTGTCTGTTGGTAAATGACGGTGTAGGCTGTCTCTCACACAGAAGCTGACTAGTTCATTTTAAGGCAGCTGCTTTCAGTTTGAGACACAGGTTTATAAATGGCAATAACGTACCTGTACCTTCTTGGTCTTATCACACATTTACGTTCCAGAGACAAACACTCTCCCCTGAGACTAATGCTCTCCCCCTGTGTAAGTCACTCTGGGCGCTAGCGTCTGCTAAGTGATTGTAATGTAATGTAATTCAGTCACCTGCTTGCTTTGGGTGGACACATTGCACCAAAGCACTTTCCGCATGCTGTGAGCTTTGAAGGTAAGTTTGCAGTTTGGATTTGCATAGTTCTGCAAACAGCTTTTCAGGGGCTTGAAATGAACAAGAAAATGGACGTAATAAAAAAAAAGTAATAGCGCTTTTTTACATTAACATTGTACATTAGTAATGGCCTTTGTGAAAAAATATTCACTGTTGTCTGTTGACAAAACTTTACTTCGGTGTTTCGTAGGTGACTTGGGTGCATTAACTGTCTTAACGACTACTTGTATTTTTTCCATAGATTGCGTTGTTGCCGTTCTCGTTGTTAGTGTTAATCAGTTTAACCATCAGGGTCCAAGTTGAACTATGCGGTTGTTCCCTGCACTTGGACCGGTACTTCTCTCTAGGGGTTTCGTCATACTTGTTCCTGGTTATGGTTATACACTTTGTTGTACGTCGCTCTGGATAAGAGCGTCTGCCAAATGCCTGTAATGTAATGTAATGTACTTTTTGTTTACAGAGGATACAGTGGAGATTCAGTGTGCGCTTTTGTTTCCGTAGAAACGAGAGCGTCATCTCCCGCCAGACACCAGGGCCGCGGCGAGGATTCTGAGCGGGACCGCGAGGACCGGAGGGAGGACAGGAGAGAAGACCGCCCCCGCGATAGAGACAGGGAGAGGGAAAGGGAGAGAGAGAGAGAGAGGGAGAGGGAGAGAGAGAAGGACAAGGAGCGGGAGAGGGAGAAAGAGCGGGAGACTGAGCGAGAACGCGTCCGAGAGAGGGACAGGGAGAGGGAGCGCGAGAGAGACCGCGAGAGGGAGAGAGAGAGGGAAAGGGAGGAGAGGGAGAGGGAGAGAGAGCGGGAGGAGAGAGAGAGGGAGCGCGAGGAAAGGGAGAGAGAGAGGGAGCGGGAGAGGAAGGAGAGGGAACGAGAGAGGGAGCAGAGAGAGCGGGAGAGGCAGAGGGAATGGGAGGAGCGAGAGAAAGGGAGGGAGGAGAGGAGGGAGCGGAGAGAGGAGCCGAGAGAGGAGCGGTCTTCGCTCAGAGAGTCCCACGAGGACCGGAAGACCAGGTGAGCGCGCTCTGGGCTCCTGTTTTATTTGGGCTTTTTGTGCTTGCATACATTTACATTTCCCATTCGCATGAGGGCAGGTACTGAGGTTTTTACCATGTCTGTATCAGACTATATCTGCGTATCTCATACAAAGCATTGGTGCAGTCAATTCAGATTCAGTTGCACACCTTAAAACTTGATCCCCAACTTTTATGTGTCCCTAAAAAATATTGGTTAAGTGCTTCAGATGAGACCTGTGCACTCATAATGGCTGAAGCTAAAATTCTCCCCAGCTGAGTTCATCACACATGCTCGTTTTTGCTGGATGGGATGTGCTTGTGCAGGGGGTGTGTTCTGTGATTGGGCCTCATTTCTTGCCGCCTGATTGGTGCTGATCACACGGCTCCTCAAGCTGTGATAGGTGCACAGAAACAGGATTGCTCCTGACTCCCCCCCCCTCCCTCTCCTGTGTGTGTCCAGCCGTAAGCGGCACCGTGTGGAGAGCCCCCCCAGCCCACGCCCGTCCCCCAAAAGAGCTCGAGAGGCCAGCCCCCCCGACAGCGATGGCTACAACAGCAGCGAGGAGAAGAGTGAGTGTCCCTGACTGTCTGTCGGTTTGTCTGTGTGAGTGTGTGAGTGTAAAAGCGTCTGTGTGTGAAAGTTTGTGTGTGTGTGACTGGCTCTTTATGTGTGTGTGTGTGTGTGTGTGTTCGTATGAGTCGAGTTCATGAGTGTGTGTGTGTGTGAGAGATTGCGTGAGTATGGCTGTCTCCTTACGTGTGTGTGTGAGAGTTTGTGTGAGTGTGGCTTTACGTGTGTGAGTGTGTGTGTATGTGTGTGTGAGAGAGATTGCGTGAGTATGGCTGCCTCCTTACGTGTGTGTGTGAGAGTTTGTGTGAGTGTGGCTTTACCTGTGTGTGTGTGTGTGTGATGCGTGAGCTGCACGTGTGTGTAACACGTGTGTGTTGGGTCCCGCAGGAGGAGAGAAACACCGGCTCCTGAGTCAGGTGGTGCGCCCCCAGGAGCCCCTGCGCTCCCCGCCCGCCGCCCCCGGGGAGGAGAAGTCCAGCCGCTGGAAGGAGGAGGAGCGGCGGCCGGAGAAGAAGGAGGCGAGCAGGAGCCGGCACGAGGAGGCGGAGCCGCGTAGCGAGCGCGGCGCGGGCAGGGCGCCCGAGCGGCGCAGCGGGGAGCACGTCTCCGACGGCCCGGCCGCCGCCGCGCCCGCCGAGGCCCGGCGGGGCAAAGACCGGCAGGACTCCACCCCTCCGGCCCCGCCCGCCCCGCCCCCCGCGCAGGAGGACAAGGGAGCCCCGCCCCCGGCCGCCCACGAGGAGGGCAAGAAGAACAAGAAGTCCCAGAAGAAGGGGCTGAAGAAGAACCGCAGGGAGGAGGACGGGGCGGGGGCGCCCGAGAGGACCACCAACCCCGAGCCGCCCGCCCCCGCCGTCCTGCAGGCCCCGCCCCCCCTGCTGTCGCCCCGCAAGGCCACCAAGAAGAAGGCCCTGGAGAAGAAGCGCAAGCGCTCCCGGGGCGGGGACTCGGACGCCTCCGAGGACGAGCCGCACCACCAGCAGCCCAGCAAGCGCAAGCGCGGCCCCCGGACCCCGCCCTCGCTGCTGCCGCTCCCCCCCAGGGAGCAGTCCCCCCCCCAGAAACCCGGCGCCGCCGTGGAGCCGGCCCAGCCGCCGCCGCAGCCTGCCAAAGCGGACGCCGCCTTCAGCGACTGGTCGGACGAGGAGGTGCCCGCGGCCCCCGTGGAGAAGCCGCGGCCGGAGCCGCTCCGCAGGGGGCCCAAGGCGGGGGCCAAGGAGCCGGCCATCGCCCCGCTGCTGCCGCAGGAGCCCCCGCCGCTCCCGCTGCAGCCCCTGCTCCCGCAGCACCTCCTGCGCAAGCCGCCCGCCGAGCAGAAGCGCAGCAGCAGCCTGGGGAGCAACCAGAGCCGCGCCTCCTCCCGCCGCCTCCGCTCGCCCTCCAGCGAGTCCGCGCACCGCGTCGCCCCCGACGACCAGCCCGGCGCCCGCCCCCGCAGGGGCCGCCTGCAGACCGCCGCCTCCCGCGACCGGGAGAGGGAGAGAGAGAGGGAGCGGGAGAGGGACCGGGACCGAGAGCGGGAGAGAGAGAGGGAGAGGGAGAGAGAGAGGGAGCGCGACAGGGAGAGGGAGAGGGCCGCTGCTGTGGAGCCCACGGAGAGGAGGTCCCGCATCGACCAGCTGAAGAGGGGAGAGCCCAGCCGCAGCACCTCCTCCGGTAAGGGAGCTCCTCCATTTAGAATGGAACTGGATAAATGTGTCCTTACCGCATGGCGCTTGTTTTAGATGGGTGTAAATGCTTATGTGAATATTAGTGCTTAATGTCGGGGCGTGAAAAAGATCACAGCAGCCCACAGCTCTCAGGCTCCCATGTTGTTTAGTAAACTGTGACCCTGTTTTGCTTGGTTGGGACTCTGTGCTTGCGGATGTTGGGTTGATTTCCGGATTGTTCCGTGATGGCGGTGTTTCCCCCTCAGACCGGCAGGACTCGCGCAGCCACAGCTCCCGCCGGAGCTCGCCGGAGTCGGAGCGGCAGGCCCGCTCCCGGGCGGGGTCCTACGACAGCCGCGAGCGCGACAAGGAGCGCGAGCGCGAGCGCAAGGACCTGCGGCCGCAGCCGCGCGACTGGGAGCGCCCGGAGCCCGAGGCGCGGGACTGGGCCGGGCGGGGCCGGGAGCCCCTCCCCCTGCTGCTCCGCGGCCGCGAGGCCCTGAGGGAGCGCGAGCTCCGCGAGCTCCGCAAGAGGGAGGCGGAGCTGGAGCGGGACAACCGCCACCTGTCGGAGAGCCTGCTGCTGCACGAGCGCGAGCGGCTGCTGCCGCTGGACCTGCCGCCGCACGCCGAGCTCAAGCCCCGCCCCGACCCCAAGGCCGAGCGCGCCGAGCCCGAGCCGCTCATGGCGCCCCGCGAGCCCGCCCCCGCCGAGACGGACAGGCCCGCCGACGGCCTGCACGCCCTGGAGGAGCCGCGCGAGGCCGAGCGGCCGGACAGCGTGGACGGTGAGCAGGCCCGGCGCGGCGTCCCCTCCCAGACTGCACTGGGGCTGCAGCTGAAACTGGTGCACTGTGTCATTCAGTCACTGTGAAATTAGCCAAGAAAATGCCTTTAGATTTGGAAGGACAGCTTTGCAGCCCCCAAAACATTTGGTTGTAAGGGAACTTGGATTTAAATCAGTTTTAATAATTAATGAAGCAATGTTGGTCTTTGTGCTAATATAGGGTATTAGCTTTATGTTTATGCATATGTTTTATGGGACCTTGAGATAACAGAAAATTATGTCATAAATGTAGAAAGATGATGTGTGCAGTTGCTGAATTGGCTAAAATGACTAAAGTGTCTGTGATCCCTGTCTTCTGTGCAGAAGAGGATGATGGGAAGGTGGAGGACGCACAGTCGGCGGTGTCGGGAGGCGAGGAGTACGAGCCAATCAGTGACGACGAGCTGGATGAGATCCTGGCTGACAGCGCGCAGAAGAAGGAGGACCAGCAGGAAGAGGAGAAGATCCCAGGTATGTCCACAGGTGGCGCCAGTCACACCAGCTCTGCTCTGTTGAAATCCATCTTTCCCCCTTTCATCACAAACTCTTCACCTTTCTCTGAGTGACTGCCATTGACTCGGTCCTGTTTTTGACCTTTGAAATGTGTGAAATGCACAGAAAAGACTTTTACAATGCGGAAGTACAGGGTGCCATTAAGCATTCCTGATGAGTAGTCTGTCATGCAAAAGAAGTGACGTATGTTGTTTACAAAATCAGGAAAGTGAAATCAGATTAAAATACCAGTTTAGTACTTGTCATTTGAGATGCATGGAATCACGTTATACTGTGGCAGTGAAGGAAAGAACCTTGTTCATTGATTAGTTGTGCCCAGGAACCTGTTAACTAATTGAGGTCCTTATTCGAGGGCAGAAAAGCCCTTTTAACTTTGAGGTCTTGAGTTTCCGCCTCTTCTTTGAGTGAACCCTGTGAAGAGTAGGTTTTTTGGAATTTTTTTCCCCCAAAACTCTTAAACCAGTGTTCGAGAACTCCATTGCTTTAAATCTCCCACAGTGATTGTTAGGTCAGCACTGGAATGTTCAGTTGAGAAGGGTGTAATCACACAGGAGCTGAAGGGTTAAGGGGAGTGGTTTGGCTCAGAGAGTGTGACTGAGCCTGCGGTGCCGTGTCCCTGCAGGGCCCCTGGACGTGATCGATGTGGACTGGTCCAGCCTGATGCCCAAGCAGAAGGCCGAGCCGCGGGAGGAGGGGGCGGCGCTGCTCCGGTTCACCCCGGGCGCCGTCCTCCTCAGGACGGGCGTGTCCCGCCGGCTGGCCGGGCCCCAGCTCCTCGCCCGGGTGAAGGAAGCGTGCCAGGGGGAGCTGCAGGATCCCAAAGGTAACGGAGGAGAGGGGGAATTTGTGCTGCCCCCTTTAGAACACTCACCCTGTCAAACGACCATTTCAGTTTTTCTGCCTCAGGCCAAGCGTCTTTCAGTATTCACAAGTACGTTCTGATATGTTTGTGCAGATATCTATGGTTGCTTTGCTTTGATGTATACCCTGTTGAGCAGTAAAATAAGTATTTGTCAACTCTTAACTACACCTGGGAGTGGGATTTGACACTGGGCCACTTGAGTGATTTCCACTAAACTGAATAAAAATACCACAGAAATCTGAATGCACACGTTGTCAGTTAGTAGTTATAATTTGAAATTTCATGTTAATACATGTGTATAGGCATCTTGTCATTCCCTGCAAAAATATTAGGTTTAGCAGAGTGAATGGTGTAATTATGGTCAAATGGGAAATCTAGATCACTGGTCCAACCCCACTCGCTCTCCTCCAATCAGATTTAGAGCAGCTGTTTGAGCACGACCTGGGTGCCTTGAACATGGCCGCCCTGAAGAGGCGGGAGGAGAGGGCGGGGCTGCTGCGGAACCTGGGGCCCTGCTGCAAGGCCCTGTGTGCCCGCAGGGACCTGGCCATCCGCCGCCAGCTGCTCAAGAACGACAAGGTGCGTTCTCCCATCTCCCCTGCCCTGTACCCCCCTGCACACTCCCATCTCCCCTGCCCTGTACCTCCCTGCACACTCCCATCTCCCGTCCTGCACACTCCCATCTCTCCTGTCCTGCACACTCCCATCTCCCCTGCCCTGTACCTCCCTGCACACTCCCATCTCCCGTCCTGCACACTCCCATCTCTCCTGTCCTGCACACTCCCATCTCCCCTGCCCTGTACCCCCCTGCACACTCCCATCTCCCCTGTCCTGTACCTCTCTGCACACTCCCATCTCCCCTGCCCTGTACCCCCCTGCACACACTTATCAGCCCCGGTCATGCTGTAGTGAAGCCCTCTGGGCCTGTGTAACCGCGCCGGCTCTTCTCTCCCTGCAGGGGAGCACCAAGCACATGTACGCGGGTGCGCCGCTGGTGGACGCCGAGCTGCTGCAGCTGAGCGTGCGCCTCTTTAAGAAGAAGATGAGCCCGTGCCAGCCTCAGGGCCAGGACAAGGCCGAGCCGGGCGTGGCGCTGCCCGAGCCCGTCGCGCAGCCCGAAGTGTGTGTGCCCTGAGAGCGCTTTAAAAGAACGGGCCACAGATCCAGGATCAGCTCACCCCGTCCCCGTTACTAACCCCAATCATTTCCTTCAAAACCTGAGACTGACGCAGGGTCATTGTTTTGGGGGAGTGTAATCTGTACAAAGCATGACATATGCCATAGAGACTGCCGGATGTGCTAGCCTATGGAGGAAATGAGGTCCTGTCAATTGAACTTGCTGAGAAATGTTGACACAAAGCAGTGAGATGCTGTATACACGACTCTTTTGTTTTGTATTAGAACAGCATGGTTTTTTTTTTTTAACTTGTCTTTTTAACAATGTGCTGTACTGAAATTCAATTTTTTGTGCATCAGTTAGTAAAAATAAGCCTTACAATTGGTCACTCTTTGAGTGAGGTTTGTTCCTGATTTTAACTTTCAAATTCAGATGTCAGAGTTCTGTAAAAACAACAAATCCTCTCACGTTTACCTCCACAGGCTGAGGACGAAAACTTTTTTGATAATATTTTATAGATAAATTATTTATAAGTGACTAAAAATATTTTTTTATTCTAAATTTAAAAACTGGTAATGATATTGCTTTTTATAGAAGTTGAGGTTACATATTGAGCAGTTATGGCTAAAATTTTCTTAGGCCCTTTATCTCATGAACTGCTCTTTTGAATATAAAAAAAAAATCTAAAACATTTTGAACCACTTTGAAACAGGTGTGCCAAAACAGTATGTCTCATAACTGCTTATAGTACTACTTTTGTATTGCATGCACAATAGATGTGCAGTTCATTTGACAGTTTGTCAAACTATTTTTCAGATCAACCTTTGTATTAGAAGAAAAACAAAGTTTAATTATTAATTCCAGCATCTCATAGAAGTTCCTTGGCTATGTTTGAAAAATAACATCTGCCTCGTACTTAAAACATTTCACTAAATTTAGAATGTTACATGTTTGAAGACTTTTTTTAAAGGAAATTTTTTTTTAAAAGCACCCCAAGTTCTGTGGTGCAGACACTGGGCAGAATATGAAGACCACCTAAGATTGCGGCCATTTTATTTGAAATCCCATTCATCGCTCATTCATCAATAGCTCAGAAAAAGTCCATATTCAAAAAAGACCATTTTTGTTCATTTCAAGATTTATTTTCATACCAAAAAAAAACAAAACAAAAATGTAACGCATAACTGAGAAGACGTGGGTGTGCACTGTGTTGGCCTGTCAGGAGGCTGGGGGTTATTTGGCGGGCTTGGCCTCGGCGGGGTTCTCTCCCGTGTCCAGGGTTTTGAGAAGCCGGAAGAGCCCGGCGGCCTCGCGTATGCGGCTGAACTCAATGCAGAAGGCCTGCACCTCGATGAACAGGTCCTGCACGTTGATGATCTTGTTTCGGATCAGGGACTGCAGGAACACGCAGACCAGCCGAACCAGACGGTTCTGCGTCGGAAAGGAACGTTCAAAATGAGTCGCGCGGGTCAACTTAAGAACGGTAGCTGACAGACTGTTGGCTTTGTCTAAGACGGAAGGGCTTGATGAATGGGAGGGTTCTGTGCAACAGTGCAGATTGTTGTATAAACGCTGTACATACAGGACAAAAATCCATCCCTAATGTTGGATGCCATTATTGAAGCCACTGGTTTGACTCCTCAGGGATTTGAAACCACAACCCGGTGATGTCCAGGTGGGCATAAACACCCAATGACTAAAGGCTATTCACAAATTCCTCACCTGCATGTACTTGTCTTTGATTTGCTCACAGGTGGAAATACAGTTGGAGATGTACAAATGGATGAATTCTGGTGGAAGGTCAACTGCTGTAGTCAATCTGTATGACAGAAAAAACAGGAAACGCACAGACGATCAAAGCTGTCCCAGTGTGAAAATCTGATTACCTTTTTTCATTAGAGGGATGTACCGTGTATTTCCACATTTTTTGTGGATCGTTTTGTGGAATCTCTTATAAAGCTTGGTGATTTAGTACTGCTCTTCAGTTGGACATGAAACACCTCGCGCCCATTTCAGACTTGCAGTCATCCTTAACATACTCAACAGAACACCACAGATGCAGATACATGCTTGCATCCACGTATGGAAATGTGTGTGTGCACACTATGCGACGGCTACCTGTTGACCACCTCCATGGAGTGCAGAGACATGTCCATGTTGACGAGCACAGAGAAGTACTCCGTGATCTGACTGGACTGCATTAGCTTCAGCAACATCTCTATGGCAACCAGCGGATTGTTCTCCACCAGGTCAGGCAGCTTGGCTGGGGACAGTCCTATGTGGTAGACCAGCTTTGGCTCTTTCTCCAGTTCTCCCAAGAGCTGCGCAGAACAGACAGAACAACTGCTCATGGTCGATCACCCAAACAGCATTTCCAGCTATGAATGTTATTCCTGTACTTACCCTTTTGTGCAGCACCATGACGCATGTTATTACGCAAAGTCTAATGGTGGTGTTAGTTTCCACTTCACTTTGGAGTAATAAATACTAGGCATAACGTGAATTTATGATACAAACAGTGCATGGAAATTTGAATGTCTTGTGTGTCCCACTGGTTTTGTTACTGCACTGTGGCATTTGGTGTGTGAGACTGGTCTTGTTACTGCACTGTAGGGTCTCCTATGAGGCTGGTCTTACTACCGCATGGTGCGCTGTCGGGTCTTGTTACTGCACGGTGCGCTAAGGGGTCTCATTATTGTGCGCTATGAGTTGTGAACCTGCCTGGGCTTGCTGCTGTGCAGAGAGGGGGCTCTTGAAGGCCTTGGACATGATGCGCTTGATCTCCACGCCAGTGCTGTTCCTCACGCACATGGAGCGGTCCCACTGCACGCAATGGTCCGGCTCCGAGGGGTTCAGCCACGCCAGCTCGTCCTCACACACATGCAGAGGCGGCGGTGGCCGGATGAACTCTGGCCGGAAGTGACCTGATGGGTGCGTAAAACCGTATTCTCTCATTTCTGTTCCTCGACCATAAAATGCACAGAGAAGGCTGACATGCAATGAATCGCACTTACTCTCCAGCGGTGGCCTTGGCCCAGTGACCAAGGCCTCTGTGATCTGATTGGCTACAGAGCTGTCAAATCCTGAATTGGACGAATCTGGGTCTGGATCGTTAAGGATGCTAGGAAAACTTGCCTTACTTTGAGTGGGTAACTCTGACTGTCTCTCTGAAAAGCAAAAGGAAGCATGTGTTCATTACACATTAAATTACTACATGTTAATATATTCTAAATATGCCTACATACACTTGTGGTTCTCTACAGAGACACATATTCAGTAACAACACAAGGTCTTGCGTAAAGTTTGTGAAATTATTGTATTGTTGTAATTAATCCAACTAAAGAGTAGAGAACATGAAACAGGAGACATCGCAAATGAGAGTCACCCACCGGCCAGGGCAAGTTGAAGCCCACTTATATCTATGGACTGCGGCATGTTGCCTACATCCATGCATGACACCTGTCTGGGCGTCTTCTTAAACAGCTCCTTTGGAGGGGCTAGCATGAGCTGGGACAGGAAGAACTTCTCCTGCTGTGTTATAGGTGGAAGAAACCCTGCAAATATTCAAATAGTGTGCCATTTATGCAATTGATCTGAAAACACGTATATTAGGCATTTCAGCTGTATGTAAGCAACGTACCAGACAGTGGTTTCTCCTGCTCTTCCCCAACTGGTGAGGGATTCAAAAGATGGGCAAAGACCGCAGCAAAAGGATTGGCGGCGAGAGGCTCCGTGCGGTACATTTCCCAGAGCAGGTACAGAGCCGTAAGGCGTTGCGGCGAACTGGGCAGGACTGCGAGGAGGTCCGGTTGTTGTAGCAGCATCACCAGAACTGAGCCCACACGGAAATGTTCTGCTTTCCCAAAGAAGTGATGGAAAGCAGTTGACAGACTCTCGAATGTGTTAGCACAGGCGTCTTCGGAGATTATGCCCAACAGATTGGACAGCTCCTTTGGTGCCAGGGTCATTGTTGTTTTGTTATAGCGCCAAACTGCAGAAGCATTCACTTATTTTTCAGTTTATATCAAGGACAAGCTAGCTAGTTAGCTAACTCCTCATCCTAAATGCCCACTCTACAACCTAAAACTAGTCGCTAACTAGCTAGCTAACGTTAGCTACAGTAACAATGCATAATAATCCTCAATGAATTCCTTGTCGAAAATCAAACTTTTTACAGTTAAATTATTTATAGATAAACAATTAAATACTACATTAGTTGATAAATCTCAAATATACAAATATGGAAGCTGTCAAAAGTACCTTCTATTAACTAGCTAGCTAGATTTATAACGATGCATTCAACTTTGTTTGCTACTACCATAACGATCATGTACGGCAATTCAGTAACTTCACAACAGATATCTGTCGGTTTACGACAAAGATAAGCATTGTGGGACAAGTAGTATAATCATATTCTTCCCCAAGATGCCTGTAGTAGCATTTACCGTGTGAACACTCGGCTTTCTTCCTTTAAATAGCTCATTGTAATTCATAATCAGTTTTTAAAAGGTAGATATTTTATAACAAACGTATATACGCTAAGACTTAGCAATATTATTTGTTTGTCTTCCTGAAAGCATTATTTTTCCGTGAACCGGATATAATTTCGTTTACCTGGTTTAGTATTACCCAGAAGACCTTGGTTCTTCCTTTCCGACATTTCCCTGGCAGAGTGAGTACTTTCTGAGATATATCGCATGTACAATCAAACTTCATCCTGGCCCAGAATACGTGAAATATAACATGTTGATCGCACATCTACACAATATAATACTTAATAATCAATTTCATGTCATTTTGAAAAGTTTACTGCATAAATTTGCCCGTTAGACTAGATCAGATTTGGAGATTCGGGGAACACTGGAAACACATTCGTGTGATGTTCATGCGGCAAAATAATAAAAAGATTGTATGTTTATCTGCGCAATATGTCGATGTGTGTTTCACTCGAAAAAATTTGACAGTAAGGATAATTTGCAAAGTCAGTTGTCAATTCATGAGCTGTAATGGAAACTACTGTTGTGTACAAGCAGTTAATAGCTGCATTCGAGTGTAGCTAGGTAATGCTAGCGAAGTTAAAATGGTAGCTATAGGTAGCTTTTACTCTTCATGCATTTTGGCCTGCGCAGGCAATAAACTTTGACAAAAGACATTTGCAAGGCAGAACCGATGTATTTTTGCAACCTGTCGGCGAACATTGGTTAACTGTTTGTAGTGTGCGTTCAGCTAGATGTATTAAATGAAATCTGTCCACCACGACCTTATAGAAGTCTGTTTCCAAACGGTGCGCGTTTTGCCAGTTAAACTGATTCAATTTTTCTCTTTTTCCAGATGGCTCCCATGAAGAAAGGAGAGAAAAAGAAGGGGCGTTCTGCCATCAACGAAGTGGTGACCAGAGAATACACCATCAACATCCACAAACGCATACATGGAGTGTGAGTATCCCCCTTGGGACATTTGGTCACCAAGTCCATTGTCAGAGGTGGACATATTTGTCATTATATATGTTGGGTGGAGGCATTGGGGCTAGCTTGCCTTGGATGAGTGCAGCACAACAAATTTGGAGTAGCAGAATAAACTAGTATCTCTGCCAGTTAAACAGGTAAGTTTCAAGGCATACATTAAGCAAAGTTGTTACACTGTTCTGTTGGGGACAGCTTGCAGTTCCTTCCATTATCCTGTGTTTAGCGATAGTAAGAGGAGGAAAGGACAGGTTGCCGTGGTATGTTGCAAGACGGTGCGGTACACCCAGAACCAAAATTGAAAGTGGTAGGCTGCTTCATACCGGATACCTGCTTCATTGGCTGCTAACAGTATAATTGGTGCTGAATGATAGTATAACTCTGTTTTCAAATATTTGATGTCCTTATCCATCTCCTTAGCAAGAAGGATAGTTCTGAGCCACACTGTATTGTGATCTAATGCAAAGGACTGGTGATTCAGATGTAATGAGCTCTAATGGTTATCTTGCAACTCCTCAAAGTATTTACAGCGCTCTTTCTGTGCTTCAGGGGTTTCAAGAGAAGAGCTCCCCGTGCTCTGAAGGAAATCCGCAAGTTTGCCATGAAGGAGATGGGAACTCCTGATGTCCGCATCGACACGCGTTTGAACAAGGCCGTGTGGACCAAAGGCGTGAGGTATAGTGAAATATGATTAATGGCAATTTGAAGTGCTGTATTGAATATGAGTTGTCATGCAAGACATGCATCTAGAAGGTCCTGGGTTCGAATCCCGGCCTGAACCTTTCCGTTTGGAGTTTGCATGTTCTGCTCGTGTTCACGTGGGTTTGCTCTGGGTACTCTGGTTTCCTCCCTTTGTCCTAAGACATTCAGGTTGGGCTATCTAAATTGCCTATAGGTATGAGTGTGTGAGTGAATGGTGAGTGTGCCCTGCAATAGATTAGCGCCCTGTCCAGGGTGTATTCTTGCCTCTCGTCCAGTGCACGCTGGGATAGGCTCCAGCACCACCTGTGACCCTGACCAGGAATAAGAGTATAGATAATGGATGGATAGCTGGATGCGTGACCATCTGGTTTGACACATGACCAACACAAAAGCCATGTGTCAAACCAGGGTAATGTAAAACATTGGGCTGATTTTGACACGCAGGAGTATCTGGCCTTTGAAGTCATGCTTTCGCTCCTGCCAAAATGTTTCATGTTTGTCCTTCTTTATGGAGTTGTGCGTGAGTGTGTGAAAACACGCTTTTCCAGGAATGCAAATAAGCTAAATAAGTAATGGCTTGGCTTTCTGTGTTTGTAGGAACGTGCCATACCGTATCCGCGTGCGTCTGTCCAGGAAGCGCAATGAAGACGAAGATTCTCCCAACAAACTGTACACCCTCGTCACATACGTTCCTGTCACAACATACAAAGGTAAGCCCAGCGTCTGCAGTAAACTCAAGCCCTCTCTCAGGTGTTTTAGAACCGGTTGTTGCAGGCAAGCTAGTTAGTTGCATTTCTGTTGAAAGTCAAACACATGTCCAGTGTTACACATTTATATTTTTGCTTCTATCAAGGAAAATTGCATTGGTGAGTCGAGACTAGATGAGAAAAGCAATGATTTGAATGGTTTTATCTTTGACAACTGGAGTTTGATTATCATTAGTCTTATGGAGGAATTTCACAGAGATTAAAAAAATTCTGGTAAAATGTTTTAACTTGTCCAGGTTTTCATTGGATTCCTATTTCTTTTTTTTAACAGGTCTGCAGACAGTCAATGTTGATGAGAATTAAAATGTTCTTTACTACTAGTAAAATAAATTTTTGATGGAACATTTGTATTGTCTGTTTTGTCTGAATTTTTTAAATTGAATTCTCTGAATTTTGAAGATTTTTCAAAATTCAATCCCATGTAGTACTGCTTTGTTTCCTGATGAGATTCTGCGGTTGAACGTATGTGAATCTGTTGCATTGTTTGCATTGCCATGCCAACCATGCTGCGGTAGGATGCTTGATAATCAAAAGTAACTATGCAAGACTTAAGGAAGGTAGATTTGTATTATAGATGAATTGAGGGGTGGGTCCTGAAGGAAATGTTGGGGAAGAGAATGTAAGGAAAATGGAAGCACAGCGCAAAATGACTTGCTTGCTATAGCTTTCAAGTTATCACGTGGTTTAACTGGTATGCCCAGACTAAGTGTCTGTCCGGAGCGTCCATCTGGAGAACCACCATGTCTGGCACTAACAATCACACCATGGTCAAAGTTGCATGGATTGTGCATCTTGCTCATTGGTTGAGCAACAACAAAACCTCTTCACAGTGTCTACATGCTATATGTATTGCATTGCAGCCATAGGATTTCAGTATTTGGAGGAGCAGGCTGTTTGAATGATTAAGCAGGTGTACCTAATAAAGTGGCCACTGAGTATGACTCGTTCCCTAAAGGGGACAAAAATTAATTGCTGGGATTTAGGAGGATATTCGGTGTATACAACTTCTAGGAACACCTCAGAGGGGACATGTGGCAGTTCTTCAGTGAATTCCCTCCATGGAAGTGTGTTTCTCTGAATCCAAGGCTTAATAGCTATGGTTTCACATTATCACAGTGTATCAAGACCAGTTTGCATGAGATTAGCTGCAGCACTCGGGTGTTATTCGAGGCAGGGGAAAGCCATTTCCCGGAATAACTGCTGTGGAGAAACATGAGATGCAGGTGCACGTTAACTGACCCGCGCTGCTTCTGGCTCCAACAAGGGGAAATGGTACTCTCTTCCTGTCTTGTCCTCTTTCTGATAACATAACCTCACCTGTGCACCCAATCACTAGTCTGAACTATAATCTGTGCATTTGCTCTGCATTTTCTGGTACAAACATCTCTCCATCATCTTTATATCTTGTATCTTTGAGAATTTCCTAGTATTAAGGCTACAAAAACACAAAATGGTTCTCAGAATAGAAGCTGTTATATGATCAATTAAAATTGATCTTGCGATGTGTGATTCACAAGGATTGATTTGTTGCTGGTGTGCCAGTTGGGTCATAATGAATTATATGGAGTTCATTATATGGATTATATTAGCAATGCTTGCTGTATTACGGCCAACCCTAAATCGCTTCAGTGGGTTTTCTGTTTATTCACAAATGAGAAATATGTTTTGAGAGGTATGCTTGAGGCTATCCTTTGACGTGTAAATCTGATTTTTTAAAAATATTTCATTAATTTCTTCATTTAAATTCTTCGTTTTCAACAAATGTAAAATATGCCGTGAGGGTTTATTGTAGCTGTGATGCTTCATGGAGATCAGATAATATGCTGTCCATTTGAAATGCAGCTATTGATAGAATATGATCAAAAATGATTTCATTGAGTTGTACACATTTCAACAAAATGTCATACTTGGAAAAAGGTTTGTTTTTCTTAATGTCACTAGTACACTGATCATGGTGGAAACTATTTAATGTATAAACATTGTACTTTTAATTGCCTCTTAGGCTCTTTAACAACAAACTACACAGTGTTACTTCAGAATGTGCTTACAACTGATAAACAAGGCTCCGTTCAAATTCTGTTCTTTTTAGTTCAATTCTTTTTGCTGTGCTAACAGATTTGTGCAATTCAAATATATATTTGTTCGCCCATTTTATGAAAATTTGAGTTGTAATTTCCCCATAATTTTACTATTTAAAGCACCGTATAATATTTTTCAGGACCACAATGGATTGGATTGGCTCATTGCATGCATCGTTAATCAGCTTAGCCTCTGGGATTTATAGTAAAATTCTATGTAATAAGGCTTAGCTTAATTTTGCAGATGATACCAAAACTGTGCTTAAGTGGCCTGTTCTTTCTGATTTTCAACAGAAAAGTCCAATGTGTTATAAGTTGTTACAAATGTTGTTTTTTTTAAAATTTGTCATTCAGAAAAAAAAAAAAAGACATGGTAATTATGTTTCTCATTTCTTTACAAATTGATTGGTAAAAGTACATTGTGTACCTGCAACCTTTCAGAATATATTTTGTCGGTGCTTCTGAAAATTGTGGATCCAGTGAACGTGAAATCATCACACGTTTTTTCCCCTACATGTGTCACCATAGTGATGACTGGGAGTACAGCTGACATGTGACCTTACAGACAGTTTGGAACAACAATAGCATGGTACACCTGTACAGCTGCAGTAACATGACATCAACGAAACCAAAATCATTACATCTGCATGCGCACACACACATGTACATGCATACAAACACACACAAGAATATTAACGGATATATCCTATAAAGTATTATATTTTTTAAATGTGTGGGAAAACTGCAAAAATGTGTATATATATATATATATATATATTACATCGATTGAATCATATTCGCCATATGCGTCACACGCTCTTTGATTAGCACGGGTTGTACTAGTCTAATTAGGGGTAATATTTGGGGAAATCTGTACAGATCCGTATGAAAGGAGTACAGCCAACGAACCCCACCTCTTACAGGCTGCTGGCAATTCCTGGCGCAGTGCAATTTGAGGAATATCACTGCGGCCACCAGAGTTGTTCCTCACGTGTACAAAGAAAAGATCTCTCGTCGGCTATGGCGGTCGTTCTAACATCTCGTTCTGATATTGAATGATCGCGCGACGTTGCTTGTTGTTAGTTTTGTCTCTAAATAAAGTACTGCCACTACGATTTTCAATAGGCTACCATTACACCTACATACACTTTTATAATCTATTTTCCAGAGTGGCGAAAAAAATGTTAGAGGTCCTCCCTCATTCTGGGAAAAAGGGACATTTGAACGGTTCCAAGAAGTGTGTTTTTCTAAAGTAAAAATAGAGGTGCGTTCTCTGAAAAAAAAGGTCCAAAGCTTGTTACTAGGTGGTAACCAGTAGGTACCCTACATACAATTGTACCCCTAGCAAGCAGTCGGCCTATATAAAACATTTTTTTTGCTTGTAAAAGGTACTTATTCGTATCCAAGTAGAACATTATTGTACTTTCAGGGTACATTTGGGAAATTTGTTCCTGAAAGTACAAAAATGTACCTTTGTGGACCTTTATTTCTGAGATTGTAGCACACCAGGTAGCTCTTGAGATGTGCTTAGCAGCTATACCACCTTCTTTCTGCCTTCTCTGTAACTAAGAATGGTCAGACGTGAGTAATTGAGCACAAAGGAGAGATAGCTTGCTGAAAAGCGGTGATACTAAAAATTTTAGTTCGCTGGGTTAAATGAAGATTTTTATTTTATTTTTAAAAACTGTCTCATTTTACTGGTAAAATGAATGTGTCTGCCATGTTTGTTCTGGCCAATGCAAGATGGGTTTCAACCAGGCCACGTGAATATCCATAAGAGTCAGTTTATGATCAAGGACAAAGTTATATAAAGGCTGAAAGTTTAAGGCTATATACATCCCTATATCTAGCTACTACTCAAAGGTTGCCATTGCACATTGGTGGTTGGTGAGGTGAGTTCCCCCTCATCACTATAAAGCACTTTGAGCGTTCGGAGAGGTGCTATATAGCCTAATGCAATGATTAATTACAATAGAAACATTGGCTTTCATCAGACTGGTTAAAAATGGTTCATTTGTAACCATAAGTATATTCTGTATATAAATATTAATATGAACGCCAAGTGTTTCACAATGTGTTTACATAGCCTACATTTGCCATCACCGAACATTTAATTTACATTTGCTTGCAGGGATTACCTTAACCTGGGCGAGCTAGTGCTCTCAATATACGGTATGACAGTAAACATGACCAAATCATGCCTAGAAGTGCAAATGTTGTTATGAGTTTTCAGCGACAGGCCGATATTGAACTGGAATGTTGCTGTTCACACACACAGACAGACACGCGCGCGCGCGTTTTTACGACAAAAATATTCTTAGACCACAAATGTATAAAATGATTTGGATAATAATAATAAACATGTATCAATAACTCGAGCGCTTCCAAGTAATTTGGCTTGCCTGCCGGTAACTGGTTACACAACTGTTGTATCATTATATAAGGAGGAATATAACAGACCAATGAGTCCGTTTCCTGAACGTCACGTGGTACATGCTTGTACAATACAGGATTTTACACTGGCTTCCTCGTAGTGTGTAGCTGTTATGGGAAGATTGGACCAGATGGATGACCTGGGCGTTTTCATTTAGTTTGCTTACTTAGCGCGTCATAGCCAACTTAATATTAGCATATAGCAGATATGTTATTTCCACTCTTAAGGTAACACACTCAGAGGATAGGCAGTCCGTCCGTGAAGTCATTTAGCTTGGAATGTAAGTTAAGTTAAGGTCATAGCTAATGAAATTCATTGTATTACGTTAGGGAGCTAGCTATCTTAGGAAGCAGTGTAATTGATCATTGTGGTTCAGCTGAATTGACTAGTAAAACTAGTTTATGCTATATGCTAGCGAGCGTCTTCGCTCGTTTTGATGAGTCTATATCATCGTGATTCATTACCGGCAGAAACTCGATTTGCACAGATGATATGCAGGTAAAATGTATTCGTTAAATCAAGCTACTTGACGGCGGGAGGAATAGGTTCTGATAACTTTTCTACAGATCGCTAAGTAATAACATATTTATGAAAATTGAACGATTTTATAATGACAATGGTCGTGGTAAAAAGGCTTTTTTCGACAGTCAAATTCTTTCATTTGTAACGTCACCTATCTAAAGAAGATGACGGAGACAGGAATTCAAAACCATACAGAAGTATTCATACACGAAACCTCCAAACGTGAAGCGATGGGTTTGTGTCCAGAAATGCTGGAGGTGGCAGAGGAGGCTTGCAGGGCAGGAGATTTCGACCTCGCTGCAGAGATCTACGCCTCTCAGCTTGCAGATGTCCCTCAGCCGGATCGGGGACTCTGTCTGCGTAAAGCGGACGCGCTTGCTAGATGTGGGCGCTTTGCCGAGGCACTGGACTCCTACTATGTCGCTGCTAAACTGAAGAGGCTGTGGCCGGATGAGCTGGGATTTCTAGTCGAAAGTATCGCGCGCAGTCTACGTGAACAAGAACTGGTCGTCGGGAGAGAGTTCATTTACAAAAAAAGCGTAAAGTCAAAAAGTTGCGAGGAAACAGGGATCAAAACAATTTGCAAAGCAAGCGGTGGTGGAAGCACTGAAGATGTTGGATATGCGCTTGAGGACGATCAGTCCCTTGACCTGTTTTCTTGTCGGCTTTGCAAGTGGTTGTTGTCTGAACCTGCTACGTTACACTGCGGACATACATTCTGCAAACGGTGCCTGGAGAATGACGGCGTTAACGAATGTCCAGTTTGCAAATTTAAACTGCGAAAAAATAATGGACTGTTGCATTCTACAGGGTTTAGAGTAAATGTGGTCCTCTGCAGTTTGTTAGACAAATGGTTCAATTCCGAAAGTAAGGCAAGGCGATGCTGGCAAGAGGGAGAAGACTTGTGGAAGAAGGGGGACCTCTCCGACGCCTTGGAGAAGTATAATAAAGCAGTGGAACTAGGTGAGCGATTTGCACAAACTTTGATTTATTGAAAATTTTATGTATCATGTTATGCATGTTGTCTCCTAGCGATTAAAATCAATTTTGCCATTTATTCTTATGTTCATACTGCGACCTTTTTCCCGAAATTCGAGTGGACTGGGCAGTGGGTGACCTACTTTCCTCTCTGCAACCTAAATTCCAACGCTATGGGCGGTGTAGTATCAACTTGAACACATTTATCATTTGTTTTGTGGGAAAGTGCCAAATGTCTATGTTTTAGTTGCGGAACCGACAACCTGGTTACACGCTATGGTCAAATATATTTATACCCGCTATGGTTACTCAGCAGCGACCTTCAGTGATGCGTTCGTATTAGATTTTTGAGCAGTGTTTTCTCGGTAGTTTATTCTGTCAGGAGCCCTAGTGATCGGTACAGATCAAAATAATGTTATATATGTACATCTCTTAACTAACTAGTTTGAAACATATTGACATTGGTATCAGTCTTGTCTGAGAAGTCATTATAGCCTATTTTCCCAGTATTTCCTAATCCATGCCCATCCTCCTTTAAAATGGTTTTCTGAATGATGCATGTGCATTTGAGCTTTGTAAAACGGGGCATGTTGGAAGTTCACATTGCCTACTGGGTTTGGTGATGGGCATGGCTATATGTACGCTTAAAGGAAAGAGGTAGAACGACATAAGAAAGGGCAATAAAAGATCATCGCTAAGCGTTGCTAACTGGAGTTTTTTACACTCATGTACCTTGTTTGGCCAGCAAAGTACATTACATTAGCAAAGTAGCATCAGAGTCCCTTAGTTTTTTTTTTCCTTTCCTCTCATCAGAAATGCATGAATTCAGGCTAATTAGCCTCGTGTCATTTGAAGGGAGAGTATGGCCCGGTCCTGATTAACCTCCTAAGCACTCCACTGGGTCAGAGAGGATTTCCTGTTCCTTGTTATGAGTTGACTAATTATTCACTATGGAAATGGTGCTGATTATGAAGTCAGCACTACACCGGTCATCTGCCCATGACAGGCATGCCGTGTAAGAAGACTGCGCGGATTGCATTTGACGGGTCCTTTAGTCCCCCTGGAGGGGGGCGTGAGAAGTTTCTCGCTCAGCAAGCGATTAAGCGCCCTGCTCTCAGCTCAGCTGGTGGGGCTGACCTCATTTTGCACTTGGACATCAGCTGCTGGGAAGGGACCATCATGGGATAATTGTTCTCTTTCAACCCAGAACCCAGAGAGTAGCTTTTTTAACCCCCCCCCCCCCAAAAAAAAAAACCCATTAACTGTTTTCAAATATTAACTAGTTTCAGGGTACTTTTTCAGCTGCTTGGAGTTTTAAGTGAAAATGTCTAGCCTATACACAGAAGATTTTTAGTTTCTCACTTTTGGCTGATTGCCAGATTATGACTTAAAATAGCATAAAGACCCATGCACATCAGTGAGGCCTACTTCTCTTTAGTGTCAGGCACATGGATGCTTGTCATCTGTCTGGTAGCCCATAGGTCAGGGAAAGGCATGAGGTGTCTGTCCCTTCCAGAGTTACATCATCATGCATTTGGATACCCTTTAGTGTATTTAGTGTGTTTTTATGGGTGGGGAGTTGATGTGACTTCATGATGAAAAGCTTGTGCTGTTCATTGAAAGACTGCTCCCACGGTGCTGTTGCTTGACTAGTTCATTTCTTTACTCAAACTTTTTTCTCCCTTTTGACTCCTCCCCCAGTCCCCTCTGACTGCAGGCTGATTGGTCGGCGTGCTGAACTCCACGTTACCATGAAGAACTTCACTCAGGCCATTCAGGATGGGGACAGCGTGTGCCAACTCCAACCCCTGTGGCCCAAGGTGACTGTGGGTGGGGGCATTGTTTCACATGAGCATGTGACTTGGGGGACTAATGGCAGCAGCCATGCTGAATATAGTCTGGAATGCATACACTGGGGGAAAAGCAATACACTTAAGAATAGTGATACATCCAGAGGATCATCAGACCCTACACACCAGCCAGACCTCTCCGTTCTGCCACCTCTGGACGCTTGGCACCTCCCCCTCTTCGTATCTGTACTTCCCACTCCCGTCTGCTGTCTGTCCTGGCCCCTCGCTGGTGGAATGACCTCCCTGTGGCAGTCAGAACAGCAGAGAATCTGACTACCTTCAAACGCATACTAAAGACTCATCTCTTCAGGCTGCACCTCTCCCCACCCCTCCCTAGCCTATAGTTTAGCTCAATGTACCTAGTTAGGCTAATACGATCACGTTAGTTTTTATTTGGCAGGATTGTTTTTGTCAGATTCTGATTGGGCAAATGTGATTTCAGTACTAGTTTGTACTTGGCAGGATTGTTTGTTTGTTTGCTGAACAGGTTACCCTACAGGGTTGGAGTCCTGATCTATGTGGTCACTTCTGGCACTACGATCTTTACTTCACTCTAGTGTGTTTCTTTTGCACCTCTGCACCTTGAACTAATGCACTTGTTGTACATCGCTCTGGATAAGAGCGTCTGCTAAATGCCTGTAATGTAAAAAATGTAATGATTACAGAGACCAACGGTAGACGAAGTTAACGCTAGATTGTGTTCATTATCTGGTTTGTAGGCATCTCTGTCTAGGTTGATGTATTGCACATTATACTCTTGAACATCTCACTCACTAAACCAATTCAGACAGATTTGTGTTCTGTCACCTTGAGTTCAGCTCTCTGGTGCTTTCCCCCCCCCTGAGTCCAGTGCTCTGGCCGCTTAGGGGGTGAAAGTATTGTCTTGATTTTTGGTTTGTGAGATGATGCCATGTGTAACTCACGCTCCTGGGGTGTTAAAGTGCTGCTGTTTGTGTGCGCAGGGCCGCTGTGTGAAGGCTGCTGCCCTGAGCGCCGCCGGGCTGAAGGTGGAAGCCCTGCAGGAATACCTCCTCTGTGTGGCGCTGTGGCCGGAGTGGACTTCAGTCAAGCAGGAGGCCCAGAAGGTAAATCTACCTCTTTCTGTCTTCTACCTCTCTCTCTCTCTTTCTCTCTCTCTCTTCCCTCCCCCTCTCTTTTTCTCTCTCTCCCTCTCGCCTGCATGTGTGAGAACTGTTCTGTTCTCTTCCTCTCCACCCTTCTCTCCACCCTGCCTATCTGCTGTACTGCTTGAAGGCAATAAGCTGACTTTAGCAGAATTACACCAAAGACTTTCCAGGACTCCTTCAGCGAGCCTCATCTGTGCCAGATTTAGCGTGGGTGACCCTCCCTGAACCCATGACCGTCCCTGAAGCCGAGCGTGACCTGGGCTTTTCCTCTCTGTTTCCGGCAGATACTGAGCGAGATGTTCTCCTCGGCGTTTGAGAGCGATGGTCTGATCGCTCCTCTGCGACCTCACCAGGCTTCCTCCTTCTCCCTCCCGCTCAAGACCTCCTCTCTCCTGGGCCACCTCCACCCCTATAAACAGACTCTCAGCATGGGGGCTGGTTCCTCCAAGGTAAGATCGCCCATCACGCCTCTTAAATACACACACAACTTCTGCACGCTCACTCTACCTCTGCACATACAGTGGGGGGCAAAATTCGGACTGCCAAGTCCTAGGTGTTTTTATTTCATATTTCATGTAGAATTATGTTTAGACCGCAGTAGCATAAACCTCCTGCCTGTGTGGTGTGGTTATCCCAGGAGCCTGGCCTCTGCCCGTGTGACTGCCTCGGTGGCTGTGGTGGGCTGGATATCCTAAAGTTGCAGTCCGCTCTGAGCATACTGCAATCCCCCTTCAAGGACACCCAGACCCTGACGTCCATCCTGTCCGGGCTCCCCGCCCCTACGAGTCTCAAGAGGAAATGTCCTGGTGACTCCCCCGGCTTCGCCCCCCCCACAAAAGTCCTTAAAACAGGTACAGGTCTCCACTCGCATTAAGCAATGTGTAGTATGAGCAAAGTTCTACTGGTGATTCGGTCATGCCAATATTCTTAGCTGTGTGTGTGTTCTCAGAGTGAAGCTGTTGTGTGTATTTGTATGTTCTCAGAGTGAAGCTGTTGTGTGTATTTGTATGTTCTCAGAGTGAAGCTGATGTGTGTATTTGTGTGTTCTCAGAGTGAAGCTGATGTGTGTATTTGTATGTTCTCAGAGTGAAGCTGATGTGTGTATTTGTATGTTCTCAGAGTGAAGCTGATGTGTGTATTTGTATGTTCTCAGAGTGAAGCTGTTGTGTGTATTTGTATGTTCTCAGAGTGAAGCTGTTGTGTGTATTCGTATGTTCTCAGAGTGAAGCTGATGTGTGTATTCGTGTGTTCTCAGGTGTTCCCTGCTTACCTGAGAGGCCGGCTGCGTGCTCTGGGCTCAGGGAGGTCCCCCTTCAGCTGCTAGACAGTGCTGATATGGAGTGCTCCCTCTGTATGAGGTAAAGCATGTCCAGCCTGTAAACTTGCAGGAGTCTTATAGCATATTATAATACAGTGGTAGTGTCATGGGTAAGAAACTGGGGATTTAACCTAAAGGTTACAGGTTTGATTCGCAGACAGGACACTGTTGAAGTACCCTTGAGCTTCAGTAAATATCCAGCTGTATAAATGGATACTATGTAAAAATGCAGTTGCGTAAGCAGCTCTGGATAATGCCGGTAATGTAATGTAATTATGTAATGTATGCTCTGAGATGTAATTATGTAATTATGTTATGTAATTATTCCCTTTTCTTCTCGCCGTTCTCACAGGCTGTTCTACGAACCTGTGCTCACGCCCTGTGGACACACCTTCTGCTTGAGTTGCCTGGAGCGCTGCCTGGACCACAGCCCCGCCTGTCCGCTGTGCAAGGAGAGCCTGTCAGAGGTAGAGATCCACAGATAGATACGCCCGCCTGGCCCGTATTGTACCAGAAAAGGACACATTGGCCAGGTCTAGAGGCATTGATTGGCTCATTTCATGACAGATGTTGCCCATGTGAAGATGTGGGCAACACTATGCGGGCAACACTAGGCTTGCAGTATAGCTCACAGAGCTGAACATCATGTTCAAGATGGGGAGAGAATTCACAGCATTTCTGTGTCCCTTAAATGCGATTTTAAAATCAACATGATTTGGAATGAGCACGTTGTGTTTTCAGAACTCAGTTGTCATTTTTTAATGGCTTTTTTTACATTTAAATTTCATAACTTTATCCAGGAAATTTTTGTGTTCGTCAAGACACCCTATGAGAGTCTCAATACCGGTTTGTGTTTTGTGTTTGTGTGCGTTTGTGGATGTTTGTGTGCGTGTGCGTATGTTTATGTGTGGGTGCATTTCAGTACCTGGCCACTAGGGGGTATAAGAAGACGGTGCTGATGGAAGAGATTCTGCAGCGCTATCTGTCTGATGAACTCAGCGAGAGGAAGAAGGTCCATGAGGAGGAGCTGAAAGAGCTGGCAAAGTGAGTCAGCTACGCCCACATCCCTCCACATGTCAATCCTCTACCTGCTCCCTGTATGGCCATTTAACCTTTGTGCTGTCCTCGGGTCAAAAATGACCCTTTTCTGAGTTTAACTGCAGTGAAAACCCCATAAATGTAAGTTTTTCAACACAATCAAAGTTAAGCACCAGACATCTATTGCTGCAAAAAAGCAATTATAAGATTTGTGTTTTGTAGTAAAAACTAATGGTGCAGACTGAATAAATACAGTCTCTCTGGACTGTGTTGTAGGAAAACAGTTATTCATCGAATATTCTGTTCGTCTTACTCTGGTCTAATTGCACATGCTCCCGTTTTCTCATTGACAGCCTGAACCAGGAGGTTCCCATCTTTGTTTGCACGACGGCATTTCCCACAATCCCTTGCCCGCTGCACGTCTTTGAGCCACGCTACCGCCTCATGATCCGCAGGTCCATGGAGACGGGAACCAGGCAGTTTGGGATGTGCATTGCTGATGAGCTGAAGGGGTGAGTGTGGACTTGTGCCGTGGTGGTGGTACTGGTGTTAATCAGTTTAACCTTCAGGGTCCAAGTTGAACTATGCGGTTGTTCCCTGCACTTGGACCGGTACTTCTCTCTAGGGTTTTCGTCATACTTGTTCCTGGTTATGGTTATACACTTTGTTGTACGTCGCTCTGGATAAGAGGGTCTGCCAAATGCCTGTAATGTAATGTAATGTAATGGCACTGACTCTGTAACTGACCAATCCAATTTAATGCATTACAGAGTGCATTAAATGCATACAGCTTGCATTAAATATAGACATAGCCATAGCGTATATACTTTGGCATCGGTGACTTTGGAACAGAAACAGTGATGATTCCGAGTGACTGCAGAAGTCGATGAGATGCCATCTACTCTCTTTGATGTGTGAGAGTAGCTCTAATCAGATCCGCTCCCTGCCAGGTTTGCAGACTACGGCTGCATGCTGCAGGTCCGAGAAGTGAAGCTCTTCCCTGACGGGCGCTCGGTGGTGGACACCATCGGAGTGTCGCGTTTCAAAGTGCTGAGCCACGGCCAGAGGGACGGGTACCACACGGCCAAGATCGAGTACCTGGAGGACAGCAAGGTGTGCCTGGGGATCTGTGTGTGCTGCTGTGCTTGTGTTGGGAGGGTCTTCTTTTTTGTGTGTCTATCTGAGATGTGTGTGTGTGTGTGTGTGTGAGGGAGAGTATGTGTGTGTGTGAGAGAGGGAGTGAGAGAGTGGTTGTGAGTGCTTGTGTGTGTATTGTTATGGTTCCCTGACCTTGTGCCCCAGTGGCTGCTTGTGGTGTTGCAACATTTGTTTTGATTGCTTTGATTGTCTTCCTAATAAGCTGTGTGTTCACAGGTGCAAGGGGAGGAGCTTGCGGAGCTGGTGAAGCTGCATGACTCTGTGTACGAGCAGGCAGCAGCCTGGTTCTCCTCGCTCAAAGACAACCTGAAGAACCAGATCCTCAGCCACTTTGGGAACCTGCCGGCGAAAGACCTCGATCCACAGGTACTGCATCGTTTACCTGAAGCCTGTGTGATATAACTAGTGCACTATCTGCAAGTTTGAACTAAATACCTTTCCCTTGGTCCTGTGTCTGGGCTTAGAGATCATGCAAGGTTTAATAGTGGATTCTTGTGTGATAGCTTTATTTAGTGTTGGTGATGTATTTAGTCACGTGACCTGGATTTCACAGACAGATGGCTAATGCAGCCTGTAGAACTGTAGTTGCATTGTTGCAGCAATATGCATGACCCACAGACTGTAGAAAAAATTTGGACAAATTGACTGACATCACAGGAGTGCAGTCTTTGTCCTGCCATGTTGTACAAATTGGAGCCAGAGACTGCGCAGTAGGGGCAAGGTGGGGACCCTTATATGGTCGTGAAGTCTGGGCCAGGACTGGGTCCTTATATGGTCATGAAGTCTGGGGCAGGACTGGGTCGTCCAATAAGTACATGAGACAGTGAAATACAATGACTCACCAATGATGCAAACTGTCCCTGATTCATCCACAAAATATTAGAATATTGCCCAAAAGACACAATAACTTACAAAGTCAATAAATATTATAATTATTTTTATTTTGACACAATTGGTATCATTGACTTAAATTAAAACATTAAAACGGGTGGCTGAAACGCCTAATACTGGAACCAGCTGCTCTGGCCCTTGTGAACGTCTCTCAGACCAGAAAGTGAGCTTCTGAAGCCAAGCCCGTTTTTGGCCGCTTGGCGTGACCGCACTGCTTGTGCTGCTCTGGGTTTTTTGTGGTGCCGCTCACGGCTGGCTGTGGTGTCTCTCCTCGCAGGGCAGTCCCAGTGGACCGGCCTGGAGCTGGTGGCTCCTGGCTGTCCTCCCCCTGGAGAACCGGGCCCAGCTCACCATCCTGTCCCTGACCTCCCTGAAGGACCGCCTCCTCGCCATCCGCCGGGTCCTCCTCTTTGTCTCTCGCAAGCGAGCGTGGTGATCGTGCGGCCATTGCTGGCGAGAGAGAGAGAGAGAGAGCGGCGTACGCTCTCGACCAGAGCTCTGGGGGCTAACCGAACGGGCTCCCCGCTTGCAGAAGCTGAAGTCGCGGGCGCCGTCGGTGCGTTTGCTCACGCGTAGCAGCGCTGGCTGCTGGGGACCAGTGAGGACCCTCTGCAGGAGCCCCAGCTGCTGAGAGGCTGCTGGGTTCAGCGCAGCTTCACGCTACAGCCCAGGAAGCAGGGGGAGCTCCCTCAGCCTGCAGACACACTGTGCCTTTTCTCCAGGGGACATTTCAAAACCGACGGGGAGGTCTGGGCCCGGCTCGGCTCTCCCGAGAACATTAAACCCTCTCATGTCTGACAGTGCTTCATGTTCACACTGACCGCTTAGAATGTGCACTTCTTAAAACGCTTCTATGGAGTTCGACACTGAACAAGAGGAAAGAAACCTGTTGGGTCCACCTATACTGCGTTACACACTGAGACTGACAGAATGACAGTGTGTGAGGTCTGTGCCTCAGTGCTTTACACGCTGAGAATGACAGTGTGTGAGATCTGTCCCTCAGTGCATTACACGCTGAGAATTAGAAGAGTGAAAAGCAAGTCTCCCTAAAGGGGTGGTTCACTTTCTGGACAGAAATCATTGGTCAACTGGTGTTCCCTGGCCCCTGATTGGCCCACTTTGCTCTATGGTTCATACCGTGGGGGCACGTGTTTGAATTTTCAAGAGTTACCTTTAAATGAAATGTAGAATAAAATATGGCAACACATTGTCATTTACCCACTGCAGCTATTTGCACAAAGTTACCTCAATTGCAATAAGATGACTGAATTTAATGGCTGTTTATGGAGGAAATCCTAATCACACGACTGTTGGAGTAGCTACACATCCTTGGAGTCCATTTTGAAGACTGCATAATTTGAAACCAAATGGAAGGATTTCCTGGTGCAAAGCGTTTTGATTAGCTTCAGTCCGTGTGTTATTGACAGTTCCTGTTGTATCTCCCACCCTATGAGTGGTTTGCAGAGATGTTTGTCAGATTTGAGGTTTAGCTCCTCCAAACTCATTTCCTGTCCGTTAGAAGGGGCTGGACAGCCTGTGATTTTCTGGGGTTACACTTGCGTGTCAGATGGAATATATGCTGGAATATACTTCATGTGCGCTTAGTTTAAAAACTTTTAGTTTAAGTTGTTCAGTGGCCTTGTGAGCGTGTCCGTCCAGATACCAAAAGGCCCGCAGCCCCACACCTGCATACGCTGCCCCTCAAACTGCGGCTGAGTTTGGTCCGATGCTCTGCTTCCCTTCAGCTGTGTCTGGAGGAACGTGGCTAAACCGTGTCTTAGAGACACCATGGCGTGTTTGTGCTTAGTCACATGGTCTTCCCGACAAAATGCTCTTTATGTGCTTAACTGGGGGAGTAAGATCCCTGTCCTGCTGCCCATACAGACGCTCAGCACCAAAGGGTCATCTGAAACTTGGCCTCATTTAAATGATGGTCCAAGTCATGGATATAATGTGACGTATGAAGCATTAATGTTGAAGTCAAACCAAAGTCCCAAATCATTTATCCTCACTGAAAGGTCATGCTTACACATAGCACTGAAAAGAAATTAATTGAAGTGAATAGCAAATTGAAAATTGGCTGTTATTATTTCTTTTATTTTCTGTTGGCTGGGGTGTGTATCACTTAGACTGAAAAATAGTTTTTTAAATTTTCTACAAATCTTAGAGAATTTTGTTTATACAAAAATGTTTAATGTATGTGGCATATTTCATCAGAGTAGTTATTGACTGTAGTGCATTTGCTTGGTTTATCTTGCTTAAGTGAAGGGATAAAGCTGTTTTGTGTGTGCTTGTAGATCATTGTACAAACGGAGGCCTTTACATGCGATTTCCCCACTGCGTTACCTGTTAAACTCTTTTTTTTTATCATTTTCTATGTTGGGTCATCACACAAAATTGATGAGTCATATTTATGTGCATATGTACATATGATGTATTTTCTATTTGAAATAAAATGTGAAAATAAGATCTATTGGCGTGATTTCCTGTCAGTTTTAACTATGGGGAAATTGTCTCTAATGTCTGTGTGAAGTGTACATTGAGGAAATTTGCATTAGGTATTAGTATTGAAGTAATTATGACCGAAAGAACTAAAGGCATCGCACTTAGCTACACTGCTTTTGTATCAGCTGTCCACAGCTGCCTGCAGAGGTGTGCTTTTTTGGTAGTGTGAAGTATGTGCACTTGAGTGTTCGGCATCAGATTTTTCCAACCAGAGGAAAGTTCGCACATTTAGTCTAAGTGAAAATTGTTTAGTGCCACCTGGTGGTAATTGTGTGCCACACACTTGCACTGCCAAGGGCTGCCATTTTCAGCTCACTTGACCCACATCATTATAGTGGGGCTAGTGCTGTGATTTTTTTTCTCTTTAAATGAAAATACATAAAGGATAATTACTGCTGGATATATTTATGTGCTTCATAGAATATTGCTGTGTTACCTTTGTGTGCTTTGAGTGAAATCATTTTATGTGACAAAACAGTTTTTCTAAAAACAAAATTGAAAGCTACTGAAATTAACCTAGTTTGAGGGTTTGGACAGGCACTACCTCTTTCCCTCACTCATTTGTTGCTCATTTGAAGCATCTGCTTGAGGTTCTCCTGTTCTCACTGTTCAGCTCCCTGTCCGAGTTTCTGTGATCCTTACAGCTGGAAAATAATGTGCAAATTCCCTGGAGCCTCGTGAGGGCGCTGTTGAGCTGCACAGGATGGAATCCTGGGCCAGGGGTACTTGTAAAGCTGTGCAACTCAGTAAAGTCCTGGTGCATTTCGCTCAAACATGTCACCCGTGTGATGCGTGTTTTCATGCCTATGTTTTCATCCCCTTTCATCGCTGCTTAAAGGTGTAGTTGCCAGATGCTTCCCTCGCTAATGTTCACTTCCCTTAACGTTGTGACTGCTGTGTTCAGGCGCATGCCCTAGAGATGCCCTGTCCCCTGAGCACTGAGATTAAGTTCCCTTCTGTGCTCACAATACCATATTAAACTGTTTATATTGACCGTAATGTATTTTGATGGGAAACTTTGGCTTGTGTTTGTGTATTGTGAAGGCGTATGGAATGTTGACCTTTGACCTCGGTGTGCACTGGTTGTCCCCGGAGCTGTTTATCTGGGATTTTGGTCCCAGACTGTGGCAGCCTGTTTCAGACATGTAGAAGGCACGTCTGTTAGCATTTTATGAAAATACACTGTGGAAGATGGGCGTTGCGTTGTTGGCAAATCAGAGGATTGAAATATACTGCTCACTCTTGTACTTGATGTGCTACTTTGGTAAAAGGAGTATGACTGGTTCAGTGAGATTTATAGCAGATTTAACTGTTTTTTATTTCTTTATTTTTTGAGACTCCTCTGCTGAAGAAGGCTTATATAGTCGGTACATTGTTGCTGGGCAGAAATTAAAGTTATGCCTAGTGGGCAATTTGCTGCATTGACAATATTTGTCCACAGGGTGTCAGGATTGAGCCAGGTAAACAATCCAGATCCAGACAGCAAAGATATGGTCAGGTGTTCTTCAGACAGAAACACTTTTTTTCCCCCTTTGTGTTTCAAAAACCAACATCGGACAACGCCCCTGTCTGTTTCTGCTGTCTACGAAAAAACGAACAAATTTCTGCCCTACGCAAGCTGAACTTTCAGAGCTGAAAGGCAGACAAAAAAATCATCATATGCTCTATTGTTGATGCTGTTTTTAACATTTCCAGTATTGTTTGCTGGACAGCGAGGAGGCTGAAATTGACTCATGTTTTTGATGAAGGCAGACTCGAGGGAAGGCACATGAGTATTCCATACGGTATGAGCGTTGTAAATCTTTTTGCTGGTTTTGTTTGGTCTTTTGAAATTTTCAAATTGCTCTGGAGATTTTTCAAAGGCATTCTGTAAAGAACATTCTATAGAACTAACACTCAGACTTATTTATAATTTTTCCGTTACTCTTTGAGGTGGGGGAGGGGTTGGGGGCGGTTGGCGGGGGGGGGGGGGGGAGGGGTGTCGGAGACGAGGTGACTCAGCTGTGTCTGATGCTGATGAATCGGCTGATTGGGCCAGAAGCTAGCTGTTCACCAGAGGTCCCGGAGGGCCGGTTTTCAGCTCAGACTGTGCCCTTGGACCATTTCCGTCATCACTGTCACTGTCGCGGTGCTTTGGCCCCGCAGCCTGCCGAGATGAGCAGCAGCATCTGTTCCTAAATCTGCCAGTTATCGACAAATCGGTCCCTAAAGGTTAGAGCTTTACGAAGTAAGACTGTTCTTCCCGTTCCATTTCACTCCTCACCTTTTCTCTCTTCTGATCACTGTCTACCTTTCCTTCCCTCCCCGCTCACTTTCTACCTCTTCCTCCATCTTTAGCTTACAGGTTCCTTCTCTTCTTCCCCGCATTACGTAGGCTCAGGATAGGATTAAATAAAACCTCAGTAATAGAGATGAACATTGGAATGAAGACCAGTTTATGACAGGCTGTGGATGAGTTCATATGCAGGGGAGTTTCCCCCCCCCCACCACTCCACATGCCCCATCTGCCAGGTCTGGAACAGGGGATGGGGGGGCTGATCTCTGTAGAGATCAACACTATCACCCTTACCAGACCCCTGTAGTTTGATATTCATCACAACTAACTGCCATTTTAGTGCTATTGTTTGTCTTGGGTTTGTGCATAATGCTGTAAGTCATATGACCATAACAGTCAGTCTCCTGATGTACAGTTTAAAGCCTGGCTTTTCACCAGGGCATCTGAAGGTATTGTAAGGGGACCCTGGCCAGACTTGATACGTAATGACTATGTATAGACTTAGGAAATTATTAAATTTTTTTACAGCTTTTCTTTTTTAAATATACTCCTTTAACTTTTGACAGGGGTCCCCTGGATGCCTTTGAGCGCGAGTGGGAGTCCCTATATCAGCCAAAGTGGAAAAGCCTTGGTTTACATCACAACTGTGGTCGATGTTCAGTCCAGGTCCATAGCGGTGTGCATGCGGCCTGCCTCGAAGCCTGAACATTTGACTTCGTGTTGTTGCCATGGAGAGGCGGTGATGGGTTATCTTCAGCGGGAATTTACTCTGAATAAGCTTTTCCCAGACGGGGCCACGCACTTATCAGTGACCGCTCCCTGAATGCGTCGCGTTATTGCTTAAGTATTCACCTCGGAGCGCGGACGGGAAACTGGAAACACATGACGGTAGCTGTGAGCCGCTAACAATCCGCCATGAGATACAGTGCCTACGGCTTACGTAACTGTCTGTGAAATGGGCTCTGAAGCTCTGCGCCAGTCGGTTAGTTAGGAATGTGAATACGGTAAATCTCAAGTGATCGAATGACACCAGCGGTGTGTTTACACCCAATGCGGATGTGGGGAATGATTGTGATAGATGGACCTTTGTCCTCTTGTTTGTGTTGTTTCCCCATCCATTGTTCACTGGGAAATGTGCTTATGCAATTATATAGTGTATGATATAATGTAGTATAATTGCTTTATGAATGTACTGGCTAATGCAAAAAAAAGTCTCCCTGGATACAGTTGTGAATAATTCTGAATTTCAGGTAATAATCAGAACAGACCTGTTCTTCTGTTCTGTTCTTACATTTGTTTGACGGCAGGGTCACCTTGGAGCACGAGCCAGACTTTCTCTCCAGAGGAGGAGCCAGGGACCCACTTCCCCCAGTGAGGTGGACAGCATGGTCCGGTCCACATACTGCCCTGTCCCGTCCAGCCTCGTCCCCTTCCCCCTGCCCGTTTGACCCTGTAAGGTGCGAGATCACAAATATGCAATTGTTCTTAACTAAACATTCTAATGCTGATGTAACAGTCGCTGCTGGTAACTGAAAGCAATGGAGTTCTAGAACACTGACTCCGAATTCTGAAAAAAAAAAACATTTAAAAAAAAACCTACTCTTTAAAGAGTTAATAGGAGACAATGTGTTAAACTGCAAAAAGGGCTAAAGGTCTTTTCTGCAGACACAGGTACAATGCCTGGTTTTGAAAACTCCTTCCTCTTTCTTTTTTTTTGCAGTGGAGCAAGTGACTGCGTAGAAGGGGTAGGAGTATCACACCTTTTAGTCCCTGTCCCTGTCGCCCGGGAGACAAGAGAACACAAAAACCACATGGTTGGCTCCCATTGGCTGCTTCTGCGCATATCCCCTCTCAGCTTTTGCGCTGCAGTTTGTCCTTTGTTAGAGAGAGAGACAGAAGGAGAGAGAGAGAAACAGAGGGAGAAGGGAACAGAGAGAATATCAGAAACAGACAGAGAGAGAGAGAGAGAGAGAGGTCACTTTGACGGCCTGCCCTGAGGACAGGCTGCTTTCACCTCACTGTCATAGGATCAGGCAGGGGTGACACAGCTGCCACAGAAAGTCGAAGACGTTCAGGGCCTCCAGGGGGTTTGGTTATGACACTATGAGCAATTCTGTACTGGCCTGGGGGGGCTGCTGGTTTGAGTCGCCACTGGTAAAGTAATGGAAATGGACTACGTCACTACACTAAATTTCAGTCTATTAGGGAGAGACACGCAATTCAACCACTACTGTTTTTGTGTTTGTCAAAGAAAACAATATTTTCATGAAGTTTGTCAAACGCAATGACACAGAATCAATGTGAGACTGTGAGGCAGACAGACAGACAGGCAGACAGATATTTTGTTCCAATCGCAAAGAGGTTGAAATTGCTTTACGAAGATAGAAAACTTGTCAATTTAACTTTGCCAACAGCATTGCGGCTCAAATGTCAAAATTTGATCTACTGCAGTGCTCAAGGTTGTCAGAGACATGCAAAACCAGGCTGTGACAATAATTTTAGTCACCAGAAGGCCTTCTGTACACAATGTGCATGGAGGCCCAGAAGGAGAACCTCCCCAGCTCCCCCCAGCCCATACAGGCCCCTCATCGCCCAGGAAACAGTTCCTAGGACAACCTGCATTCACAAGAGGGCTGTGGAGTTCCATTAACTTTCACACTCCTGGGTTGTTAGTTTTTGTGCCCTCTCTTGGCTGGTTCCTTCGTCAGACAGTCAGTGCAACTCTTAAGAAAACCACATCCCATATTATGTTTCTTCAAGCTGAATATGTCATACAAAAAAAGGATTGTCTTCCCAGCTAAGCATCAGTTACAGACCACCCACTGTAATGAACAAACTCTTTCCCACATAGATACCTCCCTTCTTACTATATTCAACCCAAAATCACAGTGAAATGGAGAATAGAAACTCGAGAAACGGTTTAGTTTTCTGCTGTTCAAGGTTGACTGCAGCAATATCCAGGCTACTGTAAGCAAGGTGTGGCATGCCTACAGTATACAGAGTATCCTTTGTAGTGTTAGATGGTGGGGAACTGTAGCAGTAGCCTTCCTCAATGGTTGTTTAAAAATCACTTCATATTGTGTGACATCATCATGTTGGTGAAATATAAACATGCAGTACAAAGTTGAACCACCAAAGCAAGCAATGGGAAAACTTTGTAACTTTACTATCTTTAAAGAATATTTGTATGGGGTTTAAAAAATATGCAGTTGTGGTTATAGTTGGTAATGTAATGTTTCAGGACTTGTAACATTGTAATGTGAATTGTCAGAGGATTAATTTGCATGTGCTTCATGGAGTCTTTGAGGTGACCAGCCATTAAGAAATCAATTGTGAGATGAGAGGCCAAAATGAAGAACCACAGGGCCAGGTTATTTGAACAAATGTAAGAAAACCAGTAGCATTGCTCCGTTATATGGCTTGTTGTGTTTATGTGAAACATTTTGGTGGAAGTTAACTTGCCATGACATCCACAATTTAGTACACAGTCATTTAGATTTTTAGTAATGATCTTTTTTTTTTGTTGTTGCAGATTTATAGGGACTGTATGTCTACTTGTGTACGCAGGTAACCTTTTTTTGCACTGAAAACATTTTATGATTCTAGTCTCTGTTAGTAAATTTAAAGGGGAGATAACCTGTTTGTGCACTATGCTTGCCAGTTAACGGACAGGTTTGATTTAGTCATATTTATCTGTTCTATTATGGATATATACCTTTAGGGAATAACAGTTAAGATTTGGCACAGTACATTGGACTTGCACATAATGTACTGAGAGTGGTCTATTTAAAATGACTCATGCTTAAGTCTGTTAAGAATGTGGCCTTGTAACAACATGAAAGAAATGCGCAAATTGGCATTATTTTAAAGGACCAGTAAGTTTCCACTTACTTTAATTATTTGGTATTTTGGAACTCACATGAAATGGGTTGTGTGATAATAGGATGATCAGTGATCTGTAAAAACAGATACATTTCAGATACCTTCCACCGTAATATCACGCACTGAGGCTTTTAACAGATATAAGATAATTGTGTATCAGGCAATGAAAGCCGACATAAACCTCCTGATATTATTGCACACTCACAGACTCACACACAATTGCACACACACACACATACACACACACTCACATAGACATGCATGCACACACACAAATTGCAAATGCATACTGTCACATACACACACAGTCACATAGACACACACACACACACACACAAATGCACAGTTACATAGACGTACACGACACACACGCACCAGCTGCCTGTGGCTATGTGTATGCAGTGGCCTTATGGGAGGGATGTATAAAGGCGAAATCTCTGTGTCCAGTCACCTTGATGCAGAACAGCCCCTGAGGGCAGAAAGTCTTCTGACAGAGGGGCAGAAGACAGGCCTCAGCCTTCTCCCCAGCGCTGCAGCCCAGCAGCCATCTAGAACCAGCCAGCTTCTTCTCACTGCCTCCCCTCACTCTGCAAGGCCTACATCTTCCTCCCCTCCATGCAGAGGTAACTAGCTCTGGCTAAAACAAGCCAGCGTCTGCAGCCTCCTGCCCAGTTCAGCGGCTGCACTGCCAGGCTTGGGTGCCAGTGTCTGAGCTCCCCTGCCCAGTTCAGCTGCGGCATCACCAGTCTCCGGGTGCCCGGCCTGTTTGTTCCCTGCCCATAACCAGCTGTCAGATTGTTCCTCTTTCTTGCGTGGCTACAGTTACAAGAGGAAGGCTGTGTAACAGTGTGTGACTGTCTGGGGCCGCTCTTAAACAAACACGCCGACTCATAAATTTACCGCCTTTCCGTGCACCTGCTGCAGTATGTAAAGAGTCTGTCCATTGTCCTGGCAATTATCTGAGTTAATCAGTTCCTCTGCCCGAGCATTGGGACTTGCAAGTGCAACTCAGGTGAGGGGGGGGAAAAAAGGATCGATTGGTAGAACTGCTTCACAAGCTGAGAACCACACCATCAAATGAATACGAGCATTCAAGCTTTATTACTTTTGGAGCACTATACCAAGTTTGCGGGTCTCACTTTGGTCAAGTATTCAGCGGGTGTTCCCAATTGAAAGTGATGAATAGTAGTATGGGCGACAAGTCTGCAATGTGGGGAACATGTTGGCAAAGGATTAGCCGTAGCTCCTGTGCTCAGTGAACCCCACTGGACCCTGGAGCAGAAAGGGAGGGGGAGAGAGTGAGAGACGGAGAAAAATGGGGCGATACAGGGAGAGCGTGGGAGAGAGTGGGGCGGGAGGGTGGGGCACGTGAGCAAGAACGAAAGAACAGGTGCGGTGGGCAGGAATCTTTCTTACAGGCGATAAGCGGAAGGGGAGCGTTTGAGGCGTGGTCCCTCTCCTGAACCTCAGCTGTTCTAGCTCCGTTTGCGCACATCTTGGTGCTGGAGGACTGAATTTCAGGCTGCGCACACCCCGCTGCAGAAGGCACGTGGCCTTGCTTACAGGACATGCACATGAGGGCAAAGCGGCTCTGATGTGCCCCTGGCCTTGTCAGGTGGTCCTGCCGCGCACCGTTGGCCTTAAACAGCTCTTGTTATTGTACTTCTCCCCCCCCCCCTCTTCGCTCGGGCGCACCGGTGTTTGTAGTGATGATCCAGCAGAGCAGGGGAGGACGTCCCCCCGCACCCCACCACACACACCCCCCCGCAGTCCCCCCAGGGGGTGACACAGAACCGGTCGGACCGGACTGACGGCGACAGAGGCGTGATCTGCAGGTGCGCTTCCCCTTCTGCTGAACTCAGCCCTCGGGGCAGTGTCTGTGTTCCCGGCAGGCCGGCGTGGTGCTGTGGCACCGCAAGGCCCGGGGAGCATGGATTCAAACCGCACATGCACCCAGAGCCGCTCCCACCCAATACGCCTCATAACCAGCTGCTCGGGGCCCCGCAGCTGCCAGGGGGCCCCCAAATTAAACCCAAAATCAAATCCTTCTGAGGGACCCTCAAAGACTAGGGCCGGCACTGCACGGGTCTAATGTACAGAGACACACAAACACTCGCTAATGGCTAGAAGACAGCAATGGCTGCATACAATAATGGCTAGTAAAGTGTCAATAGGTAAAAATAGTCTAGACAGATTTGTACAGTATGGATGAGTCATTTGAGAGTAAACATTCTGCTCGCAACAACTATATGATTTTTAGTCTCTAGGTAAGAACTTCAATTGCATTACATTACATTCCTTACATGCATTCATTTAGAAGTCGCTCTATCCAGAGCCACTAACAGTTTAAGAGAAACATAAGTGCGTTCACCTGATTCAAATGAGCCATAGTGTCAGACTTGGCTAACAACATTCCCAGACCAGTGAGTAAACATGCAACATCACTTGACTGCAAAATGGCCTTTTTCTTCCCATGATGCCTTGCTCTTCAGCCAGTGGTACTGTACACATACAAGCTTAGCTGCAGAGTAACTTTGACTGGTAACGTTGTGGGGGAAGTTTTAGAGCTGATGAGGTACTCTAACTGATAAGCCATGTGAGCTAAATCAACGCATCTTGTTTCCTGCAGACTCGTGCTCTTGGGAAGCAAAAGGGAAGTGAGCTAATGTAGATATAATCTCAGAATCTACACACGCCATTCTACATATTGAGGAAGATATTCAGAATATCAACAGCCGCAGATTTTTGGTAGAAAACTCGGTGATGTCCTCAGTATGTGTGGCACATACAGTATCACCTGGGAGGGGGTCTGAGAATCCTGGGTTGGTGTGGGAGATACTGGGACCATCCTGGATCTCACTTCACATTTTAGGTTTAAGTTCTAGGTCAGGGGAGCTCCCAAGCCATAGCCTTACCCTCTGTTTACCCAACTTAATCCCAAGTGCAAATCAGCATTTTAAACTATAAATCATGCACTGCAATGATGTGTTCTGCTATCACACAAATTGCGTTTTATGTATCTGATGCTTAGTATTTCTAATTCTCTGTGTTTTTTTTTTTTTTTTTTTTACATGTCTCTAGTCTGTTTTAGGGTCATGCCATGTGAAACCAAAGACAATTCTCCACTCCGTGTGGACAATCAAGTTGTATTGTATTGTACTGTTGTACTCCAGGGTGTACAATGGCCATGGTAGGGGCAGGCTGAGGAGAATAGTATGGAACAGTTGACATCAACAGTGAAATATCCATCAGGAAATCCCAAGCACAGCTGCCATTTAACACGCTCTAATTACCCCTAACCTGATCCTACCAGCTGGGAGTTTATGGTGTACACATAGTATGTCTTTTTTTATTTTAACAAAAAATGTTTTAATAAACGAGAGCCAGCTTGTAACTCTCTGTATCTAGCTAGATGTTTTTCCAAGACTTTGAGGGTGACACCCTGAAAAAGAGGCTGAGGTGTATGCACAAGTGCGTCAAGGAGAATGATTTTTTGCAAAACTGTTTTGTATTGACTTGTAGCCAAATGCCTCAGGTTTTTGGCGAAATTCTCCAAAGAACAAAAACAAATCAAAACAAACAAACCACAACACCAAAAAAAATTAAGGAGCTTCAGCTATAAAGCTGTATACAGCTTTGTCTGTCCCAGATTTATTAGCCTACAGCACAACATCACAAGCATCTTCACCTTGTCTTATGCTACATAAAATCACTTTTTATTCCATTTCATAGTTGCACGCACAATTTCATGTGGCCGCCTGTAATCTTTGAATCCCTCCCACATAATTATGGAATGTCTGGAGTAGGAATAAGTAAATAAAGGAATAGGACTAATCACATCAGAGGAGGGCCCAAAGTCTGGAGATGTGCTTTTGAGTTGCTAGAGCTGCTGTTGGTTAAAATGTTATTTGCAGACTCGATAACCCCATCGATGGAAATGTTGCCACTAATTATCTTTGATAAACCAGACCTGGTCCCAGTCACTTTAATGCCTAATGGTGTACAGCACCTTCAGCCTTCAGTACACCAGGCCTCTCTTGTCACAGCTAGCACAACATCACCTGGAGTAGGAATGCATCTAATGATGAACAATTTAAAGACGTTTCATTTAGTGATTGACTGAATGCCTGCCTAACCAATACTGCCCTGGCAATATTTCAGTGATATGTTTGTAGCATTTTATGGTGCTAAATCATTACAATGACATTAATATAACATGACACCAAATGAGCACAGCCAGGGGAAATGGCAGCGTGGAGTAACGCTCATAAAGCAACAGAGTAGATGTTAAGGTCATGACAGGAGTGTGGAGTGACACGGGGCCTGTAATCACGAAGCAAGATTACTGAATTAGTTGGTTGCGCTGAGTAAAAATCAGGAACATGGACTGAAGCAAAGAGATCTGTTCCGGGTTTTACTTAGCGCAGATATCCAGCTAAAACTCAGTAATCCTGCTTCGTAGTACAGGCCCTGGGGTGTAGGACAGTGGATTCAGGTATTGTTGATTTGACTGAACAGCAAGCGTAAATATTTATATGTGGTAGAATAGGCCCAAGTGTCAATTCAAAATACATACACCTCGAATGTGTACATTAATTCTAAACCCTTCAACAAACTGATCTTCAAATAAATTCAATCCAACTTTGCTATTTCCGTTGCCTGGCCCCACCCATCGCAACTATATTAATGCTGATACCTTGGGCTTGTCTGTTCGGATCCTAAGAGGCCCAGCCCTAAAGCGTAGGGAGTGAGAGAGAAAAAAACATTTTATGTCGGCCACGGTGCGTTTCCGATTATTTATCGAGCAGAAGAAAGGGGGAGCTCTTTTTCATTTTTTTCTTCACCATCATTTTTTCCCCTCGTCCTCTCCCTCTCCCACAGCCGGAGCGCCGGCCCTGCCTTTTCTCCCAGTGATTCTGCGAACCGGCTTCCTGTGTTTGTGTGGCTCTCGCACTAAGCGGAGGGAGAGCGGAGGTCCGAAAGCATTTGCCAGCCTGCCACCTCAACATGGTATAGTCGCGTTTCTTCAACACCAGTGAGAGGGAGCACAAAGAGCACTCCGCGTCGAGCCTTTAAACCGTTTAAATAACTTCACCAATGAAGAGACACGGCTTTGCAAAGATACAATCAGCGTGAAGGAAGAAGGATAGACACTGCAGTTTTATTTATTATCTAAAAGATGGCGAACGACTCTCCAGCTAAAAGTCTGGTGGACATAGATCTTTCCTCTTTGCGGGTGAGTGTTTAAGGAGACGAGCACTTCTTTTCCCCTCATGGTTAAGCACAGGGTTTTTAAAAAATTAAACTATTACAGCACGCGATGGATAATTTTAACGAACACGACCGCATTATTGCTTGTATATTTGGTCGTTGGGGGTAGAAATTGCGATGTTTGTGTTATCATTGAGGCGAGGAGGGTGCTGCAGTCGTTGGATAGTTCCAATCTTTCCTTTGTTTGCAATGATTTGGCATGTATACGAGAAATAGGGCGCAACAGCTGCATTTGGCTCGAATCCACTCAAAACGCTAATGTTAACAAACATTTATCAGGTTTGTTGATATACATTTACAAAATATTTGTATTTATTGTCCCGTTTCAGGATCCTGCTGGGATATTTGAATTGGTGGAAGTGGTCGGTAATGGAACCTATGGACAAGTATACAAGGTTAGTTACAGCACTAATTTGTCATTGCTATCCAGGATTTGCCATGTGCGCTGTTTTGTTAATCCGGGTAGGCCTATAACAGTTTTACCAATATGCATTTTCTGAAGTGGCGCTGTTACATGACAGTTACCCGGTCCGAGGAAGCCGGGAAGCAGTTGTGATGTTTGCTGTATGTGATTATAAAAAGTAGTGAGTTTTTTTTTTTTACCGTCATGATTTGAAGTGGCTTGAAACGTGTGAACACAGAACGAGCTAGTTGGCGTTAATTACACAAGAGAAACAATGTAGCAAGCCTACTAGGTAGCAGCCTGCTCTCCGTAGACTTTCAAAGACATAATTTAACATTACTCTTCGTGCTCATGTTTGCTTTTTGTGGCTAGTGCAGAGTTGGCATTTTACATAAGTGCGATGGTCGTTGACACAGCATCAGTAATCGATTAATATAGGCGGAGAGGAGACCCTGTTTTCTAACACCCATCCCCTAAAGTGAATGGGCTGTAGTCTACATCACATCCTGTTATGGAGTCGCTGTTGCTTGGGAAGGAGGAAGGGAAACGCGATGGGAATATTGACGCTGCTGTACTCGGACTTGAGCATATTCGGCATATTCCGCAGCATGGTGGAATTTGATTTATTGCATGGGGTCTCCACGAAAATGGGCCTGTCAGAAATAACCGATGTGAATTCATCATTAGTTGGCCTACTTATTTGGTCCTTGCGATGCTTTTTTACAGGTCTTGTTATAAGACAGAACTCATTAGGTATGGAAGCCATGGAGTATAAACAGGAACTATATTGACAACTACCGAGAGAGGAAAATCAAAACTAAGTACGCTGATAGTTTTCAACAGAGTTCTTTGCTCGAAAAGTGTAATGTACAATCATGAATTGAATTGAGTGACTATAGGCAGTTTCACCATATCCATTGCATATATCTGGGAGTGTGCTAATTTCTTGAGTCATCCCATGGTCAGTGCATCCTTAGCTGTTGCAACACATTTCCAAAGGTGCTGTGGGGTTTGAGAAACCTTAAAACTATTCTTAAAGAATGCAGAGAGCTTGGGTTTTTACCTCTGGGGGGGGGGGGGGGGGGGGGGGGACAGGACATAAGTAAGCACCACAGATGGGGAAACTGGCTGTAAAGCCTTTGAAAACAGCAGCAATAAAAAATCCCTTTTCGTTCGTTTCATTTATACCTTCTACCTAAGCGTAGGCTGCCTCTTTTCTCATTATGGTGTTAGGAGGTGAGATTGACAGGCTGGGGCAGTTTCATCCCCAACCCCCCCCCCCCCCTTTTTTAAAAAGGCCGTGCAGTCACAGCTGAACCCACAGAAAGGAAATAGCTGTGAAAAGCACTTCAGTTGAACCTGCGCGGAGGCCTCACTGTTGTGACCAGGATTTCGTCAGAAGAGTGCTGACTGACAGAAATGCACTTGAGTTGGAGGGGTGACCAGGCCTCTGCTGCCCCCCCCCCCCCCAGACCGGCTTGGATGTGTGAGCTACCTGAGCTCAGATGGACTCATGTGCTCTAGGGCTAACCGCTATCTGAAGGTGCAGTCTCTGGGATTGGCGGAAGACGTTGGTGGTCAAGTTGTATGTCAGCTTGGTGCACCTTGGTTTTTGTTTGTAACAGTTGACATGATTATGTTCTCCCTTCTGTTGATCAGACATTTTTGTTGAGCCAAAGTTAGTCATTTCTCGCCGTTTGTATTGGTCTGATTTTGGTGACTTTTGCAAGTTTGAAGAGTGTTTATTAAATGTTTGCATAAGAGAGAATGGGGTGACTTTACATCGTATAATATGCATAGGCCTATATCATGCTCTGACTAATTCTAATAGCCCGATAGGCTGCATGCACTGAATATTAGGTGCAGTGTGTTCCCATTTGTGAGTTTAACCCTGATCATTAGTTTCCTTTGGTCCTGTTGTGACTCTTCAGACAGCTTTGTAAGCATTTCTGTCTCATGAAGGTGATATGACGTCACTTTCTTTTCATTACATTACATTTATTTGGCAGACACTTTTATCCAAAGCGACGTACAGTAAGTGCATTCCCCACCTTTGTTCTTTTGATTCACTGCTGTGCTGTGTGGACACTCCCTGCATGACACACTCTTGCTGACGCATCTTGGAACTTGTGTAGACAATCTTTTTTTTTTTTTAGTTTCTCCAGTCACTGTTGGATAATTAAATGTGTTTCGTTTTGGGGAACGGCTGTGTGAATGATTTGCTTAAAGTGCACAGACATGCGCCCTTGTGTAGAGCTGGGTGAAAGCACATGGCAGTGCGTTGGAAGTTGGCCCTTCGTGTGCAGGCCCTCAGGGCTAAAATGTGCAGGCCTGTTCCCTCATTAAGATGGAGTCTCCCCCCTCTGCATGCTGTGTGTGCGTGTATGTATGTATGTGCGCATGTGAGTGTATGAGTGTGTTTGCATGTTTGCATGTGTGTTAATGTGACTGTGCGTGTTTGCATATGTGCGTGTGTGAGTGTATCTCTGAGTGTGTGAATGTATGAGTGCGCACATGTGCATTTTTGCATATATATGTGTGTGTGTGTGTGTGCGCGCGCGAATGTATGAGTGCATGTTTGCATGTGTGTCTGTGTGTATGCATGTGTGAGTGCGCCTGTGTGCATGTTTGCATATGTGCGAGTGTGTATCTCTGAGTGTGTGAATGTATGAGTGCGCACTTGTGCATTTCTGCATGTATGTGTGTGTGTGCGCGCGAATGTATGAGTGCATGTTTGCATGCGTGTCTGTGTGTATGCATGTGTGAGTGCGCCTGTGTGCATGTTTGCATATGTGCGTGTGTGAGTGTGTATCTCTGAGTGTGTGAATGTATGAGTGCATGTTTGCATGTGTCTCTGTGTGTATGCATGTGTGAGTGCGCCTGTGTGCATGTTTGCATATGTGCGTGTGTGGGGGGAAAACCCGTCTGCACTGAACTGGATAATAAAATGTGCTCTGTTGCTGAGCGCTCTTACATACCCACCCCAGAGGAAGAGGGAGCAAACATTGGCTCAAGACAAACTGCCAATTTATACAAGGCCCTATGAGCCCTTGTGCTTTCCACCGATTACAGAGAGCCCTTCACTGCACACTGAGGATATTTCCTTTAGGAGGAAAAAAGTGTTCCAACGGTCAGGCTCTTAAAACCGGCTCACATTTACTACATTGGCACATTATACTTCACTCCTTTCATACATTTCTATGAATGTTTCCTACGTGCTACGCAATGCGGGCTGCTTTTTGGTGAGAACCGAAGCCAGCTGCGGTGCTAGCCGCTAGCATGTCTTTCAGTTTTGAAGTGCCTATTTAAAAAGCTGTTCATTTCAGTCAAGACACAGTTTGTCTTAGCATGATGGTGCACATAGTGTGGCTGTGGTAGGGTTGTTTTTTTTCTTTTGGTTTTTTTTTTGAAGCAGTAAGCCTGGTTGGTCAGAGTGTCTGTCCCATTTGTCAGACTGTCGAATGAATGCCTCGCAGAGCTGTGTGCTGTTGGGGATCAGCAGCTGTTGGGGGCCCCCACTGCGGCTTAACTGCCTTACTACAAAGGTGTGTTTGTTGGGATCGCTGCAGTTCGTTGGGCTCCGGTGGTGGTTTCTCGCTGAAAACACACACCACTTTGTCAGCTAGTGGTGAACGGCGCTGAAAGGGGTCGGAATGCTACCTGCACGGGTTCAGCAGCCCTAGCTTTTAATTTTACTGTTGACACGCGTGTTTTCAGTGAACCTTAAATTCAGATTACGAGATTTAAGCTTGTAGCCTCCATTTTGTCAGTAAACGTAATTCAGCTTGTTATCATTGCTCTGCTGGGTTCTGTGAGGGAGGCACTTGGTGATAGAAAATGGTGTGATTTGACTACAGTTAAATTACAAGACCTTATTATCAAGTTGGTGCTGCTCTGTGGGTTTCGACAAGGTTGTTGGTAAGGCAAAAGGATAATTGTGTCTTTTTTGAATTCAGTGTTAAGTTTTCTGTTGGCCATTCTCTTTTGGTGGCATAGAGAGTGAGAGCGGAGATGTTTCTCTGTGGGTTGTATGTCTATTTCATCCTTGGGTCCATCCCAACTAGTTTTTCTAACAGTCAAGTTGTACCTGGTATTGTGAGTGCAGGTGGTGCCACTGTAAAGTGAATTGTATCTCCAAGCTTAGAAACCTCACCTGTTGTCACCTCAAGCAGTATACAGCAGTGTTCCCTAAACTATGGGTTGGGACCCAAAATGGGTCACAGGAGTGTAAGAGGTGGGTCCTGGAATGAGTCTGTAATTCACTAGGCTATGCTAGTGCTTGTATTTGATGGGTCCTTGAAAGGTACTAAGTTTCTAATTTGTGTCCCAATAAGTTTTAGAACCACTGGGTATACAGTACCAAAAGCATCCTTAACTACAGCCCAGTACCCCCCCCCCCCTTCCCAGCATGCCACAGGTTCCCCCATACTCTTCGCACACTCCATGAACGCTTTCCTGCTATTCAGGCTAGCTTAGCAACACTTTCCGTCTCCTTTTTAAAAACCTGTCTGAGCTGTGAGATTTCATTTTGTTGCCTTGAGAAAGGGGAGTGGCTGGTGGACTTGACCTCTTCTGTAGCTCTGTGGCTCCTCCCCTTTCCCCAGTTTGAGTCCTTGTCCTGGCCTCGCCTGGTGGTGCAGGACCCTTTAAGGAAATTCGTCCTCTCCTGCTTCCCTCTCTCCTGTTTCAGCTTTAAAAGAGATTAAGGCGGAAATCCTAGACAGAGGTAGCAGATCTGAGATCCGTTTCGCAGGATTCTGGAACTGGGCCACTTCCCCGTTTAGGCTGGAGGAGTGGCCACGCCTCCTTTCTCCCTGACTGTGTGTGAAAGGTGGGGATTACGCTGGCCTACTCTACCCCCTGCGTAGCTCTTCCTAGCCTGGGCCTGAGTGGGGGGTGGGGGTAGGGGTAGAGGGTGGGAGTGAGGGGGGGGGGGGGACGCGCACATGCACGTGTGTGCCACTGGTTCGGACCCCTCCCACGGCACGTGCCGCGCTGTGGAATGCAGCGTGGGCTTCTCCGCTCCTGGGAAACGGAGGCGGACAGGTCACATGTTCCAGCGCTCCACGGCGGGGGTCACATGGTTTGCTGAGGAGTGGGGGGTGGGTGACTGTCAGTAATCCCACTGCAGAAGCCATGGTGGCTCAGCAGATGTAGGCTGAGAGAGATGGAGAGATGGAGAGAGAAGGAGAGGGAGAAAATATATTTGACCAACACTGTCCATTTCCTCAGTAGGGGTTCTCAGATTGATGGGCAGGGGCACACCCAGTGTTTCCCATACAATTAATTTATTAGGGCGGCGCACCCAAAATAGTTTTGCACCTGCCCAAAAGGATTCCTTGGTATTTAGTTGTTTCTTTCTGTAAGCTGCACACTACTTTTTTAATAATTAGAGAGAGAAGCAGCAGACCCAGCTGTGCGTGAGGGGAGACTGGGAGAAAGGGTGTGTAGTGGAAGAGAGGCTGCAGGCTCAAGTGTGCCACTTCCTGAAGCTGGTGAGGGTTTTCATACACTGCACAGATGCCAGTAATGTGAACTCTGTCTGGACAGCAAAATGTAATAACCTGTTAATAGTTACCATATAATTTAATATGGTAACTGTACAAACAGTCATCAGAAGTCCATTTATCCCCCCACCCCCTTCGACCACCACAAATAAATTCTCTACCTGTGGGAGACATTGCACACCTGTACACAGGCTGAGCTCGAGCATCGTCAGGCTCTTACCTGATCTGCTCGTTTAGAGAATCTGTCAGCCAGACCGCCTGCCAGGGCCCTCCTGGGTAACCACCCCCCCCCCCCCAGCCCCCAAATGGAAGGGGGCGGGTCGCTCATTGGCTCAGTGCTCGTGCCGTTTTATTCGGCTCTCAGTTTTGCCTAATGCAGGTTCGTTATTTCTCAACCCGTTCCCCGCTGTCAGTGACCTTGGCCACCTGCTGGGGGTGTTCTCTTGAACCTGTGCCCCTCACCCGCCCACGCCTACCCCATGCCCCCCCCCCCCCCACGGCCTGTTCAACTCGGCAGTGCGTGAGGCCCCTCCCTCTCTCTGACCTGATTATGGAGACAATGGCTGCCGCGGCCCACGCTAGCCCTGTCGGTCGCTAACGGCTGCGCGCGCGGCTCGTGCTCACGGACTTCGCACAGGGACAACTTCACCCCGCAGCCGGCTCTCTCCTTTCTCCCATTAGCGGGCCCGTCCGTTCAGTTCCCTCTCCTAAGCTAGGGCTTTCAGCCCCGGTGCATTGTGGGCAGGATTATTATATAATACACTGCGATGCACGGGACGCCAGCCTGTGCGCTGGACGCGTTAATCCGGGCCGCAGACCACGGGGGTCCTCCCCTCCCCTGCTACAGCAATCAGCGAAGATTTCCCCAAACGCTCGGTTCACAGATGGTCCTCGCACGTGACCGATGTGCCTTTTGTTTCACCGTTCCCTCGACCAGGCCGCAACACTGGCGGAGGATTCAAATCCTGATGATCCCGTTTTTTTTTTTCTATTAACGTGGACAAAACCCTCATTTTTCGTGAACTTGTTCCAGTAAAACGAAGGCCTCGTGGCATCCTCTGTCACAGAGGCATGTCTTTATCAGGCTTCCCATTGAAAGCAGTGATACGGAGCAGGAACTGTGAGCAGGAATGATAGTTTCTGACAGATCCTTTTGTGTAATGGTGGTTTCTAGAGCGACATCAAGTTCATGCTGTGCGCATCCAGTCAGGATGTCTTGAATCGAAAAAGACATTGATAATTCGCACCATCGATGTTGTCAGACGTGTATAAATCTGTATTTATACAGTGATTGCGCACACCTTTACCTCTGATTACCTTAAGAATAGCCGTTACTGAATGAGAGTTATGAAGACAAACTGCACGTGTTGTGTTTTCCTGATGTGTTGTCCATGACTGTGTGTTTGGGAGGGACTGTAGAGCCACCTCTGAATCACTGAGGAGCTATTGATTTCCAGCAGGCAGGATACTTGGCATTAGGTCTGGGCTGCAGGCTACGCAGTGATCATAGATGGAACTGTAATTTCTCGTTTTCTGTCCTCCTCTTGACTTGATTAGTCCTGGTGTAAAAATAATGTCTTTGGGTGTGATGGTGCGTGGCTGTTACAGTTGTGTGTGTGTTTCAGTCTGTCTGCGAGAGGCTCATTTGAGGGGCAGTAGGCCTTCTCTCCTGGTTCAGGCAGACAGTGGGAACCACGCAGTGTGTATGTTTACCTTTATTTTGTGTATTTCCTCTCTGTCTGTCACGACCAGGCTCTGCAGTTTGCCTGCTGGGTTTTGTGAGTCTGTGGACTGGCACGCCCGCTTGTCCCCCTTGGGGGGCGTGTGTACGTGCGATTCTCCCCCTGGATACGGCGCTAGAGATAACGGGCCACGCCCTGTCAGTCCTCTGTTTTCTCCCTTCCTTTCCTTAACGACGGAGGCGGCGGCCTGAGCCAAGGGGTGCTTTCGGGTTCTAAGGCGATGCTTTAGAAGGGCTGCTGTACACAGAACCATCTGGTTGGTACTCCGTAACAGACAGGGAGGGGCAGAGCTGGTGTGTGTGTGGGGGGGGGGGGGGGTGGAGCATGAACTGTGTGTGGGCACAGCCATTTTAGTGTGACAGAATGGTTGCCTAGAGAGGGATAGCAGATTAAAGAAAATGATGCTGTCTCTATGCTTTGAGTGGGGGAAAAAAACAAAAACAAACAAATTCTCAAATGGCCATGCACAGCAGAACGATTAAAATCCGTTTCTAGTCAATTGAGCTTTGAAAGCATCTGGCTTTTAAATTATTCAACACTCAAAAATATCTTTCAGTTTTTCCCTCTCTGCACAATTCTGCTTCATGTGTCTATTTTTGTGTATGCAAACATTTGTGTGTTTGTGTGTGTGTGTGTGTGTGTGTGTGTGTGTGTGCACGCCCATGTGCGTGTCTGTGTATATGTTAGTAGGATTACTGTACAAACAAAAGTGCATAATAACAGATTATTCCAATTAGTTTGTACTAATCTAGCTGCCATATTGCAATTACAAGCCATAACAAATTCTTTAAAGATTTTATCGCCTATTATGAATGGAGAGGGTTTTGCTGCATCTTAATGAATTATTGGCAAATTAGCTTCAAAGCAGTAGCTCTAAGAAGATTAAAAAAGATCTGTCGTCTACTGCTGTCTCTCTAACCTTTATTGCTCCTTTAATTTTTTTAGCCTAAACTGTTTTCTGAAAACGTTAAACTTTTACGGAGTTTGTAACCTCTGTTTCTTATGGGAGATTCGCTGGAAAGTATATGTATAGCTGTATAGACTTTGCTTCGTTTAGCAGATGTTGCTGTCATATTTTTTCTGGAACGAAGCTGGCCTCAACTGAATATGAATTGTATGTCACTAAATGAAGTATGTGATGTGTGCTAAAGTGAATGTTATGACATTATCCAGGCATGTGATGTGAGAGCCATTATGGTGTGTAAAAATTGTGCATTTCATACCAGGTTTCCTGCATTGTTTTTTACACCATGTATCTACTGCTTGGGCTGTGTTTTTGCACATGCTCTTTTATGATTATGTGCAAGTCACTTTGTTACAAAAATGTCTATTTGAACATGTGTTTGTAAATGTCTTCCAGAAGCTGTTTAATATGTTTTGCTACTTGTTCAGTAAAATTGGTTACTGTCAAATGTAAGGTCTTTTCTATGCTTGGCCTGCTTGTGTGTGTGTGTGTGGGGAGTGGCCATCTTTGTTATGCAGCAATCATTCAATGTCGGTACAGCTACTTTGCAAATACCTGATTTCCAAACATTGCTGGTTACAGACCAGCAAGCCTGTTGTGCTTTGTTTTCATTTGAATTTTGGCCATAAACTTCTTGGAAAGAAAGCAGCTTTTCTTTGCCCCCCGACTCCTTTTAGACGTGTACTGAAGATCATCTGACCAGAACCATGAAACCTGATTGGATTAGACTAACCAAATACTTTTTGTGTACTTCTTGTAGCTAGGCAGATTATGACCTCATGTGTGAATCAGCTGTGATTAACTGCTTTTGTGTCGTTCTAACGGTAGGTGCTTGGGCGTTTAACTGAGAGGCTGTGTTTGTGACTCATCGTTCCCATAGATTGGTTTAGGTGGCCCTACCTTGCTTTTGTGTTTAGTGCCACTCTTTCTGAGGGTGCAGAACTGAACCTGCTTCACCTTTCTGTCTGTAAAATAAGACCGAGCCAGATGGGCTACGTGCAGTTTCCCTGTGCTGTGGGATGAGTTTCCTAAGCTGCCCCCCTCTACCCCCATGGCAAATTCTGTGCCCTGAGTATCTGACCAGTCAGAGAGAAGGGAGCCAGAGAGGACTCCTCCCTCTCTGCGGTCCAGAGCTTCAGCTGCATGAGTTGTCAGGAGAGACATCTGGCTAGAATTCAAGGCACTGGGTTAGCCACCTGTCCTAAATAACCTGGCTGAATTCTGTGTAGTGGTTGCATGACTGTTACAGACTGCCACAGTAACATTTCAGAAGTTACTCAGAAAATAAGAATTTCCAGCTGGCCTAGTACGCACTCTTTGTTCAGGTAGACACACAGTACTTACCATTTTAAATGTGCACTCTATTTTGTACACCTATCGGTGCTGCGCGTGACTGCTAGTTGTATCAGGAACAAGGGAACACTTTATAAAGAGGATTTATTTCTGTCACACTTTTGTTCTGTGATGAGCAGGATAAAGTGTTTGAAAACAGTGGTCTGTGTTGCCCTCTTTGGCACTGCTGTCCAGAATTATTGTGTTCAACAACTGGGCTGATGAGCATGTCCTGTCTGTATTCTCACAGTCTGTGTCTGATGGTTCTGTTTCATCACCCATGGTCAGTGTATAATGGTCCTGTCCATGTCATTTTGGTGGTCCTGTATGTGCATTCACGGTCATATTCTCATGGCTCCTGTGGACTCTGGTTTGCTCTGTTAGCTCAAGGGGCCAACTGTCACATTTGAAATCTTTTTCAAAAAAGTTCTGTCTGGGAGATTTTGTATAAACCAGTAAATTGGATTTTGACTCTCCAGGTATGAATGGATTGATTGATGGTTCAGATACTGTAGTGTCCACCAGTGGTTGTAATCATAGTCACCTAATCCGGAAGAATTTCACCCTTATTGACCCCATATGGATGCCTCATAATGCCTATAAATGCCCTCTAAATGTTGAAAGTGGTGGCATGAGTGTGTGGATGAGAGCAGGCAGTTTGGGCATGAACAGTGTGGAGTGCAGCCAGGGTGAGGCGCGGGGGGGGGGGGAGGGGGAGGAGGGTGCATTCTGGCTGGAAGGAGGGGGATCCCCGCCAACAGCCCGGGCCGTTAGAGCAGCGCTGCGCATTGTAACCCAGTTCACGCCGCGGAAATTCGACACCGCCAGCCCGCTGTGGAAAAAGTGAGTCAGCGCGCGGAGCGCTAACGAGCGGCTATTATGGCCGCGCTCCCCCGGCGAGCCGCGGTTGGCGCGGAGTTCCGCCATGCCGCCGTTGCCCGAGAAGCGGCCCGCTGGTGGCGGGGTCAGAGAATTCCCACCGGAGCGGCCCGAGCGCTGAGCCCGGCTCCCCGCCGCGCTCGGAACACTCCCCGTTGTCCGGGGGATGGACAGCGACGGCGGTCTGGCAACCCCGCGGCCCCGCGGCGCTGCTGAAGCCGCCTCTGTGGAGGGGTTCCTGTGTTAAATGGCGTGATTTAGGCCGCCGTGTTCATCCCCTCTCTTCTCCCCGCGGCCTCGTTCCCCTCTGTAATCAAGCCCTCTGTGTTTCTCAGCCGCTCCAGCGAGCCCCTGGCAACTGCCCTTGTTTTGTCCCATGGAAACCTGCTAGGCAGGCTGGGATAGGTGCTATTTTTGGCCGCGGCTGCGCCGAGCGGAGAAGTCCGGTGGGACGCTGGAGTGGAAAGGGTTAATAGCGTTTCTGCTGCTTTTCTGCAGTGGTGTCGCTTCTCCACTCGCCCTACCCGCAACACCCGACATGCGGCACACAGTTCCCAGCCCCCAGTCGTCTTGGTTTATGAGACGTGGTCATGATCCATCGCATGCCATTCAACATGGCTGACCTTTAAAAGAGCGGGAGGGAGACCCATTACGCATGCGTGGCTCGCTGTGATTTATACGGTGGCTGAATGCGATCTGAAGCATCAGTGTGTAGCGCTGCAGTACGCACGCTGAAGCAATGTGGCAAGAACCAGAGTCCGGTAATTTCCCATTCATTGTCCCAGGTGTGAGTTTAGGTGGCTAGGCTTGTGCAAACATTGTGTAACATTGATTGCACGGACGGAAACCTGCCTGCAGATCCTCTGTGAATGCTTAATGCAAGAAAATCAGGCTGGTAAGCTAGGTACACACCTGTGGTATTACATTACATTACATTACATTATAGGCATTTAGCAGACGCTCTTATCCAGAGCGACTTACACAACTTTTTACATAGCACTTTACATTGTATCCATTTATACAGCTGGATATATACTGAAGCAACGCAGGTTAAGTACCTTGCTCAAGGGTACAACGGCAGTGTCCTTACCCGGGATTCGAACCTACGACCTTTCGGTTACGAGCGCAGTTCCTTACCCACTGTGCCACACTCCGTCCCTATCTATTAATAGCCAGAACCAGAGTATTAAACTGCATTTCCTAGCATTAGTATTGTAAACATAATGGGAGCAAAAATAACAGCGAACGAGTGTGTGATTGTGTGTTTGTGTGTATTTGTGTGTGTGTGTGTGTGCGCGCATGTGAATATTTCAGTGCAGTCGTTTGTGTTAACGGACTGTGTGCATTACTGTGTGGTTTGTGAAGCAGTCTGCGCTCCCTTAGCCTGCTCAGTAATGGAATGCTCAGCTCCAGGGATATTGGCCTGGTGCCCGCGTGTCCTGTGTGTCCTGCTGGGCAGTGCCACTGCATCGGGTGGCCCCTATGCCCGTGTGCTGGGCTGGGCTGGGCTGGGCTGGGCTGGTCTCTCCTCAAGCACAGACTACTGGCTGCAGTGCTGTTTTCTTGATTGATTTTGCAACCGGATTAATGCAGTTGATTGTTTTTTATGAATGTGTCGGCTGAAAGGGTTGTAGCTAATTGAAATGAACTGGAAATGCTTATAGGATTGATTTGTGCTTGGAGACTTAAGCTGGAGACGAAATGACCGCATTGAGTCTTTAAATAGAGAATTTTGAAACAATATTAAGTTGTTACCGAAGCAAAGGTTTTCCCTTCTCTGGTTCTGGCTATTAATAGATAGGAATGATTTATTTATTGATTTTCTTTGTCGTATCGGGTGAAGCACAGTGTTTTTTTTATAGCCAGGATAAACAAATGGCATTACGTCATCCTGGGGGGATAAAAACAGAATGGTGACGGAGACGAGGGAGACGGGGGGTGATGCAAGAGCCGGGTAAGGTCCCTGTCCCGTAGGCCGGGGCTTATTGTGTTAGTCTGTCTGTGTCTCTAATCCTCTCTCCCTCTCCCGCACATAATCCAGTCACACAGCTCACCTTTTCTCCATCCGTCTCTCCCCATTGCTGTATCACAGGGTATCTCTTTTCTTTTTCTCACATAAATGTGCAGCCCCCCCCCCCCCCACATCTCTCTTCCTGGCTGAGCCCCTCTTAGCTGTCTGTGCTGTCTCCAGGACAAGCCCAGGCATGTGCAGGCCCCAGCCCCGCCGTCCCTCCCAGTGGTTCAGTCCTCCTGGTGGTAGAAGGGTTGGGAGTGATACCTGCTTCACCAAATCTGCTGGAAAACTGGCATGTGGACCTATAGCAGGAGGAGGAGGGTGGTGGAAAATATGGGGGGTAAATACACTTCCTGTTTTCGTAAATAGAAGGAGCTGGTGTATCTGACCTGCAGTAATCAGAGGTCAAATGGAAAAAAGGGCAGGTGTGTGTGGATTTATTTTGATTTTTTTTTTGACCGTTTTTCGTGTGAAGCGCAGTAGCACTCTGCACTTACAAAAACAAACAAACCCTGGGCCAGCTGAGGCTGTAGGGGGAAATGAGGAGCCGTTACCAGAGGGTAAAAAAGTGGCCTGAATTCAAGTCTCTGTTCAGATGTGTTGGGGGGGGGGAGGATTTTAGTGCTTGAGCGCACGTGGAATGTCGTCCTGACTATGGCACTCCCAGGGTGGTAGTGCCCAGCCAAAGCTGCCTGTACTCCCATGCCCCCCACCCCCAGGGCTGGCTGGGAAACCTCAGTGTGCTGAGAGAAGCATCTGCTTTAAACACACACCAAAGGCAGGGTGTCATTCTCAAACCTGTCCTTGGCTGCCCGCTCATTTTCTTTCTCTTTTTTTTTGGGTAGTAAATTTGCTGTTTGCTGCAGGTCGGTTATCTCTGTGTTCTTTTTGGTTTTTCCAAAAGCGATTGTGTATTCTTTCGCGGTTTCTCTCAGCATCGCTGTACTCTTAGTGTTTTCTCTCTTCGCGACCGCATTCTTTGCGGGTTTTTCCTGAATGACTGTGTAGTCCATTCTCTGCACTTTCTCGCTACTTGGGTGTGCCTGGTAAAATTGGTGTAGTTTGCGCTTTGACAGGGTTGTGCCTGGGCCTAACTTGCAGTGGAAAAAAATAAATCCCATAACATGTGAACAGTGCTAATTGATGCTATCTGCGCGTACATTCCCACCTCCAGTGATGCATATTCCCCACACTGCAGACCCAAGCCACCTGGAATGCAACCAGCAGATAAAGACGTGGCTGTTCCCTGTAGAAATGCCGGGCATACTCCTTGCAGTTATTGTGCTGTGTTCACAGCTAGGCCCGGGGAATACAGTGGCCTGAAAAAGAGGCAACCCCAACGGCAACCCAATGGAAACACTCAGACTAGAATCTGATCTTGTTTGACTGACTTGATGCTGGCAACAGGATCTCGCTGTGCCATGCAGGAAATGTGCTGGAAGTAGTTGAGAGGCTTTGGTAGAAAATGGCGGTCACGGTTAAATAGCTTTTCGCTGTGGTTCCTTTGGGGGGGTGGAGTGTTGTGGGTTAGGTCTCTGAGAACAATTGAAATATGAGCCTCATGGCCTGAGCTATAGATGCCCCTGTGATTGGCTGGTGCCCTGTTCAGGGGCCTATGGAACGTAGCAAGTCTGATTGTTTGCGTCTCCAATCTAAACACTCCCTTAGGGAATATGAAAGAAACAACAGAACCTAACATAGGCCGGATCCTGTGGCTGTGTTTACTGTAGAAAAGATCTGAGGGGCTCTTTGGCTTTTGGTAGCTGTTGACAGAGTCTGGGGTTGTTTGTATTATGGGATTTTTTTTTTTTTACTGTCACAATGAAACTAACTAATTGTCATTGCGGAGGTGGTCTAAAATACGGAAATGGAATAATTACCAGTTTAAACACTGTGAACCAGCTTTTACCCTGAACCCTTTGGTATGTTGGTCTGTAACAACCATTACCGTGATCGGTCGCTGTTGACGTAGAACGGGTCATTGTCACAGAACATCTGGGTCAGGGGGGTCAGGTGTTGAATGTGTGCTCCCCCTTCACCTCAGCTTTGTGGCTCGCCTAAATACTCACCCCCCACTGTTCTGTCGGTCGTGATCGGTCGTCAGGCCCTGTCATAATGTGCAGGGCTCGGCTCTGGCTCTTTCACACACACTGCGTCTGTGTGTGAGAGCGCACTGGGGGCGTACAGAGGAGTTACAGAAAGGTGCGTGTGTGTGGGAAGGAGACGTACAGTGGCAGTATAGAGAAGCGTGCTTGTATGCGGGTGGGCGGTGCATAGTTTTGGCTACAGATGAATGATGGAGGCTGGGCGGGTGGAGGGGGGTGTCGGGGTGTAACCCCCACCCTCTGCCGCCTTTCGTTGTTTGCCCTCCCCACACAGGACGCCCTTTTGTCGCGGGTGTCACAAGACCCGCACTGCCCCGGCCGTCCGCGGCCCTGCCTGCACAGAGCGGGGCTTTGTGTGGGAGGCGGAGTCCTTTCTCCCCTCCGCCCCGCTCTGAAGGACCTCATTATCAGCCCAAAAACACAAACTGAAGGCCTGTCTGGACCCAAGGCCAGCCTGCGTTCCCTCCACTGTAATCTCCTCTCCGGGGGTCGGGTTTCACTTTCGGAGTTTGTCCGTTTGTTTTTGCTGGCAGTTTGAAGAGCCCAGTTTGAGTGAACTGCACCTTGCTCTCCTTCACCCGTGAAGCCATTCTGTTATAGCTTTCTGTAAATGCTTTGGGCTTCAGCCTGTGTTTATCATGACCTCAAGACTTTGAAGGCACCACAAAGGGTGTCTTCTCTGGAAATGTCTGGAGGTAAAAAAAAATAAATAAAAATACATTCCACAAAAATGTTGTGTTTCAGACTGTTAGAAGTGTTCGTGTACATAAGAGAGCCTCCATTCCGCTGCTGAGTATTATTACCTTCAGCAGTAATGACTGGGTTGAAATTATCCGAAGGAGTCTACTGTTTGTGGTGCTGTATGTTTTACATGGCGTAAATTCACTGTCACAATGTGTGCGTAAATCCCCAGTTATGGGGTCTGTTTGGGAAATCTAAGTAAATTTAGCAGAATTCAGTTTTTTTATTTCCTCCAAGCGTGAAGCATTCAGAAATGCCTTTGTATTGTAAACTCATCCGGACGTGAAAGTAGTCCATGTGCTTATAGCGCACAGGAAGTGATTTGTGGTCCTACTGCAAATCCATCAGAGAAGATGTAGTTGCTTGAGGACTGCAGCCCTAGACTTTGGACTGTACCCGTGTGCTGCTGATAAATCCTGAACACAGAACTTTGTGTCAGAAACAGATCGGCAGTTACTTGGATTTCAGTGAATGATACAGTTGGCTATGAAATATATTTTAAAATGCACACTTATAAAGTTGGTATGGAACAGGGTTAGCTCAAAGCAGGATTTTCACAGCTTTTTTCTCTATGACACCCTACTACTGTGGATTGCCTTCTTTGAGCTAATTGCCCAATATGAACATAGTTATTCCACACAGTGACTATCATTATACATGTTGGGAACTGTAGTTCACTATGGAAACTGTGTCTCTAGGACAGAAAATGAATGGTGTTTAACCAATGTGGCATGTGAAAGCACTGCAGTGGAGAGGCTGAAATTAAACAGAGACATTTGAAAATGCTGTTTATCAATCCACTATATGGGCATGTTTGGATTCATCTACCTTGTTGGAACTGAAGAGTAACACCCAAGTACATGTTCCAAACATATTTCAAAACCTTAACTGTTTGTGTGGCAACCCTGCCAGCCTCTGTCATTGGCTGTACAGTCTGAAAATAAGCCAGTCACATCACTGTCTGTGGCTTGAGGTGGTTGGGGAGAAGCAGTTGGTCTGGTGATGGATTGGTGATGTAGGGTTGGGGCTGTATTGTAACTACATTGCTCTGGCAGGGAGGAGCCAACCGGACTCTTTGGTGTGTAATTGGTAATCAAAGTGGCTGCTCATTGGTTAATGCGAACGGAGTGAATTTGAATGCCTGGGCTGTGTCTGAATTAGTGCACTTGCGTACTATTAAGTATACAAGTTGTAAACTTGTATGCAACTTGCATTCTTTGTAGTAGGCGAGTGCGCTGACTCGGATATGGCTGTGGAGTGGTCGTTGTAATAGCTCTGCAACTCTCCTTTCTTTTTCCCTCCCCTGCTCCCATTTCTGTCTGCAAGGGGATGAACATGGGGGGGGGGCAGTCATGCTCGTGATGGAAGAGTGAAGCCTCATCGGCTGTGTCCGTTCGGGGTTTTGTGACGTCTCTCTCTCCCGTGTCCGTGTCATACCTCCCGTGTGGGTTTCTGCACTTTTTAGCGGACGTGGAGTGCTGCCGTTCCTGAGGCTCCGATGTCCACTGCGGTTTTATTTCCTCATCGTCACTCGCCCGCATGATGATGAATCTCTGCCGCTGGAAGGTGTGCTCTGGAGAGACGAGGCGGGGAGTTCAAACGGGTCTCAGTGATGAACGAGCCTGAAATCCGCCTGTTTCATTCCAAGTTCATGACCTTTCCCAGAGACGCTGGAGCGTCAGTTGTGAAAGGAGCATTTACTTAATAGTTCGTACTAATAGAGTGGGTGAAGACAGCACATCAGTCGTGCGTGTTATGTGTTGAAATTTGGAAGTGGTGACCGTAACGTGTTTTCCTCCCCTGCCTGCTAAGCATTAGTAAGTTTAGTGAGACTCCTACATGTGTCTGCTCATTTTTATGTGTGTCTGTGTGTGTATGTTTGTTTGCCCATGTGCATGCATGTGTGAGTGTGTGTATGGATGTGTGCCTGTGTGTTTGTCTGTGTGAGTTGTTTTTCTGGGGAGACTGTAAAAGACGCACCTGCGTGCATGAGGATGCCCACACGCCTGAAAGTGCTTGCTGAGCTGTTACAGGTTTGGAATGGTGGGGGGGGGGGGGGGGGTTGTCAGGCATGTGTGATGGGACCTGCGCGGAGCGGGGTGTGGATTGGGGAAGAGGGAGAGCCGCGTGCGATCCTCTGCTCGGAGCGGACCCGCTCTAGGCCGGTTTCCATGGTGATGCAATCCTTGCGCTCTGCAGTGCAATGTGAGCGGGGTCTCCCCGGGGATTCGGAGGGAGGCGCTGGACCCCCCTCACAGCACATTGCATTCCGTGCAGCTGTGTGCAAACTAGAGAATACACGCGCACACACACACACGCACAGGCACAGGCACACACACACACACACCACATAGGCACAGGCACACACACTCACACACGCACAGCACACACACACACACACACACACACACACACACACACACACACACACACACACACACACACACACACACACACAGGCACAGGCACACACACACTCACACACACACACACACACATAGGCACAGGCACACACACACACAGGCACAGGCACAGGCACACACTCGCACACACACACTGCATGCTTGTTTTTGCTCGAAAGAGAACAAGCTGGCTGGATTTATTGCGCTCCCAAGCTGTGGACAGAGGGAGTGAGAATGGGGAGAATGCAGTCACTGGGCTTATGTGTTTTTTCAGTCATGTTGCAGATCTTATTCCTGTTTTTTTTTTTTTTTTACTTTTAAAAATAGTGTTATTTATAAAAGACATTTCCAGCCATTACCTACAGGAGTCTTGAATCTTGGAAAGAAATGCACATTACCTTTTTTTATACTTGTGTGGGCCATGCGTTATTGTCACAATAACAATGCAAGAACAGGAAGCAAATTCATATTGTGTGCATACTTGTTTTTCGACATTCACAATTCCTTATGAAGGTATATAGTTAGCACAATCTTTCTTACAAGGGAGACCAGGGCAGCTACTGAGACAGAGTACAGGTATCTCAGTACAGGTATCCAATTTCCTTGAGTTAAATTTAGGGAGTCAAGTCTCAAACTGGCACCCAGGCCAGTTAATTGTAATGAAGAAAGAACACCGGAAAGGAAATGATGCCAAACCTCGCATGACGCACGTGAGGTAGAATGCTCTTAAGTGCGGGCGTTATGAACTGCACACCGTCGGGTAATTTGAGGGAGCGCAGATCTCGTTTTAATCTTCCCTGTACCCAAAGCTATGCGGAGATTTGTGTCGTGTTCAGATACCGCACACAGCCGTGGTGGCGGGTGAACTTTTGAACTGCGCCGCGCCGTTCCGTCCAGAACGCGCCTTCCGTGCGAAACTGCGCCAAACGCGACGCGCTATCGCTCGGAGGAGGATCCGGGGCCTACGCTTCTTGGCAGTTAACACCGTTTCCTTCAGCTTTTTTTTTTTTGGCTTTCGCATTTATATTATTCAGATTCATAGGTAGCGGTGGAGCTTTCTGCTCCTCTCCGTGAAAGCGGTTGAGCCCGGGCGGTTATTTTTCTGTGTGATGGGATGGCTCTTCGCGTGGCCCTCGCGTGTTCGGTTGTGCAGGTGGAAGGTCCCGTCTGTGGCTGGTCGCGATTGCCGGCACCGCCGTTGCATGTTTAATGGCAGTGCCTCCACGTCGTCTGAATATATTTCTCTGTACTGGCAGGTTCATTGCTGGAGTTACATAATTTGGCTGTCAGCGATGGTAATTTTATGTGGTTTTCAGCAGAGCTGCTGTTAAATAATCAGTGTCTACTTTACATTACATTTATTTGCCAGACGCTTTTATCCAAAGTGACGTACAACGAGTGAAGGTCATTGGAACAACTACAAAACACAGGTCTGATAAGGTACAATTCTCATTATGTAACAGTTATTAATAGCCATGAACACATTAAGTTCAGTTAACGCAGTAAGCATAGGCTAGGTCAGAGAGTAATGTTAAGTCAAACTAGGAGGCATGACAACTAGCCACTTTCTACTCAGACTCCGCACTACAGGATATTACTGGCATTTAGCAGATGTTCTTATCCAGAAAAATCTTACACAGCTTTTGCATTTTTACATGGTATTCATTTCATTTCAAGCTGGATATATTCTGAAACCATTCCGGTGAAGGACCTTGCTCAAGTGTGCAACGGCCGAGCAGCAGTGTGGAGCAGTGGTCAGTGCAGCAGTGTGGAGGAGTAGTCAGCAGCAGCGTGGAGCAGTGGTCAGAGCAGCAGTGTGGAGGAGTAGTCAGCAGCAGTGTGGAGCAGTGGTCGGTGCAGCAGTGTGGAGAAGTAGTCGGTGCAGCAGTGTGGAGGAGTAGTCAGCAGCAGCGTGGAGCAGTGGTCAGAGCAGCAGTGTGGAGGAGTAGTCAGCAGCAGCGTGGAGCAGTGGTCGGTGCAGCAGTGTGGAGAAGTAGTCGGTGCAGCAGTGTGGAGGAGTAGTCAGCAGCAGCGTGGAGCAGTGGTCAGAGCAGCAGTGTGGAGGAGTAGTCAGCAGCAGTGTGGAGCAGTGGTCAGAGCAGCAGTGTGGAGGAGTAGTCAGCAGCAGCGTGGAGCAGTGGTCAGAGCAGCAGTGTGGAGGAGTAGTCAGCAGCAGCGTGGAGCAGTGGTCAGAGCAGCAGTGTGGAGGAGTAGTCAGCAGCAGCGTGGAGCAGTGGTCAGAGCAGCAGTGTGGAGCATTGGTCAGAGCAGCAGTATGGAACAGTGGTCAGAGCATCAGTATGGAACAGTGGTCAGAGCAGCAGCATGGAACAGAGGTAAGAGCAGCAGCATGGATGCAGTGGTCCGAGCAGCAGTGTGGAGCAGTGGTCAGAGCAGCAGTGTGGAGCAGTGGTCCGAGCAGCAGTGTGGAGCAGTGGTCAGAGCAGAGGTGTGGAGCAGTGGTCAGAGCAGCAGCAGGGGACATAGCTGAGATTTTATTGAATCCTCAGGCTGCTGTTCCTCTCTCTGATAGCTGCAGGTAGCATTTGGTTATGAATGAGGTGGTCTAGTATCGTGGGTCCCCCTAGGGGGAGAGGTGATTGGTGATGTTGATGGACGGCCGTGTAATCCCTCCCTGAGTCCTGTGCTTGTGCTGGTTAGCGCTGCGGCTCAAGGCTGGCTTACAGGCCTGAGAAGGGGATGAGAGAGCAGCCTGCACCACCTCCCGCTCCGGGGCTGTTTGCTCTGGGAATCCTGCCGTTCCGAAGGGCCGGGCCTGTGGAATGCCGTGTTTAAACAGGCCTCCGTGCCCGCGCGCTCCACAGGGCACGGAATGCCGGCGGGATCGCGAGCGGCCCCGCGGGGCCCCCGGCGGGAGCGATTGATCGCGGTCCAGGAGAGCTCACTTTTCCCGTCGTGTCCAAATCCCCTCCGCGCTCGCTCGCCGGCTCACTGACCCACTTCCTCACGGAGAGAGCCGGAATCACCAGCGCGGCAGGTCACCTGACACAAGTTGTTCTGAAGCCACCTGGACTATTAGCAGATTTCTTTTGCTTGCCCGTGTGTGTGTCTGTGTACATTTCTTTCATGTCTGCTCTGTTTTACCCGACCTTTGCCTCAGCCTACACGACATGACATGTTTCTGGACGTGTAATGCGATTCGTGGGGGTATGGGGGGGGGGGGCTGCTACTTATTCCTACCTGGCATTTCCCAACATTTTTTTTTCCACAGCGCACTGTCCAAATTTACAGAATCTCACGCCACTGTCAAAAGCGAGCAATGTACTGGCGTTGATGTGACGTGTCAACAGTAGGCCTAAATGCTCTTTCCGGCTTTTAACTAGCCTAAGCGATATGCATTTTCATGACATTTATTTTTGCTTTTGTGATGGTTGTTTTAAGTTTATCAAATTCATTTGAACATTTAAAGGATTTTTCCCACGGCACACCTGACCTCACCTGACGACACAGTGACTGGGAAACGCTGCTATGGCCTGTTGAAACTAAAGCATGCATGGAGAACTACAGCTGGCGTTGTGGTGGAGCTTACTGTACCTTCATGTTTCTGAATTAACTGTTGAGGAATTGTGGACCAGTGTGTGTTTCTCTTAGCTGTATCAAAGGTATTGCTAAAATGTACTACCCATAGACTTTTAGTGCAGTCTTAAGGCTATGTGATTTCAGTTGCTAAGTAGTGCTTTCTTCTTGGTCTTGATTTACCGGTATGCAAGCAGCGGTAGCACGATACAATTCAGTCCCTTATCTAACACACAACATTCTTACATTATTCTCACATTTTAGCAAAATTATAAAATCGAACATGTGACAAATTCATTGTTGGTACCTTCTCTCTATTGGGCATATGTAATACGTATAGGACTGTTTACCTACTAATGATAACGATAGTAATTAGCTCAGTACTTTTAGTTGTACTTTCTGAGCTTTAATCAGTTGGGCAGGCTTAATGATTTGATTTTGTAAGCACTGTTTAATGATAGGATATAACTTAGGGGGAATTAAACATGGTTATAGATGTAGTTTTGGAGTTAGGTCTATTTTTTGAAGTGCAGTCCAGGGTACTGATATTACAGTGAGCTGCCAGAACTAACACATTTCCCAGTTTACTTTGTGAGATTCCATCCGTGTTACACAGACAGTAAATTTTGCGCGGCGGTGGAAAGTCGTTGCTGTATCTATTACATCGTCTCCGATTGTTTCCCGAGAGCTGCAGTGTAGATTACACCATGTTTCAGACGAAGGCTCGACACCATTCACTGCACTGTAAAAAAAAAAAAAAAACCCCAGGGCCGACCGCGTTAGAGACTGTGTGGAACTCATGCGCTGCCTCATCGGTTGAAGCCAGAGCCAGGTTCCCCTGCCACAAATAGATCTCATTTAAATGCTGCTCGTCCGAAGGAGGTGTGATAATCTGTCTCATTTAGGACGGAAAATTACAAGAGGCAGGTCTGTGTTTGCAGGAATTGAACGGATGACTCCGTTATAAGGGCTATTGAAATCTGAATGTCGCACAAGTTCCTCCTTTCTGTGTGTTTTTATTTTTTTATTTTTTATTTTTTACTACCAACATTTTGGCAAAAGATGCCTTCATCAGGGGCATCTTTTGATAACCAGTGAGGAGGCATAGCCCTTTTATAAAACTGAGTTAAGACAGGTGAGGCAAAACCATGTGACATGACAACACATTTAACATTTAAAGGTGTTTGTGTATACAACAGGTGTCTTGTATGTACACAGCAAGAACACGTTGTGTCACGTGGTTGAAACTAGCAAGCCTCCACTGCTCTGCACACTAGCATATCTCTCTCCTTTAGCCTGCTGGCTTTCCTGTCCCACTTACACGAGGCTATCTGTCCGGATGAACTGCCCTGCAGCGGCTGTGGCTTTGACATTTAGCATTTTCAGCAGCGCTGCTCTCTTCACTGTGGGGGACTACAGCTGTAGCCTGGCTGCTGAGGCTGGGGACGGCCTTCGCTCTTCCCTCCCTCTGGAGGGTTCATGTGGGCTGGAATGGCAGAAGGGCCTCCCAGGGCCCCCTACCAAAGCCTTTGTGAGGCTGGCCCTGTCTGTCACATGATCCCACAGTCTGCACCCTGACTGTACAGAGAGAGGGTGTGTGTGTGTGTGCTTACATGCCTGTGCCTGAGCCTGTATGTGAGTGCTTGTACGTGTGCGCTTACATGTGTGCATGTGTGCGTGCGTGTGTCTGTGTCTGCCTGTGCGCTTGCATGCGTGTGAGTAACTGGTCTGCTTGCTCTGCAGATCTAGAGGTGGTCCATCCCCTTGTCATCCACTGCCCCTGCAGATGCTGAAATGTCACCCAGCGCACTTCTGCCAGTGCCCTCCTGGGGCTTTTAAACCTTTAGAGTCTCTCGATTGGGGCCCCTTTGAAGGTCGATGCGTTTGATGTAGTGAGTTTCTGAAGGATTTTATGCAACGCGCATGAGGAGGCATGGAGCCTGTGTACGGTAGAAAACCATGTTTTGCAGAATTTGCTCGGTCACTTTTGAATGGGGTTGTTTTCAAATGCGAGTTTCATTTCTGCCCAGTGTTTTTTTTTCGTTTTTGAGTTCAGATCCATTCCGTTATTTTTTTGATGTGCTGACATGATTTCACAACTAGTTCGAGAGAACATCTCGCAGTAGTGTTTCTGGAAAAACACACACTGTTCATTATTGCAGCATGACCAAACTTTTTCTTTTTCCCAGATATTTCATCTTTACGGGATCAAAAATATCTGTTCAGATGGGATTTCTAAATTCCTAAATTTTCTGGTTAGGTTTTGCTCGTTCCATAGACGTATATAAACAGACTTACGGCATAGTATTATGTTCATAACGCCCACCCACCATTGTCCTTTTCATAAAAAAATCCAGTATATGACCAGCCTAATTATTGTGTCATTATTGACTTGAGATGTGGGTATTTCTCTTCGGCTTTAAGTAAAATTTCACTTCACTAAGAAGCGTCAGGTTTCTTTTTGAAGTGCAAGCTTTGAACAGCTACCATCGATGGTTAATATTGGTAATGCAGGGCATTTTAAAACTTGATCCTGTGCATGAGTCAAACACAGGTATCTGCAGGCTGTAAATTGCAGGTATGTTAGAAATATCTGTGTCTGAGGATGAACTTTTTCTGTGTTGGGTGGGGGGCAGGCGCGGGGGCGGGGGGGGTGGAATTGATGTCCCCTGTCAGACGGGCAGATTTAGCAGCATGCGTTGGCTCTGTGCAGGGTCAACGAAGAGGAGGAAGGGGCACATCTGGGTTTGGTTAGTGTTTTAGGGGGGTCATGCGAGCCAGGTCCCTGCAGAGGGACGTTCAGTGGTGATTATTGAAATCCTCTGGGCTGAAGATGCAGTCATGGCTCAGGCGCATCAGTCCCCTGAAGCATCAGTGAAGCTGGACCTGTCAATCTCGTGTGTGTGTGCATGTGGGCGTGGCCAGTTTATGCCCCTCCCCTCACTGAACCCTTTAGTGTTGAATTGCTGTAGTTGTTGGTTGTTAGATCACAGCTGAGAGAAGCGGGGGGGCAAACACATTACTGCCGTGCTTTTGAACATATGTGAACCATCTGTGCTCATTAACCTTTCTACCTGTCCTGCTCCTCGCTGTTCACGTTCTCCCTCCCTCCCCCTCCCAAACCCTCTCTCAACTCTCTCTATCGCTCTCCCTCTCCCACTCTCTCCCTCCTTCTCCCATTCTCTCCCTCTCTGTCCCTCTCTCTTTCCATCTCTCCCTCTGCCTTTCCTCCTGCTCTCTCTCATTGTATCCCTCCCTGTCCCACTCTCTCTCTCCTTGCCTTCCACTCCTCCCCTCTCTCATTGTGTTGTGTTAGGTGCTGGGTTGTATTTCAGTCTGATTGTTGCTGGGTTGTGACCGGGTCCCAGTGGTCTCTAGTCAGAGCGGCTTGCGGGGTGGGGGCCAGGGAGGGGGGAGTTGGGGGTTGGGGGGGGCTGGGGGAGGGTTGGGGGGGTGCGTGTCGGGGCTTATCTCCACTGTAGAGAGGGAGATACAGGGGAATGGCTGGCCTTTTTACAGCCCAGTCAGGCCCTTTGAAGCTTTATTTAGGAATGCGTTTGGATCAGCCCCCTCCATCTGGAACTGGGTCATCGGGCATGCCTTCCTGGCTGCTTATCTGTACCCCACCACATGAGCAAGAGAGAGAGTGAGCGCGAGAGAGAGTGCAAGGGAGAGAGTGAGCGAAGGAGAGTGAGACTGAACAAGAGAGAGTGAGCGATAGATAAATAGTGTGAGAGAGAGAGTTTATGGGGTGGTATAATCCCATGTTGTCCAGAGAGAATGGGTCTGCAGGGAGTCGGCTTCTATAACAGCTGGACTGGAGTCAAGTTTCATGTCATATGGGCTAAAAACTCTCAGAGGACAGTTACTGCATGTTCAGATTTCAGACTGTCGCCATCCATACCCCTGTACTGTACATTTTCTTGCAGATCCAAGCCGCTGTCATAGACTACTATAGAAGGATGTGGTAAAAATTTCTCGGAAGCAATGACAGCGATAGTGGTGCTTATGATCTGAATCAGCAGTGCACTAGGGAATGCCCCCTGTAAAATGTGTGATTGACAGCACAGTGCAGCTACCAGTGGTAATCCTTTCTGAGGGAGTTGTGTTGCACTGAAGTGGGTTAGGTATCCCAACAGTTATGCACACACTTGCATACACCCACATGTCCACACACATTCGCACATGCACACACACACACACACACACACACACACACAAACAGACTCACACATGCACAGTGAGGGCAAAGATTCCCCGAAGCCTTTCTTTCACATCGATGTTCATCACAGGCCATTTATAGAGCGGCTGAGTGCTCTAAAGCTGTGTGCCGTCATGTCAGGTCTGGTCACATGACCCATTGTGGGAGTGGCTTGCGCATTACTCTTGCAGGGGGGCTGAAACTGCCATCTTACAGCCATGACATCATCCTGTCTTTCACTCAGCCCTCTCCTTTGATGTGCCACACGCCCCGTGGGCAGAAAGGCCCACATCACAGGGACCAGGGACGTTCCCTGGCCGTTTCCGGCCTGGTACCATTTTCTCTCCGGACTGCAGAGGGCAGAATATCGGTGCTCCTACAAGGAGTGACCTCTAGAGGCCGTCCTCCAGTGAATCTCTGCCTCTCCTCCAGCTCCTGGAGGGAAGGGGTGCGTAATGGCTGCCGTGCATCATCCGGGTGGCTGTTGCTTGTCAGCTGGTCATTGTGGGGGTCTTTCTGGAAGCTTGATGAAATGCGCTACACAAACGCAATGAATTATGAATAAGCCGAAATAAAAGGCTCGCTAGCAGATGTAACTGAAGGAAAAGGATTCCCTGGCCGCGGCTGTGGACTGATGTGCGCTGGGGCTGCTGGGTAATGCGCCAGTGAGAATGGGAGAAGTGTGGGCTGTCAGCCCCCCCCCCCCCCCCAGGCCTCTGGCCGAAGGACAAGGGGCTCTTTGATGCGTCTCTCAGCAGCAGGGCTGGTCTCCAGGACCAGGTGCAGGCTGGGAGCACTGGGAGGGAGAGAGAGCGAGCAAGAGACGCGCGCCCCCCGTGTGTGTGTGTGAGAGAGAGAGACACTCTGTGTGTGTGTGTGTGTGTGTGTGTGTGTGTTCTGACATGGAGGGCAATGTGTGATTAGCCTTTTGACATGCTCTCCCTAACAGTTTTCATTCCATGCCCCATCTCTGAGTATCTGAATCTCAGAAACTTTGTACAGCATATATGTGTGCTTGAGTGCTCAAAAATACACATACTCACACACACTCACGCGCCCTCACTCACACACACACTCAGGCACCCACAGCATGCACACACACACTCACACAAACACACACACACACAGCGTAGAGTGAGTTGGGGACAGTAACTCAGGACCGTGTAAGTGAACGGACCTGAGAGGCTTATTTTTTATCACCTGCTAAATTCCCCTGATTTTGCTCATTAGTTCATGGAAGGACTGTGCAGTATTTCCTGTGAATGTGCTCTATACTACCAGTTATGGTGCTGCTTGTTATTGTCATCTCACTAATGCTGTGATACTGGCTACACTTTTAGCCGCCATGCTGCTTTCTTGTTGTTGGGATTCTCATTTGGGCAGTTATAGGGAATGTGGAATGCACAGGGAAGGTGGAATGGAATGGAATGTAGGTATTTAAAGCCTGCTGTGAACATGTGAAAGAATCCACCACCACATTCGTCCGTATTCCTGGGAGCAGGTACATACTTCTGCGGGTACTAATGTTTTTCTGTATTTCTATATGTAACCTTTGGCAATATTTACAAATGTATTTCATGCCAATAAAGCATTAGGAATTTGGAATTTGAGTGTGTGTGTGTGAGAGAGAGAGAGTGAGCAAGAGAGGGCGAGAGAAAATATATTGCCTCACTGTTCCACTGGACCCAACCGGAAGAGTGATAATGCAACAGCTGTATAGGGTGACACCACTGAAACACCTGAAAGGTAATACTGTAACAGCTGTAGAGAGAGAGAAGTCGAGAAACTGTGGAGAGAGGTGGACAAACAGTGCTGCGTGTGTGCGTGTGGGAGAAAGGGACAAAGAGAGGCCATCCAGTCTTACTACTTCTTCAGGCATTTCCTCGGGGAAGTCCTGTGCGCTCCGCTTGATGGTATCTTTTCCCTCATCTCCCCGCGAGGCGCAGAGCGCCATCCTCCATCAGATCCCCTCGCAGCGGCTCTGCGTGCCGTTGGGCCTCGGCCGGGCCATCCGGTGCCCGGGCAGAGGCTCCAGAGTCTCTGCCTCAGAGAACTCGTACAGCCCGCGGTCCTTTGTGAAAAGGCCCACAGCGCAGACAAACACACAAAGTAAAAAAGAAAAAGGATAACCCGACTACCGTAAATGGCCTTTTCCGTGAATGTTTTTCATATATTGTACATCCCAGAGAGAAACTTTGGAACTGCTCATATACAGAGCCCATGTTTGTGTTAGCCAGGTCAGTTTGTCACAGAATGGAGATTAGAATGGTTCCGTATTTCCTACTTGAGTTCTGTTCCAGGCTTTAGTCCCTCTTCACCTGTTCAGTAAAATTTCATGAGGTTTCTGGTGCTGGTACAAGCTAAAGTGCCACAATATGTGATGCGCCCATCTCTTGTATAAGAGGAACTGGAATTGTTGTGAATTCAATACCACAAAAATGCATTGTCTCATAGCCTTGAATTTTTTTTCATTGTTTTTAATTTCAGATGTGTTGAAAATTATTTCTGCATGATCAACACTTTTGTTCACACTTCTGTCATCAGTTAAAGAAATTTTCAAAGCCAAAGCTGTGAGTCAGCTGTGATTTTCTGTCTTTCCTGTCTCAAATCTCAGCTTGTGCAAGTCTTGACTAATATCTTTGGTTCTAAGAACTTTCCAAGCCATTCCTCCTGCTAACTGGTATTTGTGGTTCTCTGAACTTTTTGTATCATTCATTCCTCTTGCCAACTGATGTCTATGGTTCTCAGAACTGTCCGTGGCATTCCCCTCCTTGACTGATATCTAATGTCATTAGAACTGTTCATGGAATTCCTATCTCTGAGTGGTATCAATGGTGATCGTAGCTGTTGATTTCAGTCTTATCTCTGACTGATATTCGTGGTGATCAGAGCTGTCTGTGGCATTCTTTTGATTTTGATGTATAGTCCTTCCAGTTCCCTTTTCAATTTCCTTTTTGTGGTCTATAGTACTGAAGTTATTGTCATGCAGTTACTCACTTTGTCTGGTCATGCATGTTATGTTTTAGTTACCCATCCTGCTTTGCAAATAGTTTTTTGTTGATATGATTATGGTTGGAGAATTGGCCTGCAGTGTGTGGGCAGTTTTTGATTGCAGGATTATTTAGTGTTAGGATGGGCTTGTGTTGATCTTCCGCCGATATATTTTTCAGGCTTTTCAGCATTTGTCAAACATTGTGAATGGGCTACATTCTGAGCAGAAGGCTCACTGTGCATGTGTCCATGTCTGTCTGTGTGCTTGAGTGTGAGTATGAGGGTGTGTCTCTCACTTTTACCAAGGCCATGTGTGACTCAGCGAGGGAATGCCCTGGTCTGATGGCTATGCCTCAGCAGCTTTGGCATAAAGTGGCAACACACACCGCGTTACCATGGTGAATGCTCCCCCTTCCTCATTCTTCATGGACTGTATTGTCATTGTCACCTTCACCTTTATTGTCATGGCCTGACCTTCCCTTCCTTCTCTGGAGTTTTATTTACACGTACGCTCTGCTGAACCCTGAAAATTCGCTCCCCGAAATCCAGATCACTCAAGCATGTGTGGTGTTTTGTTTGTTGGTTGAATTCTGTACTGTAATTCAGCTTTTTTTTTTTTTTTAAAGAGCATTTGGGATATTTTTGTTGTTCCAAATTATGTGTTGAGCAAACTGCCAGTGGCGGCACTTGGAGCAACTGCAGTCAGCTGGGCATTGCTGTCCCACACGCACACTCACACACACATACACGCGCACGCACACACATACACACACACCTACTGTACCAGCATTCATCTGTCTTCACAGCTCAGTCAGCTATGTGTGCATGAATCACCAGGGTAAATATAGACGTGTGAAGTAACAGGATCTCAAATCTCAGAAGTACATTGTCTTTTGGCTTTGCCAGATTTTAATTTTACATGCACTTTGGCTCTTTGATGAGAATTCGTCTCACGGCAGACTTTTATAACACTAGAACTTAAAAAAACAGAGCAGACCCGTTCTGCCATTTTTTGTGAATCTCAAGTAAAATTAACATGCGTCATATTTAACCAAGTCTAAATGCGTAACTGACAAAATTCCGATGCACTTGAATGCAAAATTTCCGGGACTCCAGTTTTGTCACAAGCCTAATCGCTTCTCTCAGTATGGAATGTGTTGCTGATAAATAATGTTGTGTGCTTCTGTTTACCGGTTTCAGTCCTGAGTGTGTTTTCCCCCTCCTGATCTGTTCCTTTGTCACCAATCCCCAGTGCCTGACCCCTCTGTACACCTCTGGGACACTTGCTTTTGTTTGCTAAAATAAATGGACATGTGCTCGTGCCCGTCCACAGCCTGAGTGTTTGGAAGCAGAGTGCAGAGGGTTCATGGATAAGTATCAGCTGGATCCTCGCATGGGTTTAATGTGTGTCACGTTACCATCTGTTGAGGGGGGGGGGGGGTCTGTAGGTATGAGCTAGCGCCTCTTTGGGACCTTGTCTGTCTCGGTCCAGTCCTCCAGGCTGTCTGGGTCAGGCTGATATTTATTTGGGAGGACAGGGAGATCAGCGCCACCTCCCTCAAACTTCACTTGTCTCTGAGGTTAATGTCTTACTGCAGACCTCATTTAAACTCCACATCTCTGCCTGTGCTGCTCCCTGTGCCCGTCTTAGGAGTGTGGATGACAAAAAACTGGGGGGTAGGTGGGTGAGACAGTGAGCCAAATGGTGCCACGGCTCCTAATGAGTGATCCAGATCAAGTCCATCTGCCGTGCTGCAGAGCCTCGACCCCTGAGCTAAGATGTGGGTTAAGCACTGAAGGATTGAGAACTGAGGCCCTGATCTGATTGGCTGCGGAGTCGTGGCTGGAGCTGCAACGGGACATTCAGACAGTGACTGCCAGGTGCTGTTGCTGTTCAGGCCTTGACATTTATCCCGCATTGTGAAACTAATTGGTCTAATTACAGTGTAATTACTGTACGTGTAAATGTAACAGAAAGCCCCCAGATGTACAATGTGTCTGGTGACAGGTCTTTTGTGTGTTAGGCGCTGCTCCGTTCAGTGCCTTATTATTCTATAATGTCAGCTTGTTAGAAGACTTTTTTTTTTTTAAGTTTCAAGTGAAGTTGAGTTTCAGCTGGCATTAGGTTTTAACTGAAGATCCGGGGACGTTACAGTTAGGCCGACAACTTTGACCTGTCGCTTGACTGTCCTGTCTCTGGGTTGAAATGCTATTTTTATGGAGAAGGGTAGCTCACAAAGCCTTACACGATCCCAGTAAACTACTGCATTTGCTGTATTTGTGTAGCGTCATTGTGAAAGCTGCAGAAGTTCTCCTGGCTCCTGTTCATTATGTACTGCCATTCTTCAGTGAGTTGAGACTTACACCCCGCAGCATTGTTGAAATTACTTTTTTTTGTTTTTTGACACATGATTAATGAGGAAGAGCAGGCATGTTCTTATGGAAACCATCCAGACACACACTTGCCTCTGGTGTTGGATTTTTTGATTCTCGGATTGAATGTCATTGTTTTATGCTGATTGAATGCAAGGTGATATACCAGCATTCAATCAGGAGCAGAGACCAAGGACTGTGCTTCGAGGGATTCGATAATGAATTTAAAATGTTAACCCATGACAGGGCTTGTATGTAGAAAGGCTGCAATAATGCAACAGTATTACTACCTCACAGACTGTCCTTTTTGTGTTGTGACCCTGGGCAACAGTGGTCAATGGATAATGTGCCTAACTGGAAATGTCCATTAAAATGCTGAGTGAGCATGCCTGTGACCTAGGCAGCCATGTTGGACAGAGTGCCTGGGTCTTAATGGTGTGTCTGTAGGGTGGTGAACCTGGTTGACGGTTACTTATGCTGCTTATCTGTTTTCACACCCAGTCTTATAGAGAGGAGTTTGAATCACTCTGGGAGTGGACCAGCCCTTGTGCTGAAAATGATACCTACTTGAAAGTAGCATGTGGCGCTTAACAACTGATCTCTACAACTGTCGGAATGTTTTCCTGATTCGCTGGGTCTCTCCCTCTCTTGCTATCTCTCTCTCACAATCACTGCCATTTGGGATTTGTGCTGTTATTCCCTTTTAATGTTAAAAAAAAATCATACTGGGGGGGAAACAAACAGATCCAACTGTGTGTGATCTTCCCCGCTAATTAGCCCTGTGTCTGTGGTGAACTGGGTTAATCCTTCATCGCCTCGTCCCCCCCCGGAGGGAGTCCGGCGAGTCCAGCTCAGGTGACTGCTCGGTTCAGACAAAGGAAACCCAATCCCGAGGCTCCGGGCCCTGTGTTCACGGGCAGATTATTGCCAGGGCGGAGACTCCCCATCCCCTGGGCTGGCTCTAAGGCAGCACTGGGGCCGTCGCTCATTAACCCTCTCTGCGCCTGCTGTGAGCCAGCATAAAGAGGGTTGTCTGGGGCTCCAGTTTTAAATCCACTGTTTGGGTTCAACACTCCGCTGAGCTGGGTGAGGTTTTAGTCCCCTTTTTGAATTCTAGCACCCAGGTACTGTAGGGGGTCCCTGGCTGGACTTGGTTTGCAATGCATAAGTGTAAATATTTCCAAATAAGAATTTTTTTTTGTTGTATATTTTATTTTCAGAATATATGGAAAAAATAACTTGGGTTGGGGTCCCCTGGATGCCTGAGCCTGGGTTGGGGGTCCCTGGATCAGCTAAGGTTGAAAAGGCCTGCTCTGTATCTTTAAGTTTCAGCTGAACTCTCTACTGTTGTCTGAAAGTTTCTTTCGGCCCTTATATGCTTGCAAGTGGCTAGACCAACTGTCAAAGCAAGTCTGCACCAAAAGCATTGGGTGGCCTTGGGCAAGAGCAGAGGACCACATACAGAAAACCTGAGAAGGGCAAACCTGAATTTCTGCTGTCAACTTGACTGGAACTGTGGGGGGAGGACGAGGGCTTTGCTTCTCCGTCCTGCAGAGAGCACCCTGAAAGCAAAACCCCTTTGACTGACGTAGGTGTCCACCATTTTCTGGTCACCTGTCAGCCCTCTACTCCACGGCTAAATGCGCTGCTCTTAAAGAGTATCCCTTGGGCTATTTGAGCCTTCAACTCAGCCTCTGTGGCACCAGAGTAACAAGCTTTTTCAAACCGAGGGACTTAGCGGCTGGCCACAGGCCCTGAAGGCAATGAGGAAAGGCATTCACTGCCACGGTAGCGGCTCGCGTGGAGCAGCTATAGGGTCACAGAGAAGCCTTTTGTATGCGGCTCACGATAGCCGTGCCCATTACCGCTAACCGTACAGCGGCCGCATTCAGACGGCTCCAGCGTCGGCCACCGCGAGGCTGGGAAAACCCCGCATCGAGCTGGCGGTGCAGAGCTGTAGTTTCCTGGCAAGCGTTTCCTCTTTGATGAGAGGCAGAAGGAACGGGCGAGAGGGGAATTGGGGGCTCTTGTTCCTAGTCCTGTTTGTGTTACTGGGGGAAGGATGGGGTGGGGGGAGGGGGGTGAGGAGAGGGGCAGTGGGGAGGGGGAGGGCGCAGCAACAGGAAAAGTGTGGGAATGTTTTCATAGCGGGGTTACTGCAGCCCGGCGGCCATGTCACTCATCGTGTATGTCCTGGGGCAGACGAGGGGAATCTGGCTGGGGGGGGCGTTGGCTGGAGTGGAGGCTGTTGCAGCATGTCCTGCCCTTCAGTCTTAATTAGGAATGACGTTCCTCAACTTCAACTGATTTTTTTTTTTTTTTTTTAAAGAGAAAATGTATTTATTTACACGTGTTTAACAGGCCATTGAGTTCCTGAGAGTCCTTGTGAGAATGAGGGTAACGACAGACGGGCGGTTAAAATGTGGAGCTGTGCAGCATTCCTGCCGCTCAGCACTGGCCTACGCATCTACCCCCCCCCCCCCCCCTTCCCACAATTCATCCCAGGCCGGTGATGGGATGTGTAGTTTCAACTGTCCACGTCCTGCCTATATTCATGAAGGATTTTATATTAAAACTCATGAAAGTGACCGGGAAAATATCTGAAATTTTTAAATCCCTTTACTCACTTCTGTGAATATTGATCTCCCCCCCCCCGGTTACTGTAATTCCCCTACTCTAAGAGCTCCTGTCTTTGTTTTGGACTATCTGAAGCAGTTTCTGTCCATGTCTTGTTCTGTATATTTTCTCTGTACCTCAAAACCCTTTCTACTTCCCAGGCCTGACTACTGTGTGTCTTACATCATTCCAAATGATGAGCTCTTTATCTCATGAGATTACAGAGATGGCTTTCTTCTCATTTCTATTTGGACTGAATGGATTATTTTACTGTGAAAGGTCTTTCTCTGCTGTGTCGCATATGATCACTGTGTTGACCTCCGGTGTCCATGTTGATTCAGATGTGGGCCTCCAGACAGGCATTGTTGGTGCAGGATGCCTCCTGAAGCTTCTTCCGGGGCAGCGTACAGGAGCATTTTGTGTAATCTGGGTGATCGTGCTGTTCAGAGCGTAATTTAAACTGGAACTTGTAACACGTGGGTTGGGGAGGGGTGAGAGATCTATTAAACATGTCTTTGCCTGTCTGACTTCATTGTTTTAATCTGCGCCTCGCGATCTTGGGAGTGTCGAAATTAGCAAGCTTGGTCCTGCTGGTGAATGTCACATTGTCTTTTATGCAAGCCCCAGGCTGTAGCGCACGCTGACTCACTATGTATTCCCCATGTAGCAGCGCTCCATCTCATGGGGACTTGCTCCCAGGTGTAACAGCACAATACCTGACTCTCTCTTCTCCTTCCGTCTGCAGGGGCGACATGTCAAAACGGGACAGCTGGCGGCCATCAAGGTCATGGATGTCACGGAGGTAAGGGGAACGCGCTTCACCTGTTTGCCTTCAGCGGGGAGCTCTGATTGGGTCCTCGAGGAATCAATCGCTTCCCGAATTCCATCTGCACACATCAGCCAGATGCATTTCCAGGGATTGGCCTGGTTGCAGCTGCCTGGTCTTGTTTTCACTGCACTTTGTCTGTGCTTTGAGCTGTGGGGAAATACACTGTTGACTGTAGACGCTCATGATCCGTATTTACGTTTGTTAACTGATTGGTTACTGGCCTTTTCTTAGAAAGGGATCCTTTTTAAAAAAACTAGATGTGTCCAATCTGATTCGAGATCTTTAGTCAACTCTGCTGTCCAGTAAAATAAGCAACTGTAATGATTTTGGTGATTAGTGTCTGCAAGTCGAGACATGTTCTAACCTTCTGTCGCCTATCCCACTTTTATTGACAAGTAAGCCCAACACTACAAAGTTATTGTAAGCTTTTGTTAAGTTCAGAACTATTTTTTTTTTGTCTTTTGTGCATGTTTAAATCTGGTCATTTTGGTTCAAGGGGAAGATTCTTAAAGCTTTCATCACACTTACTGCAAGTGAATCTTTACACATAAAGTTCATTTGCTGTTGGTATTTTTTTTAGGTTTAACTGAGAGAGTTAAAAATCTTCATTTAAAAACCAAAAGCTTCCTTTTTTAGCCTCCGTGCAAGATCAGAGATTGCATGGCATGTGGGCAACAGGATGGTTCACAGGAAGGAGCCTCTCCATGGGCTCCATTTTAATCCGGAAATGGGACCTCCCAATTGGAGCCCGGTTGCCACGGCCACCCACACAGACCCTAACGATTGCATGTCCTTTTGCCCACCACAGGGCCCTAATCATAGCCTGGGACTCGCCTGCAGCCCGAGCCTGCTCTGTTAGCTGCTGCTCCTGCTGTGAAAGGCTGGCGAAGCCCAGCCTCCCACATTGCACAGGATGCGGACGTCCCTTTATTATTTATTTATTTTCACTGCTGAAAGGCAGAAAACACTGTGGGCACCGGTGCCAAATGCACATCATGGCGCAAGAGCCAACAGCTTCAGTCAGCCATGGATTTTAATAAGTGCTTTTTTTCCCCCGTTCACATCAATGAGGCCAGCTCCAGAACAAGTCATTTAGCCTCCTGTTTCACCAAGGCTAACGGTAGATAATTAACAGATGAGGTGAACACCCCAGACCTTTTTAAAATTGGGTAAAAAAAAGAAACATTTTTTGCTAGACTGAGATCAGGGATAAGAGATATAGCAATAACTAAGTATCTGTTTGTTAGTGGCTGTTTTTTGATCAGAGGCTGACCAAACTGCTGTAGGCAGACAGAGAAGTGCTCAGTAGTGTAAATCAAACCAAGGCTTCATGTTTCCCTGAGCCGCAAGGCTCCCCCAAATAAATATTTTCCTTCCTAAAATAGCTTGTAATGTCAGTTGTATGAATGTTCACTTAAAAAATGCATCTTCTCCTTGCATATTTCACCACTAAATACAGGGCTGTGGTAGTCTGTAGTACTCATGGTGATGTTTGGGTTAGATTTATTTAGCCCTTATCTTGCACAACATCCTTTACATGTTTTATTTATAAAACCTAAATATTTTTAACTGCAATGAAATATTCTTATGCACATGAACAGGGTCATAACCAGGACCCAAAAATTATAGAGGCCATGAGAGTTTTTTTGGTTCCATTACTTAAGTGTTCATTTTGTTGAGTTTTGTGGTGCAAAAGCAGGGCCAATCTATTATTTTAGGTTAGCCTCAGAATTCAGAAAACATTGTTCACACCCTTCTTTTTAAGTAATTCAACAATTTTCAAGCTTAAATACAGTAAAATGAACAGAACCGATCTGGCTAACCTAGTGCTAGATGGCTTGCTAACTACCTGGGATTATTTTACCTTGATAGTTAATGTATGCTTCCTCAGTATTAGCAACTGAATCAAACTTGCCAATATGTCAAAAAAAAATGCCATTCCCCCTAGCTTCTGAATATAACCCTGAACTTGCCTCAACTGTAACCTTTACCATCAAAGCAAGATGCGTTAGATTGGCTTGTGTTTCAAAATTTTATTTAGATATTTCAAAATGGAAAGTTTGTGTGCCCATGAGTCCACGTCTCTCATAACTGTCACTCTTCCTTCGAAGGGCCAGTTCTGACGAATGGGACAAACAGAAGTGATAAACACGCTCTTACACTGGCAGTGCCTTTTATGCTTGCATTATAGAGCATTAGGAAGAGATTTCTGTCACACGCTCTAGGCGATGGTGCAATCAGAGAGTCCTGACCCGGTTTTAATGCAAGCGGTTAATTTACTGAGACACGCCGCGGCCTCTCCTAATCGGCGGTGGTCATGATCATCGCGATGCGGAACACTGGCGCCGGGCGGCGTTGCGCCACCGTTTCCTCCTGTGGGCGTTGGGGATCTGACGCATCACCGCCCTGTTGCTACGACAGCAACACCTCAAAAGGTGGCGGGGCCTGTCGGTCCACTCTGATGAAAGCCTTGTCCTGTGTATGATCCTTGGCTCATCGTGAGGCTTATGTAAGGTTTTGTGTTTATCCGCTATGGACTGTAAACATGTTGGTCCCCTGAAAGCTCACTCATTCCTAGTGTGATAATTACTCCACCCTGTATAAAGGACTGGGAAAAACTCAGAGAAGATCTTGCATATCTATGCATGTCAGCATCATCATTAACCCTTTAAGGTCACATAACAAATATGTGATTAGAATGTTCTTAACTGAATGTTCTAATGCTGATGTAACAATCAGTACTGGTAATTGAATGCAATGTTCTTGATTTCTAGAATACTGACTTAGAATTTTGAAGAGAAAAAAAACATTCCACAAAACCTAATCTTTGAAGGGTTAAGTCATAATACACTACATTATTTAAGGGATTATAGCAAGTGTTCTTAGCTCTTGCTGTTCCATTTCATTGACCGTTAAAGCCGTTTGCAGTGTGTGCCAGAACAGTGGAGGCTGTTGTTTATTTTTGAAAAACTAGTTCCAGGATGCAGTGGACTTGGCATTCCTGTAGGTGGCTCTGTGCACGCGTTGTCAGTGCCAAGCCCCCTAAGAGCTACTGTTGCTTCACCGTTTTTCCTGTCGGTTTCTATGTATCTCACATCTGTAAAATAATGTAATTGAAAACCGGCTGCATTGTGGCTCCCCTGGAGATGGTTTTGGTGAACTCCTGACCTGCCTGCTGGTGCGATGAATAGCTCTGGAGTTGGGAATTTTACTGTTATTTTTGTCTTGCTGCTCTTATTAATGCAGTTGTTGTTGTTTCTGGCACTTTGAATTCACAGTCTGCACAGTTATGCTAACTGTAGGTTACGTGTGCGCATACAGTGGCGCTGACATTACCGGTAGAAATATCATAGCTTCTTTTATCGTTGCTAAGCGCGCTCCTGCGTTGCGTTATACACACTGGGTTCCTGATGAGTTTAGCGGAGGAGGCCGCTGCTCGGGTTGATTCTGCCGTCGTGCGGGTGGAGAGGGTGTGAGGAGCGGCGGCGCCGGCTTTTGGGCGAGGAGGAATGCCGAAGATCCCCCCCGCCCGCCTGCCTGACCGGTCCTCCTCGCTCGGCTTCGGGTCGCATGCTGTTCAAACCCTCACACAGGCGCGGTTCAGCGTGTGCGCTTTGACCCAGATTCTCCTTCCTGTGCTGGATATTCCAGTGCACAGCAGGCTGCCTGAGAGGGAGAGAGAGAGAACTGGGAGAGCGAGAGAAACCGGGAGGAGAGGGGGAGAGAGAGAGAGAGAAAACGGAGAAAGAGGAAGGGAAAAAGAGTTTTTCTTTTCAGTGCTTCAGAAGAGAATTTACATTAGTGGGCGGGATGTAGGGTGATGGGTGGAGCAGTGTTGCCGTGTTTAGCCTATATGCATCAACCAAGTCTGGTTATTCGATTACGACAGAGGCAGACTGGCGGAGGCATAAATGCATGATTTTCAGTCTTTGTAATTGTCTGTGCAACATTTTTTTTTTTCAGTCCAGTGTGAACCTCCTTCTGGGGCCCGATTTAAACTGTCGAATGGGACCTTTGGGAGAGAACGGAGCATTGGGCTGTAAATTTATCACACCGTTTTGAAGCAGTGAGGCCAGGCTAATTCCCTGCTGAAAATGGTCAGACTCCCATTTTCGCCCTGTGACCTACGAGGTGTTCGATGCCCCGTGTCCCGGTGACCCCAGGGCAGGAGCACAGTCCTTCCCCTGCCGCAATTTCGCGATGATGGGATGGCCATTTGTTCTCCCCCCCCCTTCCAGGCTTCATGGCCGTGAATAACAAATCCAAACAGCTGCAGGAAACGTGCTCGGAGAGAGAGGGAGAGAGAGAGGGGGCGGGACTATGACATCATTGTAGAGCAGGTCATCGTTTCTCGCTGCAAACAGCTTTATTTTTAGCCCTGCCTCCTTTCCCGTTTTCTGCTGCTCTCTCTGTGGAGCATATGGAGGAGGGGAAGCCAGATACAGTTTCTCTATCTCTGCATTAAAAAAAACAAAAAAAAACAGCTGTTTACATGCTCCACATTAGCGATTGCACAACATAGAAAATTTGGAGAAAATCATGATTGCATACTTTCCCCCAGAGTGCCTTGCAGTAGTCTTTGCCCTCATATCATTGGGGCAGAGGGCTAATGCAGTTCGGCCATGATAAACCCATTGAGGAAAATTCTGAAGGCCCATGATGGAAAATGCATTACTTTAGTCTACATTTGTCTTATAGCATCAGACTCTTGGTCCATTACCCTTATTTGTCAGTTTGTTCTGACAATGGACAACTAACGTCTGATCTTGTATGTCATCAAATCAAACCACCTGAGACACTTTAAGGTCAATGTGGCAGTCTAAGATACCCATTCCTACCTTTTTTGCCTCAGTGCAAGGTTTGTGTTTTTTTTTTTTTTGCGCCATCCGGCTGTACTGGCAACAGGCAACACACACACTGTTTGCGGGGAAAACCTTGCCCTTGCGGGCAGAAGCCAGCCTTCAGTGCGACATAATGAGTTGCAGCTTTGGTTGTGGGTGATGCAATGCAAAACCAGTTGTGCTGTTGTGGGTCTGTGCGTTTCGTCTCAGGTTTGTGTTAGCCTCGTTTCATCTGTACTGTGGGAGCAGAGATATGAGAGTCTGTATGTAGTGGATTGTCTTTCTTACGCAGTGTGCCAGTTATGGACAGATCTGACTCTGTCCTGCCTAATCTCAGTTAACCGATAGAGCTTCTCTGAAATTAAAGATCTTTTCTATTTATGGTTTGAATGAGATCACATGGGTGACGTAGATCTCACAACAGCAAGGAATCTAAATATAATAATGCTGCAATGATCTGACTTTTGGGTACAGATTTGCTTCTTCTTTTCCTTCTGACTTCTACCTCTTTTACCATTAATAATGGCAAAGAGGGCTGTTCAGAAGGAAGATAATAAAAAATAAATGGGAAGCAGAGTAACTTCCTGTTTATTTTTCATTATCTTCCTTCTGACGGGTGCGTATTTACTTTACTGTTATTAACGTTTTGGGATGCTCCGTTTATCATTTCCGCAACTTAAAATGCTGTTGCCAATGTAGCCCAGCAAAAAAAACATAGGTATTGAGTCTCTTTTGACTGAATGGATTACAGATTGTTTATGAACTGCTTTTCCACTGACAATACAAGCACTGGTTTACACAACTGAGCGCGAGGCAGTCCATGGGCCATTAAGCTCAAAGCAAAACAGCTCATTAGAAACGGAAGCTTAAATTTCAGAATATTTAAGTGTGCTCTCTTTTTTTTCGTTTTGTTTTTAAGCAATGAATAACGTTTGTTTTCAAAGCTCCTAATTCGCCATTATCAGTCATTTTGCCTCGAGGCTGTATTTCATTGGAGCATGTCGGGCTTTGCAAAGGCAGTGTTTTTGCATGCTGTTAGTTACGATGGCTATCTGGTACCCCTTTAGTCCTCAGGGAGATAATTAATTGAATAATTCTTTCTGTCATCCCTGTATGCGTTTCTTAGGATGAAGAGGAGGAAATTAAACTGGAGATTAATATGCTGAAGAAGTACTCCCACCACAGAAACATTGCCACCTACTACGGTGCTTTCATAAAAAAGAGCCCCCCAGGCCATGATGACCAGCTGTGGGTGAGTTTGTTTGGTGACCCCTCTGGCCTCAAGACACCCCCCCCCCCCACTCCCCAAACAAATCCAAGTTCCTGTACCTCTCTGCTCACCGTGCTGCTCAAATGGTCTGGCCTTCAGTCATTCTCCACAGTTCCTTGTTTTCAGGGCTTGTATTACATGCAGTGGTGTTTTTCAAGGCCTTTGGGCCCCCCCATCCCCCCCCCCCCCAGACTAGGAGATTTACATGCTGTCTCAGAAAAAGTAAAATGTGATATCTGTAAAAACACTCCTTCTCCTAGCCTCCTTTCCCCCCACCCCCCCACATGCACGTGCACACACACACACCACACCACATACGTACACACACATCCACACACGTGTGCACGCAAACACACACACACCACAAACACACCACATACCTTTGCACACAGACACACACACTCACACGCTTCATTGTTGATTGCTGTTATCTCTTAAGCCTGACCACAGTCTATTATTTTTGCTGTGACAGATGCATGTTTCATATGCATGTGTGCATGTTTGTCCGGAGATGTCCGTAACTCTGTCTTCATCTCCAGCTGGTGATGGAGTTCTGTGGCGCCGGGTCCATCACAGACCTGGTGAAGAACACCAAGGGAAACACGCTGAAAGAGGACTGGATCGCCTACATCTCTAGAGAGATCCTTCGAGTGAGTCATCTCAGTCCTACCCAGCTGCACTATCCCTGTACTCTTCCCTCCCATTCCTCACCCCCTCACCTCTGTCTGATTCTCTCTTTTTCTCTCTTGCCTTCAACCACTTTTCTTCCCTTTACACTTTTTACCTCTCTCATTTCTCTCTTCTCTTTGCACTTTTTACCTCTCCCGTTCCTCTCTGAACGGCTCAGAACGTTTGATCGGTTTGCGAAGCCGTAGAAAGTAAACCCTTCGAGACCGTTCACATAAAACGAGCGCATTGCGCCCCCGAGCTTGGGATTGATTCCCAGTGTGGACTCCCTAAGTGTGAACCTTGAGCTGGATCCAGGCGGTTCCGCCCACTCGGTCGTCACGGCGCACCGTTTGACGCACTCCCACAGACCCTGCGATGCTGTGGTGGCAGCCCATGTTTAAACACTGCGCTCTTTGTGTGCGGTTTTAGTCGGGCTGCTGTGGCATTCTGGGATTTGCGGTCTCACGACAGTGTGCTCTTCCGCTCAGGGGCTGTCCCACCTGCACGCCCATCACGTGATCCACCGCGACATCAAGGGCCAGAACGTCCTGCTGACGGAGAACGCCGAGGTCAAGCTGGGTGAGTGGTGCAACCCCGGCCGTCCTCCCTGGGGTGGGAGCTGGCGGCCACATCCAGGACCGAATGGGGCTGTATTACACAAGCACACTGTTCTCCACACGCTAATGACAAATGGTTTTATGATGAAACCACGGGGTGCTTGGTACATTTATATATATATCAGACATTTTGTTAGAATTTATAGTTGCAGCGAAAACCACCCAGAGTCCAAGTTTCCTTTCGTACATTCTTTAAACAAGATTAGCAAACATGGGAATGAAAGCGTAGCATAAGAGCTTTACTGGAGCCGGCCAGTCCCCAGGCTCCTGGGGTTGGTTTGAGCTGGTTTAAACTGGCCGGATCCGGTTTTCCTCTGCAGTTGATTTTGGTGTGAGCGCACAGCTGGACAGGACGGTCGGTCGGAGGAACACCTTCATCGGGACACCCTACTGGATGGCCCCGGAGGTCATCGCGTGCGATGAGAACCCGGACGCTACCTACGACTATCGGGTAAGACGGTGTACACACTTTAGACTCCGAACTGGGCCCATGCACGCACTAATTGCCCAGTGATAAAATGAAAATAATTACCTCAAAATGAGAGCAATGACCTCAAACTCCCTGCCCCCCTCCCATTTTTATCTGTGTTCTACTGCTATTAGACTGGTATACGTTACAGCATATGGAAAGCTCTGGTTTTTATGTCTCAGAAGTATTATTGTGTTGTAAATGTTTTAGAAAGTCACTATTTAAAAATCCCTTGGTTCACAATCTGATGTCTTCTGTGTGATTGAAAAATTGCCCTCAATATGTTGGTACAGCTAAAACGTCTACAGTATGTTATGAGTTTCAATCACCCTCTCTGTGGCTAGCTGGGTGGCCTGTGATGATAAAGTGGTACATACACATACTACGGGATGTTTAAAATCGGGGGGTGACAGGAAAACAGTTGGGGATAGTGACTGGTTTAAACCCCCCCCCCCCCCCCTCTGTTAGCACGGTGCTGTATGAAGTTTATATGCTTAATGGCTTTTCTCTCGCAGAGTGACTTGTGGTCCTGTGGGATAACCGCCATTGAGATGGCCGAGGGAGCACCCCGTGAGTTCTGTTTTCTTTTCTCTCTTGTTCCTCCCCGGTCTGTTCCATCCCTGTCTGTTTTTTTTTAAGTACTACCTCAGTGTTTGAGCTTTCAGCCTTTTTTCATTTTAATTGTTTTTATTTATTCTGGTTGGAGAGCCTCATTGAAGTGTATAAATATTAAAAGTTCCTCTTCCTCCTTCATTCCCAGTTATCTAGCACTTGCTGTTATTGTTTGGAATAGTTCTGCTGAACTGGAATAGTACCGCTGTTTGCAGAGCGAAGCGAAGGTCAATTCTGCGGTCTCTGGTCATATTTACTGCTGCTGATGTGCGCATGTTCGTCCTCTCTCCTCCAGCTCTCTGCGACATGCATCCAATGCGAGCCCTTTTCCTCATCCCCAGGAACCCTCCGCCGAGACTCAAGTCCAAGAAATGGTATGTTCTAGAGTGTCTCTCACGAAAGCCTTTCCTTCTCGCGCACCGTAGCGTCGCGCCCGTTTAGCACCCCCTTTTTTTGCCCCCTTTTTTTTTTTTACCCGAGCTTGTTTTGTAGCGATTGCACTGCTGTTGCTGGGCTTTTGGAGAACGCGATGCTGCTGGCACGGGGCATAAGCTGGCTGTGCGGTAAATCAGTGCGGCGCGGAGGCACATGTGCTTAATGATGTGCTCTGTAATGGAACACTGAACTGTGAGGCCTGCCCGACTCTGGCCCTGCCGACGGGGAGGCGGAGGTCTCGCTGTGATTGGCCTGCTGGCTCTGGCAGCAGTGATTGGTTTAGTCGCTGATGTATGAAGCAGTGCGTGGTTTTGTATGAGGCTTCCCCCTTGGTAATTGGCCCCCGTTATAAATAGCACTGTGAGAGAGGCCAGGCCATTACTGCTGTCTGATGCGACTCATAGATGCTGCTCTGCCATGAAAATAAATAACGGTAAAATAAAAACAATAAAATGGCCCAGATATCAGCTGCTGTAACCTTAGTCAGTAGCCCTTTTTTGCATGTGCAGTCTTGCAGTGAATATTACAAAGCCTTTCCATTTAAGGGTCAACTGTGAATTAGAGCCTGCATTCCAGGAAGGCTACTTCAGAAATTTGCTGGATCAAGACCTAGTAATGCTCTCTCTTACGGAAATGTTATGTTTTGATGTCAACTAGGAAACTCAACTTATTTCACCAAGACACCCTGCCAACGACATTTTTTCGCACTACTGTATAAAAATAATAAACTTAGAGCAATACAGCTCATACAACAAATGAATAACTGCCTTCCATCCTGTCTTGCTAGCTATACACAGGACACAGTGACACAGTCTCAGTCATATTCTTATTTGTACATGTAGATTAAAATATGCAAGGATGCTAGCAGTTATAATTGATTAACTTTTTTTTCAGTTGCAAACAGCTTGTCATTAGCAAGCTTCTCTGGCTGGTATAATAAAGTTTGCGAAGTCATGCCACTTCTAGGCTGTACATGTCTTGGTCATACTCTTGACCTACTTCCATTCCATTGTTGGCTCTTTTCAAGTATTTGATAGCTGCCTGTTCAGACAACTATTAATCAACCTGTTTAAAAAAATGCATGGTTTTTGGTTGTGTGTGTGATCAAAACAAGCCACTACCGTTGCCAGAAAACTGAGTGCGGCATTGTTCCATGTTTCGTGTGTGAAGATGCCTCTTGGTTACTGAGGCATCTTCTCCTACTCAGCATGTTTCACTCATGCTTTTCTAATGTTTCCCAGGCCATTTATGTTGTGTACAGGTCAGCTGCTACATACCACTGGAATGTCTTCAGTATTGTTTTCATGGGACCATTTTGTAGTTTGGGTTTTCTAGTCTGGTATACATTGAGGCACTTATGTGCTACTTCGTTTTCCAGCACGAATTGCTCAGTGATGTTTGAGCAACACCAAGCTCCCTGGTGAGGAATTAGAATTGTTGAAAATATTTTTTTGGCTGTGGTCTTTTACATGATAAACAAAGCCTATGTCTGTTTAACTTGCCTGGCCTTGGGAGGCCTACTTACTGTATTAGGGATTGGCCGGCTTGCTGTCCGCCCATTCAGATTTTTTTGTAGAAACGCCCCCCACTTTGCCTCGGGTATAACTGACTTGCAGCCTAGGCAGGGCGGTGGAAAAAAAACAATACTTTATGCGTCTGTTTTTATGGTTTGATGTTTCTTTGGGCTATTTTCAACCGTTTCAACCGTAACAGCTTCAGAATAAAATGTGCATATTACGTGTGTGACTTGATAAGTGCTGAAAGCTTGTTTGTCCCTCTGGGTATTTAATGACTGTTGTGGAATGTGACAGTGCTGTGCAGTGTTATATATTAAAGATGGTGAATTGCTTGAGCAAGTGTAGCTTTCTGCATGAAATGTTCTGTGCATTTCTATACAGTGAGGGGAATGAATGGAGATGCACTCAGCCACCGCTATAATGCCCTGGAACATCAAATTGGCATCAGTCAAATATTATTCCAGACAACTAGAACTGTGTTTGTAACCCTTTTAAGATGTGAGATCACAAATATGTGATTAGAATGCTCTTATTAACTGAACATTCTAGATGCAGCAGTCACTACTGCTAATGGAAAGCAATGCTCTAGTGTTCTAGAACACTGACTGAACAAACCTGCTCTTCAAAGTTTAAGTGACGTTGGAAGTTGGATGGTTGAGCGTTGCGGAAGGTCAAGCAGCGGAGGAGAGGACAACATGAGCAGTGGCAGGGAAATCCCCCCCTGTTACTTTACACTGATCATACCCATCCATAAACCCGATCATGTACAGTACGTGTTGTCATTAAGTCTGTCTCTACCTTAATATTGGACTGGTGGGCTGTGAGCAATATACCTCATATGTAGGAGACATGCAGCCTCTCTTTGCACAAACCGGTTTGGTAGGTCTCTAACTGAGCTCCACAGTCCCTAACTGTATGCCTGTTTGCTACATTTCTACATTTCTTTCTGGTGCTCTACCTCAGGTCCAAAAAGTTCTTCAGCTTCATCGAGGGTTGTCTGGTGAAAAACTACACTCAGCGCCCCCCAACTGAACAGCTGCTGAAGCACCCCTTCATTCGGGACCAGCCCAATGAAAGACAGGTCCGGATTCAACTCAAGGACCACATCGACCGCACCCGCAAGAAGAGAGGCGAGAAAGGTGAGTGTCATGCGTTACCTTCTCTTGCATGGGTCAGGGATCTCTTATGTGGCTTGGAGATCTCTTATGTGGCTTGGAGATCTCTTATGTGGCTTGGAGATCTCTTATGTGGCTTGGAGATCTCTTATGTGGCTTGGAGATCTCTTATGTGGCTCAGAGATCTCTTATATGGCTCCGGAATCTCTTTATGACTCAGGGATCTCTTATAGTATATGACCCAGAGATCTCTTATGTGGCTCGGAGATCTCTTATGTGGCTCGGAGATCTCTTATGTGGCTCGGAGATCTCTTATGTGGCTCGGAGATCTCTTATGTGGCTCGGAGATCTCTTATGTGGCTCGGAGATCTCTTATGTGGCTCAGAGATCTCTTATGTGGCTCAGAGATCTCTTATGTGGCTCAGAGATCTCTTATGTGGCTCAGAGATCTCTTATGTGGCTCAGAGATATCTTAGCTGGCTCAGGGATCTCTTACGTGGCTCCGGAATCTCTTTATGACTCAGGGATCTCTTGCAGTATATGACTCAGGGATCTCTTATATGGCTCAGAGATCTCTTGTGTGGCTTGGAGATCTCTCAGGTGGCTCAGAGATCTCTTAGCTGGCTCAGGGATCTCTTACGTGGCTCCGGAATCTCTTTATGACTCAGGGATCTCTTGCAGTATATGACTCAGGGATCTCTTATATGGCTCAGAGATCTCTTATGTGGCTTGGAGATCTCTCAGGTGGCTCAGAGATCTCTTAGCTGGCTCAGGGATCTCTTACGTGGCTCCGGAATCTCTTTATGACTCAGGGATCTCTTGCAGTATATGACTCAGGGATCTCTTATATGGCCCGGAGATCTCTTATGTTGCTCAGGGATCTTTTACATGGCGCAGGGACCTCATTGACCACACACACAATGGAATTGTCATTTAACCTGTAGTAATTAATTTCCAGGAAATATAATGAAGAGGCACGCTCCTCATAGATAGGTGTACCCAATTAAGCTAAATGATACATGCTTGATACAACCAATTATTTTCCTCATCAAATTTCAAGTGCCTAGAGACTAAAAAAATAATTTTAAGGTTTATGCAGGGGTGCTTGAAAACAATAACCCACGGACCAAAAACATTTTTAATCATAAGAAGAAAAAACCTCTCAGAATGATAATTAATATTGAGGTATTCAGCTGATGATTAAGCACTGTCTTACTGGTCATTCTTTTTTCTGATTGTATGAAAAAACCAGTTTTAGAGGTTAGTTGGATGTGATGACCTCAGAGGCCTTCCTGTAGAAGTACAATGAGACGGGGATCTTACACAGATACACAGGAATGAAGAGTGAATTTTTTGTTTACTCCCTTATTTGTATTCTTTCGCTGAGCCCTCCGCTCTGTAGTACTGTTGAAGTAAACTATATGGCTGGCAGAGGTGTCGGGACCTGTGTTTCATGTGTGTTGTCTGTGGTGTTGAAATCAGCCGTTAAGCCGATTAACCGGATAAACTTTTGATTTGAAATGGAGGAAAAAAATGTGTTTCTAGCCTTAGTTCACGTTCATATTTACATTTTCTTGTAACAAAATATTGTATAGGAGGATCTGGTAGCTGTGAGAGACCACCATGTTTGTTATATTGTACTGAATTTGTAAAAAACATTGTGCTTAATTGTAATTATTCTTGTGGGTATCATATTGCTGTTGCTGTGCATTTAACTGTATTAGCATGGTACACTCATTGTGATGTAGCGTGAATGCTAACGAGGCTGTTCTTCGTAGATGAGACGGAGTACGAGTACAGTGGGAGCGAGGAGGAGGAGGAGGAACCGCCAGAGCAGGAGGGAGAGCCCAGGTACTTCAGCGCTGCTGCCGATGCATACATTTCCTGCAACCATTATACCATACAATATGTACTATATATCATATAACATATACCATATACGCTATACATTATACTATTATACCATGTACCCTATACTACATACCATTATATAATATACTATACACCATTATATCATATGTTATATGCCATTATACCATATACTGTTGTATCATATACCGTACTATATTGGGCACACTCCTACCCTGGGATGCTCAAATCTGCCTTGTGTGGCTAGTGGCACTGCTGGTTTTCATTCTTCCCACTAAACCTGGGACACCTGGTGAGTTAAATCTGTGGCCAATCAGTGCCATTAATCAATGCGTTTACTATCGGCTAGTAAAGGAAGCCAGTGGCAGTGCTGGCCTTGTGGGCCCGATTAGAGCCTCCCTGCTCTAGGCACCGTGGAGCCCGACAGCCTCCTGCATGACACAGCATCGCAGAGATCCCCAGGCACACCAGGGGGGCGTTTTACATTGCCTACCGCTTTCCACTTTGCATATTTTTCAACCCACTCGCAGAGTTACTTTCAATGGCTGTGTCCCACACGCGCCGGATTTGAACACGCAGCAGCGCAGATCCACAGCCAGGTTATCTGCAGGCTAATCCACGCATAATAAGCACATTCCACCCCCCTCACCCCCACCCCAATGTCAAGTGAATGAGTTGTCTGACGTGCCCCCCCACCTTGTGCCCCCCTCACAGCTCCATCGTGAACGTCCCGGGAGAGTCGACCCTGCGCAGGGACTTCATCCGCCTCCAGCAGGAGAACAAGGAGCGTTCGGAGGCGCTGCGCAGACAGCAGCTCCTGCAGGAGCAGCAGCTCCGCGAGCAGGAGGAGTACAAGCGCCAGCTGCTGGCCGAGAGGCAGAAGCGCATCGAGCAGCAGAAGGAGCAGAGGCGGCGGCTGGAGGAGGTGAGCCGTCGCCAGGGAAACCGTGTGGGAGGGTGACCCTGAGTGTCACCCCGAATAAGGGCGTGAAATAAATCTGTGTCTACAGGCAGGTACGATATGTGAGATCATAACCAGAAAAACTAGGTGAATCAGTGTCTATACAGTACAAGTGTTCTTGTTAAGAAAGTACAGTATAATCCAGCCATTGTATGCACAGTATTGCCTGCTGTTGTCCATGTATGGACATGCAACAGTGGTTCTGCCCCTGGATATTGTATTTAAAGCCAAATGACACTAGCACATTAAATTAACTGGCTCAAGTAAAATCACTCACAGTGTGCAGAACGTGTAATATATGGCAGGGATCAGGTGAATAAGTGTATGAGTCTGTGGTGATGTCCCTCGTCACAGTTATGTTTATAATGAAGCCGCTTCTGTTTTGAATGCTCCTGTTGTTTTTGCCCTGGAGAGAGGAGCCTGTGCTTTCCCTGGGCTGACCTCTGTCTGGCCTTGTTACGTGCCCATGCCTAATGTTTGATGTCCAGGGCTGCCTGTGCCATGTCTGTTGGTAGAAAGACAGTCCTTCATGCATGTCTGGCAGACTCATCCCCTGGTTTCACAGTCTCATGTTTTTTCCCTAATTGAGTTTTCCTGCTTAAAAGGAGACCTGGGGCTCCAGGGGGATAATGACATTATAATGGCTATCTTCATTATCCACACACATTCTGGGTTACAGTGAGGGTGTGTTCTCGTTTGCTTAGGAAGAGTCAGTGTTTTGTGTGTGTGTGTGTGTCTGTCAGAGAGAGAGTGTGAGAGAGAGTGAATGTTTGTGAGAGTGTGAGAGCTATATATTGAGAGAAAATTGGACTAACTTAGTCTGCCCAAAAAGCTTCTCTCAGCAAATGGAGGTCTTTGCTTCTTATTAGTCCGAATGGCCAATCTTAACTCAATAAGATTGCGGACTGTCCCTGTTTTGTGTGGGATATGAAGTTCAGAACTAATGGAGAGAGAGAGCTGTGTAGCTAGGTTACCTTTTTTACTTTTCATTGAAGCCTAGCTAATGGAGAGGGTTGCTGTATTGCTGAGTCATTCTATTTCTTTTAATTAACCCTTTAATGAAGGCGTAACATCACAAATATGTGATTAGAATGTTCTTAACTGAACTTCTGGTAATTCAATGGAATGGAGTTCTAAAAACCTTCCAAAAACCTTCAGAGGGTTAGGTTCCACTAATCGGGAAGCAGCTGCATTGCTGGGTCCTCCTCTTATTGTCGTTCTGACTTGCTTGACTAATGGAGAGAGAGCTGTGATGGGTAAAGTGGACCTGAGTTCTCTTCGTCAGCCATTTGTCAGCCAAGCCCAGTGAGAGACCCTGCTGTGTTTTAGAGCAAGCTGTCCATGTTCTTACATTATTCTGCAGTCAGACCAACTTCCTAGAATGATTAGAAATATAGACGTTTGACTAAGAAGTAATCAGGAGCCAATATGTATATAAATCATATAAATCAAGTGCACTTTACATACCTGCTGTTCCCTGAAGTCCCTGCTATGTGATTCTACATATACAAATATCAAAGAAGAAAACCGTTCATCAATAATATATATTTGTTATTATTAGCTAACAAATATTTGTTTTCTCAGCATGCGCTAGAATAAATATTGTAAGATATTTATTGATAAGCCCTTCAGAAATATGTCAGAAACTTCAGCATAAATGAGTGAGTGTTCATGGTGAAGTGATAACATGAAATTCATTCCAAATGTTCATAACTTTGTTAATTTCATTCACATCCATACTTAGTGGTGCTTCCTACCAGGTACACGGGTACGTAGTATATGTAGTTGTGGTTTGCGTAGCAGTCTGTGTCAGCAGTTTGCCGTTACTTGTGACACGGTCCCTAAAAGCTGCTCTCTGTCCCCCTCCCTGGGTTCCCACAGCAACAGCGGCGTGAGCGGGAGATGAGGAGGCAGCAGGAGCGGGAGCAGCGGCGGCGGGAGCAGGAGGAGAAGCGCCGCGTGGAGGAGATGGAGCGCAGGCGCAAGGAGGAAGAGGAGCGCAGGAGGGCCGAGGAGGAGAAGAGGAGAGCCGAGCGGGAGCAGGTGCGTTTCCCCCCCAGAGCCAGAGGCCTGGCCACGGCCTTCCAGGAGCAACCTTCATTGGCTGTCGTTGATAAAGTAAAAATGTAAAAAGCCCACAGGCCCTGAAGATGTTTCGGAATCTGTTCACCTTCGGCCCTTTGAAGAGTAGGTTTTTTTTTTCCAGAATGTTTTCTCAACATTCCAAGTCAGTGTTCTAAAACTCTGACTTTCATTGTTTTCAGTTATTGGCAGTGATTGTTACATCAGCAATAGAAATATGCAGTTCAAATGGTGTATTTGTGATTTTACACTTTCAATGGTTCAAGGACAGGTAGGCTAAGAATACATAAACTGCAACAGTGCCCAGTTTCGCATCCACCAGTGTCACTGCTGTAACCATCAGCAGTATTTGAGTACATACGCAGGGTTTCGGAGAAAGGGCAGGGATAGGTCACAGTTTCCCCACTCACCTGTGTCCCTGTCTTTGATTGGCAGGAGTACATCCGTCGTCAACTGGAGGAGGAGCAGAGACACCTAGAGATCCTGCAGCAGCAGCTGCTCCATGAACAAGCCATGTTGCTGGTAACCTGTCTACTCTTCTCTACATCCTGCTCTTTCTCTCCGTCTGTCTCTCCTCCTACTGGGCTGAAGAGGCTAGCACAGTCTCCCACATTTCAGTCTGTCTGGGGGGTCAATGACAGCCCAATTATCTTGTTTAAACTGGTGTTGTTTCCCTGAAATAACGTCTGTAGGCAAACGCAGTGACCATTTCATGGTGTTTCTGTGCACCGTTTTATGATTTTGAAAGGCTTTCTTGGTCCTCGTGTTGGTCGACCTAGTGAGTTGCAGTTGCTGCTCTTGTCTTGCTCTGTGTGTGTCATTGGGAGTTTTTGCAGGATTCTGTTTGGGAGCTTATCAGCTCCATCAGGAAGGAAGTGAATCTTTCCATGTCCCTCTTCAGATATCAGATATTTGCGAAGTAAACAGTTATGTTTTGCTTTGAAGTGAGTTGTTTATGTTGTTTTGAGGGCTCTTTTGCATCTTTGGGGTAGGCCACTCACAGGAAGTGAATTAAGATGAGAGTACTCTACCACCAGCACCATCCACGCTTTCACTGACCTCCGTGTCATCTCTCTCTTTTTTTCCCCATCAGCTTTTGGTCTTGACATTTTTCTGCACCACAAGTTTCTCACTTGCAGTCTAATTGAGTAATCCCTCCTGCTGTTTCAAAACCTAATCATTAATTATTTGATTTGCTTGTTTCAAGAAATTGATTTCCAGAGCTGAGTTGGCTTGTTCAAAAGTGAGCCAGAATGTATGATGCACCTCCAAGCGGCCAAAGGCGCCATCACCTGTTGTGTTTTGGACCAGTTTAACCTGTCACATTATTGCATATTAATACAACTGCCTCTGACAGGCCTCCTGTTAAGCTTTACCTTTATTTTTTTATATAATATGGTCTAAATTTAGCCGGCAGTGTAGTATAAAGGAGTTGGTCTTGTAACCTAAAGGTTGCAGGTTCGATTCCCCGGTAGGACACTGCCGTTGTATCTTTGAGCAAGGTACTTAATCTGCATTGCTCCAGTATATATCCAGCTGTATAATTGGATACAATGTAAGTTGCTCTGGATAAAACTAAACTAAATTTAGGTTTTTTTTTTAAAACTTTCTGACTCATTAAAATCATCAGCTTAATGCTGAACCAGGAGCAAGTCACTCAGCTGTGAGCTGAGACAGATGCAGATGTGGTCGCCCATTAGAAAAATCTGTTCTTCTTTTTTTCCCGTCAACGTTAGCGCTGCTGTTCCAGAGAGAGACTTGTCAGTTCCACAGCTTTTCAGAATAGCACACACATGCGGAACCTGACCCTTGACCCCTCCTCACTACAGGGGCTCGTCAGGATAGTTGCTAGCACAACACTGAACTCCCTATCCAAGCTTTCAGCATTCCCTCCAGTGAGACACATAGCCGTCCCCCGGGATACCAGGATACGGAGAACCACCCTTCTCAGGCCCCCACCCACCAAATATTCTTACACCTCTCCCCCTGCTCTGGCACTATAGTAGAGTAAACGGCCAAATCCCCCGCCCCCGCCTCAGCCACGCGCCTCACCTCCTCCGCTCTCTACGTCAGGAGTACAAATGGCGGGAGATGGAGGAGCAGCGGCAAGCGGCTCGTCTCCAGCGGCAGCTGCAGCAGGAGCAGGCCTACCTGCTCTCGCTCCAGCAGGACCACAAGCAGCAGCAGCAGCAGCAGCCACAGCAGCAGCAACAGGCTGCCCCGCCCCCAGAGCCCAAAGGCCCCGCCCCTCAACCCGAGCCTCAGCCAATCGAGCGGGTCAGAGAGGTGAACCTCGCCCCTCCCCCCATGCCTTCTGCTGCTTCTGTTCTCTCAACCTTTTTGTCTAACACTGCTGACCGTAGCGGGCGTGGGACCTCAGCCAGCGTGGTGCATAACACAAAACTACTACTTGTGAGCGCTCAACTTTTGGTTTTCTTTTTTTTTTCTTCACTTTTTTTTAATAAGTTTACTGGGATTTTTTCTGGAATCTTATCTATTAAAGCAGTCTTTCCGTACGTCGATAACGGTAACTTAACCCGCATGCTCCAGAAACTAAGTTCGCTGTCTTTACGAGAAACACCATACCCCTTCTCCCTACTGCCCTCTAGCCCTCTGTCTTCCTAACTTTGGAGCATCCATGATGAAGCTATGACTAGGGCCAGGTTACCATGACAATGCCAGTCCGCATCTGTGGATGTTCCAGCCCTCCAGAAAGAAAAGAAAATCTCTTTCTCACGTCAACCACAGTCTTTTTTATTTATTGTTCTGTCTCTTCAGGTAGAAAATGCAAAACTGCTTGCTTCTCTGCTGCTTCCTCGGCTGCCACTAAAACTTCTTAAGATGAAACATCATTTTTGTTCTGCGTTTTTGTTTTAAATTGGTCTCAGACTGGAAGGGGCTCGTCTGCCATGATTTACACGTGATGTGTAATATTTTTACCTTCAGTTTTAACCTTGGTTTCACCTGGTTTTTAAACTTGATTTGCCCCCCCCTCCCCCATTTCACGCTATTACATGTCTAATGATATTCCAAAATGATAATGAGCAGTATGTATGATGGACACACACATTAATTGTGTATTTAAAAAAATGTAAAGATCTTTATTGTCTAAATTGATTATTTTTTTGGGAATTTGCACAGTACTTGTTTATTTAAAAAAAAGAAATCTTAAAATAAGCTGTCCATAATGCATACTGTCATTCAGCCACCTTTTAAATTGAAGCTTTGACTTTCTTGCGCCTATGAATCATCAGAAATCATTCACTCAATGAGAAATTTCCTTCAAATTCGCTCTGTCCAAACTTAAACCCACGCTATGTCACAGCAGCATCACAGCTAGCTTTCATTTCCAAACACCTTTCCATCTCTCCAGGTTAATCCATGCTGTTGCGCTGGTTTATATTGAAGAAATCAATCAGGAGCAAAATGCAGAAATCCAGTCATATTTTGTGTTGCCTGTTTGTTTTTAAGATGGGAAGCCAAAGAGGCAACTTTTTAAAATTGTTACTTCCATACCATTTTGGGGTATAGGAACATTTGCATTTATAGTGGTCTGCTCTCTATGAAATCAGTTCCAGCTGTTTCCTCTGTATTAAATTGTTCAAGGCTTGAGAAAATCCTCTTGGTGTTCCCTGGCTTGTGTCTGCAGCCATGTTGTTGTAATTGGGGGGGCAGAGATTGCCAAGAGAGTGACAGGTAAAAGCTCTGACTCCGCATTTTGGGTGGCTTTAATCCTTTTGTCTTGGAGGCATATGGAGCTGGGCTGGCTTTGTTTAAATCCCCCCATTTTGGGGAGTCTGCATTGTACCATTGTAATGCAGATGAAGTCTTTGATATGGTTGGTGTACTTTACTGTTGCCGTCGCCTACTGTTTTCTGCTTGTATCTCAAGATTGAAAACTGCAAGCGAAAATTGTTGGATTTGTGCTATTATTGTGCTATTCTTTTTGTTGTTGTTGTTTTTGAAGTATGCTTCAAAAGCCCTGCTTTTTCTTAAACTTAGATGGAGGTAAACATTATGGCCAGTGTCTCTACTCTGCCCTATAATTGAAAGAAAGTGATTTATACACACAAATCTGTTCCTCAAGTTGTTTCCATAACAAGACATTTTGTTATTACAGAAACTTATTATGATTATTGTTTTGTTAAACTGGGGTAATCTCATGCTGTTCAACTGAAGGAAGTTGGTCTTTCTGGGAAATTGTTGTGTGTTCTCAAGCAGGTAATATGATGCCACCGGGTGTGGAGTAGCCTATATTAATGTAGACATTTGCCAATATTTAGCATTGATTATTGAGATTTGCTAACCATCTGATGAGTTTTTGTTTATAATCAGTGCATTGTGACAAATGTAAAAAAACACATGGATTGAAACATGCAGCCTTCATGATGGCTAAGCAAGTAGGACAGGGCAAGACCATCATTTGTCTTTCCTCTCTAACTAGAATAATGATTTATTTGACATCTAAATGCAGTTTCTGTCCAGCATTCTGATAATATTTTCCTGCTACTGGCTGTTTTCTTGTTTAGACGTATTTGATATGCTGTTGATGTCCAGTCAGGCCAGCCTGTACTGCTGTTGCTGTTGAGTTATTCCATCTATATCTCTCTCTGGACATGCTCCTGGGCCATATGAGCTCTAGAGCTGGGTGTTTTGTTTCAGCTGAAAAGTCCCTCGCTGTTAAAAAAAACAAATAAGAAAACTACTCATCCATCATTGGTCTATTTACTCAGAAGACCATAAACCCACGAGCCGTGTCCTGTTTTATGTGTTGTCGTGTTTTGCTCTGCGGAAGCAGGTGTATCTCGTTCCCCCCTTGTCCCTGGTTTCAAGCTTCAGCCAGACAGCGATTGACCCCCCTGCTGTACAGCCGAGAGAAATCTCTGCTGTGGGGATGTGTGTGGAGAGGAACCCCCTTTGTGACAAAGTTTCAGTCAAGCAGCTTTATGTTCGAGCGGCATTTTGCAGTTTCTCCATGGGGCTTGGTAATTGCCGATTTGTAATAGCTTTCCGGATAATTTTAACAAAAAGCACCAGCTGTGTTTCACATGGAGAATCTGCCGAAATGTTTTCCAGAGGAGATGTTCGTATCCGTTCGTATGATCCCGCATGTGTTCCCCAGAATCCAGTGCGGTCCAGTCTTCCGTGGAGCCAGCTGACACAGCGCGTTCTCACAGCATTACCATAACGTTGCCACAACGTCTCTGCGGTGTTCTGAGAACGCTGTGCTCGCGGCTGTTTTGGTCCTCAAGATGTTTCATCTCAAGAGTCCTGCCGTGCCATTAACACGTTAAGCCTCTCGTCGTCCGCAGTGGAGTTTCCTCAGGAAGTGATTGAGACCGATGGCTGTATTGGTCTGCCATCGTGTGCCTTCCACGCTCTTCATTTTACGCTGACCGTTTGTGTGCAAGATCAGATCTGCTGTGTGTGGACGCAATGCGGATTGGCCCGATAATGTGGGAAAGGAAAACTGACTTGAGTCAGTGATTCGAGGCTTCCTATGGAAACTCTGCTGTTGTCCATGTTGTTGTGTCTGTAGGTCGCTGAAATAGTGGTGCGCTTGATTGATTGACGCTGCCGCTGACAGTGTCCCTCTGGAGTGTCTGTGATATTTAGGCTGTTCCCCTGTCTGTCCACTCAGGCTGATGAAAGATTTCGAAAGAATGTTCAGGGCTCTCCTCAAGCAGCACAGTCCAAGCAGCCCCCCGTGCCCCCCCGCGCGGAACCATTCTCTAACGGCAACTCCTCCGAGCCAGTGCACAGGCCCACAGAACCTCAGGTAAACCTGCAACCACTTCTCTCTCTCTTTCTCTCTTTCTGTCTCTCTGTCTTTCTCTCTCTCTGCCTTTCTCTCTTACTGTCTCTCTCTCTCTCTCTCTCTCTCTGTCCGTCTCTTTCTCTCTCTCACCGTCTCTCTCTTCCTCTCTGTCCCTCAGTCTGTCTGTCTGTCTGTCTGTCGTTCTCCCTACTATAAATCTTCCACGAGGTGCTGCACACTCCACTCGGGTCACATGATCTGGGTTGGAGAATTTCAGAACGATATTAGAATTATTTTTTATACATGTACTTTTAATCTTGTTGCTAATGAATTTTCAGCTAGTACAAGTTTTCATACACCTGGTAACTGAAGATGAGGGCCCCACCCTCCAGTTTAATGTCTGGATTCTTGAGCCCGATCTGCTCTCCCTGAGCAGGCAGGCAGAATTCCAGCTTTGGTCTGGGTGACAGATGGCTCCTACCCTAGCTTCTGTAAGGACAGCGGGAATGCTTAGTCTGCATGCTAATGGCTGCTGCACCACACCCAATCATTCTATCCTCTCCACACTCTGCCATCATTCTTCTGCCATTGACCTGTCCGGTGCACTGGAACCATTTGGGGAATGAAACAAACACCCAGTAAAGCTCTTCCTGTCAACTTGCTGTCTTGCTGTCATATTCCTCGAATGGTCAATGAGTCCAAGGCTGTCTGTCGGTTATACATGTCGTAGTGTTGGGCATTGAGAGGGTGATGTGTGTGTTTGTGTGTGAGTGTGTTTGTTGTGTGTGCTGTATGTTTTTGCGTGTCTTTGTGTGGATCTGGATTTCATAGGTGTAGTTTTTGTGTGATCGTTAGCTCTGTGCATTCCTCACAGTTCTTTGAAGCCTAACTGCACAGATGCACAAATAATTCAGTTTTAGATGTTTGAAGTTTGAATGAATGCTTCAGAGGAGTGGCAAGGCTATAGAGGTCTAAAAGCTGTAATTAAAGTATGATCATTATAATCGCTTAATTCTGTAATTTATTTATTTACTTTTTTGTTTACCGCTTTGAAGCAATACGGGTTCAATCATGCCTGATTGGTTTGGATCGCATTATGATTCAATATGTCATTGACAGGCATGTTTACTCCAGCCTGTCGGGTTCTGTGGGAACGTCTGCAGATTTCTACAAGCTAATGGAAAGATAAAGGAAGAATAAAAGAAATGAGAATGTGTTGAGGCATGCACGGCTCCAGTGATCCCATGTTACATGGTTTTTGCTTGACGCAGTAATGACACAATAATGCTGTGACACTCCCAGTGCACAGGTGGCTCTGTAACCCGCCTTGAGTTTCAGTCATCGTGCGTCTTTGAGTTTACTGGCCTGAATCTCTGTGTGTGTACATCTGTACAGTCTGCATGTCTACCTGTGTCTGCTCGCATGTGTATCTCTTTGTTTCTGCCTGAAGTGCGTGACTGTTTCCTCTGTGTGTGTGTGCCTCTGTGTGTGTGTATCTGTGTGTGTTTAGATGTGTGTGTGTGTGCTGTGTGTGTGTGTGTGTGTGTCTGTGTTTGTGATGGTCTGTGTGTGTGTGTATTTGTGTGTGATTTGTGGGTGCTTGTGCACGCGTATGTATGTGTTTATGTGTCTGGTGTGTGTGAGTGTGTGAGAGAGTGGGAGAGTGAGAAGGTCTGGTCCCAGGCAGCTCATCCCTGGCTCTCTCCCTGGCTGTGCTATGGTCTCCCTGCACCCTCTCGCTGTGCTGACCCCCCTGTTTGTTCTCTCCTCTGGAAGGTCCAGTGGTCTCATGTGGCAGCTCCCCCTGTGTCTCGCTCCCATTCCTTCAGTGATCCGCTTCCTAGTTTTGCACATCTCCATCTGCGCTCTCAGGACCCCCACCACCCAGCGCCTGCACGCGGCGATCCGCTGCCCCCCTCAGAACCTAGGGCAGAGCCCCCTGGGGCCTGGGCTCGGGGCCACAATGAGGAGGTCCCTCCCAGGGTAAGGACAGGCTTGCAGGGCCCGCGTTTTACCCATTTACCTCCTCCCCTCCACCATCCTGCTGAGGGGCCCTGTGAACAGTGCTGTTTCTGACCCCAGATCAGTGAGATCTGTTATCGTTACCTACACCTGCGTGTGTGTCAGCGCTGAGATCAGTGTGATCTGCTATTGTTTGCCTAGACCTGCCTGTGTGTCAGCTCTGAGATCAGTGTGATCTGTTGTCACTTAATTACGCCTGCCTGTGTGTCAGCTCTGAGATCAGTGTCATCTGCTATCGTTTACCTACACCTGCCTGTGTGTCAGCTCTGAGATCAGTGTGATTTGTTATCGCCTGCCTGCCCTAGGAGCCCTTCTGGCATTTTCCTTTAGTTAGCATGGGCAACTCATCCTGCTGAGGCACTGGGCTCCAGTGCCTGGATGGACCCCACGGTCTGGTACCTAATCCTGGTCATGCCCGTACTGACTGCGGCCAGCAGGCATTGCATTATGGGCCATAGCATTATCTAGGGAGGGGTTTAATTGGCTGGATTCTCCATGTCACTTTATGCAAGAGCTGCTCCTTTGGGCAAACCGACATGTGTTGGCTGTCCGCATGTGCCAGAGTGCTCTTTGAGAGAGGACACACGTTAGTGCCGTGGTGTGCCTGCCGAATGCACAGGATCGCTCGCCATTTATGCTGTCGTGGCTTGAAAGGGGGGCCAAAGCAGATCTCCATAGTGATGTCACTGGGTCACCTGACTGACCACATCTCCAGGCATCAGGAAATTCAAGATGCTGAATAACACACATGGTACCTGTAGTGTACCGCCTCCACTGAATCTTAAAGAGGAGGGCTAATTTTCCACAGTAAAATCAACAAATTAATTTGTAATAAGTATTTATTAATTCCTAATTAATTACTAATGAAGTCATGAATTATGGCCAAGGATTACCAATGTAGTTGCCTTGCTGCCCATGTTTTTGCATTGTCAGCTTTGAGGTGTAATGCCCTCTGAAACTCCCATAACCCTCCTGTGTAAGTCCTGTCCTGCACCTGCTAACCACATCATTGTGTTTGTATCGCTCTGGCCACTGCTCATCTGTCCTGTGGGTCTCATTTCCACCCCCTTCTACCCTGCCCAGGTGTGCGCAGTCTCTACTCTCCCATAATTCCTCTGCTCTTGTGATCAGGTTCATTCATTGCACATCCATTTGGGGGGCTACTGAAATCTGTGCTCTCTTTTAGGGTTTTTTTTTAGTGTCTCTGTTAACTTTTTAAGTCGAAACATGGCTGTTTTCCACAGCGATTGTGCAAGAACATCGAGCTAGCTGAGAGTGTGCTAGTAACAACTCTGGAGCCCAAGAAGAGATTTGCAGTCATATGTATGCAGGTCACTGGATACTAAAACGTTACCTCTTCTGTTGATTATATTCCGATGTTATTTCCACTAATTGTCCCAATGTTGTTTGTTGGTCGTTTCATTGTGTTTCATGAGGTATTTCCCATGTAGTTTTTAGTTATGAACGTGTTAATACTGACTTTGTTGATGTGTTTTCATTTCTTTTCTTGTATATCGGTGCAAGATTTTCCTGAGAGTAGGTTTGAACACAGATCTTAATTGTCTTTACTCATAATTACAATTTGATCTTTGCTTTTGGAACCATGTAATTTTGCCAGCGGTGGAAAGAGTTGCTCTTTCTCATTTGGGAAGAGCACTGCGTGAGTGTGGAGGGGAATTGTGTGAGAGCAGCCGAGTGTGCGCTTTTGGCGCCCCCTGCTGCCTCACCTGTGAGATTGTCTTCTCTTTTGGGAAAGGTCCCGGTGAGGACAACGTCCAGGTCCCCTGTGCTCCCTCGCCGGGAGTCGCCCCTCCAGGGGAACCTGCAGCAGCAGAGCAGCCAGGTGGGACAGAGGAACTCCAGGTAACCACGCCCTCTCCCTGCTGCTCTTCATTTCTACCTGTGGGACAGTGCCGCTTCTCACTGGCCTCTATTTTACATTTTGCCATCTTGCAGAAGCTTTTATCCCAAACAACTTAAACACCATCCATTTATGCAGCTGTATAGTTCACTGCTGTGCACAACGGCAGTGGGAATGAAACAATCTTTGAGTTTACCCAATAAGCCCATTGCCCTAACCGTTATGCTTCACTGATCAGAAAAAACTCAAAGGGTAGGGTCACTGTTTGTCCATTGCTTGTTTCCTTGTCACATGGAGCCTTGTGTGACTGTGCCCCTCTCTCAGTAACGCAGAGCCACGCCTCCTCTGGGACCGTGTGGAGAAGCTGGCCTCCAGGCCGGGCAGCGGCAGCTCCTCCGGCTCCAGTAACTCCAGCTCTCAGGCCGGGTCCCAGAGCAGCTCTGGGGAAAGGTTCCGAGTGCGCTGTGAGTCCAGTGTCCCCACACGCGCGCACACACGCACACACACACACATCACACACACACACCCCCACCCATACACACACACCACACGCACACACACACACACACCCCCCCATACACACACACACACACGCACACCACACACGCCACACGACATACACACACACACCTACATACACACACACACACGTACACACGCAAGCACACATGCACACACACGCACACACAAGCGCACACTCACATAGATACAGGCACACGCATAATCATAGACAGGCTATTGCTTACTCTCGTGCGTACACCTGCTGCTCATGCAGTATAGATTCCGTCCCTGACACACTATTCAACTGCATTTCATTAATGTTACTTGAGAACACATACTGTAAATGCTACATTACTGTGCACACCAAGCACGTGCACTCACTCACAGACCAGCAGCAGGCTAAAAAGCTGTATCACAGACACGCATTCCCACAGTACTGAGCTTTTTGCGCTGTCAGAACATCTTCCTCAGCCACTTAAACCCCGGAATCCGTTCGTTAATCTTCCACTTCAGCCTCTTCAAAGTCTGAGGGCTCCCCCATGCAGCGCCCGGAACACGCCGGAAAGAAGCCCGACGAGAAGAAGGACTTTGTCAGACCGAGCCGGCCAGCTGTGAGTGCCTAACGTTACTGCTCATCTCCTCGGCGTCGGCTGATCTGATAAGTGTTTTTATGCCCCGAGACTTTCAGTGGCCCTCCAGGCTTTTGATGTTGTGATATTTTAAATTGCCTGTGTCTGGAGAGGACCCTGAGTGGTCGTGACCTCACGTCTGTACAACAACATTTTAGTGGAAACAGTCCAGGACGGAACGCTTCACAAAGCGAGTACTGTAAGAGAGTTTTGGGGTTGTTCCAGATTTTTATTTAATTTTATTTATTTATTTTAGCTAGTCGTCAGCACTTTTGTAAGAGTCATAGTCATGGATGAAAGAAATGACAGTGTTTTTACACATGCAGAGTTTTTTTGTGGTTTTTTTTTTTTTTCTTCTTTGTCCTCATTTTCCTTTCTTTGTTTTTCCGCCGACTGCTCTGCGGACTCGGGGCCCCTCACGGGGTCACATGACGTAATCACGTGACTCTGTCTGAGTTGTGTAGGGTGACGTGGTAAGCAGTGCCAGATGGAGTGTGTTCATTCCTGTGTGGACTGGTGTGACTCACTGCCCCCCCCCCCCCAAAGCTGCATGCCGCTGCCAGCCATAGGGAACACCAGCTTTTGCTCGTTGTCTCTCCTCTGACCTCAAGCCACACATTACTGCTTTACTGTGCCGCTTCAGAAAAGCGACATCTCCTCATATCATGTTCATATTCGCTGCAACGGGAGGCGCCTCCCGTGTCTCCCTGTGAACTTTCCTTTTTTCCCTCCCTTTTGATTGTGGTCACTGCGTCATTTCCATGTAAATCTTGTGTGGGCCTGTTTGTGGAAAGGCACAGGGGTATTGGCAATCAAGCAACTTACTGGCTCCAGTCTGTTTTTAGGAAGGCTGAGAGTGACTATCAGAGCTTTTAACTGGTGTTTGTCTCCATGACTTCACCTCGTGAAATGTGCTGCAGTTCTAAGAAAGAGTTGGTTTGCTTTGAAATATAGTGTCTAATTAAGAGGCTTAATGTTAGTGATTCATCATATGGAAATTCAGGCTTTTTATCAAAAACCGATGTTTGTCAGGCTGTATAGGCTGATGCCAACTTATGAAGGAAAAGTGTAGGAAATTGTATCTATGCAACAAAATATTTGGCAGACCCTTTTATGTGTTTATTCAAATAATTACATGTACAACTCGAGAGTTTTAATGATTTGCTTTTGTCCATCATTATGTCTGGGCTGTAGCTAGCGCACATCACTTATCTCCATATTCATTCCTTTGCGGGCTCTTCACTGGCCAGCCTCATAGGCTGGTGGTCTTTTACCGCTTTTCACTTCCTGTCTGCACTTTCCTGCTTTCTTCCTGCACTTCTCTCTTTGTAATTTCCTGTGAGATGAGCTGCCCCTTATTGCCAGGAAGTCTTTTGCTCGGAGGGAAAAAGAGAAAGAGAATAATACTACTCTTGATTTAAATGACCTTCTAAGTGTATATCAATAAGTATGTGATTGAAGAATGTTTTTTTTCTGGCCTGTAGCTGGGGTTCATCACTGTTGGGCTGAGGCTTGCGTCACCAGCAGTTTTGTCTTGTTACACCTGCGGGTGGCGCCAAAGTGCACAGTGGCATGCGTCTGACCTCTGACCCCTATCCCCCAGGACCTTACTGCCCTGGCCAAGGAGCTGCGTGCCGTGGAGGACGTCCGCCCCCCCCACAAGGTGACGGATTACTCGTCCTCCAGCGAGGAGTCGGGGACCACAGATGAGGACGATGAGGACGTGGACCAGGAGGGTGCGGAGGAGTCCACTTCTGGCCCTGAGGACTCGCGAGCGGTGTACGCACATCGCCATCCACACCTCTCTCCCACCTGCCACTTCCACACCGCCACCTGTGCTGGCGGCTCCTCAAGTATTGGTTCCACTAGCCAATAGACAGCAAGCGGCTTTGGGTGGAATCGGCACAGATCCGGCCCGGAAGTCGCTTGGTATCTGGGGTCTGTGGTTGAATGCTTTGAAACCAGGTTTTACTTGCCCAGTTCAAAATAGAGAATAGAAACTTTGGGGCAGCTGAAAAAAAAAACAGTTCAAGGCTCTGGATTTATGAGTCCACTGCAGTAAATAAGTGCTCTTGTCCACTATCCTACGGCCGATGCAAACATGTATTCATATACTGAGTCAGGTGTTTCAAGAATTAAATGGCATGAATGAATGTGACTGTGCTATAGGAATGAAACACCAATGCTTCTCTGAATTATACTGAATATAGCCCTTCATATTGAGAGCGAGAGAGAGAGCACGACGGGGACAGAGAGAGAGAGCACGACAGAGAGAGAGAGAGAGAAAGAGAGAGAGAGCATGACAGAGAGTGAGACTCATGCACACGCTGGTGATGTTACTGACAAACAGGCCTGTAATGCTTTAGTTCAGAAATAGGTCAGCTACGTTAATCTCTCGGGAATAGATTGTTCTCTACACTGATATTGAAGCACACAGTAATGGAGATGTTTGTTTGGCTTATATGGTTATGACTATATGATTTTCTGTAACCAAAATGCTACCTGAAAATAAAACATGAAAATGAAATTTTCACCCTGAATTATTAGCCGATGATTCATGGTGCCATTTCCAGTAGTTTCTTTTGGTAATATGCTTCCAAAGTACTTTTACACTTGGCTTTGAATTCCTTGCATATACTGTATGCAATATGAAGCATTCTGTAGTAGTAATGCTGCTTTGAGGTGAGAGAGCTCTTGTCTTATAACCTGTCTTGAGGCTCAGCATTGTGACTGCCCTCATGGTTTTGGTTATACACTTTCTTGTACGTCGCTCTGGATAAGAGCGTCTGCCAAATGCCTGTAATGTAATGTAATAAACATGAAAAACTGCATCCTAATGATGGATCTGAGATGCCTTCAGAAAGTGCAACAGCAAACACTGTGCAGAAATAGCCAAACCACATTCCAGTGACTCTGGCCATTTCAGGACTGGGTGAACTCAACAGGTTCATGGCGTGAGGTTGAGAAATCTTAAGCTCTACAGCAAATGCATTAGCCTGGAAGGTTAACCGGCCCACGCAGGCGAACACAAGTGGCGTAATTGACGAGTACTCCCGGGCTCATTGTGTCACGTGAAGAGAGGAGGCCCCTCCAGTTTGATAACCGTTGCGCTCTTGTAATCCTTTACGGCGGGTCATGTGACCTGTCTGAGTTGCCGGCTCACTAACGAGCTCCCTCCCTTTCTCACCCGCAGCTCTTCCAAGCTGAGCAACGGCGAGACGGAGTCGGTGAAGACGATGATTGTGCACGACGAGGCGGAGAGCGACCCGGCCACCACGCCCTGCAAAGACGGAACTTTGATAGTCCGGCAGGTAAAGGAAGGAGGAGCCCTGCCTCAGGAAAAAAAGATGCACACCGTTTTACCTTTTTGTATCGCTGTGGCTGTTCACTCATTCCTCATTCATCCCCTTTCTGTTTGTTTTTTTTTTGTTTTTTAATTGAAAATTTTTTTTAAGTTTTATTTTTTTTGTTGGTTTTCATTTCTGGTAATGGGAGAACCTGTGTGGTTAGAGGCCTTGTCAGTCGTAAGTCCTAGTGTGTAATTGCATGGAAAGAAGACCCCGGGAGCACCTAGAATACACAGCTACTTTGAACAGGAAGTGAACGGCCTCTATCAAGATTTCCCCCACCATTTGGACAGCTGACAGGATTTAGTGCAGTGCTGTGCCCATCCTGTGATTCTCAGTGTAATTCACATGGTGCTATACATCGCTAGATCATGAAAGACCAATGGTTTACACCTCTTTCACAACCAGTGTGCTAAATCGCCTCCTGCCCTACTGCAGCTTCTCTCATTCAGAACTCTTGTACTTCTGTCGGTCAAAAGGACGAACACAGTCCTTACTTTAGCCTGCTCCTTTCTAGTGTTCCGCATATGCTTAGTGTAGCCTTGCACACTCATGCTCACATACGCGCGTACACATGCACACACAGACACACACACACAAAATCTCTGTCACACAGCCCATTGGAAGAAAGTGATTTGCCGCCTGCCTGTTTCACACAATGCAATACTGCCCACAGTAGTCATGGTCACCCAGACCTGTGAGTTGTTATGAAACGCTGCAACACAGAAGGGATAAGGCCGAGTAACAGGAGCTGAAGATCACTGCTGCGTTATTAGCTCTGCAGATGGTGTGCGAGGCTTTGAGGGAAAGGTCACTGTCGTGGTTTCAGCCTTGCAGCTCAGTGCGAGTAAATGTTCTGTTGGCCTTGTTCAGGTCACGTTACGGACAGCAAAAGATTTCTCATAAATCCTGTCGGTTCTGCTGGACTCAATCTTCCCTGAACTCTCCCCCCTAAGAAAGAAATGTTGCTAAGCATCATCGGATGGAAAAAGGAATAGGAAAAAAAACGTTCTTTGTTGCTGACCTCCAAAGCTTTTTTTTTTTTTTTTTCATTCTTTAAGGATCAAGGGGATAGTTTGGAAAGGGTTGTTGACGTGTTGCTTTACCTTAACGTAACGGTTGATTTATTTTCTCCTCACCTTGCGATGGTAGACTAGCTGGTTCTCCTCCCAGCAGAGCCTCCTGCGCACAGCACAGACCCGTGTGTGGCTGTTCTTGATTACAGAGCGCGGGTGACAAAAAGCGCCCCGGCCCAGGCCCAGGCCCCGGCCCCGCCCACCAAGAGAGCAATGGCTTTGCCGGCCGCATTCACCTCTTACCAGATCTCATCCAGCAAAGCCATTCCTCCTCCTCCAACTCCCCTTCATCCACCCAGACGAGCCCCTCCATGTCCCCCCAGACCCCCCTGGACAAGCTCACTGCTAACCAGGTATGTCCCTCACATGCTGCTGCCCCCCTACTGGCTGGCTGGTTGCTGCGCTCTCTCCTCGACGCTGCCTCGTAGTTTCCACCACCTGCTGGGATAGGTAGTGAGGTGGTGGCTCTAAACCACTGTTTCCCGGATCTGAACTATTGCTTCCTGGGTCTAAACAACAGCTTCTAGGGTCTAAACCACTCATCCGGGGTCTAAACCACTGCATCCAGGGTCTAAACCACTCATTCTGGGTCTAAACCACTGCATCCAGGGTCTCCGTACTGAGCTCCAAGCAGGTGGAGCCCTTTTAGTTTAGCTTCTCCTTAACGTGGTTTTCTGCCTGCTTTGCTGTTCAGAGTGAACTAACCTGACTGCTTTGATTTATTAACACTCTTTGGCTTTCTTTATTTTTGAGTCTTTTGTTCCACTGGTTTTTTTAATTGTGCTAAAACTGCACTTGTTGATCATTATGGAAAAACATCAACCAACCAAACTAAATAGAATCATACAGCACTCCCTCTTCACAAAATCCACTATCCATAGTAGTTACCAGTGTGTATCAGTACAGTGCAAAATGACGAAAAAAAGTAAAGTTCATTAAATAGTGAATGGAAAAAATGTACCTATATTGTAGATCTTGTAAGATAGTGTAAGGTCTTATGTAAGTTATATATATATAATGTTTTTTCCTTAAATACAAATTCAGGTTCAGGGATGTCTACCTAGTCTGTAATGATTCCACAAAGTGAGAAGCTTTTTCCTATTTCCCTATGGCTGTCCTGCCTGTGAACATTTGATAAGCTCGGACAATGTGGATTATTGCTTCTTAACAGACATTTTGTTGTGTAACATGAGAATCAAGGAACATTTAGAGACAACTCTCCAGAACCAAAGATATGTTACTGGGTGCTCCTGCAAATATAATGTAATTTAATGTAATTATGATATTTCCTGAGCATGATGGTATATCTTTTTGTTTTCAGAAAAGGGCAGTTTTTTACTGTAGTTGTCACTTTTCACATTATCTGTTTTACACTTTCAAGTTTTACTTGTTTAATGCTAAATGGCATTCCCTGATTTTTTTTTTGTTATATTCCCTTGAATATTCCATCTGTTTCACCCCAAACATGTTGTACATTTGTGCCTGTGTCTCGCTGACTTTCTGGCTGCACACTGTGCATGGTGGTTGAACTGACTCAAACTGACTATGAATTTGAATACATTTCTCTGCCATTTGCTGAATATTGATCTTCATTTGACATCTCTGTCTAATGTTTATTGAATTCTGTTTGTAATATCTGTCTTTGAAATTAAGTAATTTAGTGCAGACTAAAAGGTCATCGTTTGTTCAGTTTATTGTTGTTGGGCCCATGTCATCAGGAAGCAGCTAGCCAGTTTGCTCACTCTGCCTGTCCCTCGTGTCTTTGTGTTCTAGACCCAGTCTGCCAGTAACACTTTGCAGAAGCATAAGTCCTCCTCCTCTTTCACCCCATTCATTGATCCCCGGTTGTTGCAGATCTCCCCCTCCAGCGGGACCTCCCTCAACTCTGTGGGTAAGTTACCTGTCTTCCTGACATGGCAGCAACTTGCATTCTGATTGGTCAGCTCCTCTTTCCCCTTTACAATGTGATTGGTCCTTTCCGTTGCCACCTGCCTGCCTAGACCAAAACTCGTAAGTATTGTAATATTAATATGCAGATTGACATCTCTTTCCTTGCATGAAACTGTTCTAAAATTCTAATTATTTGCCTATGATATAGGCTCCAGGATAGCTCAAGCATAGATTTTGGTGTCTCACCTTTCACCCCTCCTCAGCAGGTTTCGGTAATGAGGCCAGACTACAGGAAGTCCTGAGACAGGACCCCTCCAGGAAGGGCTCAGTGGTGAACGTGAACCCCGTGAACACACGGCCGCAGAGTGACACCCCAGAAATTCGCAAATACAAGAAGCGGTTCAACTCCGAGATCCTGTGTGCTGCACTGTGGGGTAGGTGTTCGGTCAGTCTGCTCATGGGCCATTAGGGGGCAGCACTTACAGTTTTAAGGGCTGTCTGAAGTGCCTAGAGTCAAGCACTAAGCTAGTAAAATTATACTGCATTCCACAGCCCTAGTAAAATGGTGTCATTTTTCCTTGTTACTTATTTCCAGTGAGAAATGGAAGTGGTATCAGTCCTTTTTGTGAGATGGTAAACTTTTCATTTAAAATTATACAGTTTTCTTCACTGAACAGAATTTATTTTACATTTATTTTTACTGAACAAATGAGGTGAACAAATAGTCTATTGGATGTGCTTAAATATGAGTTATATACACAAGTACCTTCTTGTTGACTCTTGCCTCCCAATTGAAGTAGTTCCTGTTCCTGCCATGATGATAAATTGGTGAATCTATTGCTAATAAATGGTTTCCCATGAATAAGATGTCACCATGGCAATGACTGATTTCAGTGGGTGTAGTGCTGGCTCCTGACATAGCTTTCACTTTGCTTTTCCCAGCAATGCTTACATTGTTTCTTAAACTCTTTTGAAGCGTAGGTTTTTTTTTGAATGTTCAAAATGCCAAGTCAATGTTCTAGAACTCTGTTGCTTTCATTACCAGCACTGATTGTTACATCAGCATTAGAATCTTCCATTAAGAGCATTCTGATCACATATTATATCTTAAAGAGTTAATTAGAGGTTGTTCCTTCCTATGTCAATGTATGTTACACACATGATTATACATGCTTTCAAGTATCATTTTGAATTTAGAACATTTCACTGTTCATGGTCACTATTTACCATAGCAGCATTGCTCATTATGTGATCAAGCTGTATTATTGTAAACATATTTACCCATAAACCCTAAGTTTAAATATCTGGGGAAAAGTCTCTTCATTTATGTTTTAATATGGGCTGTAAATGAATTTAATTTCTTTTTTTTTTTGAGTAAGTTATTTGAATTCCCACTATTGTCTTGTCTATTGTCGCATGTGTGCTGAACCTCTCCTGTGCGGTTCCTGGGCAGGTGTGAACCTGCTGGTGGGCACAGAGAGCGGTCTGATGCTGCTGGACCGGAGCGGCCAGGGGAAGGTCTACCCCCTCATCAGCCGCAGACGCATCCAGCAGATGGACGTGCTGGAGGGACTCAACGTCCTTGTGACAATATCAGGTAGCGCACACCTGTCGCCTGCTGAAGGCTCATGGGAAGGCACGTGGATCTGCGCTCGCTGTGAGCTCTTGAGTGTCTGAAAGGACTGGGGGGGGGGGGGGGGGCGGAACACTCCTGTTGCGGGGCTCTGAAGTCTCTACCCCAGATTAAAAAAAAATTTTTCTCTCTCTCTGTTTTGAAAGGGGAAGTTAGAGCTTGCGGGTTTAGATTCCTGTTATCTGGATTGGGTCCTCGCCGCTGACGTTGTAGAGGGTTGCGCTTTGAACTGGTTTGATCTGGTGCCTCCTGCTGGAGATTTACATGCGCGGGATCGTGAGCGAAGTGCGCACTGGGAAATTGGGCGCAGTTCTCTCACCTCAGTGTCGACCTGTTCGTGCTCGTAGTAAAGCGGGGTTTTGGACCTGAGAAGTGAGGCTAAGGGATGTGTGACCTCAAGCAAGGGTGGTCTCCAGCTCCCCGGAGGCCTGCTGGCTATTAAACTGTATTCCTCAAATGAGTCATAAGAGGAAGAGTTACTTTTTATGTACATACAGTGGAGTAGTGTAATTTCCCTGGTTTTCTCTGAGTGTTTATTTCCGGATAGAATTCCCAATTTCTTCATGGGCACGTTTTGGCTTTTTGCTAAATCGATGGTCGTCAGACTCGTGCAAAAGTAGGTTTGTGTTTTTCCACTGGAAAGTTGTTGTGAGGAAGTGCTGTCGTGCAGTCTTTGTTCTCACTGTCTGAAGAGGAAATTGAGCAACGGGTGTGTATATTCTGCAGGATTTTTTGACATCTCACACACGCACACGTAACACAGACACACACGCGTAGCTGAGTCAATATTTACTAACATGCTCTCATATAAAACATAACACTTGATAATATGTAGTTGCCAGGTAACAAAGGTGCATAGACACCCTATTATTCAGATTTATTTTATAGAATTTTGGTATAAATTGCTGGTTTGATACATTGCAAGTTTGTAGGGGTAATAGAACACACTTTACTAGGCTTCAAAAGTTCTCTTTGGCCACTTTTAATTTAGTTTAGTTGTGAAATAAATCCATAGGATATAGAGCCCAACCTCTTTCCATGCTTCACATTTTTGTGAAATTTCTGTGCCTAGTTTGAATTTACTTATTTGAATTTTTGAGGGAAAGGAAGTTCCTGTTAGAGCCAATAAAACTGTATGCAACTGAGACCATAAATTCTACCACACATTTTTTAAATACATTTTTTTTTAATTACCTGAAACATCTCTGGTGAGTGGCGGCTCATGTGCTTCCTGTTTTCCCTTTCCCTTCTCAGGTAAAAAGAACAAGCTGCGAGTGTACTACCTATCCTGGCTGAGGAACAAGATTCTGCACAATGATCCTGAGGTAGAGAAGAAGCAGGGCTGGACCACGGTGGGTGACCTGGAGGGCTGTGTGCACTACAAAGTCGGTAAGTCACCTTCCAAGAATTCCAGATGGAAAGGAACTCAAAATTTAGATTTCTGTGCCTCAAGTTGGCACACTCTAACATATGTGTTAAAAACGACACATAACATGTCAGTTTTTAAACTTCTCCATGTCTAGTTAAGGACAACATTTTGTGTTACTTTCAACACAGCCTTTGTTCTAAAGTCTTCCTTTCCACAACACATAAAGTGTATATTTGTAGCACAAAAGTAGTAACACAAAAAGTATGCTGGATAGTAGCACGTCCTCATTGAGAGTGCTTCATTATTCTGCAGTGATTGAACCTTTTTAATTTCAAATTCATTCAGCTGTAAAATGTAGCGTCTGATTTGCTCTTTGTGAAAAGCAGTATTTGGGAAAATGCAACATCCCACCAAATGAATTAGAACTTTAATGGCAATACTATCTGTGGAAAAAATGTCACACGTTCATCAGTTGAAATTGTGTGTCTGAGAATTAAGCAACCAGTGCGGTCATTGATGCAATCATCAGCATCATCTCAAGAGGGGAAGAGCAAGATGAGCTGTGAAGTAGTGATGGCTGATATATTGCGGTTATCGAATTATCGAATGCAACAATGGTTGTAGCCACTCTGTTTTCATCTTTTTCACACACCTGTGGGGAAAGCACCTGCAGAGGATTTACTGCCCAACTGTAGCCTTTTCGTAGCCTCTCTGTGGGTTTGTTAGAGTATGGTAGTATTTCTAGAATCATAAAAATCATGTCGATATAAGGGTATGCTTTGCAAAATAATCTTCACCAGAAACAAGGGCCTACACTCACTCAAGGGATGAGACCTGTCCGCTTTCAGTGATACTTCTTACTTTCTCTGTTTTTGCATAAACACGACTATGCTCTGTATATCTCCAGGGGTTTATAAGAAACCATTCTTCATTTTCTTCTGTTTCCAGTAAAATATGAGCGAATCAAGTTTTTAGTTCTGGCGTTGAAGAATTCCGTGGAAGTCTATGCATGGGCCCCAAAGCCATACCACAAGTTCATGGCCTTTAAGGTGAGTGCATGAAGCAGTGCGTATTACTATAAATCAATTTGTCCCCTAAGGTTTAGAAGAACCTTTTTTTTGTTTTGTTTTTTTTTTTTTGCCTTTTCACCATCACGTGAAACAATCTTAGAATAGAACTTGGAAGTGAAACCTGGAAGTCTGTGGTGCACACACGTGAGTAACGTGTCCCTGATTGGTCTCCGCAGTCGTTTGGAGAATTGGTGCACAAGCCGCTGCTGGTTGACCTGACGGTGGAGGAAGGTCAGAGGCTGAAGGTCATCTATGGCTCCTGCTCTGGGTTCCACGCTGTGGATGTGGACTCGGGGGCTGTGTACGACATCTATCTGCCAACGCACGTAAGGACCACGCCCATCTACACTCTGGAGGCAGGCGAGGGGGGCGTGTTCTCAGGGGGGGTGCCCCAAAATCTTTGAGTAACCAGCCAGGTGAAAAGAGTAGCCAGCTGGAGGTGTTGGTGACAGGGAAACAAATGGTTCCCATGGCATTATTTTTTACTATTTTAGTTAGCAAACCTTAAATATATATCTAAAGGTAGCTTGGCGAACGGAGGGCTGCTGTCAGCCATTTCGCTGACAGCCAGTGCTTGGAGAACTCCTTGGGTGTGGTGCTCCCAGTAGAGGTGATGAAGTAAAGGGGAATGTATGCTGGTTGCTTTGCTTCATCGCATTGCTGCATTGGACTCCACCTATTCTAAAATGAAATACTCTGTGTGATTTAGGCAACATAGACAGCCACTTGGTAAGAGAAACGGTTATACAAGTTAATCAGTGCAGTGGCGAGCTGAGGTGTGAGAGGGGCTCATGAAGTTCAGTTGAAAGTATTTTGATGAGGTCACCATTTCTTTCTCTCCCTTCCATCTCTCTCTTTTCGTCTTCTTTCTTTTGCTCTTCACTCTCCTTCCTGCTGTCTTTTTCGTCTCTTCTCTTCCCACTCCCCTCTTCTCTCATCCTGCTCTCCCTGCTCTTTTTGTCCTTCAGATCCAGACAAGCATCCAGTCTCACGCCATCATCATCCTGCCGAACACGGACGGCATCGAGCTGCTGGTGTGCTATGAGGATGAGGGGGTCTACGTCAACACGTACGGGCGGATCACCAAAGACGTGGTGCTGCAGTGGGGAGAGATGCCCACCTCTGTGGGTACGTCTCACCATGCTGGGCAATGCAGCGCAAGCTGATACACCCCTGACTGACTGACTGACTGACTCATTGACTGACTGACTGACTGAATGAATGACTGACTGACTGCATGCATAAATACATGACTGACTGACTGACTGAATGAGTGAATGAACGAATGAACAAATGTGTTTAGATGTCCTTGGTTCAGTTTCTCACCCCCCTCGCTGTCACCTCCCACCACAGCCTACATCAGGTCCAACCAGATAATGGGTTGGGGAGAGAAGGCTATCGAAATCCGCTCCGTGGAGACGGGACACTTGGATGGAGTCTTCATGCACAAGAGAGCCCAGAGGCTCAAGTTTCTGTGTGAGAGAAATGACAAGGTGAGAAAGGCGCACACACACACACACACACACACACACACACGCACACATGCACGCACTCACAAGCAAACGCGTACACACACACACGTTGTGAAAACAACACTACTGTGCAATCATTCATAGACTGACTGCAGTATGGCAGTCAGCTAGTGGTGCTTTTTGATTGTATAGTTTCAAAGAGATATGCGTAGTCTGATTCCTCACTCCAGACTGTCTCACCCCAGCAGACGTTGAGTAACACCTTCAGTGCAGCGTTAGAGCTCAGGTTGGTGTAAGAGTACATTGCAAGCGACACAGTATCCTCCCCTGCAGAGTTTCTCCTCTCTGAATAGAAGAAAATAAATGAGAAGTTGTTCCTCTGATTGGGAAGGGATATTTTTGGAGATTGAGAAACTATTTCAAAATGGAACCTTGGAGCTAGCTCTCAGGAATATGGCCTGCCCTGAAGGCGGAAAGCAGAAGGAAGCGGTCTAGGGCTTAGTCAGTGTGTGTAGCCAGGGCTTTCCCTCCTGTCCGTTCATCACCAGCCAGTCTTTTCTACAGGATTAAGCTCTACGCGGAACAGCCTGGTGCTGTGGTTTGGTTATGACTAAACCCTTTCACAAGCATCTCATTGCTGTGATTGTTACAATTCATCGGATTAAAATAGTGACAGCTTGATGGACTGTGATGCCACTAAATATTTTAGCCACTTCTCCTAAGAAATGATAATTTTTCTCTATCTGTAAATGTCTCTCTCTTCTGTATTTTTGAAATTACTAATGTTAGTGTGTGTGTGTGCATGTGTTGTGTGTGTGTGTGTGTGTGTGCGTGTGTGTGTGTGTGTGTGTGCGGATGTTTGTGTGTGTGTGTGTGTGCGTGCGTGCGTGCGGCCGTGTGTGTGTGTGTGTGCGTGCGCACGTGTGTGTATGTGCGCGCGTGCGTGTGCGTGTTTACTCATACAGGTGTTCTTTGCATCCGTGCGCTCTGGAGGCTCCAGTCAGGTGTACTTCATGACACTGGGGAGGAGCTCCCTGCTCAGCTGGTAGGAAACACACACTGGCGTACTGGAGAAAAAGATGAAGGAACGACCGTCTGCAAGATTCAAGATGACAATGGAAAAAAATGTTAAAAAAAGACCCTTTCACTTAATCTACAACCGGAGTACCGAGCTACACCGAGCACTGGGGCCGTGCAACACCTTAGACTGCCGCCGCACACGAAACGGATCTGGAGTTTTACCGAAGCGCGCTAAGACATGAGCTGGTGAAAAGGGCTTCTTGGTGCTGATGAGATGGAGGATGTCGGGCGTCCGGATTGTTACAGTGTCAACAGTGGCGCAATACCAGGCAACAGGGTTAACCCATCGCTGTACCAGACTCCCCTCTTGGGTCCATGCCCTGTCCTGCTCACAGTGCAGGAGCCCTCTGCCCACTGTGGTTCACCCCAGGTGGGCAGGGGCTGCAGCTTACAGTTCATTAGTCCATTATATATTAGACCAGCCAGGAGGGGGGTGGGGGGTGAAAGCCTGTACTATTAATGGTTCAGTGTATTTTAGATCCAGCCAGGACAGCACAGCTGAAGGCCTGCTCTGTTAATACGCTTGTATACGTTAAGATGTCTCTCTTTTGAATCCGTTGTCTTATGGCCCCAAAGTCAGGGTACAGCCATGACCATTCGTTAATGGTAGTCACCACAGTTGTCACATTGTGTGTCAAAAGCAGTAAGGCTTGGATCAAGTGATGTCGGTGGGGCAGGTCTGTGGTTTGGGCCGTGTGTAGGGGGGTGGTGGTCCGCAGATGCAGCTGTCACTGGACCTTTAGCCAAGTTAGAAAAAGGAATTCGCCGCTTTTCCGGTTGTGAGGAAAGTTCATTGGAAACCTTATCATGCACCTACCATTTAAAATGGTGCCCTCATATTTACTGAAACACGGGTAATGTGAAGGGAAGTGGTTTTTGGGTTTTCTTTGGAAGATGTCGAAAAGTTCTCTTTTTCCCTCCGAAGTTCTTACTGTATTTGACACAGCCCTCTGAATTGCTTGGCCCCTTCTGTCACTGTGTCACCTGTCCAGGTGATCCTTCTCTTTGATCCAGTCTTGAGCTGTTTATTATGACCGTACGTTTGCTGCCTGCCACTCTTATTCGTCTTCTCCGGCCCTGGTTGGTCAGCACTGGACATGCCTTGTCACGTTTTAAGCACCCTGGTTATTTGGTTGGTCCAAATTGAGGGATATTTGAATTATGGGCTCAGAAAACAAGGAAGTGAACTCTGACCCCCTGACTTTTCACTCCCCTCACCCCACTGGCCTCCCCAAAACAGTGACAAGTGCTTGATCAAGTCCTGTTCATAACTACAGTGATAAAGGAAAAATTGTGGGATCCCAAATGTATATGATTTATTTTCACTGATGCAGAGGTTATGATCAATGCAGATAAAGTACCCTGTTTTTGTTATGGAAGGTTTAATTTTTACGAGAATTTGGAATTGTGTGGACTTTGTAAAGCAGTGGTGTTTTTTTTTGGTCCTTTTTTATATTTCGTTTTTTTTTCTTTTCTTCTTACTGAATGCAATGCACTAAGCCTGTGTGGAATGAAGAGGAGTGATTCTGCTTAACCCTGTATTTTACAGACTCACTGTTTTAGTCAGCTTCTCATGTTTTTTCTTGTGTGTGTTTTTTTTTTTTTTAATGAATGACACACACAAGGAGACATGGCTGGCCTGCTCCCAGCTGAACGTTTTATTTGAACTCACCATCGATGGAGAAACGTGTACAGTCTGTACCGTTCGTTTGCTTGCGTACCGATGGCTGCCGCCGTGGTCTCGAAACGTTCTCAGAGCGTCCCCCGTCTCTCGCCCCCTTTGGTACTGTGCATTACAGTTGCCTTGAATGCCGTTCATCAGTTGAATGCATTTTCTGAAATCTCAATAGGGCTCAGACTTCAATCTCCACATCAGGTGACACGATGGACCCTCACAGGGTTTTTTAAGCTGTGCCCCCTCCCCCCTTCCCCCCCAATGTTCTTCATGATGACTGGTTATTGATAGATAAAAATGCAACTAAATTAAACTGCAACCCGATTTGTTTTTCAAAAAGATAGCAGAAACAGAAGGAGAGGAAAGATGGTCTATTTTTTTTGGTGAGATGTGTAGGTGCAGGAGGAGGAAACAGCCTCAGCACGCTGCCCTGGTTCTCTAAAGATTGTTAAATCCTTGAGGCCACCCACAGAGGAGGACCATGCGGACTAGCGTACCCCCAGAGCAGCCATGCAGCCCTCTGATAGTAATGGGGCGAATGGATTTGTCAAAGACCCAAACATATTTTCGAACCCAGCCACAGGGCTGTCATCGTCAGGGCTCTCAGTCTCGTCTGTCTTGTTTGGAACTGTTGACATGTACTGCTCCTGTTCATCACTAAATATTTTGTGATCCAATTTACTTTGTCAAAAAAGTAAAGTTTGAACAGAAGTACCCGTGGGTGCGAGTGAGCGTTTCGAGTGTGTCTGCGTGTTAGTGTGTGCGTGCGTGTGTGTGTGCCTGCGTGTGTGTAGTTGTGCGACTGTGCAAGAGAGGTCTTTATGGTAATCAGGCCCTCAAATACTGGCCGAACCGAGTTTCTCATTGGGCTGTGTTCTTTATCAGTGCTGGGATATGTCCAGGCCTTTCAGAAGTGACTTTATGACCATTAACAGAAAGCTGTTGAATTTTCAAATGGAAAACCATTTCTGCCGTCTGTGAAAAGCAGCCTCTGTTGCTTTTTTTTTTTGTTTTTTCTTTTTTTACGAAGTGCCAAGATGGCAAAATTACAAGTGTAAACAGTATTACAAAACCACTACAATAAGAAATTCATTTTGAAGATCTTTTAGCCTCGTATATTTTTCAACTTCTAGGTTTAGATAAGAAGCTTAATGAGTTTCTTTTGTTTCTGTAATTTTATGTAGCCCTAATTACAATTATACGACTGGAGTGGTTTAATATTATAATGCACACCTTATGTTAAGTAAATGTTTACAGAAGCAATGTTTTGTTACACTAATGTGCATCATATTTATGGTTTATATTTTTGTTTTTGTTTTTCCCTTTTTAGCTTTTTGTGTTGTTATAATTATTATTAAGCTCTTCTTTTCCAATAACTCTCAACTGTGTTGAATTTTAAAGTTACCAGACTAATTACAAAATGACAGATTGTGAACTTTGGTCAAAGCAGTGACGCTCAATGTTCTCTTGGCGTTGCAGTGATGTTGTAGCAATGTTCTCTTTCTCATCTCTGGCTGCGCGGTGTGAACTGGGTCATGTGACATGTTTCCTCCAATGTTTCTGCCATGCTATTCTAACGTATGTCTACTCAGTGTATCATGGGAATTATTGTATTTTCCTGAAGGTCTTTTTTTTTTTTCTTGGAATAAAGTTAAAGTAATATACTGGAGCGTTCTCTTGATTTGTCCATCTGCCGCTAGTGTAAGAATGCCCCAGTAACGTGTTGTGGGTTTGGAATAGCATCATACTAGAACAATTTTGTGCCATGCAGGAATTTCATTTTGGCTGCTTATTATGTTGCAATTTAAGGAAGCACACGATTCGTTTGCAATTTCTAATTGATGTAGGACTGGGCTGTCCGAATGAATCCAGGCGGGGCTGCAGTGTCTGCGGGTTTCTGTGGTTTCCTTTCTGTGGTTTTATGGCCGTGAGAACAAGGCGTGTGGATTCTTTGGCCACTCAATGACTTGAATGAACCACTGGTGTCGAGAACACACCAAAAACCAGCAGACGCTGGGTCCCCCCAGGACATTTCTATTTCAAAACTACGCCTATTGTTCAGTTTAAGAAACCACATGAATTTCATCTGTTTTTTAATTTTTTAAAAGGGGCAAGTTATTGTTGATACAAAGGTAAAGGTAAGACTCAGTGAATTGGTGCTTTGTTGAAGCATTATTGTTATTGTTTCAGCGAGGGATGTTGTGTTGCCTGTCACTCTGTATGCGGTACACATGAATGCTTGAGGGGATGGCTTGTAACGAGCTGATGAAACCTTGTCATACTGCCCACGGTTCGGCTGTAGGTCACTATTTACCTAGTAGTGTTGTCAGTTCACACCAGGAATCGTGAATCAAAGTTTTGGTTATGTGCTGTAGCAAATATAATATTTGTAACAAGTCATTTGTAGATTTAAAACATTTCACAGCAAAATGTCGTGCAGAGAAAATTCAGTTAAAAGAAAGATGAAAAAGCAACGTGATACCTGAGAATACAGTGTTACATGTAAAACGGAAGAGGTTGGCTCTTAAATAGTGATTTAATTCCACACTCAGAGGGGGCTGCAGCAAAGAAAAGAAAATTGTTTGCATTGACTTACTAATCACTTACCATTAGTCTTTAAATGGCATTTTAATGTTTTGTGTGTATATGTGGCATGGCCAAGCAAGCTTTATAGCCCTGTTGCTTGAATTATGGCCCTCGAGGTCTAAGATCTGCTGGTTTTCTACCTTCCCATTACCTGTTAGTCAGGTGTGAATACAGTCTGGGCAATCGGTGGCACTAATTGTTCAGTTCATTAACTGGGGGAGAAAGAAAATCAGGGCTGGATTTTGATTTGAGGTGAAGATTTGAGTGTCCATGGTTTACAGGAATGAGACTGGTGAGCCTGCTTGCCCAACATCACCTCAGTGTGATAACTGTTATTCCGGTAGTGGAAAAACAATTGCAATGAAATGAATGAAAAGAGGCAGGCGACAGGAATGAGCTGACAGTTGATTTCATTGGGTGATGGTTGTCATAACTACTCTTATGACAGTGGCCCATACAGTTTTGCCATAGAGCAGTGTGGTCTTGCATGTATTAGAACCTGCCATCCTCCCCCTAGACAGGATGCTGCATTAGGCAACCAGGCAGAAGTGCTTCTCGAAGAAACCCCACAACATGCAATACCGCTTTTGCAATGTTGTAAAATGGCTTGCCTTAAAATATCAGCCGATTTGTGTCAGTCGCTGAATTTTTTTTTTTAGCTACAGCATGGAAATATGACAACCCTCAGCTATGATGATGAGCAATGTGACACGGAAAAGCATATGAATGAGAGAGCTGGGTTATGGTGGGGGGGAAGGGAAGGGGTGGAAGTCTGGCTTTATTAATAAGGAGGAGAGTTTCCTGCATGTGCCAGTGCCCTGTGCGTTATCTCCACCGAGAGCCACATGATTGGTGTTGCTCATGTCTGGTGTGTTACTGCACTCAAATTCCCCGCAATCCACGGCAAATGGTGCCAAAGAGATGATTTGTCATACATACATGCAGTTGTTCAATCGCCATGGCTTACTGTAAAAGCAGCATGTAACTGGCCATTTTATTGTGTCATCATTGCACTACCTCAAAACTGACATTAAAGGTGACTAATTCAATGTAAACGTGAAAAAGACATTAGTTTAACAAGTCCGCACTTGACTCAACATACTGCATGTGTAGTACATAGCAATGGAACTGCCAATCCCTTTATATTTAGGGTGGCATGAATCAGTGGTGCTGTCTAGGAATGATATGATGATTCCAAAGGCCCTGACTGACAGGGACCTTCAAAAAAATTGTGCGGAGATTATGCATGAGGGAGTGTCCTGGGGTGGTAGGATCTAATGTGAAACCTTTTCATGCTGCCAAAAAATCCCTGCTTGCACCTGTGGGTGGTGTCATTTGGCATATACACACACACACATACATATTTACTCGATGAGTCATTCTGCAAACATGTCTCTACACGCACACCCACACCTTCAAGGAGTGCTCAAGGATCCCAGAGGGTTGCTTTGCTAGCAGTATGCACGTATGCTGATAAGCACAGAGTTCAGTTTCCTGCTTTGTAAATACAGTACAGTCCATAAGTATTTGAACAGTGACCAAATACTTTTTGTTTTGTTTGTTTGTTTTGGCTCTGTATTCCAGCACATTGGATATGAAGTGAAATTATGAATATGAGGTTAAAATGCAGACTTTAAATTGTGGGTATTTACATTTATTCCAAGACCCCTGATTGACAGAGGGCCTCCAGTGTGAGATCTTTTCATGGGGCCCAAAATCTCTGATGGTGCCCCCCCCCCCCCCGCAGGAGCAGCATCTTCTGTGACATTTGTAACATTTGGATTTCAAACCCCGTTCTGGCCTCAGAAAAGACCATGCTCAGGATATCTCAGGATACCGTGATAAAATGTAGGCTCAAATTGTCAGGAATTCGGGAGAATGGACCCATGGATGCGGAGTGGGGGAAAAAACTCAGGAGGCGTCAAAAGGAAAATAAGAACAAAGAGTTTGCTTTCATACAAGTAACAAAACCAGGAAACCAAAAACGAGGCCACGCAGGGCAAGTCTGAAAAATACAAAAACTTCAGAACAAAAAGCAGAACTTCAAAAAACCAAAAATGTGCAGAGCCAAACTCGGGCAGGGCAGAACAGCAAGCAGAAACACACAGATACTCGGGCAGAAACTCATGGGCGGAAACACAGAGGCAGAAAAACGTTCGGAAACACAGAGTCAGAAACAATAGGAACCAGCACCCGAGTCAGGGAGACAAAGGACTTAAATAAACCGATATACGGTAACAAGACATAGGTGAACCAAAGGCACAATCAGACCAGGGAGGGAAGGGATAACAAGACACAACCAAAAAACAATAATTTAAAACAATAATGCAATTAAACACCGGGAAAAGCCATGAGGGGAAAAACAAACAGAACTACAAAACTGAAGTAAAAAAAAAGAAAAAAAAAAAGGAAAAACATAAACAGAAAATACAGAACCATGACACAAATTCCTGTTTGTCGGAGTGTCGTATTGAAACCCAGTGTGTGCCATCGACTCCTGTCGCATTGCGTGAGCATGCGTATCTGCAGCCTTCCTTTGGGGCGCTGGTCCTCCCAACCCCCCCCCCCCCCCGCGTGGAGTAGGGGATTAATAGCACTGCACTCTCGATTTCGCAATCCGAGAAAGGGTATTTCTGTTGTGCCCATGAGCACGTTCATTTCTTGAGCTCAAGTTTGTACCTTATCTTTGCAAATGATTAACAGAATCATGGTGTTAGTGGAATGAACGTATGACATAATGGGCCGTATTTATGTAACCTCTGATGAACCGGAGAAATGAGATGTACACAAGCAGTGTGGCTGTGGAGCTGCGTTGCTCAACATCCTTCCTTCCTCGTTGTAAATGCAATCTTCGTATGTCCGAGATCATGCTGTACGTACCGAGCATGCTGACGACTTTCGAAACCACGGTGATGGTCTGAATGGAGGAAAATTTAAACGGTGATTGTCGTCAGTGGTTTAAAAAAAAAAATCTGAATGTGGGCGGTATAACGTGTATGCTGGATTTCATTTTAGGAAATTACATAGAACTACACTGTTCCGTATTTAGTTCTATTAAAAGTCCTCTGTTACAGAAATGTTTTGCCGTGGGTGCATTTATGCTAATTAAGAGGTTAACGTTGAGGTGTGTGTTCAACATTTTTGTGAAATATCTACCCTAAAATTAGCCTCTATGGCATCTTTCAATCTCTTTTAATCACTATCGTGTGTATTTTTATTGGCCTCCAAATGTAATCATTGAAACGCAAATCTTTTTTTATTTGCAATTAATACCGTGCTGTATTACTGACTCATTTAATCAAAGGGCTGAAATGGTAAAATATGTTACAGAGATGCATTTAGTTGCATGGGAGTGCATTGTTGTAAGCATGATTCTTTGATTTCCAAATTCCTTGCCCTATCACAGTCATGTGATGTCCAGTGCAGATAAGATCTGTGAACATACTGTACCCCCTATATCAGGATTAAGAAATGCTGCTGAAAGAGTTGAAATCCCCTGAAACGTTCTTCATTTTAAATCCAAAATCTAGATGACCGAACTTTCAAATTATACTATATACTGTACATCAAACATAGGTGTGTAATTATTATTTTGTGCTGTTTGTCAATTTATGACTACAATTTTGCTCTGGTTGCATTGTAAAACTAAAGCTTTACATTTGTTTTGTAACATGCAGTAATTCATTCGCTGACTAATTATACATTTTCAGAGGTGTGAACAAACCATTTCCTGAGCAATATAAGCAAAGTTAATTTCTGAAGTGTAAAATACAGTGATCATTACCTTTTAGTGATTGTTGTTTGTGCAAAGGAATTCATTATAAATAACTGAAAATATTTTAACACAATAGCAAGTCATATGCAAATTATATTTGGAGGCATCTATGGTATCAACACTTACAATTATGTACTAGAAACCCAAAAACTGTAAAATAGTTTAGCTTGGTAGAGTTAAAATAAGTAATCAAATGACAAATGTGCAAGGAGATTTAAAATTGGAGGGACATGAAACAAAAATTGTACAGAGAGCATCTATGTATCGATAAAGTAAGAATTTCAGTGCGCAATAGTTCTACTTTTCATTTCATAGCAGGAGCTTGAAAATTATGTAGACTTGCATACATTACACTACATTAATGACAGCACTGGAAAAAGAAAGTGTGTCAGATATGGGTGTGTATGTGTGTTTATTTGCAGGTCACCATTTGCTGTCGATGCCATTGAGAAATAGCAGGAATTTCCACGTCAGTGGAGGAAGATATAAGTGGGTGAGAGAGGTTCCCCCCCACGGTCGTGCTCACAGTCAGAGAGGAGCAGTCTGTGTGTCTGTTACCATCACTCAGAGCAACATGATCCCCAGAGTTAAGGTAAGGTAACCGCCTTTATATTTTCATTTACTGCCACATTACATTACATTACAGGCATTTGGCAGACGCTCTTATCCAGAGCGACGTACAACAAAGTGTATAACCATAACCAGGAACAAGTATGACGAAACCCCTAGAGAGAAGGACCGGTCCAAGTGCAGGGAACAACCGCATAGTTCAACTTGGACCCTGATGGTTAAACTGATTAACACTAACAACGAGAACGGCAACAACGCAATCTATGGAAAATATACAAGTAGTCGTTAAGACAGTTAATGCACCTAAGTCACCTACGAAACAGCTGCCTAGTTACAACCCTAAGTTTAGTCATTTACAGGGGGGAAGGGAGGGATGGGGAGAGGTGCAGCCTGAAGAGGTGAGTCTTGAATTGGGTCAAAAGGAGAAATGTAATATTTTATTTTTAAATGTTTAAATAAAGTCAGTTAAGGAACCTTTTTAACCGTCTGAGTACTTACACATCTAGCTTGGAAGTTTTATTGTTTACTTTTGTTTGCCATATAAAATTCCTTCATCTCTCTTGAAAATAATTAGCTGATAGTGAGAGAAAGCATTTGTATTATTTGTGGTGTGATAGTGAGCTACTGGATTCATATTTTGTGTTGAATACAAGTTTGCGATGTTGACATACTGTAGGTCTTACCGTATTTTTTTTCCCCAGTATATTTAATATTTGAGTGTTAATATTTGATGCTCTAACATTGTGTATTTCTAGCCCTGTGAGACATTACATTGGATTTTCATTTAAGTGATATTTTCCACCAGAATATCTATGCTATTTCACAGACGGTTGTATATGTGGGGGATTGGGACAGTGACAGTTTTTGTTGTTTTAGCTCTGTTCTCCAGCAGATTTGAAATAAAGCATAAATATATGAAATTAGAGTATGGAATGTCAGCTTTAATTTGAGGGCATTTACATCCATATCGGGTGGTCCACATAGGAATTAAAGACCGACAGAGCCAAAACAGCGAAATATGTGTCACTGTCCCAATTTTCTGTATGTGGAATATCAGTCTCTCTGGGAGGAACATATGGAGAGAAGCGAGGTCTGGATTTAGTGCAAATCTGCTGTGGTACATTAATTGAATAGAATGGAGAGTTTATCACTTGTACCAAGGCTCTGTTACTGGGATTTCGCCTACACACTGACTGTGTTTGTGATAACAGCACTGTTGACATCAAAACTGACATCACCTACAGTACTATTTAAATGGCCATATATGGGACTGACTCCAGCACTTGTCTCTAATATGCACAACACTGAAGGGTATTGTTTTTGTTGGAGGTTCTAGTGTTTGGCAAAGTTTACTGTGAGGGCACTGAACTCTGTGGTAGGACATCTGAATCATACTGCAAAGTAGTATTTACGTGACGTGAAACAGCTGAAATGTTCTTCCGAGAAATCATGCTAGTAATGAGCACGCCGATAGCTGTAAAACAGACGGACATGTTGGTCACTAGCCGGCACCCTGCGCCGACCTGAGGAGGACGGGTTTCCCCCTTGAGCCTGGTTCCTTTTGAGTTTTCTTCCCATCTGCCACAGGAAGTTTTTCCTTGCCGCTGTTGCCTTAGGCTTGCTCCTGTGGGGGTTTAGGCCAGGGTTGTCTGTAATGCGTATTGTGACAACTGCTGTAGAATGCGCTATACAAATAAAATTTGATTTGATTTGATTTGATTCTTGACACGCTGCTGCTGGTCAAAACATAATTTGCATGATTAAACATGTTTGGGACTATTTAATACGTTGTGTGTGCATATTTTTTTTCCCTCAAGTGATACTTGTGGCCAGTAAAGACAGGCATTGTAATCAAAATTGTAGCTTTGCATTTCAACAATATGAGGACTGTTTTTTTTTTTTAGCACTATGAGCAAAACATGTCTCATTGAGGTCATCACTGTCAAAGCCATGGGTTGCCACTCATCTGGTTTTGGTTTTAAAAACGACATACAGAGCTGGATATAAGTGATTATATGAGTGATAACAACATTTCCATGTGTGGTTTCTGATGTGTTTTCTCCACAGTTTGCCTTGGCCCTTGTCTCACTGACCGTTTTACTCTCCATCAATGTGGTTGGTGCCAACAGGATGTCTAAGATACCCATGAGAGGTGTGTGTTCGTATGTGTATCACTCATGTAAAGATGTGTTGCATTTCAAGTTGAAATCAGCAAAGATATTTACTGGCGAAAACATACACACATACACAAAATATTTTTGTGTGAAACAATTGTGGTGTCATCGGTAGGTCATCCAGCTGAAGCACAATTTGCTACCGGGTGATCAGCTGTAGGCTGTTACTGGTTGGATTTTTTACATTTCATCATCCAGTGGTGATTTCATTTGTTTTATGCATGACTACCATTTCAAGCAGTTGGAGGTTGGTTTAGTGCAGTTCACATAAAGAAATACAGCAACAACAAAAAAAAAAAGCTGTCTCTGATCGGCTTATGAGTCCACACAGCAATGCCATAACTGGGTGCAGATTGACAGGAAACCACAAGTGCAATATCAGCAGGCACTCTGGCCCTCCAGGACCGGAGTTTTGACACCGCTGTTCTGTGCAGTCCATAAACACTGAGAGGTGGCGTTGCTCTGTGCCAGATTATTTGCCGCTGGTGGAGCTGGTGTTGCCGGCTCCATGGCTGGTAACAATGCACCGCTGGGCTCTTTCCACAGGGGGCTGCTACCGGCTGTCTGCGGAGGTTTCGGAGTTCCGCCTGCAGGACGAGGCCGTGGTCCTGCGATGCGATTCCCTGGAGAGCTTCCTCCGCAGGCAGGGCTTCTCCCAGAGCGAGGGCGCCATGAGCTTCCGCCGGGTCGACGACGCGGGCCGCGAGGAGCCCATCCCCGCCGAAGAGAGCGTCCGGGTGAAGGAGCAGCAGCGCCAGCGCCGCCTGTGGTTCCTGCCCGCCCAGGCCGCGGACTCTGGAACCTACTCCTGCGTCTTCAGGTGGGTCCGGTGCCTCGAAATCTGACGAAGGCTCGGAAACGATGCTCTTTCCATTGGACGTTAGGCTCGAAAACGATCTTTTCTGGTGTTAATAAATTCACATTACTCAGGAGCTTACTGCGTACAGTCTGTGGACTTTTTACTCGGACCATGTTTCTCTTCAGATCCTGTTTGTAGTTTTCGATGTGTACGTACGTTCTGTGCTTCACTGAGTCCCTCATGCACATCAATACTTATTGCCCGATAATCGCCATTTTACAGTGTGTAGTAGTGCATAGGCAAGGAGTGTCATCCTCCAGTCCTGTCTGTAGGTTGCTAATAATATCTCGGATCTCTTTCGGGTAAAGTGAATTAAGTTAACCAAATTGCGGGAATGGTGTTTAAGATAATCAAGAGGGAAATATTTACACAAATATTTATAATATTTTTTTCAGCAAGAGAGGTGCTTATATTTACCAAGCAGCCACTGAATTCTATGGTAATATTACATGGCTCAGGAAACACCAGTTCGTTAATGAGCTGCTAGAAAGTATGTGAAATATGGAATTGGCCTCACTATGGGAGATAAAGCACTTCAAGTTCTCTAAAACATTCACTGTTCCTCTCTCACTTTCTGTCTCATAGCCTTTCAGTTTAGCTCAAGCCCCTGCAGGTATAAAAGTCATTTCTGTTTCCAACATTTAGCATTCGCTGTGCAGGTATGGAATGTAACCTACAGGTAGCTCTCTGGTAGCTCTACAGGTAGGCTAATGTAATAATGTAATGTAGCTCTCTCCTAGGCTTTTGATTAAATTTGAGCTGTAGTTCTATTCAGAAACTAAATCATGCACAGTATCTTGATGGTGGTCCACTCCATAGATGCTAGCTGGCAAGTTATTTCAATGATATGATCTTTTTTCAGACCTGATGATATGGTTCTTCCTATGCTGTGGCTGCTATGAATCCTAACTCATAGCCATGATGTGGATTAACTTAGTCATTCTTTTGTGAACTCCTGGGTACTGTTTTTTTTTTTTTGCGGGATTATGGTAAATGGGTATGCTTGTAGAAATATTTATTGTAATACGCAATATTGGTGAGTGCATGCATATGTATTTTCAATGGGGCCAAGCTTCCTGAGTCAATAGCCAATAGCCGGAATAGGCCCTGATGCCCTCCTCTCCTCCTCTCCTCCTCTTTAGAAATGCTTCCTACTGCTGTGCTTCGACCATTACTCTACGAGTGTACAAAACAAGGCAGCCTGGAAGCCTGGATGCGATATCCTACCCAAAATTCGCTCTCCCCGGCCAAAATATGAAGCTCAGCTGTCACCATATAAATGAATTCAACATCACCGGGAGGCTGAAATGGTACAAGGTAGCTATATTTGCTTTGATCAATTCAGAATACTGTGATGTATATGGTAGTATTTCCCGTGTAAAAAATAAATAAATAAATAGCAGACCCCATCTAGTAATTCTCCAGCTAAAGCAGGGGTGTAAAACTCCTGTCCTGGGGGGCTGCAGGTGTTTGTGGTTTCCTTTCATGCAGCTGCCAGCTAGGGCCTTGAAAACAAGTTGTGTGGACTGTCTAGCCAACCAAATATTTTCATGAATCCCTTGAGCCGAAGCTCATGGAAAACCAGCAGACCAGTGTATCCGCTCCAGGACTGGAGTTTGACACACCTGAGCTAAGGCACGACTCTGTGTGATTGTTTTGCAGGAGGCCACCCCTATTGCCTTCTCCGTGAACAGGACACGCTATCGCAGAGAGACGAACACGTCGTTCACTATTCGAAACGTCGGCTCCACAGACGAGGGATTTTACACATGCCAGCTGCAAATACTCTTCAACAATACGGAGTACACTGTCACCAGAGTCACCAAGCTGAGCGTGACAGGTATTTACCCATACTCTAGTACTGTTCCATATGGTCTCTGAAGCCCAGGGATTCATATTGCAATTTTCAAAAACCCAAATAACAGTCCAATTTCTCTGTCCAGCTCCTGAACCCAGACCCACTTTACCAAGTGCCACACCCAGCCACAGCCCAGTATGTGAGTAAATTTAGTTACAAGCAGATCCTTCCTGGCTGAGGAACGGTCTTTCTGTTCTGCATCGTGCCTTTCAGTGTAGGCCTCTAGGTAAAGCCGTCCATGTCTCATGTGAATTGCATCCTGTGTTGACCTTATGTTAGTAATGCTGATAATCCACCCATTTATTAAGTGAGCTGGCATGAATGTGATTTTTACCACCTGTTCTGTGTATTTATTTTGCCAGTGGAGACTGTTCGACCTAAAATTGTTGATCCAGTGAACGGCACCTTCTTCCAAAGTACTTTGGGTGAGTTTACTATCATAGAAGCAAGTATTGCACTGCCGTTCTTTTCAGTGTTTCACTGCTGTTATGATATAGACTGATATTGATAGTTGATTAATGTAATGTATAAAAGCATTATATATAAAAACAATATACAGTGGTCAAATGACATATTGACAAAATTATTATTTAATATTTCATGATCTTGCTGTAAATAGTTATGAACATAATGCCATCTGTGTTCACTATGTATTCCATTGCAAGTGATTTCATCACTAATTCTCTCTCCTCTCTCTGTCTGTGTGTGCATGCATGTGCGCTTCTTTGTTCCTTCATTCAGGATCAAGTCTTTTGATAATGTGCAAGGCGTCATCAGGGAACCAATCAGCAGACTCCACAGAGGTCACATGGTTCATAAATGGCCAGACTGTGCAGGAGTACTCTCTAAGTGGTCACGCTTTATTGGGAGATAAAAAGTAATGTCCCTTGTATTTTGTATATTTTAATTTTATTTGTGCATGTATCAGTGAGTTTTGACAGATTAGTATTCATTCAAAGATATTAGTGAAACTATTGCGTACAGATAAACCTTACACTAATTAATTCAAGTGTAATAATATGACATAATGGGTCAAACATTCCTTCTGAATTACCAGGGTCACTGTCGAGAAGGGGGTCAACTACGTCGAGCTGGGGCTTGTATTCCTGGAGTTATTTGAGGAAGACACCAGGGCAGAGATAAAGTGTGTTGCTCAAAACCACAGAGGAAGAGAAGAGGTGGTGGTTCATGTCAGACTGGAAGGTAGGCCCTATCTTCTGGTCCCCTGTCAGGATAGGATACCACTATTTTCATTCTTCTACTTCAGTGGATCAAATACCCAAAGGCACTGGGAATATTCACAAACCCCTCTGAGCAATATTTGTGACCTTCAGCAGAAATTCAGGGGCAATGTTTGCTTATGAGTGTTTCACATTAATTCCATACATTGCATTTTGTGTTAATTTCTAGGTCAGTAATGACTCTTGAAATGCAATGTCTATGAATATTGGCATAATCCAGACATAATCTTTTCTGCATCATAATAATAATAATAATAATCATCATCATCATCATCATAATCATAATAATATTTTTTTATCAAAGCTGAATAGTGTTTATGTATATATATATATGGATTTCATTGTTTAATAGAAAATAAATCAATCAAATATATGTTTAATGTTTTCTTATCTCTCTGTTTCTTCTCTTCTCCCCTCCTCCCTCTCTCACCCTGTCCCCTGTCAATCTCATTGCTCTCCCCATTTAAGACTCCACATTCACATGGTTCATAGTGGCTGCAGCTGGAACTGTTTGTTTCCTAACGGTGGTGTGTGTGATCCTCTACCAGCTCCTCAAAACCAAACGAAAGACAGATTATATACTGGCAAGGCAGAATAGCACCTTTTGAAGCCTAGTGCTGCCCTGCATGCTCTTGTTTATATTATAATTCTGTTAGATACAAACAAATGGAGACAAAAGTTTTAGTGTGCTACTCCAGTCATCTTTGGGGTTACACAAATGAAAAGTGTTAGCTGTCTCCATCTTTGAGGTAAGGCAATGGTGACACCTTGACTTTAACCCTTTAAGATGTGAGGTCACAAATATGTGATTGGAATGTTCTTGAACATTCCAATCACACTGAAAATTCTAATGCAGATATAACAGTGACTACTGGTCATTGAAGGCAGTGGAGTTGACTTAGAGTTTTGAAAAAAAAAAAAACATTCTGGAATAACCTACCCTTCAAAGGGTTAATCAAGGTAGTCAGTCACCCCTCAGTCCCTGCCTGTAACTTTCACTGCCTTTATAGAATGTTCCATCTCACTAAAAATCATGGACATTATGCACAGAGATGATTTCAGCTAGCTCTGATACTGTGACACTATCCCTGCTATTGCAGTATTATACATGATCTTTTGTCAATTAATTTGTCAATACCTACATTTATGACAATGTGTGAACAGAGTAGTAATAAGTCTTAAATTTGCCTTGTGTTTGATTTGAATTATTGTATTTTTTTCATTTGAGTTCTTAAATGAGAAGTTATTTGTAATTATTTCCTAGGAATTGGCATTACCTACAGTTTGGGCATTTATATACTGTATACTATATATCAGTGTCACTTCAGTTAAATTAATAGTCTCCTGTTTTTTATCTTTAAAGTCATTTATATTTTGTAAAATGTGAATATAATGAGTGAGACATTATTTTTGTAGCCATTCCTGTGTTGTTGATGTTTAAATTATCAGTACTGGTTTGACTTTGCTATTACTTTGCCCATTTGTTTTTCATATTCTGGTTTTGTCCAAGTGTTTAATTCAAGGCTTCTCAGACTTGGATCTGGAGATCTAAGAAGAAGCCCCCAATATTTTGTATTTTAATAAAATATAAAATGAATGCAGATCTAGTTGGGGTATCCTTTGTGGTTTTTTGATCAAAGCTCTTATGGAATAAGGATTTTGCACTAAAGTTCTTCACAGATAAAATACAGCCGTAATATAATGACATCATTAACTGGTTGTAGGCACTCATGTTAAAATAAGCACAGCACTGCAGTCTATAGTCATGGGTGTTGAACAGAGAGGGTAAGGGGTGGGTGGGTGGGGGAGGCACCCCAGGTTTAACTGCCATTAGTGTTGGGCTTACAGTATCTAACCATTCATGAACCATTAGAGGGTGCTAATTTGATGCTTCAACATTTCTAATGACACAGGTTATCATTAAATAATTATTTAATATAATTATTTAATTATATTAAATAATATCATTAAATCATTTAATAATATAATTAAATGCATGCATGGCTCAAAGGGGTGAACTGTCAACATGTACGTGCAGTTTTGTGAATTTGATCTTAGACAAAATCAAGAGCATTATTTTACTTTATGCCTTGAGCCCAATTATCAGGAAATCTTTGTTCTAAAGAAAAACATATTTTAATGTCATGTGTATGAAAGGTTTTCAAAACTTGGATGTGAAACCTGTGTTTTTAATACTATAACCTCCCAACCGTATGAACGGAATCTGAAAGTGTTGTGTCAGTCACAATGAATAGTAGCATGCAGGGGTGAATAAATACAGCCTGAATAGAGTCATTATAACCTGAGCTTGGTTTTACAGGAAAATAATCTTGGCCAGCTCAATTACTTACAGTTATCAAATATCTGTGATAAATATTGGTGCCTGCAATGCTTGTGCGTAGAAATACAGCAGTCTGTGAAGCCATGCGTTTTATTTTATTTTATTTTTTTTAAACTAGTGCTGCCGTATTACAGAAAATGTACAGAAAATGAATATATGTGCTATATATTGTTTTTACAGTAGATGGCAGTATAATACAATGTGTACTCCGAGAAAACGGGCTGCTCATTATACTGTAAATATTCTTAAAGGAATCCTATTTTCATGAAACACATACAAATAAAGCCTTTAACACTTTAGCTCCATCTGCCATTCTGCGTCTGAGCTCGATCAGGTATTCTTCGGGCAGTACGCATGCACGCGCACGCGCACGCACGCACACACAGTTCTGTAAAATGTTTTCAGGACTCAATGCCAGCTGAGCTGATTCATATCTGAGATGTTGTACCAAATGATGATCTTGAACAGACAATATCGCAGGAAAAAGAGCAATGCCTTTTTTATCGGGGAAAACATAACAAACCTATACAGTACGTATAAAATACAGGACAGTATTCAGCAGACAGAAAATATTTGCAAGTAAACTTCACCTGATATTGTGAAAAACTTAATTACACTGATCATTGTCAATGCAATTAATAATTGAGATTAGCAGTGGGGTCAGTGACTCTTGGGTAAGGACACAGTGTTTGAGTAGACTGAGGATGGTTGTAACATTGGTATAGTTGCAACACCATAAATCTAGCCTATCACGAATGAGTTGTGGTCATTTGTACAGGCGCACTTCCCCTTGTTTTTGATGACTCTGTGAAGTACTGGTTTTTTTATGCCAAAAAACAAGAACTGATTTTGAGGTACGAAAGTAAAAATTCTCATCTGGACCATTTTTTGGTTAGCAGTCATAATATAGTTGGGGGAAAAAAATATTTCATTTCCACAACAGCAATAAGCATGTTCCCTAGTCAACTTTGATGCTTCAAATACAGACTTGCTTCACACCCATATGCCATATTTATTTCTCTGTATGCCTAGGCAATGGAAGAGAAAAACAGACAGAGGTGTCCCAGTAGACACTCTAAAGCACTCTTGTATGCACAAGGGCAGTCAGCTCATGCACACACATACACACAAACACACACTGGTGTTATGCTGGTTTGGAAAGAGATTTTTTGAAATGAAGTTTTAAGTTTAAAGACAAAAAGGATCATTTATTTTGTTTGGAAATTATACTTCAGAAAAGTGTGACATTATAAAAAAGACAATTTCACTGAGTGGGTTTTATTTAAGAAATTTTTCTGTTGCTGTTACATCCATCCCCACCAAGTATTACAACTCGCCCCAGTAGTGGGGTAGGTTGTGATAGTACAACTCTTCATATTGATACTGCTGTATCATTCTGTGATATAGCAGTATACGTCTAAATGACTAATATTAGTAGCAGACAAATATGGATAGCCTGGGAGCTATAGCACAAACACTCATTGACTTATACATGTTGGAACAAAAAAAGTGTGACAGTCATCCCATGCACAACTGCACAGGCTTGAGGGCAACCATGCATTCTTCATTCTGATATGGACGCCGTAAATGTGGAATCCATTCCTAAAGCCGCTTTATAAGAACGCGGCTCTAAAAGCACCGCCCCGTTTGCGGAGTTGCGAAATATAGCGAACGGGCCAGATTTTCACTTTCCGAAGGAAATTGCAACACCGTTCTGCTCACATTCGTCTTTGAGAACAGACCGTCCGCCGCCACTGCCGGGAGTGAACGGAACAATGGCAGCTTGTTATGTGGGTATAACTTTCCTACTTGGGTTTTTATATATTGTAACTACCATCTATTCTAGCACATTTGATAACTGTCGCTTCGTAATGTACAGACGTGAAAAACGAGAACATATTATCGGACGGGAACATCAACAAAAAATCTTTCAACATGGGCTTGTACCTGAATTCGTCATAATAAAGGCACGGGAAGTAAAACGGGCAGAAATTACGCTATAGGCCTACTGTTTTTTTGTTTTTTTTCAGTATGTTTTACAAAGCAGTTCAATGCAGAATTCGTTTCCGTCTGTTTTAACGTGTCCGAAACATCAGGACGGTGGGCTGGTTGGGCTGTGTTGGGCTGTGTTGCTTCAGAGTAGCTACAGGCTTATGTCAACTTGAAAAATTCGAAAAAGCCCTCATATATTTTGGTTAATATGAATATAGCAACGTATTTTTTTTTATTATTTTTTTTTTTAAACGTGACTAGGTGGCTAACTAATTATATACAGAACAACTGTGCAATAGACCGCAACAGTGGCTATTGACTTTTTATTTTACATGTGTATGACACTGTTGCCGTGGTACACTGGAAGAAATTTTTAGAAGTACAAAAATGTAACTTATATTAGTACACGTATAGAAGTTTAAATTAAGTGTATGCATTTGTTAATCATTAGTTTGTCAACTTGCATGATTTTATTCCTTTTCTTGCATGTTTATCTCCTAGAGAAGATCATCATGTTCTTACTATTCTGTACCATGTACTATTCTGATTGTGTAGTGATGAAACTTTTCATAAAATGTCATGTCTTGATCGAAATTTAAAATGGAACTAATGCCAATCTTGCAACACGGTTTTAAACATAAGTAACTAACATGACCCTATCGCCTATTCAGTTTTGTATGACAGCAAATGTAACCTAGGTCGAAGGATGTACGTACCTAATACTACTTTTTCTTGTGGGTCCCTGGAAATATATATTTTTTTCATTCAAATAATATTTTTTATCGAAGTTACCCAATGCCCCCCCCCCCCCACACACACACACGCACGCACAATTCCCCCTGCATGTGCGTATGCTGCATGTGTACAAATGACTCCTAGCAAAGACGTTCAGTTACTGCCTGAATCATTTGTATGACTCACTGAATTATCTGTTATTGTTATTTCAGTATTATAACACTTACTGTCACACTAAGAAGCAAACGAGAAAATTAGATTCAACTGAACTGTTTTACTTCTAACTACAACTTACGACAGTTGCCAGTAAACTATTATTGATTTTTCTATTTTAAATAGGTCACATTCCTTAACATTGTAAATACTAAGAATGTTTGTTTGTATGATAAAGTAAATGTATATGGTATATGGTAGTAGAATACATGAAAGCTATTTCAAAATAAATAAATAACTTCCTTTTAAAATATATTATATATATATATATATATATATATATATATAAACTTCAAATAAGCTAATTTGCATTACATGGTAATAATGCTATAGATAAATTGAGCATATTAAGGTTTAACCAATCCACCACAAAGAGAAACTGTGGCAGCAATATAGATTGATTTCATTTTTTCTCATAACTGTGACATGTTATTTCATAACTAGAACTAATGGCTGTAGTGTCCTTTCTTCTTTCTTTGAAAGCAAAGAAATGCAAATGATTATTGTTGATTTTTTATTTTCTCTGGAGAAGTGAAGTACTTCTGCTTTTTTGTCCAAGAACAGGAAATGTTAATCATTTGAAAGTCCATTGGGAGATTTATTTGGGTACCAATTTCAATGCAGGTCACCATAGCATAGCACAGAGTACTGTAGGTGTTAATTGTGGGGGTTGGGATTTTGGTGTTGAAACTTTTTATGTTTTATTGGTTTAGGAGAAACTGAGGTTGAAACCTTTGGATGTTTTTGCGTTTTAGCAGTAAAGTCTGTACGGATGCTAGAATGGCAAAAGGGTCTGTTTATAGTATTCTGTGGCTGAGTTAAGCTTGAACTGTCCCAGTACAGAAACCATTAACAGTTCAATCACTCCTATCTTGTAACTGACTGCTTTCAGGGCTTGCCCATGACTTTCTGTATTCAAGGGAAGCTGGGATTGGGTAAGGTTGTACTCTGAGGATGGGGGACTGAATTAAGATCAGAACTGTGCAATTACAGTCTTTGATTATCAGCTTGTCTTCTGCAGTTGTGTTGATTCCCATAGGTTCACTTGCTGAATCATTCAAGTGAGGATATGGGATGTAGTTATTAGTTGTGCTGTGCAATTGATGTGAAACATTGCGATGTTGCTCTGTGAAAGCAGTGTGAAAATCAAAGGTTAAAGTACAGGGTTAAATATCACAAACATTGTTATAAATTGGATTCTAACGTGACTGTTAGAGTTAAAGACTGGGAAGCAGTTGTTCCTCTGGGTCTTGACCCTGACCTGTCTCTGGGCCAGAAACGGGAGCTCTTTCCTGATGAACATCATCATATTTGATGGTGGAAAAAGCCTTAAGACTATTTTCCCCAGCTATTTTTACTGTGGGAAAACTCTGGCCCTGTCAGTCGGGGTGGTTCATACATCCGAGTGCCTGTTCTTTCACAGGGTTAAAGTAAATAGTGTCCCTTCGCGTGATGAGCAAAGGCGTCTGGACACCCATCTGATTCCAGAGACCATAAAGGCTGTATGACACCACTGTATAACACTCAGCTGCACAATATAACTATTCACATTATGTTCCCATTCACACAGTGAAGAGCGACAGACTCATAGTCTTAAGTTGTGCATGGCCTGGTTTTTCCTGCGTTATATTTTTTATTTCATGTGCTCTGACTGAGAGAGCAGATTTGAATGTGACCAGATTGTCAAAGTCAAAGTGTTTTTATTTGTCAAGTGCACAGTATAACACAGGTCATTCTGAGCAAAGAAATTCTTATGCCATACAGAGTTGGAAGGTTTCTTTTTTTTTTGTTTGTTTTAAAAAAAAAGATAATTCTTAAGATGACATTTCACTCTTGTGGCATGTGGTCATAAGCTTAAAAGCACTGTCAACACAATCAGATAGTTGTGAAAGGCCTGTGGGTCTACACAGCAGATATAACGCTAGAATTTTATGTGAGATGGATTGCAATGCATTATCATGTTCTGCACTTCCCAAAGCAGTCTGCACATTAACAAGTAATGTAAGATAGTTGTTTGTATTTATGGAAGTATTCTAAACTTTAACGCCTTTACTTTGTTACTGTTCAGCAGTGTGACAGTAATTGTCTGTGGAGTGCATACAAGAAATATCTTGGGAACAAAAGTACACCTCAGAGCAAAACAGGAAATGAAGACCTCCGGTTAGTCAGGAAATAGTGCCTGGTTTCATGGAGAGAAGGGCCACTAAAATGGGCCACATTTTGCACATGATCTTTAATTAGATTCAGGCCAGTGACCTCATTCATGGCTGCCCGTGTTGATTCGTTTAGCTCCTCATTCTGCCCCATAGATACTAAGCAAACAGAAAAAAGATGGGAACAGTCAAAGTTCACCGGGCCCTGAGCGGAGCTGTTCCCTCAGTGACACTCTACAATGTTTAAATCCAGCTAAACTAAATATTTTGTTCACATGCAGTCTCTTGTGAAATGTTGTATCAACAAAAGCTCAATGGAAAAGTTCGGCTCTTATCAGCAATGCGTGGAATAACTTGAGTAATGATCAACATGATAAAGCACGGAAAATAATTAAATTGGTTGACTTCACTAATTTGAACACTGTTCTGTAGACCCAGGCCAAATCAGTACTTGAAATGATTTAGCTCTTAGGGTACTGGTAAAATCTTCAAAAAAAAATAAATAAATAAATTAAAAAAAAACCCTACAATGGATTCCTGGAACCAAACCTGTTACTGATCATACTGTACTGTAGAATCATGGGAAGGAAGGGATATTTTGGTATTCTGGTGAATATAAATGTTGGTTAAAATTGGCAGCAGTCTGCAGGAGTTTTACTGGCATTTAAAGGGTTGGAAGTATTTCAGATTATTACATGGAAATTAGAATGTGAGTAACAGAAAATGCTTGTTTGTGGTCTGTCCACCTCTGGCCTGAAATATTTCTGACTGGAAATGTGGTGCGTCAGGAAACAATAGATAAGAGAAAAGAGATGGATGAGGATGATGTTCAGTTCCTAGGAAACATTTTACCCTGTTAATGGAACAGACAAGCTAGTGAAGTTATGTCGAAGTCTCATCAGTGAGGTCAATTGTTTTGCTAGTGGACTGATCTGAACCAAGTTCTTAAGTGAAATTAGTACATCAAATCAGGTGAAATTTAAAAAAATTAAGCAAGAGCCATTTTCCATTATTTATATTATCAAAATTAATATTATCAATATTTTACATCTTCATCACCATCAGAGTTATAATCTTGAGCACACAGAAAGTAAAATGATATACTATATAGTTACTGAGCGCACAGAAAATTAGGTTGCAGCGTCACAGGGCATAGACTACAGTATAATTAGTATGGGTCGATCTCAGGGTAAATACATATGGGTGTATAATGAGAAAATGGTGCCGTCGCATGCGGACGCGTTTGACAGCGCAGATGAATCTCCCTGTCCTCCCGTGAGTGTGCTGCCCTCTGACTCAGACTTTACAGTTCACTCCCACGCGCCGCCAGCCCTGGCTCGCCTGGGTTCACAGCTGCGTAACGAACGACCTGCTCGATTTCCTCTGACGGCCATACAGTAAATGTGGCGATGTCGTGCGGAGGCCGACGTGTCTCTGGCCGTCTTCCAGGGTCACGCTACTCCAGCGACTCCAGGTTTCCACCCGCCATTCTCTACGCCCCGCCTTTGTTTTTGTTGCGCCTGAGGATGATTCACGTAAAGTAGCTTACGTTTGATGTGGCAAGTCAATGTATTGCACTTTGCGCATCGAGAGTAAATTATGTAGGTACTGTTACGTTGCCAAAATTACACGTGGTCGCCTACCAGAAGTGTAACTTCATTGTTTATTTTTTTCATTTATAATTTCTTTTAAATTTGGGGTTTTGGCCCGATCACTGTTGCATGATCAAGCTGATTTGAAGTCCCGGGTGGGGTCAAAAACGTGAACCTGATCAGACATAATTTGAATAAAACTAAAAATAGCTGGTGAAAAATGCTATATAACTCTCCCCCCCCATCATTAAGAATGGGGATTTCTATCAGGAAAGCGCTCCTGTTTCTGGCCCAGAGTTGGGTCAGGGTCAGGCCCCGGAGGAACAGCAGCTTCCCAGGCTCTAGCTGTGACAGTCATGTTAAAATGGATTTATCATAATGTCTGTGATATTTAACCATTTACATTTTTGATAAATTTATGTATGTATGCATGTCATACACTCAGTGGCCATATTAGGTACACCTACAGTATCTAGTACCGGGTAGGACCCCATGTGTTTAATTTGCCCTTAAAAACATATGGATTGTGTCAGATACAGATGGTGTTCCTGCTTTTCAGGTACAGCAATGAGCCAAATGTTGCCGATACTCCTGGCGGCCGCTGCCTGTCTCCATGGCATCGTCGCGGTGAAAGCTGGTAAGATTGACACTCTCACACCTACCCACTCATTTGAACTCGTTTGAAAACTCTCGCACAAGGAGGGAGAATAGCAGTTCACCAAGTTTACTTTTAACATGTGAGCAAAACGTTAGCCATCAGATATGTTGTCACAGCAGAAGCCGAAGAGAGTGTTAATAAGAGTTCATGTTCTGTCAACAATAAATAATGTGTGTGTGTGTGTTTCTTTCACAGATGTGTGTGTTTCCCCCCCCTCTGCAGAGCACTGTAAAGACTATGAGACCCAGTTTGATAGAGTCTTCACCGTTCCAGGAGATGCTGCAGTGCTCAATTGTACTCTGGCCAGCCCCGATGTTTTTGACCTGAACAGCACCCCGTACAACATCTCCTGGTATGAGTGTAAAACTGGGAGGGAGCTCTCTGGCGAGGGGGGGCAGTTCCGGGTCAGGGAGACCTCGCTGTGGCTTCTGAACAGCACCCTGGAGGACGCGGGCCAGTATGAGTGCATTCTGAGGTATGCTGTCCGTCTGCGGGCAGGGGCTGGGCACACCCCACAGTGACGGGGTGAGAGGAGTGGAGGCAGGGCCTCGCAGTAGCAGTTCTTCTTCTTTCTCTTCATCTTCATCTTCTTCCTTCTCTTATTCTTTGTCTTCTTCTTTTTCATCTTCACCTTTTTCTTCTTTGTCTTCATCTTTATCTTTTCTTCTTTGTCTTTTTCTTCTTTTTTATGTTGTCATTTTCATTATTTCATTTTTCTCCTGGATGTGTTTTTGAAATGTTTAATCCCATTCCTGTGGTGAACTATGACAGAAAGAAGTGGTCTTATCCATGTTTTTTTTATGATTTTGACTTGCAGAACTCCAAACGGCTGCTTTAAGCAAAAGTCAGTGCTGAGAGTGGACCCAGCCAAAGCAGGGGACTGCCGTCGACCACATATGGCTGTGCAGTCTCTGACCACGATAGCGAACGGTTACCTTGTTTGCCCATTAAACACCTACATGAGCCTAGTGGACAGTTACTCCATTCAGTGGTACAAGGTGAGCTGTCAGACTCAAAGGGGGTATTCACGTAGAAGCGCGGGCAGAGAACAGGAGTACCTGGGCTCTTGCAGAGCACTGACATGTTCAGTAACTTCCAGAAAGTAGAGTGTTTGTGCAAAAACAATAAGCAGGTTTATCTTCTGCCTTCCTTGTGCTGTCGAGATTAACTGTGATCATCTCTCAGTCACTCCTGTGTGTAAGCTATTACATCTTCAGATTGTGACTCTGTGTCATAAGCTGCGTGTCAGATTGCTTCAATATCGCCAGTAAATGGAAAGAGCAGTGTAACATTATAATATTGATTTTAATATTACAATATTGAAAATCAGATTGCATCTGAAGACCAGATTATATGTAAAATTTCTGGACCCATGACAGAGCAGTATCTCTCTCATGCAGGGATGTGAACCAGTTGTGGAAGGAGACAAGTTCTCACTCATGAGAGAAAACAAACTTCTCCTACGACATGTTGTTGCCAATGATACAGGACACTACACTTGCAGAATGACGTTCAATTTGACCGGGACCATAGGACATGCTGCTGAGACCATCGTGTGCAACATTAAGGGTAAAGCTGTTTTGCTATTTACAGTTGGCAACATTTTTTTTTTTTTTAAGTTTGGAAAGTTCATGAATAATTATTTAGTGCATGTTGAGCGATAGAGGAGTGAGTTTTTTTCTTTTGTAGGATGACTTTGCATAAATAATCCATAAATAAAGACAGTTGGTCTTATAAAAACAGTTCTTAATCTCCCCTCCCATCCTTCAACATGCACTTATGAACTACTCATGAACCCTCATAAATTATACTAAGAAAATACTTTCTCCTCCCTTCCTAAAAATACACACTCAAAATACACAAAGCCGCAAGGTATGCAGGTTGTTACTGTCACTCACTTAATTTGTGGATTAAAGCCGTTGATTGTACAATTAACTCACCTCACCTAGTTTCATCTGATTTGAAATGTTTTCCGATTTTAAGCTGAAACCATAAGTCACCTCTCCCACCTTTCCAGGGGCAAGAGATTAATACCACTGGTCTGTATTATCGCATGGCTTGTTAAGTGCGCCTAGACACTGTTTACTATGTTACTCAGAATGAGCGTGCAGTAAGAAATGAAACGGGAAAAACTTGATTCATAATCACTGGTCAGATGCAAAACTTTTAGCTTTATCAGACACAAAGGCAATAATGCTATCTCTCTGTATGGTCCATTTCGATAGCCAAGACAGTTTAGAATTCCCATTTTGGCACAATCATTCTGAATTTTATATAACTAATATATAAAATCATGTTTGTGTATGAGCCAAAAAAAATTAGCAAGGGTGCCTATGACCATGAAAAGATCTACAATATATGCATATTTTTTCAAGGAATACATTTTTTGTTAAAAATGACCTCAAACATATTATTTTGCATTGTATTGTTTGTATTAATGAATTTGTGATAATGACTTTGTTTTTCATAAAATGAGTAATCAAAGGTTTTCAAAGGTACCTACGGCTTCAATTACGTTTTAGGGCTATAAATAGGGTTGAGGCAAGTCTACGGCTGTGTTCAGCAGCTTAAAGAAAGGTTATGAGATGGGTTTGTTGTTGATTTTGGGTGAGCCAAAAATTTTCTTCAGGGAAAACTTTTTTTTTTTAAATGACCTCAAACATTATTTTGCATTTGTATTGTTTTATTCATGATTATCATATATTTTAAATGAGTTTTCTGAAGTTTGCAAAGGCGTTTATGGCTTCAATTAGGGTTAAGAGCTCAAACTAGGGTTAGGGTTATAATAAGAAAAAGGATAAATCTGAGGGTTATGGTGTGTTCAATATTTCTATAGTAGCATGTGTACCTATGGCCATTGAAAAAAATGCAATAAATGCATATTTGTTCAAGGTAAACTTTTTTAAAAATAGTCAAAAGTGGTGAAAATGATAAATAATGTGTTTTCACGGATGAAGTCAAAATAAATAAATCTTATGTCGAAAAATGGACTAGTGTTAGGGTAAGGGAAAGGGTTAGGGGGAAGGATAAGGTTAGGGTTTCAGCTAGGGTTAGGATCAGGGTTAGGGTTACAGCTAGGGTTAGGGTTAGGGTTACAGCTAGGGTTAGGGTTAGGGTTACAGCTAGGGGGAGGGTTAGGGTTACAGCTAGGGTTAGGGTTTGGGTACAGTAGGGTTTGGGTTAATGGGTTAGGGTTAGGGTTCAGGTTACGCGTAGGGTTAGGGTAGGTTTAGGGTTACCGCTAGGGTTTAAGGGTTAGGGTTAACTAGTTAGGTTGTAGGTTAGGTTAGGGTTAGTGGGTTAGGGTTAGTAAGCTGGGTTACGGTTAGGGTTAGGTGTTAGGGTTACGTAGGTTAGGGTTAGGGTTGGTAGGGTTAGGGTTGGGTTAGGTTAGGGTTACGTAGGTTAGGTTAGGCTAGGGTTAGGGTTAGGGTTAGTTAGGGTTACCGTAGGTTAGGGTTAGGTTACAGCTAGGTGGTAGGGTTAGGTTACACGTTGGGTTAGGGTTAGGGTAGGGTTAGTAAGCTAGGGTTAGGTAGTAGGGTTGTAGGTTACACTAGGGTAGGTATGGGTTAGGGTTAGGTTACAGCTAGGGTTAGGGTTCAGTAGGGTTAGGGTTAGGGTTCATAGGTTCAGTGGTTAGTGGTTAGGGTTACTAGGGTTAGGGTTACAGCTAGGTTAGGTTAGGGTTACAGCTGGTTAGGGTTGGTACAGTTAGGTAGGTTAGGGTTAGTTAGTTAGGTAGGGTTAGGTTTAGGGTTACAGTTGGGTTAGGGTTAGGGTTACAGCTAGGTTAGTGGGTTAGGGTGGAAGTTAGGGTTAGGGTTACAGCTAGGGTTAGGTAGGGTTAGTTAGGGTTGTGGGTTACAGCTAGGGTTAGGGTTAGGTAAGTAGGGTTAGGGTTCAGGTTACAGTAGGGTTAGGGTTAGTGTTAGGGTTACGTTAGGTTAGTAGGTTAGGGTTAGTTGGTAGTAGGGTAGGTTAGGGTTATAGTTAGGGTTAGGGTTAGGGTTCAGATTACAGCTAGAGGTAGGTTAGGTTAGGGTTAGGTGGTTACAGTAGTGGTTAGGGTTAGGGTACACAGGTGGTTGGTGTAGGGTTGGGTACGCTAGGGTTGGTGGTTACCGTAGGTGGTTAGAGGTGGTTAGGTAGGTTAGGTTAGGGTTTAGGGTACAGAGGGTTAGGGTAGGTTAGGTATGTTATAGTAGGTTGGGTTAGTTAGTGGGTTGTTAGGTTCATGGTTAGGTTGGGTTTCATAGGGTTAGTTAGTAGGGTTAGTAGTAGGGTTAGGGTAGGTTGTAGCTAGGATTGGGTGGTCACTAGGGTTGGGTCGTAGGGTTAGGTTGGGTTATAGGGTAGGGTTGGAGTAGGGTTATTAGGGTTAGGGTTACAGTAGGGTTAGGGTGGGTTGGGGTTCGTAGGTAGGGTAGTTCGCTGGTGTTAGGACATGTTGGTTAGGGTCTAGGGTAGGTAGTGGGTGGGTGGTCAGTAGTAGGTGGTAGGTTACGTGGTAGGTAGTACCTAGGTAGGGTTGTGGGTTAGGTAGAGCTAGGTTAGGTGGTAGTAGGGTAGTGGGGTTAAGTAGGGTTAGGGTACAGTGGGTTGTAGGTTAGTTGTGGGTTAGGTTACTAAGTTAGGGTTACGTGAGTTAGGGTTGGGTTAAGTAGGTTAGGGTTAGTTACAGTAGGGTAGGTTAGGTTACAGTGGTTAGGGTGGTTCAGCTAGGGTTAGGGTTGGGTTAGAGGTTAGGTTAGGGTTATAGGGTTGGTTAGGGTAAGGTAGGGTTACACTAGGGTGGTTAGGGTTAGGTTGGTAGGGTGTTAGGGTTGGGTTACAGTAGGGTTAGGTTTGGGTTCAGTTAGGTTAGGAGCTATGTTAGGGTTAGGTAGGGTTAGTTACAGCTAGGTGGGTTAGGTTTAGGTACGGGGTTGGTTAGGGTACAGCTAGGTAGGGTTTGGTTAGTAGGGTTAGGTTACAGCTAGGGTTAGGGTGTTACGTAGTAGGTTAGGGTTGGTTAGTTAGGTAGTTCTGGGTTAGGTTAGGTTTAGGTTAGGTTCAGTAGGGTAGGGTTGGTTACAGCTAGGTTAGGGTATAGGGTGGTTTACAGCTAGGGTAGGGTTAGGTTAGTGGGTTAGGTTACGTGGGTAGGGTTGGTTAGGTTAGGGTTAGGTTACGTAGGGTAGGTTGGTAGGGTAACACTAGGGTAGGTTAGGTTACAGCTAGTAGGGTGGGTCAGTTAGGGTTAGGTTAGTTAAGTTAGGTAGGTTAGGGTACAGTAGGTTAGGGTTGGGTTACGTAGGGTAGGTGTAGCTAGTGGGTTGGGTTACAGTGGTTAGGGTGGTTACAGCTAGGTTAGGGTTAGGTACGTAGGTTAGGTTGGTTGTTACAGGTTAGGGTTAGGGTAGGTTGTAGGGTTGGGTTACAGTAGGGTTGGTACGTGGTAGGTAGGTTCATAGGTTAGGGTTATTATTTAGGTTGGGTAGTGTTAGGTTAGGGTTCAGCTAGGTTGGGTTAGGGTTAGGTTCGTTAGGGTTAGGGTGGGTAGAGGGTAGGGTGGGTTGGTTAGCTAGGTTAGGTAGGGTTAAGGGTTAGGGTTTCAGCTGGTTAGGGTTTGGGTTAGTAGGTTAGGGTTAGTTAGTTAGGTAGGGTTAGTGGTTAGGGTTAGTAGGTAAGGTTAGGGTTACACTAGTTAGGGTAGGTTCGTAGGTTAGGTAGTTCGTAGGGTTGGGTAGGTGTTAGGGTTAGGGTTGGTACAGCTGGTGGGTTGTAAGTAGTGGGTTGTACGTAGGTTGGGTTAGGTTGGGTTCGCTAGGTTAGGGTTGGTTACAGTGGAGGTTGGTTAGGTTGGTTCAGCTAGGTTAGGGTTAGGTGTTAGGGTTTAGGGTTACGTAGGGTTAGGTTAGGTAGTTGTTAGGGTACAGTGGGTTAGGGTTAGTAGTTAGGTAGGGTTATAGGGTAGGGTTCAGTGGTTGGTTAGGGTTACGTTTGGTAGGTAGGTCAAGGGTTAGGGTTGGGTTAGTATGTGGGTTGTGTTAGTAGTAGGTTGAGTTACATGGTAGGTTAGTTAGTGGTGTTAAGTAGAGGTTGGTACAGTAGTAGGGTGGTAAGTAGTTAGGTAGGGTGTACAGAGTAGGGTATTGTAGTGGTTCGTGTTGTGGTTCTAGTAGGGGGTTGGTTAGCATTGGTGAGGGTTTCAGCTAGGGTTAGGGTTAGGGTTTCAATTAGGGTTTCAGTTAGGGTTAGGGTTAGGGTTACAGCTAGGGTTAGGGTTAGGGTTCTGGTTACAGCTAGGATTAGGGTTAGGGTTACAGCTAGGGTTAGGGTTTGGGTTACAGCTAGGGTTAGGGTTTGGGTTACAGATAGGGTTAGGGTTAGGGTTACAGTTAGGGTTAGGGTTAGAGTAAGGGTTAGGGTTACAGCTAAGGGTAAGGTTAGGGTTACAGCTAGAGTTAGGGTCAGGGTTACAGTTAGGGTTAGGGTTAGTTTTACAGCTAGGGTTAGGGTTAGGGTTACAGTTAGGGTTAGGGTTAGGGTTACAGCTAGGGTTAGGGTTAGGGTTCAGGTTACAGCTAGGGTTAGGGTTAGGTTTAGGGTTACCGCTAGGGTTAGGGTTAGAGTTAGGGATAGGGTTACAACTAGGGTTAGGGTTACTGTTAGGGTTAGGGTTAGGGTTACAGCTAGGGTTAGGGTTAGGGTTACAGCTAGGGTTAGGGTTAGGGTTACAGTTAGGGTTAGGGTTAGAGTAAGGGTTAGGGTTACAGCTAGGGTTAGGGTAAGGTTTAGGGTTACTGCTAGGGTTAGGGTTAGAGTTAGGGTTAGGGTTAGGGTTACAGCTTGGGTTAGGGTACGGCTAGGGTTAGGGATTGGGTTACAACTAAGGTTAGAGTTACTGTTAGGGTTAGGGTTAGGGTTACAGCTAGGGTTAGGGTTAGGGTTACAGCTAGGGTTAGGGTTTGGGTTACAGCTAGGGTTAGGGTTACAGTTAGGGTTAGGGTTACAGTAAGAGTTAGGCTTACAGCTAGGGGTAGGGTTAGGGTTACAGCTAGAGTTAGGGTCAGGGTTACAGTTAGGGTTAGGTTTAGTTTTACAGCTAGGGTTAGGGTTAGGGTTAGAGTTAGGGTTAGGGTTAGGCTTTCAGTTAGGGTTAGGGTTACAGCTAGGGTTAGGGTTAAGGTTACAGCTAGAGTTAGGGTTTGGGTTTGGGTTACAGCTAGGGTTAGGGTTACTGCTAGGATTAGATTTAGGGTTAGGGTTAGGTTTATGGGTAGGGTTAGGGTTAGGTTTTCGGCTTGGGTTAAGGTTTGAGTTTTGGTTAGCGTTAAAGTTAGGGTTAGTGTTAGGGTTAGGGTTATGTTTAAGGTTAAGATTAGGGTAAAGTATAAGGTTAGGGTTAAGGTTATGGTTAGGGTTTAGGTTATCGTTAGTATTAGGGTTAAGGTTAGGTTTGTGGTTTGCGTCAGGGTTAGGGTTTTTACAGAAAATAGCAAGATACCTAACCCTTCAGTCTTATTTCCGTAATTGGTCAGATGTCGTGAATATTTAAAAATTCCCTTTTTTACGGATGGATAGGAGATCTTGTTTTTATCTTAGCTGTGGTAAAATAAATGAATTAAAATGTGTTTGATGAATTTTATGATCAAGAATGTGTTCTTATGGAAAAGTGCAAAATACGTAAGCCTATAGTCTTATGTCCAAAAATGGTCAAAAGTGGTTAATATTTTTAAATGTCCTTTTTTGATACAGATGGATAGGACATTGTGTTTGTACTGCAGCTGTGGTGAAATAGCTGAATTAAAATGTGTTTGAAGACCTTTATGATCAATATTGTGTTTTCAGAAAAAAATAGCAAAATACGTAAGTCTAATGTCCAAAAATGGGTTAAGGTTAGCGTTAAGGTTTGGGTATTGATTGAGCCAAATATTTTCTATAGTAGCATGTGTTCCTATGGCCATTGAACAATGTGCAATAAATGCATATTTCATCTTTAAAACATTTTTTAAATGATCTTAAACATATTTTTTTGAGTTTGTATTATTAATTCATGATATTGACTTTTTTTTCATCAATTTTAAATGAGTAATCAGAATTTCTTAAAACATCTTATGGTTTCAATTAGGTTTTAGGGCTCAAATTAGGGTTAGGGTTATCGTTATGAAAACGGTAAGTTTGAGGGTTTAGGCACATTTATGGTTGTGTTAAGCAGCTTGAAGACAGGTTAGGACATGGGTTTGTATTTGATTCTGTATGAGCCAAAAACTTTCTCTAGTAGCATGGGTAACTATGACTATAAAAAGATATATAATATATGTATGTTTTTTCAAGAATTACATTTTTTAAATGAATTCAAACATCATTTTGTGTTTGTATTATTGAACTCATGATATTGACTTTTGTTTTTCATCTATCTTAAATGTAATGTAACCTCATTAAAATGGGAATATTTTTCAATCATTCTTTGCAGACGACTGGAACATACGGCCCATTGTGTATCAGCCAATGAATGAAACAGTCAAAGCAGATTACGGTGAGTGTTAGAATACCCGAGCGATCAAAGGAGGCAAAGAGCATGAAAAAACCTTTATTTTATGCAGCACCGTGTGCAACAGATCTGCCCAACCCCTTCCAGCACACCCCCACGCACAGACTGACTGCTTTATATAATGGTGTCTGCTCAACCAGTTGGCTGGCACATACCATTTACAGCGTTCTTTCAATACAGATATCCACACACATAAATATACAGTAAGTATTTACATAAAACCATTAGCATAAATATATACAGTCTCAATAAATATTTACACACCCAAATATAAACCTAATAAATACCAATAAATATCTTACATAAATAAATACATTCAAACAGTACACCCGAACTCCCCTCTACCCACTTCCTGCTTACCCCCCCTGAACTAATAATAGGTGTGTGAGCCCTGGGGAATTCTTTTGTCCGAACACCCTGGGAGAAGGAGAACAGGCAGAAGTAAGTTTGTGCATGACACAGACAGATTTTAATTTACTGTTACAATTAGCTTAGCATGAGTCTTACATTATACTCCTCCATTAACCAATATTTTGCTACGATTGAGTCATAATATCAATTCGCATTATTTGTTCGTTCACAGGCGAATGACGAGGTGGAACAGCCCAGCATCCCCGTTGCAAAACAGAAAACCTAAGCGAACTGCAATACACAAAGAATCAATCAATAAATAAATTTGTTAAAATACCGCATGTGTGTTTATTTAACCCATGTACTAATCTATGCAAATCTGTGCATCAATTAATAATTTTTGTCTAGTAATAATACTGACTATTAACTAGAGATCTAGTAACGGTGACCCGTCATTACAGTGAGACTCAAAGCAGTTTCCTTTTTTTTAAAAATCATTGCCATATTCATTAGGAACAGGACACACTTATATATAACTTCAATTGGTTATTCTTGAAAACCATATGCAGTTTCTCAGGATTTTATTATATCTACTGTAACGCCTGTATGTTTCGAGCTTGCAAATGTCTGCAAGTCTTATTTTCTGTGGAGGGTCGCACAACATTGTGTTTTTGGAAAAATACAACATATAACACTTGCTTGAATTTATGATGATGATTTAATTCAGTAGGATTTATTTAGCCTCTAAATTATGAAGAGATTTAAATGATCCAAAGTCAGACTTAAACTAGATCATTACTGCTTTTAGGCAGTGTCTAATACCGATGGGATGGTGTTGAAACAAATGCCGTTGGAACTTTTTAACTTAAAATGAGGGAATGATGCATGTCAATATTCAAATTTTACTTAGCTTAAAGTCAGTTATGATATTCTTTGTGGTGCACTTGTGAGATAGTCCTTATCCCATTAACCCTGAACAGTTGAAAATATATTGTTGAAATATGCTGTTTTATGTCCATGGAGTTATTTCTATAAAATCAATATACACAAGGTTTGTTCTCTTACAAAATTATTGTATATTAATATTTGTATTATTGTTGTTTCTGTCATTCTTTTTCTCCTTTTTGTGAAACATTTTCTGTATAATAACTATAATAACTGTAAAAAAATAAAAAAAATAAAAAAAGTTTTTCTAGGTTGGTGTGCCCTTCTCTCACTTTGGACACCTGGCCCTCAAAAGGTCCTGGTTTTAAAAATGTGCCGCTTCTGTAAATCAAAACAGGCGTTTTTTTTTTTTTTTTTGTCCTGCAGGAGGACATTTCAATAAAACTTGCCGGGTTTTTGTGCCAAGCAAGGGAAAACTCTGGGTGGATGTCTACTGGGCCTCTGAGGAAGATTTCATTTCCATGGACCCCTCAGACCGTGTTCATCAGGTTCAGCTGAGGTGAGCTCATTCCTGTTGCCTATTCAGCACATTCAGTATGCTCAAATCACAGTGGAGTACATTGAGTCTAGCAGATAACAGAGTCTGAAATTAAAAATATTTAATATTTTTTGAAATGTTATATTTATCTGTTCATGCTATGGCCCTTATCAAAATGTCAAATAAATGATCGACAATTATTTTCACAGCAAACAAAAAGTGAATGATGGGGTGTGGCTCGAAGTGTTAATTAATTTCACAAAAGTAAAGGAAGAGGATTTTAACCAGACTTACACATGTATGGTCTTCAGCGATAAAGGAGTTGTCACCAGCATATTCACTTTGCAGCCATCGGGTGAGTGTTGGGTTTCAAAATGTTTGAAAATTACTTTAAAAAATGATTGTCAGCCTTAGTCTTCTTTTTTATTTGATTTTTATTTTTCAAAACAAAATTGTTCACCTCATTTAGTGCTTTTGTTGTTCAAAATGCAGTTCTGTTTTAGTGCAGTAGATGGCAGTATGACTTTGATTGTGATCATGTAGTTAGGTCCCATAACTGGAATTAATTGTAACACCAAGTCATATATTTGCATCATTTAGTTTGGGCATTATGATTGGAAATGTTTTTCTACTTTAAAAGTCATTCTTAATCATTTTTCTAATATTTTCTTCTTTCATCTAAACAGATCCAAACTTCATGATTCCTCTGGCACTTCTGTTTGTGGTTTTGGCGCTAACATTTTTAACCAGTGTCACTGCGTACAAAATATTCAAGATAGATATCGTTTTGTGGTGCAGAAGTTACCTTCCTTATTTCTACACAAGTTCAGGTATGGCCATGATTTAATGGAGCAAGTGGGATTATGGGTACTGGGAATGCATGAATGGATGTGCGGCTATGTTTGTGGCCTGTGTCTCAGAGAGTATGCCCCTTTATTGAATTACTGAACTGTTGAAAAAGTACATTTCAATAACAGGGAAAATACTTGTGTATGTCACCTGTCATGTGATTGTGTTATCGAAAATTGTCTTGTAAGGGAGAGGTGACATTATGTCATGAAATTATGATATTACTCTTCCCTAACAGCTAAGACTTCTTTCTTGCGTACTCTCCTTTTCCCTCCACTGTCCATTCCACCCCAGGGTCCGATGGGAAGGCGTATGATGCGTATGTGGTGTACCCCAGAATGTGCTGGAATGGACTCCACGGGTCTGCCGAGACATTTGTCATTCACACCCTGCCCCAGGTCCTGGAAAAGAAGTGCGGCTACAAGCTTTTCATCTACAGCCGGGACAGCCTGCCCGGGGAAGGTAGCCAGTCACAGCACGTTACGTTCAGTGGCTCTGCTTTGAATGCGCTGTCACTTTTCCTCATCTGGCCTTTTTTTGTGAGGTCTGGTTTATGGGCTAGTTGGTTCCATTGCTGGTTGGTTGATCTGCGTTCCAGCCGCGTCATGTCACCACGGCACATCTGTGACTGTGTGAGGAGGGCGCCATTCGGATGAGACGTTAAGCCGAGGCCCTTACTCACTGTGGTCCTTAAAGATCCCACAAGACTCTCCAGAAAGTGTAGGGGGTTCCCCCTGTGTCCTGGCTAAATTCACAACCTGGCTCTCTGATCACCTAATCAACCCCCAGTTTAACTGGCTAAAAAAAGATTGCTCTCTCCCTTTCAACCTCAGCTGGTGTGTGGTGAGCATTCTGGCACAAAATGGCTGTCATGCTTCACTGTGGTGGTTCAAGAGAGTTTCACCCTCATTACCTTAAAGCACTTCCAGTGTGAGAAAAGCAGTATATGACTATATAATTGAATTATAATGAATTATTATACATTATATGAAGGTATTATTATTATTTTATTTTATTATTACTGTTGTTGTTGTTGTTGTTGTTGTTGTGATGTGCTAGTTGGGTTTCGGGATATCTTCTAAGGGAATTAATCAGGTGCACAATGGTCTTGCCTCCCTCCCGTCTCTCCGTAGCCGTAGTGGACAGTGTGCAAGAGAACATCTGCAAGAGCCGCAGGCTCATGCTGCTGTACACGGCCTCCACGTTCTCCGAGCTGGGCTCCCCGCTCCGCTTCGAGCAGGAGATAGGCATGCACGTCGCCCTGGTGGAAGGGACCCTCCAGGTCATCCTGGTGGAGCTGGAGGAGGTCACGGACTACTCGCTCTTCCCCGAGTCTGTCCTCCACTTGAAGAGCAAGCAGGGGGCCCTGCAGTGGTGGAAGACGGCCCGCGAAACAACGGGCGGGCCTCAGATTTGCCCGTCCTCCAGGTTCTGGAAACAAGTGCGGTACCGGATGCCTGTGAAAAGCACCCCTGTATCCTCTTTGCCAAAGCATGGATGTTGGATGTTTAATGGTCCCTGATGGCACGATGCAAGACCATGTTTGGTAGGGCATAGCAATCAGTCTGCTGGCTTGAGGTGAGAGAGCAGACAGAGACTTCTCAGCTGAAGCGTTTGCTAAAATAACACTTGATGTCTCAACTGTTGTTGTTTTTTTAACCAGAAATATAAAAATGGGCATTCAACCTTACCCAGAAACCTCTCTGAATCTTGATTAATTAAACTGAATGGAGTTTACCAATCGCATAGTTTTCAAGATGGGTTGGACTAGTTTACTAGATGACTATCGCACGCACCTGCTGGACTATGGAACTTATTCCACAATGAATGGCAATGTGATGATTGTATTTCTCTGTTGTGTCTGGCACACAACAGGCATTCCACTCTCGAAGAATCATTAAATAAAATATTGCTTCATCCTTCTCTTTATTCGGTATGACATCTGGTGAGCACAGAATGCTGAAAAAAAAACAGTTATGACCAACATTGGTGTGTATGTGACATAACCAAGCTTAATACTGGCTAACATGTTAAAGTGACTTAAATAGTCTTTAAGTCACGATTTAGATAAAGTTATTCATTTTTAAATCTTGAAAAGGTTGGACACTGCCATTGTGCCCTTGTGCAAGGTGCTTGACCTGAACTGCTCCAGTAACATATCAAGCTGTATAAATGGATACAGTGTCAAAATGAGGAAAACTGTGCAAGTCACTCTGGATAAAAGAGTCTGGTAAATGGCCGTTATGTAATGCGATGTACTGCAGCGTAACTGCATGTCTGTCGCAGGATCAACCTGGATGTGATTGCCCCAGGAAAGCAAGCCTGCTCTGCTTGCGATTTGAAATGAACATCTCTGCGCATAGTGCCTTTGAAATACTTTGCTGGATTTCAGTACCTGAGCATACGTTTCTCCCCAAACCAAAGGATCTGTACTTCATACTTTTCTCTGCGGCTCCACTTACCTTTGGTTCCTGCCCACGTACCGCCTGTCAGAAATACACCAGGCACGTTTCCTGAGGATACTGGTGTGGCTTGACTAGACAAAGGCCACAGAGCTTTTGTATTCTTGTTACTATTGCAAAATAACTTGAGTGGAGGTTCATATGTATACTGGAGTTTAAAGTAAGTGAAGGCAATTCTATATTTCATAATTAAACATGTTTAACTCATGTTGTCCTCACAGCTGCTAAACTCTTTTCTGATTTTAGCAGCTGTGAAAATCCCCTAAATTTGGATTTTTTCAGCATAACATTTTATGACTTTTCCTGGAGTGCTCTAGCTTTAGAAAAAGTTAAGCAATGTCCTTTTTATATTTTTATAAAAGCAGTACACCATCAGGGTACAAAAAAAATCAAGATCAGAGATCTCATTCAACAGCTAATTAATGGAAGCAGGTGTGCCTAATTGCCAAAACCTACAGGATGGTAGGTCCCATACCTGAGGATCTTCATGCACAATCCTATTATTTTATTTATTTATATAAAATGAAATAAATCCAGACAGAACAGCATAGCATAGCACAGCATATCTAATCACACACCTCTCTGTGCTAACCTGAGACCACATGGAGCTGACTGAGACCCGGATGAAGATGAGCAACAGGGTCATGGTCATCCTGACCTCAGGGTCAGGGAGAGGTGAAGAAGCCAGAGCTAAGCCGGAGAACTCTGATAGGCAGGTGGGGCTGCAACAGGCCCTGATACGGACGAACTGAAGGTAATCTTGATCGAGCTTGAGAAGATGCAGGGATACAGCCACCAACCCCTAGGTCTGCAGCACCTCATTTTGAAGAGGGCTCCTCTCAGGTAGGAGGAACAGGGGTGCAATAGTTCTTCACCAAACTCCAGGTTCTGGAAGCATGTCCGGTATATGATGCCAGTGCTCACTGTCCAAAATAATCTCAAATTAGACAGTTTGCTTGAAGACAACCCCGTCACTTGAAGGTTCTTATGTGAGATTTCACAGTAAATCACAACACATTAATCTTGAATTGTTCTCTAAAGCTTTAGCCCAAACAAAGGGGTTTGGCTGCACAAACAAGAAATTAAATTTAGAGAGAAATGTAAAAAACATTTCCATAGGTTTCATTCACTATGGGCATAAACTTAACATGATTTTGTAGGCTATCCATGTGAATGACAAATAACAAATTTAGAATTTTTTTTTCACTTTTTGGACATACTATAAGTCTAATACATTTTGCTGACCTTGTCTCAAATAACATTTTCATCATAAATGTCTCAATACTACTTATTTCTATTAATTTTATCGATTAATTTTGCATATTTTTCATAAATGTCATAAAACCCATTTGTAATCATTTATTTCACATTCATTTTGAATTAATAGGATTATGCATGCATTTGAATGAGAAAATTATTAATTTAGAATCCTAGCATTTTTTTTTTTTTTGACATTTTGGACATAAGTATTTTGTATTTTGCATTGAACAAGTTTTTCATCATAAATGCCTTGAAACCCATTTGTATTAATTTATTTCACAATGATTGTTGAATGAATAGGATTGTGCATGCATTTGAATGAGAAAATTATTAATTTAGAATTCTGGCATTTTTTGACATGAGACTATATAGGCTTATGTATTTTTCTGATTTCCGCAGTAGAAATAAAAGCGCTTTAAATTTAAAGGCAATACGTTTAAAGGTGAATAATTTATTAAGCTACTTATGGTTCTGTTTTTATTTAGCCAACACAATTTTTATTTAAATATATATTGAATCTTTCAAATTATTTGCTAATTAGTCAATAGCTTAATCGGGTTTTATTCGATTCCATAATCTTTTTTTTTTTTAATTTAAACTCTCACCCGTCATACAAATGCATAGCTTGCTCACTCTGTACACTTTCCAGTTTGCACAATCTGAACTAATTTAAACTGTTTTAAGAAACTGAGCCTAGGTACTACATTAAAATGAAGATGGAAAAAAAAACTTTAAATGGGAAGACAACATTCTGGTAAGCTCTGTACCTTCGTAATATAACGCAATCTATAAAGTTTGAGAAATTAATGACAGTCCGTTCAATTTTATTTATAGGCTATCGCACTTTTTAAATATTCCTGTAAAGACACTGTACAGGAAAACAGGAAATAGAAAAGTAGCGAAGACAGAGCCTGAACCCTTTAATAATAATAAAACTCCCCAGTGGCTTGTTTATATTTAGAATTTCGATGCTTTGAAACATCACGAGGGTAAAACACCACTCTGTCTGAATACTGCCCACTTCTATGATTATGCTATATGTTATATAGGGGCTTAGCCCAGCAAGCCGATGACAGCGATGTCAGAAATACAGACAGTGAGATCGTGGATTGAATGTTGATTTAATATTAAACAAATATAAACAACAAAAAAGAAATAATATGCTAACTTACGGATAACCTGTAAAAGCTGATAATAGCCTACATGTATCAAAACTCTTCTAATTTTGTTTCCAGTGCAAAAGAACAATATAAATAGTATTTGAAATTAAAGACGATAAGCCCAACCCCCCAAAAAAGGAGACGACATTTCATATAGCTGGGTCTATGCATTGCAGGCTAAAACAAAAATGGTAGAAAGTTGTTAGTTTGCCACGCGCTGCATTGCACCTGTTAAAAGATCTGGTAATTATTCCATTTAAATAACAACACCTCTTTTGTGAAAGAAAAGTAGCGCGGTTTGGTTGTGCGCGCCCGCGCGCGTGCGGTTGGGGGCAGATGGTAATTACCAGATTGGATTCTCGCTTTTGTGTTTTTAGTATGGACAGCACCCCAGTCAAGACTGCCTATCAAGAAACTGAATGGATTCAATCGAGTTTGTAGCAGTTATTTAATTTCACTGGCAACTGAATGATCATTTCTCATAGGTGGCTGCACCTATCAATATGCAGGTGTCAGTCATTTCTTGAAAATTGTCAGCTGTTACCTTTTAATTTGGGATGAAGTCTAAAAGAATCACCATATTTCAGTAATGGGGTGAGTTATTTTGTGGGGAAATTATACACATCACCTGCCTGTACTATCAAAACATTTTACGAAAAGGTACCTCGGTAGTTTTATCCACATAAAGCAAACTAAACTGCAAACAAGACATTCATTTATGCAGAACCCCTCTATAGCATTTAGTAATACTAAGCTACTAATCTACAATGCATGTAGATGAGTTTGTGAAAAGTTGTGTAAATCTCAGAACAAACATTTCTCCAATGATAGAACTGGAGGAGCATAATTCCAGTCCTACTCTGTATGATACTCAGGAACAGATACAAGCAGCCTTTTGTAATGCTGAAAGGTGGATCTATATTTTTCATTTTCTTAACTTTTTTTTCTCCAAAAAACAGGCCTTCCCTGTAAACTTTAAAAGCTTAAGGCACTAATAGACCTACATATAAATTCTGACAATTTGAACCTTGAACAGCTTGATATACCTTTTTGAGCCTGAGGGCATGTACAGCTGTTTTTAATATGTTTTATATGTAGTCATTGTCTTGCTGTTAGATTACTTTTTGGTCTTCTCAATTTTTTTTAATCAATGATCACATAAAAAGGACTTTTATCCATGGTTCACACGAACAGTGAGTAACAAGCATGCTTTCTTACAACAGAGCAGCAGTGTTTTAGACCTCATTTTTGATAGCTAGACCAAGTAACCAGTCTGTAACAGCCATTTTGGCTCTCATGCCGTTCCCTCTATTCAAACCGCAATGATAATAATGGTCACTGAGTGCTGAATGGATGGTACAAGTTTATTGGTTGCCATTTATGGCTTTAAAGTTTAAGTTGTTACACACTGTTCATCAAGGTTTATTATGCTGTAATAGGTTTATTTGGCTCCAAGTTCACTATTGTCCACTATTCTTTCGAACCATATGCTGGAAAAGGTATACCTTGGATGTGTATTCCACATCATGTTATGTTAACTACACAACATGATTAATTATTTATTTGTGATGGCAAATGTGTATCAGACAGCTCATAGAAATTAATCATATCTCTACCTTTTTAAGCCAGCCTCTATCCTGCTGCTCACATTTTTGTTGATTACAAACTATACAAATTTGAATTCCATGGCATACACTAGTTTTAGATTTAATAAGCAAGCCTATCCAGAATATTCCCTTTGTGTCAAGCCTATAGCAGTGTTCTGAACAGATTGTGTGTTTGGCTGCCACCGAGCGTATCTGACTGTGCTTGTGTGTGTGTGTGTGTGTGTGGGGGGGGGGGGTTATGCATGTCCCAGTTTGTCCTGTCTGCCCAGTCAGCTGTGGACAGCCCCAGACGTGACCATGGCCTTATGAAAGGTATTGTGGAGGCCTGCCCACACAATGGGGGGGATGGTGCCGGCGTTTTGCCTAACAGCTGGCACTATCCCATGAGGGATGGGCCCTCTTTCGTCCCCGCTTTCAAAGTTTGCACCCTGACCCCGGAGTATGGCGATTTCACTACTGCTCGCCAAACCTGTTCCACTGCGCAGGAGTGGAGGAATCAATCATGAGTTTATTGGGAGGAAAGACAAATATCACAGATCTAAACTGGTGCAAACAACTCGAGGTCACACTAAAAGCTTATTTATTATTATTTATTCCATTGAACTGTGGATAAATACATGGCTACATATTACTAACCAACAAAATATCCTATTTTAAATCATTAGCAGCGCATGTAGTAAGGGGTTAAACAGTAGTACAAGAAATTTGTTAACATGTAAAAATCATTTTGAAATAGTTCTAGTTCGTTCTGATCTCCTGCTTTTAATTAATGGCAGGAATTTGTAGTTCAAGTGTAATTTCTTCCAGAGTGGTTTCCCAGCAGCCTCAGCAGAAATCTTACAAATGTTTTTTTTATTATTTTCAATTACTTGAATTATGTTTATTTACTAAAAATATGAAATATTCAAAATAATATTTAGAAACGTTGTGACCCAAATGAAATTGATATCGAAATTTAACAATGAAGCCACATGAAACGACGCCAGAACTGTTCATCATGCAGAACAATAACGAAAGGCAGGATTGTACGCGCAAGTCCACATAACCAAATATTGCTTCAAGACAAAAACGAGCCAGGCCTGTTAGGCCGATTGTGCACACAGCACTTCCCATTCTGCGGCTGAAGGAACGGGCCTCTCAGGCTGGGTGCTGCTGCTGACTAATGGGCTCCTTGAGACTATTCGCTATTGCCCGTCTGGCACGCACCCCACTCCGCGGGCTGCTGGTGGGCAAACCAAGAAGCCTAATTCTTGCGCTCGCAAGGCATCGTGGGATTCGAGCGGTGCCAGACCCTTCGGGTTGATGGCGAACACCCCCTTTCTTAAGGTAGGCGGTGGGTTCTTGGCCTCACGGGTTATAAAGGTGCAGAGGATTCCCTCCCCCCTCCCATTTCATTATGCAGGACATTTTATTTTTTTTATTTTTTGGCAATATCCGGACCCATTTTGCACGGAAAAAAGGTTTAGATATATTTCCTTTGATCTCTTTGCTTGTCACACAGACTTGACAGATCAGTAGAACTGAGCCTCATTTGGCACTTATTAATATTGCAATATTAATGTTGTATAAATAAAAAAAATGTATCATATGCACTATTTTAACATTCATAGCCAGATTAATTCAGCTTCTTTTTTAACATTACACTGTTTCATTTTGAACACCATTCTCAACACCATTATACCCCAGCATTGGGGTATATATTAATTCAAGCCGCAATGTCAAATTCTGTTCTGTTTGGCAAAGTATTTTAAAAACAGGCACCTATTGGTGGCAATCTGGCAAGAGTGAAAATCTGTACCCTCTGTATGTTACTGCAGTCAAGGTGAGTCATTGTGATAAACAATCTCCATGTTATGGCACAGGCTAACCTGTATGGACCCTCCAGAAAGACTGTTTAAACAGATCAAATCGGTGCTCAAAGCAATATTTAATTAGGATCAAGGATTTAGATACCATTTCAACTTTGGGGGGGGGGGAGACAACAAACAGGACATAAGTCTTTTTTTTTCATGGTGTGAGGGCACTAACAGTACTACCCAAAACAATATGATTATATTGGGGGGGGGGGGCATTTCATGATTGATTGGAGTAGGGATTACTGATTAGGCTTCACATTGGTAAAATCATTTTATGCTTCTCATACAGACAATATATCCTGCTTTGTCCGGGACTGGTGAAAAACCTGAGCTGTGACAGCTTGGGAAGAGCCTCCATAGGTTCCACACGGCTCTTGATAGTCTGGGGGTATGTTAAAGCAAGGTGTGAGAGGAAACTCTGAAGAGATGATTTAAAAAAATTTTTTTTAAAAACTTACCCAATTTTTTAGCCTCCTTTCTCTATTGTCAGGAAGAACTCGGTGATCTGACTTCAGAGTACCTCAGAGTACTGTACTCAGTCGGGGGATGTTCAGGTCGGGGGGGGGGGGGGGGGCTGAAAGGGAAAAGGGGGGGGGGTCGTACAGAATTCTTCAGCCTGCATTCTCTATTGGTCAATAGGATTCTGTGACCTTCACTAAGGGCTAAGGTATGTATGAGGTTATTGTTTGGAATACAATTGGCAAAAAGAAAAGGATGGTGGAAGACACCTATGTTAATTACAGGCATGTAAACAGAGCTCTATCCTCTCGTGCGCTGGAGACGTTGGAAGGAATTCCAACCAGATGGCGCACGATGGCTTTTACGAGAGAGGATATTTTCTCAGTTAAATGCAGAATCATTTCAGCGGTTTTTGAAGTCTTACCTGATCGTAGCATGCAGGACTGTCTACACAGACGCCGGTTCCTCAACAAATCAAGGTGATCAGCTGAAGCAGGTTGTTTCCACGCTGGGTAGTCATAACTGTAAAAAAAATTTTAGCAAAGAGAAGACTGTGGAGCACATCCATAAGATTACAAAAAAATCATTTTCTTTTGTTTGAACATTAATGATTTTCTGTATGACAGTACTGATATTTTTTATTCTTTCTTTTGTATAACTGCCCAACACCACAGTGAAACTAAGGGGAAGAGGGCTTGAGGAACTGACGGCCATACGACCTCATCTCATTTCCAGGTCTTTCTCCCCTCAGTGGACCATGATGAATCCATGGATCATTCCAGGTTAACACGGATTTCTTTGCAGACACACACTTCTTGTCTGGATCCATTGTGATGTAGCGCCATTATCATAAATAGGGGCCTTTTGTCACTTTGGAACTGAACAGCAGGTGACAGGGGCTGTGGAGGGTGTTAGGGGGTGGGGGTGGAGGGTCGGAACTGAGCGAGGAAATTGAGCATCCAATGGGCCTGAAGGATCGGCCTGAGACCTGCTGACCCTGAGGTCATGACACCCCACAGCACACACACACACACACATGCGCAAACACACACACAAACACACATATGAGCATGCATGCACACACAGACATATACACACAGATGCAAACAGATATACACATGCACACACACACACACACACACGAATACACACGCACACGCACACATATGCGCGTACACACACACATACAAACACGCAGAGGCATGCACGCACGTACACACACACGCACAAATGCACACACACAAAAGTACACACACACACGCACGCACGCACACACACACAAACGCACGCACGCACGCACGCACACACACATCTATCTTGCTGCCCATTAAGACCTCCATCAACTGCAGGGTCCCCTGTGGAGGGAACATGTGTTCTGGCTGTTAGCATTGTGTTAGGCCTCAAGCCTTCCCCAGCTGCAAGAGCTCGGCAGAGAAGCTAGCATGTGGGCTTTGGGGCCCCCCGACTGGAGTCCTGGGGGGCTGAAGATGATGACGATGATGATGATGATGAAGATAGAGCTGTCTATATAGATTGCTTTATACTTCTATCAAGTGGACACAGGACTGAAGTGTCTGAGTGGAGGCCATAAAATCACATTATTGTTACTTGTTATGCAGCTTGACCATCCCATTCACTCAGGCTTTGTGGTGAAGCTGATGAGACAATTCCTTTCAATGTTACTCTTCACCAGGGCAAGAAGTCTGGTGGCATAAAATGATTTCTGACATTCACGAACAAACACAACAAAAGGAAAAAATAAAGATAAAAACTTTGGGGTGTGTTAAGATGATAACACAGATGATTTTATGATTTTACTGTGCCATGAGAAAAGTCCCTTCATTTGTATCTCTGAGGTGCAGAAGCCACCTCAAGTAACCCGTTTATTCACTGCACGCTCGTTTTGAATCATTTTTGATTCCTGCCTTCCAGCAATAGTGAATGGACACACCTGAAGGCAAGGCTTTATAGACCAGATGGGCCAGTGCTAAAGTATTGTGCTGGGTTTGTTTTGGGATTTTCCACAACCCAAAACCCTGCACAGATCCTGGGCATCGTCCGTCCCCCCCCCCTTGCCCCCCTCCCCAATATACCCCTGGGACCTGATCTTTCCTGACAGGACACTGCAGCCTGGAGGTGTCCGAATTTCCTCTGCCCAAAACATGTGTAAGCACTGTGGATGAAGAGGAGGCCAGAGACCGGAGCGCCCGGGCCAGAGAAAGTCTTTAATCTCCTTTACTTCAGAAGATCTGTGTGGGTAAATGTGATTAGCAGGGGAGTGTCCACACCCACCCCCTCCCCCTCCCTCTTTCTCTCTGTCTCACAAGATGAGAGAGTGGGTCCAATCTGCCCGAGGAAGACCCTCACTGTCTTTCATAATAGTCAGCACCGGTGCATCCTGGCATGCAGCACATGCTCTCACACAGATTTTCTATAACGTCCATTTACTCATGCAGCTGGATATTGTACTCAGGTTAAATGCCATCAGCAGGAACCCAGCTGGGAATCAAGTCCACAGACTCGGCGTTACAAGCCCACTTCCCTTCTCTTATACCACACTGCAAAGGCAGGATTCATTATCAGATCTTTACATTTCAATAAGGAGACTTAATAGTTAAATGGTGCTTTCTGTCAGGAGGCACTGACTGAAAATTTAATTATCCACCAAATCCTGGACATAAGATGCATAAGTACGTAACAAGTAATAAGTGTGTAACTTCAATAACAATGAGCTGTGATTATTTTTCACTGTGGAGACGAACATATATCTACAGTCACCCGCCATCACCCCAAAGGAAGCACATAATTCGCGCGAACGAAATATCACGAAAAAACAAAAACGAAACATGAAACGAGGGGGTCTACCTGCACACCTCTCAAGTTCACCGTTTTTCTGTATTTATCTTCTAAAAAATCTTTAAAACTCCAACAATGACTGGGAGCGTGTGGGATCTCTGTTACGTCAGCATCTGGACTGGCTGCTCGGCAGTAAACACACCTGTTTACAGACTGCCCAGTAGCAGATGGTGGAGCGAGGGGAGTTCCCGTTTGAGGATTTAATTTGGGAATTACCAAGTCACTCTGCAGGTCCTGCCCCAGCCCACAAGATAAAGAACCTGGACCCCTGGCCTTGTTCCCCACTGTCCAGCCGGAAGAAAATATGTTTCAGACCCAACGCCTCATTCATTCAGGCACAACCAGCTCTGCACATTTAATTCCCTAATGTTTCTGCAAAACTGATTGATCGAGGGAAGTACTGTCTAAAAGGCAGATAAATGTACAACTGTTTTTCTGTTACTCTTGTAGTCACTGAAGGTGTGAAGGTATTCCTTGTTATTTACATTTATCTGAGATTCTAACCTGCTTTTTAAACCCTACAATAAACCATTCTTCATATTAAGACTTTTCATATGCGGCATTTCCATCCTTCGATGTCACATAATTATACATGATAATTCATAATTTGTTATACCAGAAACATAAAGGCCATGGCCTGATTGTTTGTGTAGTTAGCATACATTTCATATTTATAATCCAGTATGGAAATCACATGCTATAGTCCAAGCATGTGCAATCACTGTATTGAATCACTCTTGTGGCCGTCTGTGTGAGCAGGAATACGTCCGTATTTTCAGTTTAATTGTATTTATCAAATATATTCATAAACAAAATATATCAGCTTGAGTTAAGAAAAATTTCATCTCTTAATTTTAAAAGATCAGCTGAAAGCCTGACATCGGAAAGCATTGGAACCGCAAACATTTTTTTGCATACCAATTATTTTCTTTTTTTAAAGGAAAAAAAAAAATCTACATTCTGAAGTTACTTTCAATGCTGCTTTGCTTGTAAAGCAAATAATTCTGTGGAAGTGTGTCTCAACAATGGGGACATTTCTTTTACTAGACGCGGGCCACTTATTGTACATAAAGCTTTTGCAACCCACCACCCCTCACCCCTTTCTCCTTTTTCTTCTATCTCCTTTTAAGAATGCGCAATACTTTTAACATAATTCAGCTCATTGTTTTCACCCTAACCCCCTTCCCTCCTCCCCACTCCCCCCCCTCCCCACACACACACACACACACACACACACACACACCCAACCCGCTTCAACAAAAAAAAAAAAAAAAAAAAAAAGGGAACACAAAGAGAGGAGAGGGACAGCAGTCCCCAACTAGCCAGGTGTTCCTTACTGCTGGCCTGCTCCCTAATGACTCGAGCTCTGGTGCAGCAGCTGCCGGCCAGTCTCCTTTGTATGACTCTATTGTGGGCGCACACCCCTCGTTGATTCATGGGCAGCACGGGGGGAAGACCTTTGGAGTGACAGCCACTTGCTTATCTTAGAATCCTCCGGGCCCCCAAACGTGTGTGTGCGCGCGTGTGCCGGGGGTGTGCTTGCATTCATCCGCCTGCCCCGTTGTGTGTGCGTGCGTGTGTGCGCGTGTGTGTGTGTGAGGCTCATTGTGAGGTTGCTGCGCTCCTATTGGTCCACAGTTGGTCACTCACTAATGGGGGAAGCGTAGACATTGCAGCTCCATCTGTTCAGCCACTCATTGTTCAGCTTGACTGCTTTGGAAAGGTCCACGAGCCGCACTGCCAGTGAGGAGGAGCCGGGAACCGCTGCGCTACGGACAAGTCCATGTCTGCAGCGAGTCTTCCTGGAAGGCACGGGACTTTCTGGATTTTAGTTTGGAAAGAAGAGAACAGAGGATAAAAAGGGGAAATATTTTTTTTTTGTCAGCCAGCTGAAAACTAAAACCGAAAGAAGTGTGAAAAAGACCACAAAGTTTTCGTTGCACGGAGAGATGAGCAAAGTTAATCATTCCAAAGCACTTTCCTAGGAATTCCTTTTGTTTGGTTTTATACTGGAACCCGGTGGTAAGTGTTGTCATTATTAAACTTTTACAAAAATATGTTGCAAATGATGTATTAGTTGCAGTGTGAAACTTATGTGTTTTGTGTTTGAGTTTGAAATGTAAACTAGTGCTACTTATCAGATAAAGGGATACAGGGAGTATTGGCCTGAGTGGGGTGTTTCACCTTATAATAAACAAAATTGATACTATTATTGAGTCTTCATGAAAAAATAAAACAAATAAAGATTAATTGTAAGATTAAGAGAAGATAAACTTTAACATATATACCTTCTGGGTTATAAGCTCACAGCGTTGTAGACTTGCAGTGATAGCATCCCAGTGATGTAGCAGAACAAATTAACCAAATCTCTGATTCATCTGCTGTGCACTAATGCACTAATTGTTTCAACAAATTGCAGAGTGTTAAACCTGCGAGATTAGTTATCACTTACTTCACAGTGATGGGAGTTTTTTACTCATTCTTGTGAATCACATGCCTCTCATTAACTACAGACCACTTCTATTCAGTGCACCTGTTCTGATTCATACTCATGCACAAAACAACTGGATCTGAACAAGCCTGAGAATTTTCTTTAAAGGAATAAATAGAATTCTGACTGTGCTCTGCAAAGTTATTAATTCATTTATAGCTTTGTGCACCTGCTGTATATTTTGAATGATCAGCGAGTGCAACAACATTTTTCAAAGATACAGATTTTAAGGCGAAGAATTAAGATTTGAAATGCAATCTAGCATTGTGTTCTTAAGTACTAGGCATTAATGTTATTTGTCCTCACTCAAGACGTTTGAGCATTTTTTAAAATCTCTAATGGAAAATGGTGAGGCTAAAACTGAGGGTTAAAACCCCAGTCAGAAATTCAATCCTGGAAAAATCAGAATGGTGCATGGAACAGGGCTTTAGACCCACCATGATTATGGGAGTCTTCCCATTCTACTGCACCTTCTCCACACAAAACAAGCCAATGTGAGTACCCTGGAATTCGACCCAAAGAAAAGTGCTGGAAACAGAGCTTATGAAGGTTTTAATGCTACTACAGACAATCTTTTTTTCAGTGGGGGGGGGGGAGGGGGGGGGTGGGGGGGGGGGTGAGGGGAGGGTGTAGCTTCTAAAGGGTTAAAGTAAGGTTTCTACTTTGTCACGTGACCCATTGTGTGGGGGCATATGCGGCAGGCCTATTCAAAGGCTCCAGAAGACGGGCAGGACACCGGTTGCTGGTCCCCTGTGGCTGCAGCAGACATCTGTTGCCCTCCTGGCCGTAGCCCATCTCTGGGCTGGAGCATGCCTCCCTTTGTTCACAATGTAGCTGCGCAGACAGCAGGCTCCCCTCCTGGCACAATGGGGATCAAATCCACTGGGACTCTCGCTCTCTCTCCCTATCCACCGGCTATAGGCATGTATTACAGAGACATCTCCTCCACTCAGACACCACCGACAGCCTGAAAAACAGTGAACTCACTCATTAACATGAAAACCTGCAGACAGCAAGCAGAGTGAGACTGGTATGTGGTAAAGTGCAGGAAGCGTCACAGGCAAAACAGACTGAACTACAGTCAGTGCGAGTACAAGCAGTGGAAACAGACTTTGCGTGTCATAGCCAAGAAGAAGGGCGTCTGCCTTTCTGCCTCCAGAGGAAGGATAAATTAAAATAATCAAAGTAATACAGAGTACAGTCGTTCATACTAAGAAAGATTCCCCTGGGCTCAAAATGGCCCTCTCTGGAGTCTCTCTCCTCAGGCCCAAGGGTCTCTGGGAAAGAGGCAGGTGTTTCTATGGGCACTTGCTGAAGCTTTTCTGCCAGACAGTGATTACTGATTATGTTAAACTTTTTTGTGTTTGCGATTATCATACCTCACAACTATATTAGTGATGTCGCATGTGGCATAATTTCATTTCTATCGGAAATAGTTGAACTATAAAGGAATTTCATCATTGTGGATGAGGTCTTTATCTGAGTAAAGAAAAGTCAACCCGCTTTAGCATGAAATGGAACTTTACATTCAGTTTCTTTGGAATGATAGATCCACATACTTTCTGACATTTTGGGAAACATAAATAAATATAAAACAGCTTATCCATATTTATTATACATTCTAGACAACTGAATTAATAGAAATTGCAACATATTTTAGTATGTATGTACATTAAATTCCCTGGGATTAAGAATCAGCTTTATGCAACACCAGGTTATTATGATCTGCTGACTCTTCTGCCTGCATTCCTTTTTAAAGTAAATCTGCAGTTCTGTCAGCTTTTAAGAAATGTCCATCCTGTAGCATAAATCTTCCCCCATTTCCATTGTTGGTAACAACAAATATTACTTTCATTAAATTCAGAATCGAATAGTAATTCAGCATTCACCGCCAAATAGAAAAGCCTGGAATAATCCTTATGACTGGACGACCTGTAGTTTTCAATATGTGTTGTCTACGTTGAAATTTGAGGGTTGCAGAAGGTAGCTTCTCATTTTTTTTCATCTGTTCTGAGCAACGTGTACTCATCTGGATCATGTCTCACAGTATGGCATATGTCATGGTTTAATACACCTCTTTGTGTATATCCAATCCTCAATATCGATTGAGAAATTTTCTATTGCTGAAGAAGTACTTACTGTATTAGTTTACAGTTTGGCAGTTGGCTAACCATCACTAGCTTCCATTTCTTTTTTTATGTGTAAATGTGGAAGGCCAGCTGTGACACAGAGAGCTCTTTGACTGCACAGCGCTGGGCGCGCCGGGCGGAACGAGGCCCTGAGGAGCGTGTGTGGCTAGCTGTGACTCAGCGGCAGCGCGTGGCGCTGGCTCTGGGCGGTTCGCATAGCAGCTAGCCTCCGTCTGCGCAGCCCGCCACACAATGGGCCCACGGAGCGGCCCTGATTGGCCTGGCAGCTGCATTGTTCGGGGAGGGTGAGCCAGACACACTTGAGCCCCCTGCCTCCTTTGTGTGCTCCTTTTGTGAGAGCCCGGCCTAAATTATTCAAGCCCTGTCATGGCATTCATGGGACATTCTTAAAGCACCGGCAGCTTAGCAACCACAAGGCGTGTTGCTAGGCAGCCCTCCTGTCCAACATGCTCCACCCCAGCCCCCCCCCCCCCTCCCCACCCCCCTTCTCTCCTCACATCCCCCCAAAACTTTTAAAGGCTTTTTGGTGGGTGGGTCTGATGAGGTGAGATCCTCTATAGCATGTCACCTTCTACCACCGGCACTCTTCAGGCCAACGGTTCGGGATCAGCACTCTCACTGGCTGCACTATGAAGGTGAAGTGCTTTGGAATCTGACAGGAGGTCACCAGGCTTCCCCGAGACCGGCTCCAGCCACCTGCTCGCATCAGGACAATTACGCGGGTCCCTCCCCCCTCACCCTGTCACACGCTTTCGGAATCCCCAGGAGCGTTGAGAAATAGATACACGTTTTCAGATCAGATCAGTCAGCTATGATGGATTATAAACCATGGCAGGAACTGTTCCTTATGGGGTTATTTTTACTTTGGGTGGGACATAATATAAGACCTAATTTATATATGGAAAGAAGCTTAATTTAGTGCTTTAGCTGTAGACAGATGAGATAGCAGAAAGCTATTGACTTTAATTGCAACCTATTCAGAAGGAACAGCTTAGTTAAAAAAATTATTTAAAAAATATTTTAAACCCCACCATCTATTTTAAAGCAGGGTTTGGTAACAAGATGGCTTCTCACAGTAAAGCATGATTCACATGAGAGTGAACAAAGGCCATGTTGACTAGGTAGGAAAATTAAGAAACAGAAGAAAATACTTTTTTTTTTTCACATTGGCATGCGTGTTGTCACCTTGTGTTTCATATGTTTTATCTACTGTTCATGCCAGTACCTGTTATTGGATGCTGAAAGTCTTGGGTAACCTTAGTAGAGCATATTGTTTAAATATCAGATGATTACATGTCAGCATCAGCAAACAGCAATGCCAAATGGAACTCAAATTCCACTATGAGTTTTGAGAGTTGTATTTTAACGCACAACTGACACTGCTGAAAGGTGAGGTGAGGTGAGGTGGCAGATAACGGCTGTTCTTTTTTTTGGGGGTGGGGGAGGGGGGTGTACTGCACCTCTGCACCTCCCCCAAGATTAATGAGCACTGACACTTGTTTTTTTTTTAGTTTTTTTTTTTTTAATGTGTCAACGCTTTTTAAAAATGGGGAACAAGTCACAACGAGGCAGGCCTACTGTAAGGGTGATTAATTTCTGCCAGTCAGCAGATTTTTACTGTACCTCAACTGAGCTGGGTAAAACGGCTTTTAGTTACGTCCCATTGAGCTGGAACCATCTGCAAGCAATTACCAAACGACACTGTTTCATCCCTCTTAGAGAATTTAAATGACTAATCCATTCTTTAAAAAAAGTTGCACCTGTTTTGCATAATGTTGGCGTGTTGTCTACTTGTTCCTTTTAATATTGTGTGTCGTAACTCAATGTTTATTTTCATTTTCTGAAGTTCGTGGAGCAGATGAACTGACAGATTGCATAAAAACTAATATATTATTATGCATGATATGATTGGTTTATGCATTATTTTAACTGAATATAATATAAAAAAAAAGCTAAATCAATTTATAATATAGGCTAGCCAAATATACTAACAGAACGGGTTAAAATTGCAAGCGTAAGTCTATTTTCTGGACATTCTAACTAGTCAGTTAAAAGAAAGAATTAAATGGGGGCAGCTGTCCTAAGTCTGACTCAAAGAGGATGGCAACTATGCTATTTATGCACAGATACTCCATATATACCATAAGACAACCTCATGCTGGATTAGCTCCCTGGAAAAAAAAATGCATTTATAACTATGTGCATTTTCATGAAACACAAAACACTTAGGGGCAGATTCAATTAAATGGCACTTTGTTTAAAGGGGACCTACCCTTCAATCATTACATTACATTACATTACATTACAGGCATTTGGCAGACGCTCTAATCCCGAGCGACGTACAACAAAGTGTATAATCAAACCTCATATCAAGGATTTCCCTAATAAGGACTGTTTTGTATGGAGATGACTGGAAGAGGTTTATGTGAATGAAAATACAAATACAAATTTTTATTTGTATTTGGATTTCATTGCAGTAACTGCAATTTCCTAAACTATTCAATTTGCTTTGACCGAGCTATTTATTTAACCCAAAATTGTGTAAGATCTCAAATACGTGATTTGAATGTTGTTGACTGAAAATTCCAATGCTGATGTAGCAATCACTACTGGTGATTGACAGCAACAGCATTCTAGAACACCGACTTCAAATTTAGAAAAAAACACTCCAAAAAACCTGATAGGTCTGTGCGTAGACCCATGCAGGTGAGGCGGTTTTGCAGATGCATGATATTATACAATTATGGAACAGAATTCAAAATTGTATGGCTAATTTGGTTAAATACCTTTCACATATTCAGTATGTATTTCATATGTCATTCTAACCTATTTGGTATATCTACAACTATTTTTAAACTTTATGTTGATGAATCTACCCACAGAGGCACAGGGTGTAGATTCATCCACGCATAGTGGCCTCAAGAGGTATCCCTGAGCCTGGGGCAGATTGTGACATTTGGGCTCTCTGTATAAACATTTTTTCAGAGTCATGTTGTAGTGAGTGCAGAAAAAAAACTGAAAAAGTCGTTAAAAAAGGAAAAAAAGAAGAGCCGAATGAGTAGAACATATGATCTTTGTCTGCAGCCCCATTGGATAGGATTAAATCCAAATTTTTGCTTGGGTATAAATCTTTTCCTATGATTGCAGAAAAGTGATTGTGATTTCAGAAAAGTGCCACATTGGATAGAGTTTAATGTCTGGCATATCAGCCAGTGACATAATACATTTTTCCCTCCTTCTGTAGCAGAACTGCAGGCCTCCCTACATCCCAGAGTAGAGGAGTGGGGACACTGTCAGCGTGGAGCTGGATGTGTGCAGCAGCTTCATGGGCCTGAAGGACCACCTGGATGATGGGATAGGCCGCATCCTGGACCTGGGGCTAGATTTGGACTACCTCCATGTGGAGAGCACCGACCGGCAGCCTGACGTGATCACTCCCTGGACCCCCGCCAAGGACAAGTGTGTGGCGGAGGGAAAGGCAGGGGAGGAGGGGGGCAGCAGCACCAGCAGCTCCTCCTCCTCTGAGGAAGAGGAGGAGGAGGAGGAAGAAGAGGAGAGGGAGAGCACCGGGTCCGACGGCGAGGCTGAGCGGGCTCGCGGCGGTGTCGGCGGCGGTGAAAACCCGCGGGGCGGAGGGTCAGAAGACGGCGCTCACTCCCCGCTCTCCCACTCGCTCGGCCCGGGCCCGGACCCGGACCCGGGACAGTCCCTGGCCCCCGCAGAGGAACACAAGCCGCCAGACGCGCACAGGGAGTACCGCACAAAAATGGAGTTCGCCCTGAAGCTGGGCTACGCTGAGGAGCTGGTCCGGCTGGTTTTGGGCAAACTGGGGCCCGACGCGCTCATCAACGACATTCTGGGAGAGCTGGTCAAGCTGGGAAACAAGGCGGAGACCGAGCAGGGCGGGGCTACGCAGTCCACCTCCTCCTCCTCCTGCTCCACCTCCTCGCTGTCCTCCTCTTCCTGCCTGTTCCTGGCAGACTCCGATTCCCACAGGCCCGATACTCCGCCCCTCATGGAGCTGCTGGACGACGAGGAGAACATGCGGCCCATAGTCCTGGACGGCAGCAACGTAGCGATGAGGTGGGTCTCATGGTCTGTCGGCAGAATCGGGGCACATCTGCAGTCAAAGTCCCCTTGGTGAAGTCTAGTCTGTTTGCGAAGGGCATCGCTTTCATTTTCTGTTGTGGCTTTCAGGATAAAAAAAATAATAAAATGTATAATACTGGACTGCGACGGTATTTTTGTCTCTCTTATAAGAGCTTTTTTTTCCAAACTGTGCCTGGCATCAACAGCTTCAGCCTTAAGGTCCCAGTAACTGATTAGGTGCAGGCTCTGTGCTGGTGGCTGCATTGTGAGTAAATTCTCTAAAACTGGATTTGAGAAGTCAACCATATGATGTGAAAGCAATCAGACAGTATGCCAGCTAGCTTAACATAGTGTCACAGTATTTTTGTAATTATTTTGAAAAACTATTAAATCTAGTAAAGCGGTGATTGCACCCATCTATACACTGTTGGCATTATTGTAAAGGTTAAAACATTTTTGTAGAATGAGCTGAGGATGACTGAAGCTGAAACTGATGAAATGACAAGTAGGGTAATGAACTTTGCTCAGAGTATTCCAGCCTTTCAAGAGTAGAAATGAAGTAGCTACTTTTCTTTGACATTATTCAGACAGGTTATAACAGAGCACTGCTTTTTCGAGAGCACTGCTTTTTTACGCGCACACAGAACCTCTCTGTAGGTCTGCAGGGTCTGGAGAAGGGTTGGCTGCTTGGGCAGCTCTGGATGATTTGACAGGAAGATGTTGGATTCCACATTAAAAATACCACATGTATAAAAACCCACATTTATTTGCTACAAAAAATATGCGATTGGCCAAGATATCTTATGCGTTTGCTTTGACGATATTTGTTTTGTTTTGTTTAGTTTGTTTGTTTGGTTTCTCCAGGAAAGTGAGGCGGTGAGTAGACAGGTGGTGTTGGAGTCCTGGATTGCTCTAACTCTCAGACCTCCATACTCACAACCTCATGATTAACACACACTCCTTCATTCCTCTCTATGGAAATCTCCTTCCCATCTAACTTCTGGTTTTTAACTTCATATTTTATGTTCTGCTAAACCAAACACCCTCATCCAAAGTGTATGGCGCTTTATACATTCTTTAAGTGACCAAAAAAAAAAAATTAGAAATGTAGGATAGTTGTGGCCTACATGGGCCTTGAGGTTTGAACCTGCAGGCAGTCTATCAGGTTTGGTGTGACCGCTCCTAATGGTGTGGCCCATGGACTCTCTCTCTCATAGCCATGGGAACAAGGAGGTGTTCTCCTGCCAGGGAATCAAGCTGGCGGTGGACTGGTTTCTGGAGCGGGGCCATAAGGACGTGACCGTGTTCGTGCCGGCCTGGAGGAAGGAGCAGTCCCGACCCGATGCTCTCATCACAGGTAGCCACACCGCGGCCGCTACACTCACAGATAAGCTTTGTTGCGTTTGTAACGTATGCTTCATGCTTTGAACAGCAGCTTACTTTTTGGAATGTGTTCTAGAACTCCATTGCTTTCACCAGCAGTGACTGTGACATCAGCATGAGAATGTTCAGTAAAAACCCTAACCTAAACATTCTAATCACATAATTGTGACCATACACCTTAAAGGGTTAATTAAACACTTTAAGGGTGTACAGAATTGAGTGTTTCAATTCGTTCCACAGATCCAGGATGAATAACTACAGAAAAAAGTTACATTTGTATCAGCTACAAGATAATCCATAAAATAACACTAAGGGCCTGATTAACTAAGGTGATTAGGTCTTAGTAAATCCGGTCAGTAAATTAAGATTTTTGCACATGCAAAGTGACCAGTCCTTGGTATTGTTATTGGTTTTGTGTGTGCTGAAAGGTTTTGCACATGGTAACAGTCTCAGTAAAGTCTTAAGACACTGAAGTGCACTGGACGGGCCCGTAGACCGGTACAGCCCTGCAGGGCGAGGCTCAAGGAAGGCAGGGTTTCGGCTAGCTGGGACGGGAGTCTCATTCAGGTCCCCGCGAGCCTGCCCGTTAAGCCCCACATGAAGCAGACTTCCTCCGACTGGGGTCTGGCCACATGAAGCAGAATTCCTCCGACTGGGGTCTGTCCTAGCTTGGATCGCGAGCTGTCGTCAGTAGCGGCGGCTGACATCACGTGTTTCGAAGGAGAGCGCTTGCTTGCGTGCGCCCTCCTGAATTGACAGCGAAGGTTGCAGCAGTGAGCGTTGAGGAATATGATTGGGCTTTCCAAACAAATATTCCACAGAATTTACTCAAAGAGTTTAAACACACTTTCACTAACACAGATGTAATCAGATAAAAAGAATCCTAAAAGTCAGGGTGCTCAAGGCACTTATATCACCAGTTAGAATGACTGAAACTGGAGAAAGGAATGCGATCTCATTGCCTTTGCATCGACAGGTTAAAGTTTCACCGTAGTGACGTGGGAAAAAGAGATAAGTCTCAGGATGAAATTTAAAATGCATTTAATTATTAAATTTAAAATAAACAACCGCTGGAAGCAGAGTTGACATATAGCAATATTCTAAATGTAATACTTTTTCCAGGGTAAAAGATTTGAGAGGGATTGGCAACACTTCCATTAGAAATGTCTATATGTCTTTTACTCACTCAAAAACAAGGCAGGTGTGTCTAAATGTATTGGCTGGGAAAGTGTGATGGGTTTGCCTTTTGGCAGAGATTATGACAAGAATAGCCTAGAAATTTGAAATCAGACAGGCAGATCTGATGAACTGAGCAGTGAGCATAGTAAATTGCTTGGGTCTAGTTTACATTAAAAGGGGTTAACTTTAACTTTTAGGTTCCACAAATAATTAATCACTATCTACAGTTTAATAAATTCATGCTAATAGAAACAACAGTTGTTGCCTGCGTAGCAAATGTCTGTCATTAAGAAAGACTTAATCAGGCTGGCATTTTCTGATATTAAATTAAATGATCAGTTCTAGTTCAAATATTTAAAAGAATGTAATTTAATGTCATAGATTAATTAACATTTTGCATATGTGTTGCTATAAATATATGTTTGTATGGGTAACTTGTAATCCATACAGCGCCCAGTGCTTTTTGTCCACCCCAGGTTATGATAATCTATTGGTTGGTACTCGATCCGTTGTCATAAATCTTAAATTCTGCTGCAGATTAATGTGAGAATTTTCTTCTCTCCAGAGAGGGCATGTAACATTCTTTCAGCAATAAAGAAGTATGTTGTGTAATTACCAGAAATACCAGGCATAGATTTTTATTGTATAATAGAAGATTTTAAAGTCGGTGTAGTGTTAGAACGCTACGCTTGTATGTCTTTTATATCCCTGGAAAAAAACCTAAGTAAATAATATCTGTACGCATCAATCATAGCAGAGTTAACATTTCACCACGTGCTAATTTGTCAATCAAACCTAGAGACCACATTTTACTTTGACAGTGGTTCTATTATACGTGCAGTCAGAAAGTTATGACAGAGCACGGGGCCTGGTTCAAGGCATTCGTACAGCTCAAAGGTCTACCGCTGCCAAAAATAGCTGACATAAGCTTGCTCAATTTCAGAATAAAAATCAAGATACAACAGGACATTTCGGCACCTCCCCGTCTCTTAAAATGTCCACATTGCACAAGGCGCAGATCTTTAAAATATCAGGTTTTTAGATATGCTTAAGGGATTGAGTAAAGAACAATCCCCCCTCTGTGATGTGCTTACTGTACTGTATGCAACCAAGATTACCGGTCAGGAGCCAGCTGACAGCATTAGAACTGAATCTGTACCTGTGGTTAAATCGCAAATTCTGAAACACATCTAAAGTGCTTACAAAACAAAGTGCATGTAATTTGAGCAATGCAACTGATAAACGTCGACAAACGTTTCCAAGACTTGAACGTGTGATTACAGCGCGTACATTACATATTTCAGGGACTGAATTTCGACACAGAATCACATTGTTATTCACAAGCCAACTGATGACACAAGAGGTTCAATACTCAAACGTTTGCATATATACTATTGCACTTAAATCAATTACCTTCTCTGTAAACCAAAAGACTACTGTATATTGTATATACAGTAGTCTCTCCTCTTGAGATCCCTCTGATTTTATGCTGTCCTCCATGCAGACCAAGAGATCCTGAGGAGGCTGGAGAAGGAGAAGATTCTGGTGTTCACGCCGTCGCGACGCGTCCAGGGGCGCAGGGTGGTCTGCTACGACGACCGCTTCATCGTGAAGCTGGCCTACGAGTCCGACGGCATAATCGTATCCAACGACAACTACCGAGACCTGGCCAATGAGAAGCCAGAGTGGAAGAAGTTCATCGACGAGCGGCTGCTCATGTACTCCTTCGTCAACGATAAGTAAGGGAACCATTCTGTACTCTTCAGGTCTGAAAAGCACACGGCTTCATTGACCAAAACCATCACAAAGACGGGACCAAAGGTTCCCTTAAATCAAACGTTTACAGTGATATTTGTGAATCAAAGGTTTACAGTGATATCCGTGAATTAGTTAACAGTAATATGCATGAATCAAAGAGTCTGCTGAAGTCAGTTTGTTTCTTTCTGTGAATTGTACAATTGTATAGCGATACATATCCTCTCAATGGGCACCCATTCTCCAAATAATCAATAGTAATTTTATCCAGTAGTAATAATAGCACTTGCTGTAGGCACAGGAGGAGCCCTATTGCTTTGACATTTTAAGTGTGCGTCCTATTTCTGTATCCAGCTGTCAACTGGAGGCTACAGCAGTAAGACATGCTAGCCCACATGAGGTACCTCACCTCCAATCTACACAGACCTCCTATGGTGCTGCTGTGCTCACTTCTAGTGTGAAAAATTGTTACTGGCCTGGCCTGCAGACATTAGTATGAGGAATGTTCCATGCATGGGTGCAGGTGGCATAGTAATGATGAAATAGTATCAATGGCTTTGTTAGCAGGGACCTTGTAACCCAAAGGTTGCAGGTTTGATTTCCAGATAGGACGCTGGCGTTTTCTCTTGTTGAGCAAGGCAGTTGAGCAACCTGAACTGCCTCAGTACATATCAAGCTGTATAAACTGATACCACGTAAAAATGCTAAAAGCCGTGCGCGTCGCTCTGCAGAAGGGTGTCTAAATGCCAGTAATGTATCATAATGCCTCCCCAAGGTCTTTGCAACTATCTGTGATGCCCACCTGTTGATGTAGCCGTTTGACCAGCAAAGGAGGAAGAGCGTTCTCACGTCCTTCCGCGACTCTTCCTCTCGTCTGGGTCTCCCCGCCTGTCGCAGCGAGGGCTCACGGCCTCTTCTCGTCCCGCAGGTTCATGCCGCCAGACGACCCCCTGGGGCGCCACGGGCCCAGCCTGGAGAACTTCCTGAGGAAAAGGCCCGTCATCCCGGAGCACAAGAAGCAGCCCTGTCCTTACGGTGGCTACCCTCCCATTCCTGGGCCCCTCTGACTCAATAGTCCTATTCTTATAGACCTTATAACAAAATATATAGAAGACGCTTGTTGTAACTTAGTATTTTTACTACACCAACCACAATTTTATAAATATTTATATCATCGGCTCTGAAGTGTTCATCATGTGTTCTGAATGTATTTTTTTTTTGTTCCAGGAAAGAAGTGCACTTACGGGCACAAGTGTAAGTTCTACCACCCGGAGAGGGGCCCCCAGCCGCAGCGGTCCGTGGCGGACGAGCTGCGGGCCAGCGCCAAGAGCCTGGGGGAGTCGGGGCTGGTGAAGAGCCACAGCCTGCCCTCCAGCGCCCGGCCCGACCTGGGCCTGGACGCCCGGCGCGCCGCCTCCAAGCGCCAGTCCGACCCCAGCATCCGCACCTCCGCCTACAGCGACCCGGACGACCGGCTCAGCGCCAGAGCCAAGATGGAGGCGGCGCGCAAGACCCACGGCGGCCCCACCCCGACTCCTCCTCTTCCTCCTCCTCCGGCTCCACCCATCGTCTGCTACCCTCACAACCAGAGGGTGGCGCCCCCCGTGGGCGCGCCCCCACCCAAGACCCACGGGACGACCGCGCTAGGCTACCCGGAGCGGTACCCCGAGGGAGAGTCAGACCTGAGCTACTACTCCATGGTGAAGGCGTACTCGGGCCTGGGCCTGTCGGCGGGCCGCAGCCCGGACCGCCGTTTCCCCGCCGAGGCGGAGCTGCGCGTCAGCTCGGTGGCGTCGGACTGCAGCAGCGAGGGCAGCGCGAGCTGCGGCAGCAGCTCCGACTCGTACAGCGCCGGCTACAGCGAGCGCGCCTGCGTCAGCTCCCCGGACTCCCTGCTGGAGGACAACCTCAAGTGCCACCACCACCACCACCACCACCACTACCCACACAACACTGCCGGCCCCTCGCCCCAGCACCCGCACCCACACCCGCCACAGCACCCGCACCCGTCCCAGCCCCCCCACCCGCACCCACACCCGCCCCAGCACCCGCACCCCCACCCCTACGTGCTCTCCCAGCCGTTCGGCCACGGCTCTCAGAGCCTGACGCGGGTGCACGGCTTTGGGTACGAGGGCCCGTCGAACCACCACTTCAAGCATCCCCCCCTGCCCTACCTGCCCTCGCCCGTGGGCGTGCGGTCCGGCTGCCCGGGAGACTACCCGCCGCTCCCCCAGACCTCTCCCCGGTCGCAGGGCTCCCCGCTGAGCCGCGGCCTGGCGTCCTCGCGGGTGGAGAGCGCCTCGGACTCGCGGCTGTACGACCCGTCGCCCCTGCACCCCAGGAAGCTGCCCTTCTCTGGGCAGGAGCACGTGGGCAGCTGGGAGGCCTACCACCAGCACCAGCAGCAGCAGCACCCGCCGGCACAGCCCTGCCACGAGCAGTTCGCCTTCCAGACCCCGCCCGAGAGCCGGCAGCAGGCCTGGCGCCTGCCGTGGGGTCACCCGGCCTACCCCCCCGCCTACCCCGCCCCCGCCTCCCAGCAGCAGCACCAGCAGCACGAGCCCCCCTCCCTCAGCCGCTACCACGACGTGCGGGACAAGGTTTTCGTGAACCTGTGCAACATCTTCCCCGCCGAACAGGTGCGGCTCGTGATGGAGAGGAACCCGCACGTGACCGACGCCCAGCAGCTGGCTGCCGCCATCCTGGCGGAGAAGTCGCAGCCGGGCTACTGACCGGACGCACGGCGGAAGTTTCCGGGGCCGAGGCGCCCTCACACCCTCTCTCCTCTCAGCCACCGACGCGCCGACGTTTGTGCGCTGAAGGCAGGTTTGCTACAGTAGCACACTTATCGTAGTTCCAGTTCTCTGCAGGGAAACGCATAACATCAAATGCAGAATTGCCTGGGAAATGCATTTAACGTTTCCATTTTGCTGAGGAAAATAGTTGAATCCATTATTTTTTTTCTTTCAAAGAGAAAAAGCAGGGATTTTTTTTGTTAATCCAAACTTAATTTCGACTAAACTGCTGTTGAAATATTTTTGTGGTATCTTATTTTGTGCAATCCTACAGACAACAGACAACAGCACTCACCTATCAGCAGCCAGCTAGTCTTTAATGCATGCTTTGATTCTGGATCAAAGGCATGTCTTCCCAATCATACCCAGATAGTTTACTGCATTATAGTAATTTCATTTTATCCAGGTGGAAGGCTTGTAATTGCCTTTGAAGCTTGAAGTCTAAGTGTGGGCTGGTGTTTGTGTTGCTTTGGTTATATTTATTTTAATATATGTGTTTTATTATTTTATGTATTTTTTGTTGTGAAGTTTAAATGAGGAGGTACTGATTCTAAAGACATGAAATTTTGAAAGCAAATCAAATTGGAGAATATGAAAGATGGGTGTGGGCTGAGAGTGTAACAGGGTTGATGGACACTTTCATCCCAAATTAAACAAAAATGGAGCTTCAAAAAAGATGCCTAAATTTGAAGGGGGAGATGAGGAGAATAATGGATAAGCCTTCCGGTATCCCTTTGATGTCCAAATTTCACCAAACAAATCACTTAATGCAGTATAATTTAGGCAGAAAACACATTGACTCTGTATGACTGGTGTATATTTCTGATTCCAAACAAATATGAATGAAAAAGGGTTGTGGTTCTGGGTATAAATAAGAACAATCAGCAGCTCATTACAATAGAGAGCTTGTTACTGTGGTTGGAACAGAAACCAGCAAACACAGTGGTTCCCCAGGACCAGGGATGAGAAACACCCTGGTTCTGGGAGGGTCCGCAATTGCATTCCCAAACACCCCCCCCCAACTAAGTGACACCAATTTTCCCTGGTAGTCGCATCCCCCCCCCCCCGATCCCCCCCCGCCCCACCACCGCCGCCCACCCCCCACAATCGCAATCTCAATCCTACCCCAGTTTGTGATCTTTATGAAGCCTTTAAAAAAGCAAAACAAAACAACAACAAAAAACCTTTTTAACTTGATGGGGGTCCCTGGAATGCCTTTGAGCCTGGGTGGGGGTCCCTGGATCAAAACCGGCTGCAAACCCCCGGATCAAACGATAAACCCAACTCCTGAAACCTTTCAGCTCACACCCAAGCAAATCAGTACCTAATCTCACCTCAAAGTTTATTTGTATTACTTTTTTAATCTCCACAAAAACCTGACACCATTGAAAATCACAGCACGATGGTTTTTGCGGATATGCAGAATAGTATGGTTTTTTGATGCACTGTAGAGTACAAGTGAGGACATTTTATTTATATAATTTATTTTTTTCCTTATTTCGTTGTAATGTTTCTTTATGCTGTGTGTGTGTGTGATGTCTCCATCACAGTGGGAGGGGTTGGTAATGCAGTTATGTAGCAGAGCTAAAGTATAGCTAGAAAAGGCCAGAATGTTGTCAGAGGTGTAGAAATAGACACAGATGCACGGCTGCAGTGTCCGTGTATCTTAGCTTTAGTAAGGGAAGTCTCTGGTTCTGCTCTCAGGGATTTCTGATGGATGCTGTCCAAGCACTCTTTAATCTGCCCGTGTGGCTTCTTAGCCTAGTTTCCCAGCCCAACCCAGTCAAGCTCACGAAGAACTCAAAATTGCTTGCCATCCCGGTCCAGTTTTGAAACATGGATTTGTCGGAAAGGATGATTATTTTGTTACTTAATCCCAAAGAAAAAGAGCTTACATTATGAGATCTAAGGAGTCCCTTATTTTATTCCTTAATTATCCCAAACCTTTGTCTGTCACTAAATTTCATGCAGGTGAAAATATGGTAGTGTTTCTATCACAACACTTAATCTTAATCTTCTAGCTGGTGTAAAAATTACCTTACAGCTAGGCTTGTTTCACATCTCATAGTGTTCAATAGCAGTCAGTAACCAGCACAATCCTTGGGAGCCAGAGAATACCTTTATTCATTGATACAAATTGTATCTTATTAACTTAAGGAAAGATTTTTATATAAAAATGTATGGAAAATATATATACCCACAAATATATGAATTTATGCATAGTTGTTAGTCACATTTGTAACTATTAAAGAGATATTTTGGGGAACACGTTATTGTTTAATTTTAGCAAAGAGCACCAAAATTGTCAAAATGGGTTTTGGAGCAGAAAGAGCATGAAATGCATCTTCTCCTGCAAATGTATGTAAAAAAATTAAAAAAAATAAATAAATAAAGGAGGGTCGGGTACAGGGTTGCCAGCTAACCGAGAATTTACACCGTGAGATTTATTAAATACGACAAAAACTTGTGTGATCCAGCTAGGCTATGTTCACTTACTGAATCAGATAGCCCTGTATCACTCAGTGATAAAAGTTTTTTCTTTCTTTAGTGCTTTAAAATTTATGTCCACGATTGAATCATTGATAGCTATCCAATTGCAATTTGATGGCTGCAACGCATGTGCCCAAGTCACACACTTTACTTACTGTAACTTCATCAACACATTGTACAGGCTGGTCTCAGCACGTCTCCTACACCCACACCGGACGCTGAGCAGACTAAATACATATCAATCCAAAGCGGCGCATGCAAGTGCTGTAGCCTTTTAAAGAATTCTCGGTATTATTTTCGTGACTTTTGTTTAAAAGGGTTTTGTTTTTGGTTTTTTTTTTTTTTTTTTTAATTGTTTTTTTAAGGTGGCAGGAAGTACAAAACTAAAGTAGGTTGGCAGCCCTGATCGGACCATTGGAAGAATTAACAAGGGTTTTCTGTATACCTGTTAAACTCGAGAGACATTCATGTTAGTGCAGTAAATACTTCACATGCCTGGCCTATTTTGGGCAAAAGAAAATACCATATAATTAGTAGATCTGTTTGTGTTGGTGGAGATCATGCTTTATTACAAACATTTGTCCAAATAATAGATTGCTTAGGTGCAAAAATAGAAGAAACTGTTTAAATACCATACCAGTTCCCACCATACCAGTTTATACCATAGAACAATAATGTGTGCAAGTAGATTAGACGTATACGTGACATTTTTAGAAAATGTTGCAGTAAGCCGGTCCACAAGGACAGACAAACGTTAAAAGATATTTCCAGGTTTTGAAACGTGGCTGCTGTCAACAGTGGGATCCAGAGCATACGAAACGAAGAGGGAAGAGACCATTCATTCCTTTTGAAGTTTTTACATTAAGCATTGTGGCCTTTCCATTCTTGGATTTTGAGTGAGGATGTGGACTGGCCCGACCCAGAAATGCCAGAGGAAGTGAAAGGGCTGACACAGGAAGTGAAAGGGCTCACAAGCTGCCCAGAACAGGATGTCCGAGCACCTTTTGAAATGAAGAGCCTTCTCTCTGGCCGCGGAACACCGTGTGTTGCCACGGGCGGAGACGTGGGTATATAAGAGTAAATGCTTCTTCTTAGCATTGTGCTTATTGACACATCCCATAATAATCTGAACCATGTTCAGCAAACTATTACTCACATTCTTTTTTTCTCCATTTTTGTAACTTGTTGGAAATGTGTAAATTCCGGTAACAGCTTGATGCTGTGAACATGGCTTGGCTGAATTTTTGTATTTTAAATTTGTTGATTTTCTACCTTTCCAACCCAACCCTACAGCTGTGACAAGTGTAGAGTTTTCATGTCATTGTAATGTATACACCTTTTGAAGTGATTTATGACAATTTTATATAAGGTGAGGTAATTTCATTGCAATTACTTCACCATTAAGATGACGTTTTTCATGACAATTTTCGATGTTTTCCCTTATGTGCAGTATTACAAAGGTTTGCTACAGTATTATATTTCAAAAAAAAATGTACGCTATTTTTTTAAATAAAAGAACAATATAGGGAATCAGTTTTTGTAGACCAAAGCCACAGGCAGAATGGAAAACAAAAGGGACTAAAGTATTTTAGGACGCATCAGGAATTGTTAAAATACTAGACGGTACACACCTCAGACTGTGGGCATTACAACTTTTAAAAAATTATACAGCATTACATTTTGAACATTTTTAGCTTTCCCCAAACCCTTCAATGACAAACGAGAAATGACATTGTTATTACCATTTCTAAAAGTGGAAGTACTTGGATTTAGAGGTTTTGAAATTGAGTTTTCTTCTCATTCACAGGAAAACATCTGAAGGAACGATCCATTACCAGAGTGCAGATAGGCTAGTGCAGTGCATTTATACGTTCCTGCAGCTCTGTACATGCAGTTATTTTCGTTCACATCGCCCAAGCCAATTATGTACATCAGCAATTATGTGAAAATCAGTATTCCATATGATCTAAGCGAATTGCGACCTGATGGCTGCTCTTAGCTTAGACAGCCAGCTCATCTGCAATGAAACTCATCTGAAGAATTAATTTTCACATTCAGTTAAACAAGCAGCAGCAAGATCAAAGCTAAAGCACTGGCCTGGTTAAGCCTTAGAGTCCCAGACAGGAGAAACACACAGAAGTTTCACCAGCAGGGTGTGAAATTAGCACCCGCCACCAGCCACCAAATGCTGGCAAAATTTTGATTGTGGCTGCTGAGATTTTCTAAACTAACTTTGCCAGGTAACCCTGCAGCAACAGGTTGTGCCATATTGTAAAAGGTAATGTGGCTGGTAAAATGTTTAAAATGGCTGGCGAGTTCTTAAAATCCACAGGTCCCACTGGCCAGTGGGTGGGGAAAAAAAGCTAATTTCATGCCCTGCTAACCAATCAGACCGCATTGCTTTAACTTTATCCACAGACGAACGAAATGCATCTGACTTCAATGTTTCGATAACAGAAGGTAACTACACTGGGTTCTTTTTACAACGTTCTGATGAAATGGCACAGTGTACTTTAATGCATTGGGGTGTTTCTGTAAAGAAAAGCAGGATAAATGTGATGTGCTTTGGACCGTTCAAAATAAAACAAATTTACCTTTTCTTTTGGTCTCTATTATTTTTATATTCCTCAGTTCAGAGTCATATTGGAAGCAACAATACCAACCAAAATGTCATGCTGGCTATGGGAGCCAAAGACTCAGGTTGTTTAATTTCAGGAGATGCACTTAGAGACAGAAAAACACATGGGGCCCAATATGAAGGCCAGTAAAAGACTGAGGTATCCGCCATTTCTGAATGTGACCAGCAGGGAAAGCGTGAAACCGGAAGCCATGCTCAGCTCAGTGCACTACTTTTACAAAACGTTCAATATAAAAAAAGAATTCAAAACCAACTGGATATTCATTTCGTGTTTATTGTTAACCAATGGATGCTTTTCAAAATAGTTTCTATTGATTTTATGTTACAACAGTGCAGCAATATTGGGGAAGGGGAGGGGAGGTCAGGGCAGGGAACCATTTAAAACTATTTAGTGTTCTATCCTACCTTCAGCACCTTCACTCCCCATAGAGTGAAAAAAAAAAAAGGAAAATTAAACAGCAAATGAAAACATGTTCTCTGCTTTTGTAGAAAATGGCTTTTCATTAAGTTTCATTGTGCAATTATTCTCATACACTGTAAAGCCTGATTTATACTTCATTGCAAGACCCTTGCATGACAAAAATGATGTATTTTCAACGGAAAAAAGTGTCGCACACCTCTAGAATTTTGTTGTGTTGCAGAACTTCATGCTTTGTCGTGCAGTGCTGATTGGACAGCCAGATGGAACACTAAAATTTATTGTCATGGATATGTGTTATTGGTTATTTCACAGAGTGCTGCCATATTTTCTGAAATGTAATGTAAAACTATCAAACAAACTGTCAGGAGTTTGGTGTTTGGTGGACAACAGAACCCCCATCGGAGGCCTTCGCAGAAGTATAAATGCAAAACGTCATGCAACACTTTCACTTCTGTCGCACAACACTTGTATAAATCAGGCTTTAGACAGAAAAAACACAAACAGAAAGGATCGTGGACAGTAAATAACAGCCGATTCCAGCACTGAAAGCTCAACAGGTCCAGTTCAATTAATCCACACAGCCGCCGGGCCATAATGGACGTTGTTCCAGTAGTGCTGCACCACTGAGAAATTTCACCTGGTTTATTTACACCAGTGGTTTCCAAACTTTTTTTCTGACAGGCGCACCCCTTGGTAAAAGAAATTTTTTTTAACCCCCCCGCCCGCCTGACAACTTTGGTTCTGCTTGAATGCAATTTTCATTTTGTTTTCTAATGGAATTTTTTTTTCCCTTCAATCGTCACTGTGCCACCCCTGCTTTCTCTCTGCCCCCCCCCCCCACCCTCCATTTTGAGAACCACTGGTGTACAGAGACATTTGTATGAGGGAGACACATTATTTTAAGCGCGCATTAATTTCACTGCTGAGTTAATGTAATATAAGATGGATAGGAACATATGACATTATGAGTTTTATCAGACAGACCCAGTCTCAAAATGTGGGCTTTTACATTAATCTCTATCCTGTGGGAAACAAGGTCTTCATTTTCTGCCATATTATTACTTTAAAAAGCCATTGGCTGCTGCTTGAGTATTTACATATAGAATATTTCTGCACACAGAATGTTCGGCTTTTTTATAGGAAAATCAACCATTTGAAAGCACATTTGACTTGTTAGGGCAATTACAACCTGTGCAACAGATATCTGCTTAAAGGTCAAACTGAGATCTACGGCTCAGATGTGTTCAGTCACGGACACTTCAACCCAAGCGCCCCTGCAAGCAGACTCCGACACGCGGAATGCGTCAGACGGACAGATTCTCCTCACACGAAAGCTGTAGCGTAAAGGTCACAGAAATCACGCTGCAATTACAGAAGAAGGCCAAATGCAAAAGATACTGCCGAAAGGGCCGGGGGGGTGCATCGCAGGCCCAGGCACATTCCGAGGGTGTGGGCAGGACCAGCCACACCCTGCCCCGCTGCATCCCACCAGGAGAAAGCGGAACGTGAACAAACGTTCTCCTGTCGGCCCTCCCCGGGGTTTCAAACCCTGCATCGCATCGCTAGCGGGTTGGGTAGGATTAGGGTAATCCATCACCGTGCGCGCTGACAATTGACAGGGGGTGGGGTTTGGGGGCGGCAACACCTGAGGAATTGCATTGGATGCCCCCTCGTGCATACGTACACACAGATCTAATGTAGTAGACACCACCTTGCGCACACACACACATACACACACATGTCTAACACAGTAGAAACCCCCTTGCACACATACATACTCGCACGTGTAGGTCTAATGCTGTAGACACATCCTTGCACACACACACACACACACACAAACACACACACAGGTCTAATGCAGTAGCCGCTATCCGCTTCATGTACTGTAACAGAGGGTAATCACTGAGGGACTGGTTTACTAAGGCCTTTAGCACTTAGCACATGCTAAACTAATAACACAGCCAATGATTGGTACAAAACAAATACCATGACCAATTATTGGTCATGTTGTAGGATTAGCATGTGCAGAAATCAGGCCCTGAGCCTCTTCCACACACAAAGATCTTCCTGCATCGAGTATTGTTTCAAAAACACCCCAAAATATCACGGCTGAGAAAATTCCACCAGGAGAGGTGTGTTGCTGAAGAAAATGTTCACTTCTAGACTCTATGCCTCCACTGATGTGATCCGTACAGCAACACCACAGCTGTGCTCGAGCTGCAGCTAATAGGGGGTGAAAAAATGGGAGTGAAAAAATGACACACCCACATTGCTCTACAAAATACAGCTTTTCATATCAACACTGAACTCTGATACCACGCTGCTTTAGTATAAATAAAAATATATTTGTACTTCATATTGTTTATACAAAAATGTATAACATTTATACAATTTAGTCCATCAAAGTTGGGTTTTTGTTTATTAGAAAGTATCAAAGCAAGTCTTCCACCCGTATTCTAACGCAATACTGAGAGCTCGCTGTTTGTCTCTTGGACTTAGCCCCAGAAAAGCTGAACCGCCTCCAAACCTGCAAACGCCCACAGAAAGTGCAAGAGTGCACCTCAGACATGTATCTGAGTTCAACAACAGCCGCTACAGCCTGGTAGAATTAGGATAACAACCAAATACTGATGACACAACCAAGCTTGCTGAAGAGATAAGTTAATATTGGTAAAATAGATACAAATAGGTATTTACACAATCTTCCTAATCTACAAACAGAGGGAGATAGGAGAACAGGGAATTTATATAGTGTTTGATTGGCCAGTCATCTGTTAACAATAGTGAGGTAGTGAGCTGTCTTCCTCTAAGGACTGATGTTTTCATACGCTCTCCAGCCAAAAATAAAAATACCCTATGCATCCCCCACATACACAGGCATGTACACACACATACAAGCATGCTCATGCACAGACATACAGGCAGACACATATGAACATGCACACTACATGTGTACAGTCTGTCCCTGTCCGCTGAGTCAGACCCCTGTCCAATCAGATAGGGGTGCCACCCTTTAGACAGACCAATAGGGAGGGAGACTGACAGAGCTGGTCATCCCCTGGCACAAACTCCATACACAGACCCTTCGTGAGCAAACAGGCAAAGAAAGCCATCTACGATGACCATGAAACTTGGGGCACACAATCATACTGTAGGACGGGCAGAGGGAAGTCAAATCTGAGTGGAAACTAACATAACATAAAACATAAAATAACATAATAACAAGAACAGGCCATTCAGCCCAACAATGCTTGCCATTTTCCCAACAAAAACTACGCTGACCATGATCTGGCTTTCAGTCATATGCTCACATCCTGCCACGGCACGGCTGTGACGGCTAGGTATTTGGTATCGGGGTATTTGGTATTTGGGTACTTGGTATTTGGGCATTTATTATTTCAGCATTTAATATTTGGGTATTTGATAATTGGGTATTTCAAATTTCGTTATTTGGTACTTGGACATTCAGGTATTTCATATTTTGGTATTTGGTATTTGAATTATATTTGAATGGTATTTGATGATAAACTGTGATGGAGGTGTGTGAAGAGCAGCTAATGTCACACTCTATTTTTCATTCATAAAGGACCATATTTTCCATTTTCCTGTACCCAACATATTCATGTTTTTCTCCTGGCCCTCACGCAGTAACTGAAGACATGTTCAAACTCGAAACCCTACAGAAACAACTGAGCTGACACTGGTGTTGAAGTGACAACAGTTACAGAATCACTGAAAGGAAACTAAACCAGGCAGAAAGCGGGATATGGGAAACCAAACTAAAATATATTAAATAAGACAAGATTAGAAAACAGAATCTATTAAAAAAGATGCACATTTTTTTCAAATGAAGACATACAAGTTTGCTAGCAATGTTAAAAAGTAATAAATGGCCATTGTTCATTTTCAGTATCGCAGCAGATGAGCTAAATTATCCTTTGCTATACAATAAAAAATGTCCATACAAACCGGATATGCTTGCTTGCTCTTGATTGGACAATTCCAAGTAGAGTTAGGTGGGGCTCTACAAATGGCCTGACTGGCTGACCAGTAGAGGAAAGAACTTTGGCAAGACATGGGGGCAGAGGGGGTTGTGGGGAATGACCCCTGTCCCTACAGCCTCTCCAGGGCTCTGGGGAGGCGGGGGGCGGGGTCTGTACACGGGACAGCACGCCCCTCACATGGACTCAAACTCATCGATTCGCTGTTTGGTGTTGCCCTGGCGGATCTGACGGAGGGTCTTGTACTTGTCCCGCCCCGCCTTCACGTTCTCCGCGTGGAGCACGTCGTTCTGCGTCTTCTTGGTGTCGTCCCGCGCCTTGGCGAGCTCTGAGCTCAGCGCCTGCAACAGGACGGCAAAGAGTGGAATGAGTACACAGGCAAGGGTAGCGGGGAGGACTAAATACGCAGCCGCCGCGTGACAGCAATGTGGTTACAAGTCAACCGCAGCAGGGCGTGGGCCCCGTTCAGCTGTGCGGGTAGAAGCAGAGGAGTAAGATTTGCACTGTCATCGTCTTCACTGAAGCAATGGACCGTGACACTGGTTCAATAGCTTCATCAGCAGCCATGGAGACACAGGAATACACTTGTATAATGAATGGTTCCAGAGATGGGAGAAAAAACAAGACCGTAATCTTCATGTTTTAGAACAGGGGTATTTTGCATTTTCATTTCCAAGCCAACGCAGGTTAAGACAGGAGAGAGGGGGGCAGTAGGGCTACCTAGCAACTAACATTTGTGCAGCAAGTCAATAGCACTGAGCACAAAAAACTGTGGTTGACAGAGCCACCCATATAGGTGGAATTTTGGTTGTTAATCGTAGCTGTTAAATGAAACGTTTTGTACGCGTTTTAAACTAAATAGACATATATCTCTGAGCTAGCCATTATTAACGCTAATAGCTATCTAGCTATGGATATCTTGTTTGTCATCTCAAATCAAATCAATTTTATTTGTAAAGCGTTTAAAAAAAAAAAAGAAAAACGGTCACAAAGATGCTTTACAGAGTAGCAGAAAAATAGCATGAAAACAGCAACAGAGCAAAGCCCAGGCCCTATGACAGACGCAGGATGGGGCGGGGCGGGGGGATTTGGCGGGGGCGGAGCACCTGCAGCTGCTGTTGCACGCGCTCGTTCTTCTGCGTCTCGGTCAGACGCTCCTCCTCGCGCCGGAGGTCCGCCGCTCCGTCGCTGGACAGGTCGGCGCTGGCCTCGGCGCTGTTCTCGTCCTGCTCGTCGTGCTCGTTCTCAGCCGGCCCGACGCCACCGCCGCCGCCGCCGCCGCCCGCGAGGGGGCCCGGGGGGGCGCTCACCACCGTCCGCAACTCCTCCTTGGTCCTCTCCAGGTCCCCCTGCGCCGTCAGAGCCTGGGGGCGGGGCGCAGGGTAGCTCGGTGAACTCCATGTCACACAGAAAACACCCTTTTTCACACAACGCCACGCACACTATGATCTGGCTCTCAGTCACATACTGAGCTCATACCCTGCCACGGCTGTGGCCTGAGTTTGGGTATTTGGGTGATATGATATTTTATATGCGGGTATTTGGTATTTGGTTATTTGGGCATTTGATATCTGGGTATTTGGTTATTTGGGCATTTGATATCTGGGTATTTGGTTATTTGGGCATTTGATATCTGGGTATTTGGTGTTTGAATCAAATGAAAATTGATGATAAATCATGATGGTGGTGTGTGAACAGCAGCTAATGTCACATTCTAATTTCCATTCATTAAGAACCATATTCTTCCATTTCTTTCTCCCAGCATACATCTTACTTGTACTGGCACTGAAAAACCACCTATCCTCCCTAGATCTTCATGTCAAATAAATGTAACCATGGAGACGCAGGCGGAGAGGAGATGAGCATTACTTTGTGCTGCCATTCTGAGGCTTCCTGCTCCTTCTTCCTTTTGGCCTCCTCCAGGAGCGCGATTTTGGCGGTGAATTCTCCCAGCTCGGCTGCCTGCAAAGCAAGACTCGGCCCTTAAACTCAGGAGAAAGAGCCGTAATGGTGACACAAACACACGCATCATATTTAGTGGATTTAGTGTTTATTCAGTGCATTTATAGTGCAGTGTTTATTTAGTGTAGTGTATTTAGTATTTAGTAGATTTACTGTATAATGTACACTGCACATTTGGTGTAGCAGTGTAGTATAACGCCTAAGGAACTGGTCTTGTAACCTAAAGGTATGACACTGCCATTGTACCCTTCAGTATAAACAGATTCAAAGTAAAAAGTTGTGTACGTTGCTCTGGATAAGAGCGTCTTCTAAATGCTTGTAATATGACAAGATAGGATATTTGCCCTGGCAGACTGTGCAGTGCCACCAAGTCAAAAACCATCAAATACACGCGCTACAGGCAATCAACCATAGAACCCAATACCACTGCAGCCTGGAATTAATTACTAAATTGTAATTACTAAAAGTTTAACTGAAAATCAGTAACAGTGATTATTTTTAATTTGGTCCATCTAAACTACCATTACCACCACTACCACTCCTAATAATAATAATAATAATAATAATAATAATAATAATAATAATAATGGATTACATTTACAAGGCCTTTCATCTCAGGATGCCACTGTTTAATAGCAAAGGTGTTATCAGATGCATGTATCAGACAGTTTTTCACATATCATTACTCATTCATCAACTGCATGGGATGATCTCCTATCTATTTAAGAGCACTGCTAACAGACAAGTAAGCATTAGCAAGCAGTCAAGCCACAAAGTATTATGTTTTTTTTGGCAGAACCTATCTGACAATTATAGAACAGCATTCATATCTGCTCAAAAATGAACATGTGGAAACACGTAGGTTAATCATTACATTACATTACATTACATTACATTACAGGCATTTGGCAGACGGTCTTGTCCAGAGCAACGTACAACAAAGTGTATAACCATAACCAGGAACAAGTGTGTTGAAAACCAAGTGCAGGGAACGACTGCATAGTTCAACTTGGACCCTGTAGGTTAATCTGACCAACAGAAATAAAAGCAAATAAATAAACAACTCTTATATGTAAAGCACTCCAAAGAGACCTGAACTGTTCTCAGCTTTCAAAGCAATTATAATTATTCTCATCATCATAAACATTATTATTATTATTACCTGATTGGCCCAACTTCTAAAATGACAAGGGTGCATTGAGGTGTAAAATAGGAATCTCCAGAGTTGGGCTGGGAAGACAGCACCCAGTGGACTGGGAAAGAGTGGCCTGTCGGCCATAAATACTCCTGCTGAAATCTCTCCTGTGCAGAACACTCTGAAAACCGTTTCCTTCTGGTGGTTGTTACTACTGCACCAAGCTAATACATATAACAATTAGAATAATGTGTCAATAATGTATGAATGACTACAAAAATATTTTTGTCCCCTACAATGCTGGAATACACTGCTGTATATTGATATAAAACATAAATTTCAGAAAAGATATTGCACCAATGTGTAACAAAATGGAAAATATATGATTTACGGCCACTTTCAGATTTTCTGATTCTGACTCTGACTAATATTCTAAAAATAAACTTCTGTGCACATAATTACACAAAAATTCAGTGCATTCCATTTCTGGAAGGATTAAACATCAAATTTAAATACTGGTCTGTATGTGTGAAGGCTGATGGCAGCACTGCTATAGGTATCTGTGTAGTGGTAAATGTGTTGGTACCTGTATTAGTAAGTGTATTGGTACCTGTATTGGTAAATGTATTGGTACCTGTATTGGTAAGTGTAATTGGTGCCTGTATTGGTAAGTGTATTGGTACCTGTATTGGTAAGTGTAATTGGTGCCTGTATTGGTAAGTGTATTGGTACCTGTATTGGTAAGTGTATTGGTGCCTGTATTGGTAAGTGTAATTGGTGCCTGTATTGGTAAGTGTATTGGTGCCTGTATTGGTAAGTGTATTGGTGCCTGTATTGGTAAGTGTATTGGTGCCTGTATTGGTAAGTGTATTGGTACCTGTATTGGTAAGTGTATTGGTGCCTGTATTGGTAAGTGTATTGGTACCTGTATTGGTAAGTGTTATGGGCTGTATTGGATTAAGTGATGGTGACTGTATAGTAAGGTAACTGTATTGGTAATTGTATTGGTACCTGTATTGGTAAGTGTATTGGTGCCTGTATTGGTAAGTGTATTGGTACCTGTATTGGTAAGTGTATTAGTAAGCATTTTAGTACTGGAAGTTCAACAGAGCACATTCTCCAAGTGGATGGGAGTCTAAGCTAAAGGAATTACAGCGCTCTCTCTACACACCTGTGCACACACACGGCCACAGACAACACACACGCGTGCGCACATACGTGCACACACATGCAGACACATGCACATACTGTATGTGCACACACACACACAGGCAAGCACACACAGACACACACACACACGTACGCACGCACACACAGATACACACAGACACACACACACACACACCAGTTGCTCCTGGTTCTTCATCTGGTCAGCGGCCTGCTTAGCCAGCTCAGCCTTGGCCTCCTCTGCGGCCCGACGCTCCCTCTCCAGCCTCTCCACCTCCTCCTCGGACCTCCTCCTCTCCCGCTCCAACTCCAGGGCCTTGCGTGTCTGCTCCTCCAGCTCTGTCATAAGAGCACATACTGGGGTCATAAGGGCACACATAGGGGTCCTGCCTACAGTCATAACGGTGCACACTGGGGTTATAAGGGTGCACACTGGGGTTATAAGAGCACATACTGGGGCTATAAGGACACACACTGGGGTCATAAGGACACATACTGGGGTTATAAGGGCACACACTGGGGTTATAAGGGTGCACACTGGGGTTATAAGAGCACATACTGGGGTTATAAAGACACACACAGGGGTTATAAGGACACACACTGGGGTCATAAGGGTGCACACTGGGGTCATAAGGGCGCACACTGGGGTTATAAGGGCACACACTAGGGTAACAAGGGCACAAACTGTGGTCATATGTGCCGACTGTGGCCACCAGTCCTGCAGGACTACACACAGTCCCTGGGCCCGTGTCAGATCCCAACACCCATGATGACCCCCATTCCTGGTCAGGCAACGCAAGCAGACGAGTACCTCTCTGTGCCCTTAGTGTCTGTTCCTCTATCTGTCTCAATCGCTCGATCAACTCGTCCTTCTCTCGTTCTATCCTCTCCTTCTCTTTCTCTGCGTACTCTCGTCTCTTCTTCTCGTTCTCCAGCTGCGCCCTGGGAAGTGGAGAAACGGCGGAATTAACAAAGCACAGGAAATTACCCAGCATGCAGTGCTACACAGCTCCACAGAGCGAGTGTACTTACAGGTGCAGACTTTGGGACAATCACAGTGGAACGAGGCAGACAACCCACATAGAAAGATTGTGATTCTACACTGAAAAATGATGTTTTCAGAGGACATATTACTGCACTACAGGGCTGGCCTGAATACTGCCCACTCATTCATGAGGACAGTCCACAGCTCTGCTGTCTTGCCTTCATTCATCTGAACAATGTAAGTTTCTCAATAGTCCACTGCCCCCTGCTGGTTAGGCCTACACATGTTGTGCCCAGAGAACAAAAACCCTACTGTACTGCACTCACTAAAAATCATTATATTCCATAAAACTCCTCATACGAATGAGGTTGGAGACAATAGATTCTCACAAGTTGGGAGATATTCCAGGAAGTTACTACATGAAGTAACAGGAAATTTCAGTGGTCACCATAGCTTATGTGAGGTCCACCAAAAAATCTGTCATTTTTAATCAAATAGATAATGCATAATGCAATTTTTTCAGGAAGCAGGAAACACTTTTTGACATGCACAGTCTTAACCATTTGAAGACTATGTTTTTTGTAATATTTTTTTTTCTCCAAAACTCTGGGTCTGTTCTAGAACTCCATTGCAATCAGTTACCAACAGTGATTGTTACATCAGCATTAGAACGTTCAGTAAAGAACATTCCAATTACATGTCTGTGATGTCACACTTTAAGGGGTTAAAGCCAGCCTATGGTGCGGCGGGCACCATGCAGCAGAGCCCAGTACCTCTCCAGCTGCTTCTGGTGCTTCTCCTCCCGGGCCTGAGCCTTCATCTGCTGCACCTCGATGGTGTCGGGCTTCCTCCTCCTCATGTACAGCTCGTGGTTCCCCATGCACAGGGCCAGGATGCGCTTGTTAATCCGCAAGCGCGGCGCGTAGAACACAAAGTCCTGCAGGGGGCAGAGCGGAGGCTTCTGATATTAAGATACATTTTTAATGTCACATTCAACCATTCCAGAGATTCTACCATAATCATACCCACTCCCCACAAATGGCTCTTACAACAGCAGGCATTATGACAGCGCAGGCATTATTTTTACTAACATCCAAAGCTGCTCTGAGCTACAGTATGGCAGAATTATTTTAAGTATCAATTAAATAAAATCCCGCCATTTCTGGAGTAAACCCTCTTCCATTCTCGCATCCAGAGCTAGTTCTATGAGCCTTTTTCCGTTCGAGTCACTGTCAATCAACCACAGCATTGAGAATTAAAGCAAACGTATTTCAAAAATGAACAGAATGATACATGAAAAAAACTTTTTTGCATTGAAAAAAGTGCAAGTAGTAAAGATATTGTGAGATGACTACATGTGTTCTGGAGTCTTTACCCTCCACAACTGACAGAGGATGTTAAAGAGATTGGAAGTGCCTACATGTTGCAGCAAAGCACTCTGCACTTTTGGGAAACATTGGAAGTCTCTCTATTAAAATCTAAATTGTGGTACAAACCCATTCATTAAAGTAATAGGTGGAAACATTCAACCAGGGCATACACATTAGAAAGGACTGAAATTATAATTTGTGTAAGATTGCGTAAACATTTTAAGGTCCTTGTATGGAATATTGTATAGAATATTTCAGAACAGTATATCCACTCTCAAGAGGGTAGGTGTAAATTCTGTAAAGACTTACTGGAGCTTTCTTGTCAATGGGCTTGATGACAAACTTCTTGTCGTTAAAAGAAATGTTTCGGATCTCACTCCAGGGAAACCCAATCTTTGGCGTCAATCTGCATGAGAAACCATTTCATGTGAAAGTCAGACAAGCCAGCAGTCAGAGGAGGAATACTTTCAAAAATGGAATAAGGCCTAACATTTGATAAGGGCAAGAAGATGGAGCAGCCAGCAGAGGGCAGCAAAGTGTCAGTAAGTCCTGGAACACTACCTTCTGCAAGCATCCAATTCTTATTTATTTATTTCATTATTTGGCAAGTAAAGTTAAATTCAAAATTTGGACAAGGAAAATGTTTGTTGTTTTGGCCCTGTACCCCAGTAAACTGGATTTTAAATGAAACAATAAATCTTTGGTAAAAGTGCAGACTGTCAGCTTTAATATGAGGGTATTTACATCCATTAGGGTGATCTGTGTAGGAATTACAAACCATTTATAAACCATTTTATGTACAGCCACCATTTGGCAGTTGGCTGCTCAGCCGATTCTTGGCCAGCTGTATGTCTTTGCATCATTAGTTAATGCAAAAGCAAGCTAACAAAAAGTATAGAGACATATGGAGTCCTCCATATTTAATTGTCCAGTTGTTTTTTAAATTTACTGAATACTGCCTCTTAACAAAACCCACTGATGTACTAATCCCAATTAAATATCTTCTGGTCATATGCATTCATCCATATTAAGTAGCCTGTTCTGAAACCAAGCAATCCAGACCCTCCAACGGGTTGCCACCCCACATCCACAGCCGATGCTATAGCGGGTACATACTTACGCACACAGAATAAACAACGGACGGCCCTGTCATACACCATTTCACAAACTGAGAAATTCTCAGAACCCCAAAACTCCAGCTGCTTAGTCAAGTACAGGACACACACACACACACAGGCCTGGAACACTCTGGAATGAGTGTGAAAACCTGTGCATTCATCCATAGAAATTTACAAGGCAAAATACTCAGAAGAATGACAAAACAGTCCGTGACAAACTGAATGAATAGCAAGTTGGAAACCAGTGCCAAAATGCACACATAGAACAGCATGTACTTCTACTACAGAACAGAGGGGGCTGACAAAATTATAGGAAGCCATGTACACCTGTGTGTAGGACAGGTGCTGTTATATAAAACGTTCAGTTGCTGAGCGCTAATAAAATAATTGCCACCAGAATTGCAGCTTTAAGCTGTGACAGGCCACAAATCAGGCAATATCTAACTTGATCATCAACTGCACAGTAAACCTTGATGGCTCAGCCTATAAAAAGAGGCGGTTACAGGTCAGTGAGGGCAGTAGACGGTGAATGATACACGGGGGACAGCGTGCTATCAAAACGCATTTAATGGAAATGCTTCTAGCCCCCTAGTTGCACAGCGCAGTGCTACTGCGCGCCCCTCAGAGAACCTGACCCAAGACCTGCAGGCTGTTGTTTCTGCCCAGTCAACTTTATCTTTCTTTTTTTTCCCCCCCTGAGCAGATGTCTTTCAGCATGGCAACCATCAAAACAGCCCATTACCTTCCCCTGTCTCGCACCGTCGAGCTTATCTTTAACTACCCACACCGGGCCGACCGGTGGAGAATGGGCTCCCCCCCTCTACATCCAGGTCTCTCCTCAGTTTTCTTATCACTGAAAATTGTTTTTTCTCGCCGCTGTTTGAGTGTTTCCCATCAGGGAGTTTTTTTTAAACTTCACTCGTTGGATATTTTGCGGTTCAGGCTCGTTGTCGAGTACTTTTTCCAACTTCCTGTTTTTTCTGTAATGCGCCTGTGAAAGTATCAGTAGAAAGTGCTGTACAAATAAAATTAAACAGAACTGAATATAATCCACTTCAACTTGTTGATATTTGTGGAAGGGAAACATGTTGGGTTCAATGACTGGACACTGCAGCTTTTCCTTTATAAAGGCCACGCTAGCACAAATTCCAGATGTGGGGATGTTGACAGGTTTAACCTTTTAAGGTGTAAGACGACAGACATGTGATTAGAATGTTCTTGACTGAACATTCTAATGCTGATGTAACAATCATTACTGGCAACTGAAAGCGATGCAGCTCTAGAACACTGACTTTGAAGTTTGAGAAAACATTCCAAAAAGCCTACTCTTCAAAGGGTTAAAGCTCACTCACTTGTCGTCGTGCTCGTAGATGTTGAGCCCCAGTGCATCCACTCCAAGCCAGAGCTCTGTTCCCTTCTTGTTCTTGATCTCAAAGTAGTTGACGCCGTACATCTCCAGGTCCTGTGCTATCTTCAGGTACTCCATCATCGAGTCCTCTCTGCCCCAGCAAGCAACAGGAATGTTTTAGCAGTCATTCCAGCAGCACATTCCAAGATACTGCTAAGAGTGAGGCTGTTTTACCATGAGGCAGAATCATTATAACATGCTGTGAACTCAGAAATTACACACACACGTACAGACACACACACACACACACACACACACACACGCACGCACACACACACAAACATGCACACACACACACACACACGTAAAACATACACATGTGCAAACACAAACACACGCATGCAAACATGCACATACACACACACACACACACACGAATGTAAAACATACATATGCGCAAACACGCACGCACGCCTGCACGCACGCGCACGCACACACACACACACACACACACACACGCACCTCAGCATGCCCCTATGCTCCTCATGCCAGGCTTGGATCCTCTCCTCCCACTGCTCCTTGGTGAGTTTGTGCTGCTCCAGAACCCTGAGGATCAGAGCCAGAGGTACCGTCACACAAACAGAACCTTGCACAATAGCTGGTCCACCCTTTGTTGATAGAACAACCTCCACTCTTCTGGGAAGGCTTCATACTAGATGTTGGAGCATTGCTGCAGGGATTTGTTTCCATTCAGCCAGAAGTGCATTATTGATCCAAAAAATGTTGGATGGGGTTGAGGTCAGGTCTCTGTGCAGGCCAGTCAAGTTCTTCCACACCGTTCTCGACAAAAACAATTTCATATGGACCTTGCTGTGTGCCCGGTGGCATTGTCATGCTGAAACAGGAAAGGGCCTTCCCCAAACTGTTGGGGAAGCACAGAATCCTCTAGAATGTGATTGCATGCTATACCATTAAGATTTGCCTCCGATGGAACAGCCCCAGACCAAGGGTGTTCAGATACCTTTGGTCATATAGTGTGTTTACAGAATACAACCAGAGATCTAACAGAACAGAAGGTGAAAAAAAACCCTAAACAAGCTAAGGTTATTTCTCCCAGAGCAGACATAATTAACAGGGTAATGCACTGGAAGCTCGTAAAAAGGCTGAGAGGATATTTAATTAGACATTTGATGGTTACTGCTGCTGTCACAAAGTAGCTGATGTCACTTTCCCTCACCAGATGCTCCTCAGGATAGGAAGTGACCCTCAGGAGCCACAGACCGTAGCTAAAGTCACCCAGTACACCAAGCACAGCGCACACTAATGGCACTGATCCAACTCAGAAAGCCACAACCACAGTCCTCTCATGAAATATGTCAGACAGAGAACAATGTCACCTGATGGACATCCAGGGTGGAACAACAGACTGGTTGTGGGTGTGTGTGTACAGTATGTGAGTGTGTGTGTGTGGATGTGTATGTGTACATGCGTGGATGTGTGTGCACATTTGGGTGTGTGTGTGTTTGCGCATGTGTGTATATTCATGCGCATGTCTGTGTGTATGCGTGTCTGTATGCGTGTGTGTACACAAGCGCGTTTGTGTGTACGCATTTCTAGGCTAGCGCTGGTCTCTCTCACCTCTGGGGCAGCAGCCGGTCATTGGCCAGGTAGCCGGCCCGGTGGATCTCCCGGCTGTAATCGGCGTACTTGGCCTGGACAGAGTAGGAGGCCAGCAGCACGGCCGTCTCAGGGGGGCAGTAGTTCTCGTCGTTCAGAATGGACTCCTTCACCTGCCGTGGAGACCAGGACAGAGAGGCGACATTACAGCGCCGTACACTGAGAGCCGCTCTGTGAGGAGCCTCCAGGGAGGAGAATCAGCCGGAGAAAAAAAAGCCCATTCATTTCAGCAACCTCCCGAAAGACTGCACATACCACATCCTACAGTTAAACAGTTATAGAGGTACAGTTAGCTGTGTGCAGGTGGAGATATAAGACCTATTGTGAAAGTTTACAACTTTCTTGAATATGAAAATCCTATATTATGAACTTGTGGATGATGTGTGGGAAGTTTTAATAATCTGGGGATGCTTTCATTTATGATGTACAGTTTACTTACTTCTTTTTGTATGGCTTTTCTTTTTTATAGAAATATTGCTTTTTATTCAAGCTACAGTATAAGCAAATGATAAAACAAAAGCTCTTTTCATAGCCTGGCCCAACTTAAAAGATAACATATACTTTATTGTACCCTGTGGGGTAATTAGTCCTCTGCAATGACCTTAGGAGCAGAGGGCAGCCACAGCGCAGTGCCCGAAGGCCAACAGTTCTGAGGCCAGTGCCTTGGTCAAAGGCAATGGCAGGAGTATACCTATACCAGTCTTTTGGCTTGACAGAAATGAAAGGACAGAGACACTCCCCCATTTTTTGGGCTGGCAGGGTAAAGTCATAGTCGCACCAGTCTGGTGTGTTCAGGCCCCTGGCCAACCCCCCTCACCTGCAGGAAGAAGAGGCGCTGGGTGATCTCCTGGATCAGCTCCTCCGAAACGTCCTCTGGGTAGAACTTGGCCCGGAACTTAAACTGGAGCGGGTTCTCCTTCTTCACATCCTGCTGGGTCACCTGGGGAGAGAAGTGTGGATGAAAAACCTGATGTTCAAGTGCAAAGACCTCAGGCAGTCTGTTACTCTACTATACCTCAGCCAGGCCGCTACCTACTACTATACCTCAGCCAGGCCGCTACCTACTACTATACCTCAGCCAGGCCGCTACCTACTACTATACCTCAGCCAGGCCGCTACCTACTACTATACCTCAGCCAGGCCGCTACCTACTACTATACCTCAGCAGGCGCTACTACTACTATACCTCAGCCAGGCCGCTACCTACTACTATACCTCAGCCAGGCCAACTACTCCACTACTATACCTAGCCCAGGCACGTACTCTACTATACCTCAGCCAGGCCGCTACCTACTACTATACCAAAGCAGCCGCTACCTCACTATACCTCAGCCAGGCCGCTACCTACTACTATACCTCAGCCAGGCCGCTACCTACTACTATACCTCAGCCAGGCCGCTACTCACTACTATACCTCACACAGCCTGTTACTCTACTATACCTCAGGCAGTCTGTTACTCTACTATACCTCAGCCAGGCCGCTACTCTACTATACCTCACCCAGTCTGTTACTCTACTATACCTCAGGCAGTCTGTTACTCTACTATACCTCAGCCACGCCGCTACTTACTACTATACCTCACGCAGTCTGTTACTCTACTATACCTCAGCCAGGCCGTTACTCACTACTATACCTCACGCAGTCTGTTACTCTACTATACCTCAGCCAGGCCGCTACTCACTACTATACCTCAGGCAGGTTGCTACATTACTATACCTCAGCAAGTCCGCTACCCTACTATACCTCAGGCATTCCGTAGACACTCTACTATACCTAAACCTTGTAAACCTGTCTCTGTGCACATTCCTCCAGGGGCGACATAGCTCAGGAGGTAAGAGCAGTTGTCTGGCAGTCTGAGGGTTGTCGGTTCGATCCCCGTCCTGGGCGTGTCGAAGTGTCCCTGAGCAAGACACCTAATCCCTAACTGCTCTGGTGAAGGAGAGGCATCAATTGTAAACCGCTATATATATGCAGTCCATTTACCATTTAACTCACCTTCTTGTTGAGCTTCAGCCACGTGCTGTAACCCTTGCTGTCCACATACTGCAAACCAAAGAACCAGACCTCACGCAGACCCACCGTCTTCACAACCTGCCAGGGACAGAGCACATCGCACTCGGTTAACACTGATGCTGCGGGGAGCGCAGCTGAAATTAGACGTAAAACCCCACGTGTGGTGCCCCACATCACAAGGCCTTCTTCTGCACTGTGCATAAAGATGATCCTCACAGAATGTCCTTTCAGCCACATCCACCTTTTCATCCTACACTCATCTGCACAATCCCCTTCCTCTCCCTATCACACTCAACACTGACACACTCACTCACTCAGACCTCCTCTCATGGTGAATATCCCAGGGGACATTCCATACTCCCTCACTCACTCCTCTCATGGTGAATATCCCAGGGGAGACTCAGTCACCCTCTCCAGTCACAGACAAAGGGGATCAGTCAGTCAGTGGAGCAGAGAGGGGAAGGCCTCACCTCCCACTGACCCCCCACCCCCAACAGCGTGTCACATTACACCCGATGTGGGACGGCAGTGAGAGGCGCAGGGTCGGTATCCTGTAGGCGGGGTGAGCTCATACCTGCGTTACTAATATCGCTTACCTGTGCGCCGCTCTGCCTCAGCTGACTCACAAGCAAAACGCATAAGAGTAACTGCTCAGGCCTCATTCAGGAGAAAATGTCACTGTGATACGCTCTCCTACAATGGCACGCTGGTGGCTACGCAACGAAGAGAGCTGTGAATGAAAAAGCCCTGAACAGCACTGAGCTGTGGGATAACCGTCCTAGAAACAAGTGACCGTTTAGAGCAGAAAAGCATCCTGATTCAATTTTTACCATCAATGAAGCAGCAAACCTGAATAATTCAAGAGCTTCATAATAATTCGAGAGAGAGAGAGAGAGAGAGAGAGCACACCCACACAACCACAAAATGAAATAAATTAACACCTTCACCCTTCCCCCTCACAGGTTCCGGGCAAAACCAACAAACTAAAATAACAAAAACAAAGGAAAGTGAAACTGAGCGGCAGCTTCTCAGCTCACCCTTCATAGCTGGCCTGCTTTCAGCTCCTCCTGCTTTTCAGAAGCGCTTTACTTTCTTGTCGCGCTCAGACAAACACGCAAACAGAAAGAAAGTAAAAACGCGGCCCTCTCGATGTGTACTCCCGGTCTCGGCCCCGCCCTGTGGAGAGCAGCCCACCTTTAAGCACCTGGGCTGATTAGCTAACGCAACCCAGGTGCGTGTGCTCTCTCCACCGGCCGACGCAGCCGAGACCAATCCGGTGGACCATCAGACTGAATGCCAGAAGAAGCTATTAACTATTGCACAGAGTCTATCCAAGGAACACAGTGTTACTGCAGCACAGAGTCTATCCAAGGAACACAGTGTTACTGCAGCACAGAGTCTATCAAAGGAACACAGTGTTGCTGCAGCGCAGAGTCTATCCAAGGAACACAGTGTTACTGCAGCACAAAGTCTAAGGAACACAATGTTACTGCAGCACAGTCTAAGGAACAAGATGTTACTGTAGCACAGAGTCTAAGGAGCACCATGTTACTGCAGCACAGAGTCTAAGGAGCACCATGTTACTGCAGTCTGCAGCACGGGCTACTGCTGGAACGTGAGCTGCTATGGCAGCAGAGTGTTCTGCAGAAATACAGACTGTCATTCACATTCCACCCAGCCGACCGGCTGACAAAAACCGTAACACACGTTGAATTTTCACACCGTCAATACCGCAATACCTGAAGTGTTCTTACTAATGAAACCTTTATAAAATATGTTCTGCTAGTGAGCCCAGAATACTGCCCTTCAGGAACCATCCAGCCATTGAAATAGATTACTTTCAATTCAATTTTATGCGTACAGCGCTTTTTGTGACACTGTCACAACGCTCCGTACTTCATTACACTGCCATCACAGGTACAGACAGCTCAGCAGAGTGGATGAATGAGAAAGCAACAAAATGGCATTTAATCTGCATTTAAGCCACCAGGGTTTCCCAACAAAGCAATAGTCTATTATCCCATTTTCTGATACTGGGGCAAGAGCATGCTATGAAAGACACTCAAAGCATTGTTAATGGAGCTTCGATGGATAACAGGTTTTGAATCCTCAGGTTTTAAATCCCCTTTATGGCCCGAGTTCACATCGAATGGACTGCATTTTATCGAGGCACCCAACCGTAAGTGTACCATGGCAACGGAATGCATATTGTGTAATGTTGGCATGACATTCAAGAAACTGAATCTGGGAAGCAGCGATATTGGAAACCGATGTAAAATACTGCATTGTGTAACAAGACTATTATCTCTGACCTAGGACTAAATCACAACCAAAATAATGCACTGGAACAATGTGAAATATAATTTGGCCCGTCAGGTTTTACAATAAATTCTGAAGCCTGCAGGAACCTCCAACTTTCTGATCACGTTTCAATGACTATGTAATATGGCCACATATAAAATATTTTTTAAATGCATTTTTATTTCCTAAGCGAAAGCCCTACTCCTAATCCTAATCATGCCAATATTTTTTTTCCACTTTAAAATTATTTATGGAATATGGAATTAAAATAGCACATTCTCAGCCAAAGGGAATAACTGTGTATTCAAAATGTCAAAATCTGGCCACCATACTGGATCCTGTATCCAGACAATGTGACCTATGGGTGTCCTGTGGGCCTAATGAGATGTGACACACCACCTTCTTCAAACCTGGCAAATTTAGAGAGTTTGAGCAATCATGCAGATCTATTTTTTTTCCTGTTAAAAAAAGAGATTCTGAATACGGAGTGTAGCACAGTGGGTAAGGAACTGGGCTTGTAACCGAAAGGTCGCAGGTTCGATTCCCGTAAGGCACACTGCCCCGCTTCCTCACTTGCAGCAAGGCTAATGCACCTGCATTGCTTCAGTATATGTATCCAGCTGTATAGAATGGAGGTACACATGGTAAAACTGCTATGGAAAAAGTTGTGTAAGTCGCTCTGGACAATAAAGTACCACTGCACATACATGCCTACCAATGTAACTGTACATGAAAATAACAGTACAGCATCACCAACACCTGATCGCACACAATTAACACACAACACACAACACGCATCACAAAAAAAAATAGCGCTTCGCGCACACCCACTTTGAACCCAAAGCCCCCCACCCCCTCAGAGACACCCCCCATGTCCAGCATCAGTGGAAAACACGCTTATTCCCCCCCCCCCAACAATCAACAATGAACCAGCCGCCTTCGATTGTATGCATCATTCTTTCACCGAGAGTGCTCTGGTCTGTTCCAGACACCGTCGCCCACAGGAAACTACGCAGAGGTTATTTTAAAGGTCAACGTACATCGTGAGTAGAAGAGCAATAACTGTCTGTGAGAACATTTTTGGTTGATCAGTTTCCCACATTTTAGAATGTTGCACTTCCCACTACACACAAAAAAAATCTAAAAAATAAACAGTATGAAAAAGGGGCTCAAAACAGACAGAAAAACTCAAGACTGGTTTGGCTGTTCCCGCATTAAGAACTGCACACCAGGCCTAATTAATACAAGCCATTCTGACCTACTCTGGGTTTGGTTAAATGCTCCTCACTGACCTGGTCAAAGAGCTGTTTGCCGGTGGTGTTGGGCTGTATGGCAAACTCCAGCTCCGCGTCCATGGTGGTGACCCGGACGTTGATCTGCAAGAGAAAACAGAACACTATCGTTACATCATTCATCCTCCCGGCCGTCATCCTAATCCACAGCAGATCGGCCTAAAAAACCTTTCCACATCTCATCCGTAACATACAGCTTTATTGCGAGTGCTTGTCAAAAGTTCCACAGGGCATTTTGTCTCCCAAGCTCACTCTCTTTTTTTTTACTTTATTGGCAGGACAGCTACAGTCATATTGCCACAGCGACACATGTAAGACACAGAAACATGGAAACCACATAAACAACATGCAACAAGTATGACCCACCACACAATAATAAATAATACTAATAATAAAAACAGCAATAATAATAATAATAATAATAATTTTAAAAAACACCTCTCTCTCTAATTTGTTACTCCTAGTGGGGGAGAGACTGTTCCCATGCTCTCTCTATACTCAGGTCAGAACGTCTCCACACATCTCCCAGGCAGACAGACATACACCATGTGTGCAATTTCAGCAAGCTGTGAAAGCCTGCGCTCCAGAACCGTGCCCGTCAGTTCTGCATGTAGCCTAATATTTATCTCTCAGCCAATGAAGAACTGTAAAAAAAAATTGAAACGGGACTATTTTGGCTCCTGCATACAGGACAAGGTACACTTCTCTCACCAGGCCAAGGTAAGAGCGCTGCCCTCTTCTCCTCTGAGACAGAGCAACGGTACCCCCTCTATCGCTGGGACAGAATAATGGCACTGCTATCTCCCCTGTGCAGCGTTCAGCACAAATGAAGTTCAAGATGGTAATGGGAAATGCATTATGCATGTTCTGGTATTTATCTCTCTAAATTTGGCTTCAGCGGGTAATAGGCTAATCTCCAACAAGGGGCAACAGTGGCTTTTTACAAGTGCGACCATTGTAAGTTGGTAACTAAGCTTCAGCGTCAATAAAATTAATTTACTGCTTTATTCTGAATGTGAAAAACAAAAGGCCGTTTCAGTGCACGCGCTCTAGCCTGCAGCTAGTCTGGTCATTCTCAGCAGTGAAATAAATGAGTGTTTGTTCCCCCTCTACTGTGCAAATTATGCTCAAATAACAAAATGTATCAGGAGAACAAAACAGACCCTTACAAACACGGCAACGGGGGGTTTCTCGGCTGTTAATAAAAGGCAACATGGGAATGAAAAGGCCTTGAACAGTTCAAACAGACCGGGATTCAGAGTGTGTGAACAGAATCTCAAACGTGTACAAAACTGCCTGTTTAACCCGTAAAAACCTTTCCAGCCAAAATAAACTGATGCATAACTGAAAGACAGAGCAGCTCAGTCCTAATAGCGAACAGAGTGAATGATCACAGACAAGCTTGTGTGAGGAAGACTACACTGTACAGTACACCTGACTGTTGAGCAAGGCTGTGTGTGTGTGTGTGTGTGTGTTTGCATGTACGTGCGTAGACCTGAAGACTTCATAAAGCATGCTACTCTCACAAATACATTGTTGCAACAAAGACCATCAACAAACAAATATCTTTGTCTTGAAAATAAATTCTTTAAAATATGCATGTTTACAAATATTGCAGCCTGATAGCAGACATTAAATAGTACATAGTGGATAGCAAAAACTATTCTGCAGTAATGAGTAAACAGAATAGATGCTGCTGCAGGTGCAGTACTGCTGAAGTCAGTGGAATATGTGCTGCATTAGTCACCACATATTAATACTTGATATGCCCCGCAGAGTTACTGTAGATCCATCAAAGGGTGAAAAATGACTGTGTGGAAGGGAATAACATTTGCTCAATAAAACACCCATAGCCCATAGTCAACACTACATCAATCAAACACACATACTGTTCAACAGCTACTCAAAGAAACACACACATACTGCTCAACGGTAACACAATGAAACACACACATACTGTTCAACGGTAACTCAATGAAACGCACAAAGAAACAAACTCAACACTCATGCCTGCTATACAACAGCACACAGCCGTGGCAACCCCAATAATGTTCTGATTCAGGAGAAACACACGATGGCTGACACACATTCACCGTGCGCTCAGAGTGAGGATGGCTCATGTCTGTTCCATTTCCACAAACACGGCAAACGCCTCTTACTACAACACTGCAAGACCTCACTTATTAATCTGCTTTCTTTAGCAAGGTCCTGGTATTCGTTACTGACAGGCTATATTTGAATTTTCACTATTATTGTTTGATGTTTATGTGAAAATGTGTTTTATTTATGTTTGAAATGAAGTGTTAGTTTGTCAGCACAAACGCACAGAACAGAATGTTATTTGCTCAAATTTGTATCAAAACAAATGCAGAAATATGTAACTTCCATATATGAGGAATTATTTTACTCCCACAATTCTTGTCTTGTCTTCCAAATTTGAGGAAAGAGAAAATGGAAAAGATAACCATGCTGAAGTCAGAAAAACACTTTTTTCACTAAGCATCTGCTTTGGGACTTTGAAGCTAAGGAAACATATTTCAACTCTTGTCTTTTCTCAGGAGATTGATTTCAGAACCGTGATAGCAAACATTGATTTTGAAATGATTCCAACTTCTCAAGTTGAGAAAGAAGATGTCTATGTCCATGATTCTTTCGCAACAGAAGTTCTGCAATAATGAGGACGAGAAGGACTGAGGTGCAGCGAATATACTAGTAAAGTCACCTCTTCAGTTTTTAATGAAGTGTGATTACATAACCACAAATTTCCTTAGGGGAAAATGGTAGCAGTATAAAATCCAAGCTTCCTTAATAAGAATTAGAATTTAGACCAGAATAACTGGGTCTTTACCTGAATCAGGCTATAGACAATAACACAGACTGAAACAGCATGTCCATTTTAGACATGGATCAGAAAAGACTCATTATCAGCAGCGTCACTGCTACAGCTAGACAGCAGTTACCTAAGCCAGAGAGAAAGGGAGAACGAGGGAAAAAGAGAGGGAGGGAGACAGAAAGACAAGCGAGAGATGGTGATGATATAACAGAAAGGCAGAATTATATCCCTAAATCAGGCTCATTCACTTATCATGGTCCCATGGTTCCAAGTCACTTAATATGATGAGAGACTGAGTCAAGCAGCCAGATAACTCAACAGGATGTGACATACTGCCATGACCTTCAGCCAGCAGCTGTGGGGTTTCTGCACTGGCAGCAGCGGCTTTTCCTTTGGCAGCCCAATTCCCCTTTGATCCGAGGTTCTGGCTCCTTGACTTCCTGGGATTCGATTGGCTCCACAGCCGCCTGACCTCTCACAGTAACTCAGCTGACACGGTAGTGGCAGCATTCACAGCTCTGAATCGCACAGGCTGTGGCCCGACAGAGGGGCTGTACGCATTGGCCCGGAGAGGAGACACAGTGACCTCCAAACGTATGGGAGTTAAATTAGCCTTTTAAAATTTTGGTATATCAGCAACCTGTTTCTGAAAATTGGTAAAACATATGCACATGTAAATACTATGAGATAAAAGCTGAATGTCTACATTTGGAAGGCACCGTAGATATGAACCATCTGGTCTCCCATAGAAGCCCACACTCAAAAATAAGAGCCAAACAGGAACCGTATTAAAGACAGCAGGACCGCTCTCTTTGGGCCCGTCAGGAACAAAGAGTGGGCGAAGGAGGGCCGTTGTGTTTGGAAAGCAGTCTCACATACCGGTTGAGCCCCCTGAGTAAACTGCATTCCTGCAGCCAGCACTACTCTGAGACACTCCCAGGCAACACAAAACATTCGCGCAATGCTGCTGCAACATAGCGCCAATGTGACAACACTGACAAAGCACTGCTGAGAGACACTGTGTGAAGGTTTCCGTGTTGGGTGGGGCTCGCGCTCCATCGCATCTCCCAGGGCTCCATGCGTGGGAGTCGATCAGGTCAAATGACCTCAGAGAGGAAGCGGAGGCATGGCGTGTGGCGCAGTCCGTTGGTCAGCCTGCTCTACCAGCTCTAATCCTCCTGACTGCACACAGTCTGAGCCCCAAACACTACGCTGGGTCACCTGCACTGGGGACGGGAGGAAATGCTGCACAATGCTACAGGAACAACAGAATCACCACCGCAGCAAGAACATCACCACCGCAGCAACAACATCACAGCAGCAACACCACCACCACAGCAACACCACCATCACAGGAACAACAACCCAACAGCAACAACACCACCACTACAGCAACAACTCCACAATAAATCTTTGTTGTTGTGATGTTTTTTAACATCAATAAAAACATCACATCACAACAACTAGAAAACAACAGCACAACTACAACAACACCAAAACAACATCACAACACAAGATCACAACACAACAACACCAATACAACATCACAACACAAGATCACAACACAACAACAAACCACAACAACTACAACAACTGGGCAGAAAATGGCTCCATATCCAACAACAGCCAACCAGCATTATGGCTGAGCTAGACAGACCACACAATTTCCACAACAAGAGAGGAAAAACTGCACAGAAACATACTGTTACTGCATACACACGCTGCCACCTTTATTCACTACACCAAACGCACATGATCCTGTGAATCCGTACTGGTCTACAGCAGGAAGCCGAGAGAGCATGCAAGCACTTTAGTCCTTTAGGGAACATGCCAGCAAGCATCGCATTCTAGCATCATTAAGGTTTTCTTGGTTTTATTTATTTATTTTTTTTGCGTGTTTTATTTTCAGGCCAAATCTCCAGTCAGACACTAACTGACCTGCTAATTGCTGCTCCTAAGCCGTTTAGAGGGACTTTTGTACGAAGGCCACAGACGGTGGGCCTTATCTCTCCCTCCCCCTCCCCCGACAGAGCAGTCTTCTCACAGCCGCTGGAGGACTTAATCCTGATTGGCTCAAAGCGGCTGGCCATCCGTCTGATTAGCACAGGTGCAGGGAGGAGGATTCCACACCTCCACACATTCTCCTAGCCAGAGCTGGCTGTAGGGTTTCAGTGGCCCAAAAACAACAAGCCTGTCTGGAGATGAACCGATCGCGGACTTGGGGTGGGAGAGTTGCGGAAGCAATCCCTGAACAGGAAACTGTTCTGTAGAATTAAAATGTCAAACAAAAAATCGTTAAACTTGAGTTGTGTGGCCCAGGCATGGTTGTGGACCCAAAACGACTGCACAGAGTGCTTATGCCAGCAGCCTGCTCTGCACAGAGCTGCCCACTGTCTGTATGAAGGCCGTGTCCGTGTGTCTGTCCCTGCTCCAAACGTCTCTGAGCCAATCCCTCCCAGTGCTCACAGGCAGAAACAAGTAGGCTGAATGATTCCCTTGTCCTTTCATCTCCCCTAGTCAGAGTTGATCCATTCTGTACACCGCGGACACACCTAATGAATTCGCCTTTATGTGGCGTGAATTGCGCTTATTTAAGTGAGAAAACAAAGCTGTTCAATATAAATGACCGACTGTGCTGTTTGGTGCAGCGTCATCAGAGCCTTCACAGCTCATTATGTTTAACCAGGGACAAAATCATTAAATGCCATTATACATAATTATTTTTATTCTTTGGAATTATTTCATTAACAATGAGAGCTCGTTTCCATTTTCCCAGGAGTTTTGCAGAAAATAATCCTGTAGGGTTTGAACAGCCACAGAGGATTATTTGCTGCAAAACTCATATCCTCATATCCTGTAAAAATAAATGGGTGTTTACTGCAGTGCTGCGATGGCCGCAAAACGTTACTAAACTCCACCTGAGTACAGGCCCCCGTTAAGATAAAAGCCTGCAGAAATGTATCTGTTTGTCTCTACATGTGATACAGCTGTATTATAAAACCCCCACCATTTTAATGCTGCTTAAAGATACTATATATAGTCATAGAGCTATACAAAAGAAGACAGCCTGTTTGAAAGATAATGAAGACTTAAAATAACTGCTCAGTTCAGTAGGAACTGAGACACCTCGGCTTCAAATTTCAATTTTAAACTGAATGCTGAAAACTGAACAGGAAATGCAGTTAGCATTCAGGAAAGCCTTGGGGTTTTCACTTGGATTCACTGGGTAAGCTGGGGTTGCACAGCAGAGAGTCGATAGCGGAAGCTTTTCATTTCCCTCTGTCATCTTCAGTCACGGCTGAGTGCAAACAGAACGCCTTTTCCATGCGTATCAAGCAGCAGATCGTCATTCTGCTCAACAGAAAATTACTCTATTCGCAGTGCTGTGGGTATTTTCCAAGTAACATCTGCTTGGTTCAGTTCAGTTCTATTCGCAAATGAATCCAAGTTAGACTAAAATTTCCAGAACTGGTTTGATGGTGACCTACAGTAAAACCTCTTGAATGACCACAAGAGGGTTATGCATTATTGAGACTAATGGATTTCACTAATCACAAAAGACTGAATGTAAAACTATTCTCTTATACCAAAAATACACCCCCCAATAAAAACAGTCCCCTTTCTCCATGGCATGCTGTTGCCAGAGACATTAGATCTGATTATATTAGGTGCACGGTAATGAGGAAGACAAGAAGCAGACGATGCAAGAATCATCCATTCGTCATTTAGGCCAGGGGTTCTCAACCCTGGTCTTGGAGAGAAAATGGCATCTGCTGGCTTTTCATTGTTACTCAGCGCTTAATTTATCTATTAAAGCAGTTCATTACGCAGGTTGGGTCTGAACTGGTAGGCCATTTTAAGGTGAACACACGAACCAGCAGCACCTGCGGCCCTCCAGGATCAGGGTTGAGAACCCTGAATTGATTTCAGACCAACAGGAGTGGAGGCCATTTGTGGACCCCACCTCCCCACAATCATAATTCCACTGGGTGGTTCTTTCATTAACCTACACTAAACTCATGGTGGTAGGAGATGGTAAAAATAGAGACTGAGGAGATGGAAGCCCATCTGAGAGCAAACAGTGATGCCAATGAGTCAGTGAGAAAATTAGAATTCTTTCCAGGCATGACACCACCAACCCTGACCACACAACAGGAAGTGTGTGTTGTCATTCTAAGCTTTACGACCGGGCCAGATAAAGGCAGCAATGCAACGGCTGATCTTGCGACCCATCAGTCTCAGCTGTGCGTGCCCGTGGGTGAGGCCTCTGTCCGTGGTCCTGAAGGCTTTGGGTGGCAGTGGGAGGATCTGACAGCAACCAATCAGGTGGGATCCTCCCACCAGACAGGCTTAATCCAACGCTAGCCTCTACACTGCCTTTGAAGCCTTAACACCAGTGATCACGTCAAACCGGTCCAGACAGAGAATGTCTGCGGATTGCACGCACAGAGTGTAATTAAGTGAGACACAGGCCAGGTCTTTAGGCAGGGCTCTGCCTCCATGGTGAGGTGGAGAAGAGTCCAGCGCTGGCAGCCGCTCACACGGGCTCACCACCAAGCGGCTAAATTACTGTAACCCCCGCCTGCATTCACAGAGCCTGACTCATATCTGGACATAGAACATTACCGCTCCCCACTGTGAGTATGACACACCCCGGTCACCTTCTACCGCTTCACACACACACACACAGACACACAGACACACAGACACACACACACACACAGAGCCAGCAGCGGCTAAAGCCACCACCGACAGGGGAAGACTCCTTCAAGCAGAATAATTCTGGGCATAATCTCCACACACACTCACCAGCAATGTCATTTAGCATAGTATAAATCCCTACAGGAGCACAAAAAAGAAAATGAATCATAGTTATGTGAGGTTACCCAACAGTATTAGAGCAGTCCAAGTATACAGAGATGCGCTGCCAATTAATGTTCTTTAACTTTATATTTCTTTATTTAAAAAAGAACTGTAAGTGAATGTGTCAGACTTAGGCTATTATCTGTTTTAACCAACTGTCAAAATCCTATAACTCTATTCACAGTTAGGGAAGAAGCACTATCATCAGAACACAAAAGCACTGAAACAGAAAACAGAAATGAGTATCAATTTATGTGAGCTATTGAAATCCTTTAATGGCCCGTGGAACATAAGAGTCGAAACCACATTTCCCTTTTATCACCAGGCAACACAAGAGAGTGGAGGATAAACAAGACTACACGTTAACACATAAACATAACACATGCAACCTCCGTACATCTCTCAAAATAAATAAAAACTGGACAGAACTCCTTGATTGAATGAACCTAACATGTATAATTCAGCCTGGTAAATGCCTTATAAATGCCATCCCCTTAATGTGCGCTTTGTACACGCAGCCAAACACTTTCCCCATGGCTGACCTTCAAATACACATGTACTCTTATGTAAGAAGCTTGTTTCCATGCCAGTCAAACATACTGTACAGTACAGTATGTAGTGCATGAAAACGGTGGTGTAGGGTACAAGGGGGCATCAAGCCCTGACTCTTAGTTAATAATAGCAGTAGAGCAGAGATTCGGTTTTAAAGAGCAACTCTGTGTACCTTTTCAATAAAAAAAGAAATCACAATTCACACCTGCGCAGCCTGTGGTCTGTGCTGCACATTATGAAACAATGCTGTAATATTTTTCTCAGAAATGTGTTTTGCTTCATGAGCAGCTCTGTTGCACACAGTTCGAGGACATTGCTGTACACACAGACATGACATAACACACAAACACACAAGAGAATTGACCAACTTGCAAACTTAACTAAACCAGACTGCCCAAATCCCCTGCCTCCATAATGCCCACCATTGTGAAGTGCCCTCTGTTTTCTGACTCCCCTTGTTCATTCATTAAACAGCATCTGCGACAGACAGACACACTGTGCATCCACACCAACATCAGGTAGTGCGTGCAGTTTTGAGGCAGTGGGATTACTGATGCAGTTCCAGGGAAGCAGAACAGTCCCACAAAGGTCACATCGTGGGAAAGATGTGGGAGACGACATCAGCATAACGAAATGAAAGTCATTTTTAAACTATGTGAAAATCGCTCATTGGTGTGCTAGGCATGCCTCTGAAAGAACATGGCAAGCAGTAGCGTAATGAACTCACAATGTCATTACTGCACTTAAGAACAAGATATGAAGGAAGCCAAAAGAATGTGTTAACAACCTGCAATTCCACAAACTGCAACTGAAAAGAATCCTACTGTCAAAGCCATTTTTTCTGTAACCACGGCAACTCTTCATTAAAACCCACAAAGCGGTGAAGATTCATTCTCTCCGGTTTCTCACTGTCCGACACAGTGCAAGAATCTCCATACATTCGCACCACTCAGTTATGGGTAACGGTAGCAGTAAGCGGGGGGAAGGAGGTCCTTACCGGTTTTGGCATCTTCGCTGCCTCTCCCCCCTTCTGCTTTCGCTGCGAAAAAAAAAACAATTCGTCGTCCGTCTTGAGATGGCACGTTCACTGGCTCTAATGAAGGAAAGCATACACAAAAAAATAAATATAAACACTTTCACAAGAAGATACATCACACATTTACATCATGGACGTGCTCTAAACCAAAAAACAGGGGGGCACCTCTGCCTATGAGAAGAATAGTAGAGCCCAATCCATTTGAATATTTTAATGGCGAGCACCAAAAAATTCAAGGGGGCACAAAGTCATCCCAATCCAGGGTGTGGCAAAAATGTGGTGAAAGTAAGCACATCATTTTCTCATTAACATACATTATCAAATGTTCATGAATGTACATTATCACACACTCAGACAGCTCTGTATTCATTCTGTGTAAAGGCCACTTTGTCAAGTTCAAACTCTTCTCGGACGTCCACGCGCATAAGTGCCCAGCCCCCACCCCCTATTTTCCATTGAAAGGGATTCACAGGTCTCTGGAGGACCCATCACTCTTCATTGCGCAGAGGCTGCAGACGGCTTAAAAGACACCGAATCACAAGTGACACTTGAGGCCAGTATGAGCTCCAGCAGTATCCAATGTGATCCAAGGCTTCTGTACACACAGTGGTCCTCAAATGCCTCTATACTATAGGTTTGGTTGAATCTGAAGTTTTTGGTATTGTTGGTCTGGCAACCAGCAGTCTCTCTGAACAGTACAGAGACATTTGCAGTGCCAGTCTGAACCAGAGGACAATAAGGAACCTGCAGACTGCATCTGCATTTCATAATTCACAAGCTAGGCCATCAATTGGTTTACCTTGTTTAAGCCACCTGCCTTTTAAGGAGTTCATTGTTGTATTTTGTACAAACAATAACAAAAAAATTCAATTGTAAGATTATAAGGGTCATACAATTTCAACATTTTAATTTGACTTCTTGAGTTATATCACCTGGGTTTTTTTTTGTTGTTTTAGCAAGACAAACATTGGAATCCACTTTTTATTTGCTACCGTCTGTCGCTTTTTCAAAACTGTCAAATTAGCTAGCCAAAAATAGCTAGCAAACAAAAATGATTTCCCCTTCTCTATCAGTGCCATCTGAACAATAGAGAAAGTGGTAGTCAAGCAAGTTGTTTATCTTCTTGCAGACAAAGAGATTAAAATAAATCCCTCAATTACAAAATGGATTCAAAAGCAATTCTACTGCATTCTGTAGTGGCTGGGAAACCGCAATTACACTCCTCCAGGACTCACAGCTCTGCAGCACACCCTGTTTCAGCTGATTAATGCCCCTTTCACACACAGAACCCGGGGATAACACAGGATGCTGAACACAGGTTCAGCTTGCATTTGACACATTCACACCACATTATGGTCGCGGGTAAGAACCGGGTCCTCCCCATTCACAAAAGACCCAGGTCCGCCATTTTACATCTGTACATGTTACGGTTTTTTTTTCCCGCTATTAGGCTACAGCTTGGCAGCCAGCTGGCAAGCGGACATACTGTAGTTTAGCATTACGCTGGCTTAACACAGCATGTTAAATCCTGAATCGACAGCAAAATGAAGTACACCAAATGCTTTGTAAAAATCTAGCACAAAATGTTTTAAGTAACACATTATTTACTAATTACCGTAACATAATTATCTGTGACAACTGAGCAATCATCTTCTTGCGTCAATCTAGCAGTGAATCTATCTAGCAAGAATGAGGATAAATTCCAAGGAGCTCGATTCTAATACAGATTTACATGAATATGGTTTCCACCATTTATATAAAAGTTTTGGATCATCATTTCTGCATGAGAGGTGTCTAACGATGCATTCACACGAGCACATGCATGCATTTTTAATTAGTGGTGCATGTATCTCCATGTTGCCTCCCCTACTGTGCAGGAGTCTGTCTGTGCAGGCTGAGGTGAGTGGAGCAGGGCTTCACTACCTTGAAAACGATCATACCATAAAGAGAGGCCTCATTGGATATGCACACGATAGTATTATCCCCTCACCAAGAAGCCATTCAGGAAATAGTTGAGGTTTAAATTAGAGGGTGGGATCCTTTTATATACAAAAGGCCACACCTCCCTGGTTTCTCCAGCAACCAGCAGTAGGTTAAGCCTCTGTAATCTGACATTGTACGTTTGTTTACAGTTTTGACAATGCCTGAACAGTAGTTACAGAGGAAGAGTACAATTATTCATACAACTGACTGTCGTTTCTCTACTTCCAACTGGCCTTCAGGTAACATGGCCAGTACAAGTCCATCTTTTTAGCAGAATTTAAAATCTAATTCCATTGTTTCTCTGTTCAACTCTACCTATTACACTCTCTGAGCACTCTAAATTACAGGCAAGTGGCTTTGTAAGGTGTCAGATTTTTAGTTCACAACAGGAGAATCCAAATGATTCTAAGTTGCATTTTAGCTCTTTTAGAACAGGGACAGATATATATGCGTGCCAATATACAGTCCTGTCCCTTTACTGTTCTACTCTTTATCTCATACTTGTCTATTCTCCTCTGTTTAAATATATAAGATGAGCGCATCTTCCTCTACTAAGTTCCTCACTGAGTAGGCTATAGCTACCAACTCACGGTTCATACAATAACAACTTTGGTATTCCCTGATTGTAGCAGCAGGTACTGAGTTTCTGCTCTGTCCTCTCCACTATAAACAGGCCTCACAAAGTAAAGAATGGAGGACTGACTCCACACTTTGCATTTTTTGTACGAAGCCCCCTCAGATGCAAGGGCACAATGCTTCTATTTACGCCTGCAGAGCTTGAATTACATTTTTCTGGTGGATGGAAAATTTTGCTTTCTGCACACAATTTCTGCAAAAGATCACCACCAAATTAGAAAGAAAGGAGACACAAAATGTACAGCCATTCTGTTTTTCTTCACATTGAAATATTATGAACATGAAATATTTTCATGTTTAAATAAATTATTAAAGTAGTATAAATATTATAATACTAAAAGTATGTAATAATAGAAACACTTTATGATATGAATATTTATGAGGCAGTCTATTCATTATTAATAGCTGAGAGACGCTGAACTTGGGAGAAAGGGCAAGTATGCATTGACTTGAATAGTGCAATGCTGGTGAGGTTACTTTTGCCACCTGAATGAAATCATTTTCAGTCGTAACAATGGGAGACTTTTCTGCTCAGTCCAACTGACTGTTTCAATGGAAGTCGAAATCGTAAAATTCAGATCCTATATGTGAATGAATTCAGGTAAATTTTCTGTCACGTACAGTAACTGACATTGCTGTCACAGTACATCTATAGCTGCCTATGCACCACCACGCGAACGACTTCCAAGAGGCATACAGTAGTAGTTTAATTACAAAATTGTGTTCCTAGAGTACAAAGTTGAGGGGGAATGCTATGCTCACTGATTCCGACAGAAAACTCGTAAGATTTTACAACACCCACCATTTATTCTAAACAAAACTGAATGACGAAAATGTTGCAGCTATAGGTCTCACCGCAACACTGCTCAGAAAGCTGCAATGACACCTAGACCCTCATGCAAGAGAAAAATTTACATAAACATAACATAAATACCTAAATACCCAAAAATAAATCTGAACATATGACATCGGATTTCAGTGCACATTCTTCCTGAAAGAAATATGAAAACCGACAAACGGCGACTGTATATCCTATCATGCAGGTTTCAATTAAAGCTGCTCAATGTGTAAAAGACGTTACAGTAATAATAAGAACATCTTCACGATTTTCTGTCAATTCTACACAGACGACTGTTTTAAACTTGAATTATTGGAGGGGTGTAAAGAAATCTCCATCCATCTAATTTGGTGCTGGGGGTTGAGCAAATCAACAAGATGATCCACATTCACGTGGATAATCCCCGCACACCACTGTACTTCATCACACTGTCAACCCTTACTTTGTGAGGCAGGCAGCCCCATCGGAACACGCGGCGATAGGCAGCAACGACATCACCCAGTATGACAACAGTTGCCGCTGCAGAACTCATTCAAAGTGCCAGACCCAAACTGCAATTAAGCCAATGCCCGGAGATAAAACGTAGGCTAATTTACAAATGTGAAACATTCCCGGTTTGACTTCAACGAGTGCACACATTCGATAACGGAACAACGTTATCTTATTTAGCCTAAGTGGGGCTACACCGTAAACGGCAGGTTTGACGTTGGGGTGAAGTTGCAAATGTATGGGTCATAAGCGGTTAGAGCACCCTGCGGGAATGCCGAAGAGGTCGCGGTGTAAAATAAGGCTAAGATGCATTATCCGTACACTTAATTGTCGTTTTACAGCTTATGAATTCCAATAATTCAAGGAGTGTAGACGAAAATTATGCTACGCATTCGCAGCGAGCTGTACCCTAGTTAGGCTATACCCCCAACTTTGTATAACAGATTGCTGCATTGTAATAACAACGGCTTCAAAGCGCGTATTATAATAATTCCAATGTGTATTAGGACGATATTTGACTTATATAGCTAAATTGTTACCTTTACCATTAAAATAAAGTACTGTCAACGACACATTTTTTTCGCTACGCATGTCCACATCGTCTATTTCTCACGTCCGTAATTAGCTACCAAAGAGTACAACTCGAATCATTTAGGGAACACACTGGCATGAAAATATCGAAAACATAAGTACTGCAGTAGTCATGGATCCCACTTAAATGTTATCAAAACACTTTTATGCTACAGGCCTGATAACCATAAGAGGAGGCTTTAACATCACAGAGAACATACCGTTTCTCTTAACAGCATTATTTAAATCAGTTAAGGCAGGCTAACTCACCACAAATGAAGAACTGCTCCCTGAAAACGGATTACAGCCTGCCTGAAAGCATGATGTCCTTATTTATTCCCAAAACAGAACAGTCTTCGCAGCTACGATCCCTGCTGGTCCTCTGGCAAAGTGTACTGATGGTGATGTATACAAAAAAAAAAAAAAGACCGGGGAGTTCCACCAGTAGGAGAGGTAAACGCAGTCAATATGGCCGTCAGTCTGCGTGCGAGGCGTGGTTCCTATGATGACAGAAAGAAGGGTAAGGGGGGGACATTCACCGCGGTGTGCAAAACCCACGGAAAGAGCAGTACTGGCTGTCACTGTGAAGGCAACCGGCTCGCACAAGGGCCAGGTGATGAACGTCTATGATGCCATGGCGTTTAGACTACAGCTCATAAACAGGCGAGTGGCTGCCTAGTTCGGACTTTCAGTCTTCAGAAGTTACACATCTGAGCTCGAGATAACTTTTAAAAGTATTTTTTTAGAATAATCTAAATTACATCTCCCATTACTCGCATTGCATTTTCGTGGTATTCCATGGATGCATAGATCTATGTTCATGAAATTAAAATTATGTTTAAACACAAATACACTATATATAAGGGGTGGGGGGGGGAGAGAGAAGTTCCAACTCCATATTAATGCCCATGGTTTTGGAATGAGATGTTCAACAAGTACACATGGGTGTGATGTTCAGGTGTCTAGCATGTGGTAAATCATGGAAAAGCATGTGCCTTATTTTGGATTACATTTCAACAGGAAGTTTTAATAATTTACCCTGTAAATTCTCAAATCTGCACAGTGTATCAGTGAAGTAAAGTTCAGTTTGACACCCTCACACACATGCAGCTATAGTTCACATGCATCAGAAGGTTGAAGTTGGATAACACAAGATGCTGGACTCCACCCCAACAAATCCTGGTCCTATTTGCCACACAAATGACCAAACTCATAGATTTACTCACTTGGTTTATCAGCATGCACACACATACATACACACCCATACACACTTACATATATACTTCCTCAGTCCCTTATTCACCCTCATGGCCATTCACATTCTCACCGATTCACTCAATCATTCAAAATCAACCACTTCAGACGCTTGTGCCCCACGCAGTCCGACAGCACACACAATCATATCCTCTCTTGCGGTCTCGTCTTTCAAAAATAATACAGTAGGCCTGTACACTATGTCCCGGCATGCCTCCACCATCCGCTGAGTGAGAGATTGAGAGCTGTTTAATTCAATAACATAAAAGGTAACCTCCTATGCTTAACCATATACAGTCCAGCCTCATTAACTCCACTCTGACCAATAGTCAGCTAGCAGCACATCACACAAAACGGTCAGAGGGAACTGCGTATCTTTGTATTGCTATTTACATTAACAATGTAGTACATTCAATTGGCGCACAGCCACACTCTATAAATATATATTACTGCCATCTAGTGGATATATACCGTTATGATATATTATGGGGAATAGATACAGCATAAAATACATTTAGAAGGGCAGAATTATTTAATTTTGTTATTCAAGTCATTCAGGAGAATCTTCAAATCAGTATTTTTACACTGTATTTAAGTGAATCAGTCTCTCTCATTCCTTTAGATTCTGTTCCTTCCATTTGATCACATTCTCAGTAGTAGTAGTAGTAGTATTCTGTGTCATTAAGAATAGACACCAACCATTTTTTAAACGTTTCACCAAATGGTAAAACCTTCACTAATTAAAGTCAAATTAGGGGTTCTTGTTTGGGTTAAGGAAATAAGGAGATTAGATGTAACAGCAGGTGATTAGAAGAATTAATGGACCAGGGATGAAGGTCAGCCATTGTAGGGGAATAAGACTTAAAGGTCTTAAATACCTAAATCTTATCACAGAAATGGGAAAAATTTCAACCACTGAAGGAGCCAGTCATTTCAAGTGAACCCTCTGATATCATATTTCAAGCCTTTTATAATTTACAAATTGTAAAATGACATGTTTTTGGACCAAAGATAGATAACATTATATATGTGTGTGTATATTATATATATATATATATATATATATATATATATATATGTGTGTGTGTGTGTGTGTGTGTATATATATAGTCTGTGAAAATGATTAAATATTAACAAAAGGCAGGTAACTCATTTATATTCATTTATTTTACCATGGTTGTAATGCAAACATGATTCCCTATCCATCTGTATCAAGAAATGTGGTATTAGCCATGCCTAGTTATTAAGTGCTAATGAAGTGCAATATTGTCTGCCTACTGTTTTTCATCATCCATAGGTTTCTCGTTCTAAACAAGGTGGGTGGTGATGGGGTGGGGGGCTACATGTAGGCAGTCAAAAGCCATGTGTTATCTCAGAATGACTGCTGCACAACTAAAAAATAACTGTTCACCTCACCCGTGTTCATTATTATTTTCACAAATAGGTTTTGAGACAGGCTGCTAGGCTGGTTTCAATTTTGAGAATAGGAACAAAATGAACCGTTTTTTTTTCCCTTTCAAACCTAGTTCAGGAACATTATGTTGCGGTGGAACAAAAGAACAGAAACGTTAAAATTCCAATTCTGCTTACAGCAAACAGAATTACTGGCCTGACAGAGGAATGCGGTATCTTTAGTTTCCTAATTGTTTTGCAACTAATGCCTTGCCTTGATTTGTAAATGTCCACAACATTTTTCTTGTTCCTACTGAGAGATTTCCTTGGTGACGCATGGATTATTTAAAATTATTATGGGTGTGAATAATTGGGACATACATCTTCAGTGCAAAAAATAGTACTTCTTCAACAATATATTTTTCTTTGAGCAATAGTGTTAGTATTAGTAAAAGTATAAAGAGTACAAGTTTCCTGTTTTTTTTAATCAATTTATTTTTCTTAGATAAAATAGCATAGTAAAAGTGATTGCACAGTAATAGTGATTTGGTGCTTTTTTCCTCAATCTTAAAGTCATACGCAGCCATTAGTTCCTCCTTATGACAGCTGGGAGGGGCCTTTTACTTCCTTTGAGACTAAAGGCTGGTGAGTACAACGGTCTTCTTGTTCAGTAAATTTAAGTACTTTGTATAAGCAAATGTTTGGTTACCTGAATGAATGCTTCTTGAATGTGGTTTCGGGGACTCACTGTGAATGACATTTTTTGTTATTTAAGTTTTATATGGTTGTAAAGGGTACATAAACCCGAAAGCTAGCTTGCTGTGAGCCTAAAGACTGAAAAGACAAGTACTTCCTGAGTTATTTCTGTACAGTAAAGGGCATGCATATAGGAGTTTTACAATGAAATCAATACCAGGTCCAAATAGTGTTCCTGCATTCCCTTAAGAACATACTGAAGGATAGCAAAGCATCATTATAGTATTGAGCTGACACAAAAAAACACTATCAGCTAAGGGAAAAAAATTGTCTAGCTTCCCTTTTTATAGGAGACTGTGTCATATAATCAAGCCTTTGTGTGTACTGGTCAGCATTACAGAATTGAAAAATTTGGCAATGCCTCCGCATGCCCTCCCCCTCTAGATCCGGCCCTGGTTTGCATGATATTACACAATACATATCAGAGTTTGAGAATGGTACTTTAAGCCGCAATAAAATGCATTTGGTAACATATGACCATTTTTGGCACAATATGTCAATTAGCCTACAAGAAGGAAATCAATAGTGAATCTCATGCTATGTAATGGTCCTGACAGAATCTGCAGTATAGAAGTAGTGAAACCACTTGGAAAAAGTTATCATTCTGCAGTTAGCTGTGATATATTTTCGTGAATTAAGGGCCTCCTCAAAGTTTTAATTTTCGAAGTGCCAACTTTAAAAAGATACAAACATATTTAAGTAATATAGACTGGGTGTAACTTCTTCTAAGACTGTGAATGAAAAGTGGGACCAGTTCAAAAGGGTTATTGTTGATGCACAATGTAAATTAATTCTCAAGGTACAGAAAAGTAAGTTGAAAAAGCAGTCTCCCCAGTGGATGAATAAAGCTACATACGAGGTGTGGCTATTAAATAATGAGACTAATACTGTAATTCAATTTTAATGAAGAAAACTTACATTTCAATTCCTTTCCCCTTCAATATATTCCCCTTCTGCAATTACACACCGCTGCATTCTGGTCTTCCACTGATCAAAGCAGTGCAGTAGGTCTTCTGTTAGTTGTCTCAGAAGCTCCGTCGTTTTCTTCTTCACTTCTGGAACAGACTCGAAACGGGTTCCCTTGAGTACAGACTTGATTTTAGGGAAAAGTACTTGACCACCCTCCCTATTCACCTGATCTAGCACCATGCAACTTTTTTCTTTTTAATACTGCAATAGGAAAAGTAAGGAGCAGGTTAAGTGCATGAAGAATAAAGGAGCATAGCTTTGTAATGATATTGTTATTTGAAGAGAATTTTACCAGAAAGGAGGTTACTAATTGGGGCAATTTGATTTATGCGTTTCAATTCAGAAAAGAGATTAACAAAGTGAACTACAAGAGATTTATTTACCTTAGATAAACATTGGATCGTGTGGCCCTAAACAACCGCATAGAGCGTTTATGCCACGGGCCAGCCCTGGCAAGATACTATCTAGTTTGTAGGTAAACAGAGCAGTAGGTACAATTTAGCAGTAGGAAAATGGTGAGCATCGTTAGGCTGAATAGCCTGTTCCAATCATTATGTCATGCCATGTCATGTTACATTACATTGCCTGTGGCAGATGGGTTCCGTCCGGTTCTGCTCAAGGTTTCTTCCTGTTATCAGTCAGGAAGTTTTTCCGTGCCACTGTTGCCCTAGGCTTACTCTTTAGGGGCTGGTTCTCTGTAAAGCTGCTTTGTGACAAAGCTCCTTTGTTAAAAGTGCTATACAAATAAAATTGATTGATTACATTACATTATATTGAATGTTATGTTATCCATATGTATGTTATGCTGGCTGAAATAAATGTTTTGACATGATGTTTTTTTTTTTTTAGTTCATCAGTAGAAGAGGAGACATGGAAAGGAGAAATGGGGACCAGCCTGTCTGGTCTTCTCTGGTGTTGGCATGCTTCCTCTGGCATTGCTGGCTACCGAATGAACTAACAACAGGATACTATCTAAACAACTGCACTGCTTATCGATCTCAAAATGGCACCAACAGACACAGAGTGCAGTGTCAGAAGCAGAATTTCTACAATGTTCCCTCAGACATACCATCTGAAGTGGAGGCTTTGGACGTGTCCTTCAATTTCATTTCGCAAATCAAGGTGGGGGATTTCAAACTCCTCACAAATCTTAAATATTTAAATGTCTCTCACAATCGGATCTGGCATGTGGAAAAGAGTGCCTTCAAAGACTTGATCACCTTGCGTGAGCTGAATCTTGCTCAGAACCGCCTAACTGCTATCTCAAACGGCATCTTTCATGGCCTTTTCAACCTCCTAATAATACGACTGGATAGTAACTTAATCAGTAGGATTAATTCATCAGTCTTTTCTTTACTCACCAATATAAACACTGTGAACTTGAGTACCAACAGGCTTCAGCATATAAAACAGATTCTACCTATCATGAAACTGCCTGCATTGCAGAATTTGTACATTGGAAAGAACAACTTTTCTACTTTTAAATCCAACGACATCTCAAATACATCCCTGGGAATAAAACTGTTGGATTTATCCTGGACTCCACTAGAAATATTCCAGATAACAGAAGATATTCTCCCTCATCTTGAGACCTTAGACATCTCTTACCTCGGTGGCAATGCCAGTCTGAAGTGGGATGTGCAGGACAAGTCATTTTTACGCAGTGTAAACAGACTCAACCTGAGCGGGATTCACATCTCCCAGGCAGAAATGGCCAAAGTATTTAGCAGCCTCAGTGCCTCATTGAACAATCTGAGGATGTATGAAATGACGCTTAACATCAAAACGCTCGTGAATGAAGCCTGTCAGATCCCCACTGTAAGAGTCATTCGCCTCAAATCAAACAACATCACTTCTCTTGATGACCATTTATTTTTGTCCTGTTCATCTGTGAACGAGATGGATGTAACCAGTAACAAGATCAGTCATGTGTCAGAGCTCGCATTCAAACCTCTTGAGCAGGTAAAAACCCTGCGTCTTGGCCACAACAAAATGACTGTAGTCCCGAGTGCTATCCGACATCTCCCTGCCCTTGAGATGGTGGACCTCAGCTTCAATAGAATCTGTAATATCAGTTGTTCTGACTTTGCTCACCTGAGACAGCTGAGCGATCTCCACCTGTTTCATAATCACATATCAGATCTCAGCCCCTGTGTATTCAAAGACTTGCCAAGTCTTCAGACGCTGAAGTTGGGGACAAACAAATTACTGAGCATCACAGGTGTTTTCAGTGGCCTACAGAAACTGCAACACTTGGAACTGAGAAATAATAAACTGAGTTCGATCAGAAAAGCAGACTTTGAAAGCTTATGTTCGCTCATATACTTGGATCTTGTTGACAATCAAATTACCATGATCGAAAATGAGGCTTTTTCAAAGCTAGCCAATCTGAAACAGTTAGATCTCAAATCAAACAAGATCACTGAGGTTACAATTAATTCCATAAATATCTTTGCAGGGTTGTCCAACTTAGAAATGCTGTTTTTATCCTCAAATTATATATCATATGACACTCAACAAGAATTAGAACACCCCCCATTCTCTCTGCTCAAGTCTCTGACAGTACTGGCCATCAACAGCCAAGGTCATAAAGGACTACGCAATCTGCCACCCAACCTTCTGAAGGGCCTGACCTCTCTGCGTATACTCCATGCTGGAAATACAAACACTGAACTTCTGCACCCAGATACTTTCAGTCACACCCCACACCTGTCATACCTGGACATTAGTAAGAATGTTTTTACTGCTCTCACCCCTCAAGTGTTCTGGAACATTCCAGAGCTCACCATGCTGATCATAACTAAAGCCCGCTTACAATCCCTGGACTTCCTGGACCATGCTAACCTCTCCAGGCTCCAGTCCCTACAGGTGAAGCAAAACGAGCTGGCAGTCATTAATGAGACGCTGATTCTTTCTCTCCCTGCCCTCACTTACCTCAGCATGGAGGAGAACACCTTCACCTGTGACTGCAACAATGCTTGGTTCATCCAATGGGCACACGACAACAATCACACCCAGGTTGTTGATGCCGGAAGCTTCACCTGCAACTACCCTGCTGATCTGAGGGGATACAAGCTGCTGGACCTGAACACTGAATCATGCAATGTGGACATAGGATTCTTCTACTTCATCTCCACCACCATTCTGGTTGTGTTGACCCTGCTGGGCTCAATCTGCTACCACTTCTTGCGCTGGCAAGTGATCTATGGCTACTACCTCTTCCTTGCCTTCCTCTATGACAGACAGAAGAAAACGGCAAAGGGGCCACAGGACTTCAAGTACGATGCCTTTATCTCCTACAATGCTCGGGATGAGCCATGGGTTCTCGAGGAACTTTTGCCCGAGCTGGAGAACAAACAGGGTTGGAAACTCTGCCTACACCATCGGGACTTTGAGCCAGGAAAGCCTATCCTGGACAACATCGTAGACAGCATCTACAGCAGCCGCAAGACCATCTGCCTGATCAGCCGCCACTACCTGGAGAGTGAGTGGTGCTCCAGAGAGATCCAGGTGGCCAGCTTCCGGCTCTTTGATGAGAAGAAGGACGTCCTGGTCCTGGTGTTCCTGGAGAAGATTCCACACAACCAGCTCTCACCCTACCACAGGATGAGGAAGCTGGTGAAGAAGCACACCTACCTGAGCTGGCCAAAACCAGGACAGAACACCATGGTCTTTTGGCAGAAACTCAGAGTTGCCCTGGAGACTAAGGAAGGACCTGACCAGGAAAACCCAATTCTATCTGGGCTTGAGAATTAAGGCTGTATTACAAGACAGATTCCACACACTCCAATTAAATTTTTTTTTTTTTAATTATATAGACGATTATGAATTTCTCATTTTAGTAAATGTCAGTTATACATCTGGGTGTTCGTCATGCAAGTCGTGGGTGTCATATATTTATTTGACTGAAACCAAAGAACAAGAACTGGGATGTACCTTCATGTTCAATGCAGTTCCTACTTAAAATGCTTAGTGCACTCCAAAACTATGTTAATTGTACAGTGAAATTAGTTATTTTTGCTATAAAGGCATTTGGATTTGATATCAAAAGATGAATATGAGACAAAAGAACAATCAGGTTTTATTTCATTGTATTTGGTTTATTTACATGTGTAATGTTTTACCATTTTTTGTGTAGAGTCCCCCCATTTTCAGGTCTGCAAATAAGGTAACTTTGACAAGACAAATATTCTTGAATTTTTTCTCTAATCACAAGATGCCAAATCACACTGGTCACATTGTAACACGCTAGCAAGCTTATCCCACCCTCATTTCAATCCTTACATGTTAATGGCACGTATATATATGTGCAGGTGCTGAACTAATATTTGGGATGGATTTGCTATGCTTTTTGTATATGCTTCTGTTGAATTAACTCTTCAAATTACTTAAAATTGTTTTGCTCACACCAAAAAGCGGAATACTAATTAAAATACAAAATAAAAAACAACAAATTGTTCTCAATAACAATTTATCAAAATCAAAATTACTTAGTTTGCACAACCAGCGTGGGATGTCTCATTATTACATTATAGGCATTTAGCAGACGCTCTTATCCAGAGCGACTTACACAACTTTTACATGGCATTTTACATTGTATCCATTTATACAGCTGGATATATACTGAAGCAATTCTGGTTAAGTACCTTGCTCAAGGGTACAACGGCAGTGTCCTTATCCGGGACCTTTCGGTTACAAGCCCAGTTCCTTACCCACTGTGCTACACTCCGTCCTATTCAGTGGTCCAGTTCTAATGTCTCCTTGAGCAAAATCCCCAGTGATTTTCAAGTATGTATAATGTGTAATGGGCGCAACAATTCTATTACTATTCAGTAATATATCATAATTCAGTGAGCAGTAAAATAGTTTTTCAATAATATATAATTAAATATATAAAATGGCAAGTGTTATTGCAAGTCTTCTAGGTACTGACTGACAGCTCAGCTCAGTCACAATTTGAATCACTACAGGGAATATCTGGCAGACATGACTGAAGTATCTCAAACATGGATCACTTGATAAAACCTTGCAGCTGGCTGAAATATGTTTGTACCAGCTGTATTTCTTTGGATTGTAAAGGTTATGTTCAAAACAGCCAGTAGGGGGCAGCCACTCCACAGAGGAAATCTGTCAGGGAAGGTCCTGCAGGTATTCCTAGTTTACACTTCTATTCCATCTCACGTTTCATTGTCCAAGAGCTTCAAAAAAATGATTAGTTTGAACTCCAGACCCCTGAAAGAGCATCACCCCGGAATTGAGTTTATCAGATTTGTGTACATTCCGTCAGCTTGTGTTTTGAGTGACCCGTTATTATTGTTATTACTAAACCAGCATGGCGCAAAAGCCCTTAACAATTAAATTTGTGGTGGGGGGCAGGGTTGGGGGTTGGGGTTATGCTCAAAGCTGTCCATGGAATATAATGAAGCATTTGTTCTGACTCCCCAGCTCATGGCGGGGGGGGGGGGGGGCAGGGGCATCAGCTCAGAGGTGAAGTGAAATGTTTCCCCTTTACCTTTCAGTGGATAGGACCTAAGTGAAAGCTGCTTTTGTGTCTGGACACACATCCCTGCATGAGTACCACCATGAACCTCTTTGTGGACACTACCCTAACCTATCCCTTCCAAGCAATCCTTGTAACCGGTTCCTCTCCGATCAAAGCGGGAATGATTTGCTGCAACTCCTGTGATTCAGTGCTCTCTGTACACCCAGCCACTACACCAACTCCATCCCTTTTACATTGTCCACCCTGGACTACTGCAGCCCTCCTCCACCTCCCAGTTCACAAACTGGGCATTGCAGCCGTTTGCCTTACACTTTCAGAGCCCAACCATAACATTTCTGCCAAGGAACACGTGTGCTCCTAAGCTGAAAAACTTTGGGAGCATGTTGATGCATCTCAATAAGTAGATGCGCTCCTAAATTATTTTTCAGTTAGCACACATCAATTTTCAAAAGCAAATGCTCCTAAAATGGGAGCGCAGTAGAGCCCTGACTCTTCCAAGTTGGTCCTCAATATTCAAACTAATACTTCCTTGGTGACAAGTGGTATTAAGATCCAATTCTACACAGGCGGTGGGGGTGGTGGGGGTGACGGGGGTGAGGGGTTGGTAATGTTGGTAGTGAGAGCTGCCAAAGCAATTTTATTGCTGCCTTTGATCTCATCCCCCATTCAATTATTTTCTCTTCAATGTTTGCAATTTCGACCCAGAGTAAACATCAAGTCCCACGAAACACAGCCACGTGAGAGGAGAGAAGCGTGACAGGAAGTGCATTCCCCCACTGCCTGTGAGGGACTCGCGTTCATTTAATATCACTGATGCCGTCCATCAACCACCACAAGGTGCCAGCTGACTCACTAGGAATGCAGCACCATTCGGCGATGCTTTCTCCTGAACACACAGGAACGGAACATCAAATGCAGAGGAAAATTTTGCAAGAAAAAAAAAAAAATTACTCTCTGGTTAAACTTTTAAGACCCGTGACTTACTTCATAGACAAAGTTCACATTCATTCTCTTCATTATGAAAGTCTTTGTTCATCCCGTTGTGATGGCTGTATGCATCAATCTTCCCTTTTTTGTTTTTAGGAATTTGCCAGTAGCTGTGTTTACGCTCAGATTTGACAAAGAAATAATGCAAAGTATTTCAAATTAACTTTCAGAACGGCTGTCAACAGCTGTTCCAGTACCTAAGGGGCGCAAGGTTGTAAAATGTCAAAGGTACAGAAGCACAGAAGACTTCTGTTGGTTATGCACATTTACGCTTCAAAGCCACAGAATGAACCCTCAGGATGTCCGTTCCACAGCCAGCAGTTGAAAAATGTGTTCTTCAATTCTTTTAATGGCTTTCTCACAGCAGAATCTTTTTTTTTTTTTTTGAGACAGAACCATTTTTAGGATTGTGTCGTTTCTGGATGACCTCTGTTCTGCAAAGTGCGGAGCTGCTCTAGACGATCTCCCTCATTCCTCTGACAGTAAATCAGCTGGACCAGGTTGTGAGGTTTCATGGGCACGCAGGTATCAGACTGAAGGCAGTGGACAACTTTGCCGGTTTCTAAAACCCCACCTTCTCCCTGGACCATTACTATTCATCCGTTAAGCCCTATGTTTTTTTTTGGACGATTCACCCGCATCTAAATACACAAGATTATTCCAACATGTCTACAGCCCCACCTTCTCCCTGTACTATCCAACCCAAGATATAGCCTAAATATCACCAGAAATTCATATTTTCTGGCATTTTAGTGGAGATCAGAATGATATCACACAGTATTTGACAAATATACAAACTGAATTTGGAAAGTTGGGTTTCAGATATTTTGCACCTTGCAGTTGTAACAATCTGTAAAACAATCTCAAACTTGACAAATTACTTTCAAATGGTGACTACAAACATGTAATTCATGACTATGTAACTGAAATATGCTCCTGCGTTTAATTTCTGCCCTGCTTCTGATTACTGTTGCATGGTCTCATTCTTCAATTGATGTTTGTCTACTGTCTTGTGTAACTGCCGACGTCTGCGTTTTATGTTAGGTCCCCCTTGCAAAAGAGATTTCGATCTCAATGTGTTTTTTTACTGGTTAAATAAGATTTTTTAAAAATAAAATAGAAATATATATACTGAATATCCAATTCTGCTGGAACTGCTGTGCAAGGGCAAGTCACACGTAACACCTTAATGCTCAAAGAGAAAACATAAGCTATGAAATATACGAGTGTGAAATATAAATGTCCACACCCAGGAGGGAACTCAGGAACTATTGCTCTCGTCATCAGGTCACTGCAGAGTTGCGGTTTGCCTCTTCTGGGTCTGGAGCGCTGGAGTCTGAGAAAATGAACCCCTTCCTCCATAACCCCGCTCCCTTCTCAGCCGCACAGTGGAAACAGAGATATGCTACATGTGCCGATGTGTATAATGCTGTACAGTGCTACAATTAAGTAATGATTTTTTTGGGGTTCTCTGAAAGTTTTAACATATTGAATGTGCTCAATAGTGGAGGTGGTTTGGTTTGGTTTGGAAGCCCACAGTTTGAGAGTATACTGTTTGAGACATATAGCAGCTCCTCTGTTAAGACTTGCTATCCTTTATAAGGGTCTTCTATGCCCCTAATAAATAATAACAAATGGCACTATTGAGCCTTACACTTAATGGGAGTCCAATACAATTTTTCAGCATGACTGCAGAATTAGGCTAATCAGAAAATTAATTCTTTAAACTTTACATTGATATTGATTACACACACACGTGTATGTATGTATGTATGTATGTATGTATGTTTGTATTTATTTATTTATTTATTTATTTATTTATTTATTTAACAAACATATAGATTATTCTTGTATATGGCTACACAACATAGTTGACACGCTATGACCAGTTCTATGAAACAAACATAGGCTATATTAGGAGACTTTCATAGCATGAACTGCATTGTACAATATTCACCAGCAAATTAAATAAATTGGCCAAGACTGAGCTGACCTGATGGGGTACATCTGTTCAGCTGAGCTGGTTTAAGCAGCGTGGATGCTGGGGTTGAGCTGAGGTGTTGACCTTCTTTGACTCAAATCTAAATGATGCAAAGTTTAGCTTAAATTACTATATAAAAAGATTCGTTTGTCAAAATACAGATTAAATACATCACGCAATATTAAATAAAACTTTGAAAAGAAATTTGCTAATCACTCTTTAAAAATGTAACAAGCTAACCATTGTTTGTCTGCCCAAAGATTCGTCGCCGTAATTGGGGAAACTACCCAGGGTACCCTTCCACCATTATCCCAGGTGTTCGTTAGCTAGCCGGCAAGCTACTTTAAATGGCGTAGTGTAGCTCATAGCCATCTTGTAAACATTCTGCAAAACAAGTTTGCTAATGTTATATAATCAAATGTTAAAATATATCCGACTGGTCAAACTGCTTGTTGTATCATGTAAGTGGCAAATATTATTTCGCTGGATTATCGCTAGCTACCAATAAGCAGAGCTAGCTACTTCAAACCACAAATTGTTATCTTCGCAAATTCAAAGTTCTACTGGTGGGAGAGGAATCAGATAATTTCGTTCAGCGTGCAAATAAAGATAGACGACTCTTAACACCTCATGGCATTAGTACTTACACAAGTTCCTTCCACATTTATGTAGTTTGATTTTAGAGAAAGTCTCAGACTTCAAGTTGATTCGAGTTTACTTTAGGAGTCGAACCTTCCGTCAGATTCCGTTGGGAGCGTGCGCGCCGCGGCTGCGCGCGACATTGATTAGGGCACGCAACCACAATCGGCTACTGGTAATCATACAGTAAAATCGTGGGATTATGTCTGTCCTGATGAAGAACAGATTAATCTGAATTGATGAACAAATAAATTCTTTATTAGTGCCAATGCCAGTAACTGAATGAATGAATGAAGGTGCTGTTTTGTCCAGTCACAGCCAAAAAACATTTAGGCTACAGCAATCCTCTTGAAAGTGCTGCTGAAATACTCAAGTCATGAGAAAGAAGCTGAAGGAGGAGTGGAGGGAAAAAGGACAGGTATTTTTAGAGTAACTGCATTGTGCATAGGGATGGTGGATAGGGTCATCAAATGGAAGAGCTGGATTATGACCTCACACCAATCATTTCCATAACTGACATGGTTCCACTGCACTGCCGTCCAGTGGGAATATTCCATCCACACGTACACTATCCTTTCACTGTCAGGTGTATTATCTATTAGGGAAAGCTGCATTGTACCATCTGCCACCTTATCTTCATTGAGGATGTCTACTATAGTTGTGACCAATCCTGCATGAGAGGACTGGCATGATGATTCCGGCCCAGAGGCTCGCTGTGCATGCGAGTGAGAGATCGGCCCATTTCCATCCCCACATCCTCAAATTTCTGACGGCGGATATGACAAACAGCCTACGACTGCAGTGAGGCCTAAAGCAAAAGTGCACGGCAATGTCTTCCTATCTTTTATCTTTATCTTTTAAGCGCCACAAGATAATTACATGATGACAGTTCATCGTTTGTAGCACCACTAGGAGAGAACGCAACGCATTATTGCGCAATATTTCATATTTTTGGACAGATTGGCTTATTATTGTGGCTCCTGTGGCTTTTAATAAGCCTCAGCTGGTTCTCTCAAAACAACCATTGTAGCAAATCATTATAGCAAAGCACATCATAACAGGATTTTAAAGTCTTTAATCGCTTTATTTCAAACACTCATTCATGCCTCGCATTAGAGCCTCCGTTATTAAACGGCTGGGACACTGTGCAGCTGAAGAAAGCCCTGGCACAGGGAAGATTCTTACATAAAGGGGAAAGCCTCTCAGTGCTAAACCAGCACATTTAGGGGGATACGTTTTTAATGTGTGCTGCTGGAGTGTTATCCTCATGTAAGAGGATTTCCTTAGTAACGCTAAGGAACACAAACCAGAAGGGCTCCGTGTGGCTGCCTTTGCCGGCGGACATGTCCGGAATAATGACCTCAGGCGAAAGCATGCCGTATACAATGTAGTGTATGCACACGTCTCAGTCATGTGTTCGTTTTGTAAATCCGTTCCGTAGCTTTGCACTAGTGCCCACTGATTCAGCATTACAGCAATGCATTGGGATAATGACTCTCTAATGGATTGGCAGTTTCACATTCCAACACTTATCTTTCTATTCCACAAAAAAATGTATTCAATTTATTCACTCTTTTGTAACATTTTAGTAATATATGGGCGCTTCTCCAGTTAGAATGTCCTCCTAAATCACACATGGTAAATTAGATAAATGGAGGAAGACATTATGGGAGAGTCAAAATTTATCTTGTGTAAGGTAATGAATTGTATAGGATTTCCACTGTAGACTTAGCAAGTTTTTTTTCCCTTGGGACTGGTTTGAATGGAACAGGCAATGTCAAAGCAATCAGTTGAAGTCAGCCATATCTATAGGTGCACTGTTTCCTGCAGACCCTGTTTGTCTGGTGACAGAGAACAGGCCTGAGTTTGAGCTGGAGGGCAAGAGTTTCAGTTCTAAACACCTCTCTATGTAACCTTACCAGAGGCAAAGGTGCGTAACCTCATTTATTTTTGATCCTGCCTCAAAATTGAATCTGGAGGCATTGGTATTTACCTTGGAACTGAAGTCATCAGCCAATGATAGAAAGTCATCACTGAAGCCTGTAGGCCAGTGGTTCTGGGGTTTGTACTTAAAAAGCAGATTTCAGAAAGTATTATGTACATTGCCACATCCCATAACTACAATGCGTAGGGACACCCACAGTTAAACTCAGAACAGAAGTCCAAAGAATGTGTTGTCACACAAAACAACTAATGTTCTATTACTTAATTTTCTACACACACTGAGAGTTGGCTATACTCTGGCGGATATCTCTTCTCAGCTCTTTAATCAGCTGAAATCCAGACACGGGGTCAAGAGGTGCTATTTAACAAGGATCCTGCAGGGCCCAGGGCAAAATCATCACAGACGGCACCAGGAGACATATGTGGACAAGCTGCACCATAAATCAATTCTGGTTTGGTAGTGACTGTGATGTAAGTAATATCTATTGTTATTGGTATATACGATATGGTACTGACTAATAAAATCACTACTGAGTAAATAAAATCAAGTCACTGATTAACTGTCAGTTTTATAATACAATGAAATTTGGCTTTATTGCTACATGTGTCTTATACATTCTCCAAAGAATTGAGTTTTTGTTTATAATAATCCAATTTAAACAACTTAATCTGATTTTTATGGTCATTCTACCAATTCTAATAAAAAGTGCACTGTTCCATAAGAGCTATACTGTAGTATTAAGTTGACAACCTAGGGCCAGCCATGAAAAATACATAAATAGCTAAATGTAATAAAGGATATGGTATGCTGCTCCTTCCAAGCTTCCAAAAACTGAGCTCTAAAATCAGATATCGGGTTTCATCATGACCACAGTCATCAACATTTATTACTATAGAAAAGCTTATATTTAAATATGACAACCTAAACTGACCAAAAATAATATCTGAATTTTTAAAAATAATCAACTGCTCTTGCAAAAAAAAAGTCTGAGTTGCAAAAAATCCATAGCATAGTGCATGGACAAACTAAGATGTATTCAGCCATGCAAAAGCTGTAAATAGTGTTGATACCCAGCAAAGCTGTATAAAGCAATGATGTGTTTGTGGTTATTCAGGGTTTCTGAGTTCATCATTAGCAGCTGATCAGTGGCATAGGAAGGAGACATAGACACTGTTGCATAAGATTTTACGGCTTGTGAAGTCAGTTATCTCTACCCCAAGACTGTGCTTTGCTACCAGCATCAGCTTTTTTTAAACAAAAAAACAAAAAACATATTGTTACTGAAATAGCTGCAGAGGTCTTGTATTACATAACTCAAGTACATACCACACAGCATCCCAGTGTCTTTGTAGATCAGTGTGTTACAGGTTCATATGTGTCAGCCCTGGTGTAAATTCCAGCTAGCAGCCTAATTTGGAATCAAGCTGGAACCAGCTTCTGCTCCAGCTGGACGCCATCTGGAATTAGGTAATAGTCTGCTGCCTGTGCCAAGATGGCCCTATATCTGGCCATGGTCTTGCCTGCATGGTTGCTGACTCAACCATCTTGTTGCCAGCTTGACCTTCTTTAAACCATCTTAAAACCAGCAAGACCAGCTTATAAACCAGGCCGGAACCAAGCTGGAATCTCCACCAGGGAGAGCAGGGGTAAGGAGTAACAAGGTTGTACTGTTATGTTTAACATCCATTGTGGAAAAACCTTGAAACATGAAAAGGGCCCATGAACCATTATTGCTGTGATGGTGTGAACGACGCTTTAAGTTACCCATTGGAGATGACACAATCTCTGAAGGAGCAGTGCAGTACTGCGGGTGAAGTGGTGGCGGGAACGACGTTAGATGATGGAGGACGTGTGTCCCTCAGTGCGGTGAGCCATTGCTGAGACAGCGCTTGTCTTTAATCCCATCAAAGAGAATGAAGAAGGCCTTAGCACAGGAGGTTCCCCACATGGGTGTAGGAGTAGCCAATGGCGTGCAAATAGCCACACGCATCAGAAAGCCCTGGGGGAACCTCTCAGGGAGCTTTTCAGCGGAGGGGTTCCAGGGTGCGGGGGACTGCAGAGGCATGGGGGCGGATGGTCACGTCCCTTTTCTTTTAAGGCCACGAAAGGTCAGGCACCTGCCAGCTCCTGACGTGCACATGAAAAAGGAATTCCCGCCTCTGCGGTGAAAATGTCAGCTTTGAAGGAAGGAATCCGGATGGCTTTCTGCAGCTCTGATCCCCAAAATATCGGGGAGTCCTGATGAGGTGGTCAGGGTGGCCGTTATCGGAGAGGCGCAAAGGACACTCTGTGCCGGGCCAGAAATGGCACGTGAGGGCGCAGGGTTTGAAGGTCGCGTGGCTCAGAGACACTCGGCGACACCCCGGCAACTGTAGCCGGGCAACATTCGACTGACACAGGTTTCCATCGGTACCTGGCGGCGCTTCTGAGAGACAAATTCTCTTTCTCCTCATCCCTCTCTCTCCCCTCCCCACCATTCATCTCCTCATATGAACTCGCTGTTGTCATTATGTTGTTTGTGAGTTATGTAACTTGCTTGGGGAAGTAGGATCATAAAAGATAAAAAAAGATACATCATTTGTTTTCTTGTCACAGAATAGGCGTTAGCCAGCACTCATAAATGCTACCGTTCATCTTTAAAAACATGGGTCATTTATTTTTCTTAAAAATAAGTATGACACTGAGTAATGTGAGGAAAAATTTATTGAAATAGACAGCTAAAACTTTTTTCTTGCTGTGAGGTGAGAGTTCATTTTTGTGTCTTCAACTATTCAAGACTAAGAGTGCAAAAACAGTTTCAACTGCAGTAAAAAAAAAAAGGAAAGAAAGAAATTTGTAATGGAACTAGATTATATCAACTGTGGTCTCACCATACATTAAACAAAAGCCAACCAAGACATTTCACTGTGGATACAGGTTCCATCAAAATGAAATTCAGAATTACCCTGGAAACAATTCAGAATCACAATGGAAACAGTTAAATTAAAGTAATTACTGCCCAGATAGTGTCATTAGGGTTATATCACTGTGGATCAGGTCGAAGAGCTTGGAATTTAAACATTGATGCCTGCCTGGGAAACAAAACCAGAGGATTAGGCTCCAAATTAAAGTATGCTCTCAAAATCTATGCATGTCATTACATTACAGGCATTTAGCTGATGCATTTGCATAGCTAAATGCCTGTAAGAATAGTTCGGATGGTAGTGGATCTGCCAAGGTTTAGTATCACACAACACAAAAATCGTTGCTCAAAAGATATGAATATCAGTAAATCTGAAATAGCCTATCGCAACCATAGGCATGTCCTGTCCCTGCAACATCCTCTATCACGGCATGGACCAGCAAGCACATCCTCAGTTACCTGAATGACTTTGCAATCAAGTAGCTTTAGGAGTAATTCTAAAAAACCTAACAACCCAACCTGTGTGTGACTCATGGTGACTTCCACAGTTTTCAGAGTTTCCAGAGCTCCACTGTATAAGGTAACCAATGTGTGACTCTTGGGGACTTCCAGAGTCCCAGAGCTCCACTGTATGGGGTAAAACCAATGCATTTGGGGGTGTTTGTGACTGGCCTGCAGTATCTCCTACCTATGAGTTGAATAATACCAACCATATCTTCACTCAGGACAATGAGAAACTTGCAGGCGGAATTCCTAAGGATCAGCGTCATCATGTTGAGCCCTGACAGGGAATTATGTAAGAATGCTGCCACACCTACACACCTTTTCCTAAAAAAGAATGACAAAATGGGAATTTGTCCCTGGGGCTCACACTGTCTGGTCCATCCCTTTGAGCTCTGCGCTCATCCTGAAAATCACTAATTTTTTCTGTTCTGTGTGGTATCAACACCACATCCCCGGCATAACAGAGCATCACAGATACAACTCCAGTGCTCCAGCAGGGACAGAGTTTCTCTAACTACAGCAGCCATTTTACCACCCACATGATTTAATTTCACTATATACTCACTAGTCAAACCATCACCCGTTTGTGTTTTGAGTGCACAATTTCACTTATCTTTTATCTTACCTAGCTATTCTTTATCAGTTTTGTTTTCTTCTTTGGTGGCTGCCATTCTTTAAATAGTAAAATTCCCTAAGGTCCTGATGGCAGCTTACTTAATCTGAATACTAAATTAACCCCCAATACCCAATATTCAGGATCTCATTTTACTTGATCATTAATCAAGAAACACAGTGCTTACAAGGCAGCAAAAGGATGCCAATCTCACCCGAAGATGCCACTGTGAATCATTACAAGAAATGATGAATGTGTAGATCAAGAACAGGACTAGGTGTTGGTGATATAGATAGTTGCCTAGAGCACCGCCCGTATGGTGGTTCCAACTGTCTGGAAGGGGCACCAAACGAAGGGGGGGGGGGGGGGGATGGGACGTTGAGTTGATGATAATCATCCCTAAGAGCTGTAGTTTTCAGGGCATGACTTGTTTCCAATTTGAGAATGTTGTCAACAGGAAAAACAAAAAATAACCATTCATTCATTTTTCAAGTGAATATTTCACAAGTGTGATACTTTATTATATTTGTTACTGTTAATTGCCATGTGCATTACAGATCTGATATACACAATGTAGAAATGGTACACTATTGCAGCAGATATAATTTTATAGACAGCAGCTGGATTGGCATGTACAAAAAACACATTCACTTCCTTACAAACTACCACTACAGAATCATATTAATGTACATACAAAACTATACACAATAAACAAATGGAGATTACGGAAAATATATTAGATATAAAGTTTCTGCATTATACGCTTATGAATCATTGGCAGCGATGTGACAGCTCAAACATTTTAAAAATATCAAGGAAACATAAATATAATATGTACACCTGTGACTACCTGTATACCTATACACGCAATTACTGTGGTTTTGCCACTCTGTGTTCTCCATTATAAACGGAGATTGGGATTAAGCTATGGAAGAGAAAGTGCTGTAGCATTTTTTAATTCTAACATTCCTGCTGGGAACTTTGAATATTGGCTCCTAATAATCTCTCCTTCATTGACAGCAACTACAGTCTAAAGGAGAATGCTCTGAATTGGCCTATTCACTTTTTGATTGTGATATAATCTGGAATGCCACTTTGATAGCTAGTTTTATGGCATAGTCCTCTAACTCACTTACAAAGGGTAGTGCTCTAAGTACATAGTGCTGTATTAAAACTGCTGTGTTTTCAAAGGAAGTCAAACAACAAATAGGAAATACCATTAGCTTATAAACAGTACTTCTTTCAGACACTATTTCTATTATTATTGGTTTTTGGCAATATAACTATTGCCAATGCTAGCATATACAACACAAGAGAAAATAGCATGTATACAGCATATCGTCAATGACAATGATAACAGTGTATAGCAAGTATGCACAGATGTATACTGCATTTCATACTTGTATCTAAAAATATATTTATAAAACACCGGTACACAATGGGTATAGTGGGTTCCCTTTAAGTAGGTGTAATCTCCACCTGACTACTCTGGGCCCGAGATCGTAAAAAATCAGTACTGAAGTCCTTAGACTCCATTCTTACATGCCTGCAACAGTACACGTTTGCCTCAAACTCATTTTTATGATTTAAAGTCCTCGTTTTCTTTCCCTTTATTCAAAATATGTCCATGGACATAGTTACTCCCACACTTGACAACTGAACTTGACACCTACCTATGCAGCGGAAACTAGTGTGCGGTCACATGAGCGGCATCCGTACTTCTGTTTCTGCAATGTTTTACGTGTTACTGCACAGAAACAAGCAGAAGCTGCACAATTTTATTTGATGACTATTAGAAATCTAGACAGCATTTCAGCGAGTTCAACAATATATTGCAGATAAATATATTTTTTACAAAAACGGAACCCTGGCCTTACAATGCACTATACAACTGTGACTACCATGTGCTCTTCTGTAAATACAAGCCATTGGTTTTGATGGGTAGTGTCTTTGCTTCCGATAAGTACATTAGTAAGAACACAAAAATTAAAATAGTTTTAATCAGCGTGTAGATGACCCTTGTTTCTGTGAGAGAGAGGTGTGTGAGGAAGATTTAGGATGGTGTGTGAAAGAATCGGTGTTCCTGCCCAAAGCGTTTGTGGTGCTGAGAACACTGTATGAAAATACATCCACGGAATTTACAGCTGGCTGACAGAGAACGGGGAAGCGGACTCAACACAGAGAAGCTCATTTTGGAAACAATTCACACGTAAGACTCTTCGGCGAAAAGCATTTGGTCGAAGTCGTCGAACCTGGGGTCGCTGCACCTCCTGCTCCGCCACTCCCGCTTGCTCTGGACGATGGCCGCGGCCACCTCCTGGCTCCTCCTCAAGCAGGATTCTGGGTCCGTGTGCGTGCGCGAGAAGTAGTCCCTCACCGCCTGGCAGAACCTGGGCTCCAGGTCCAGACCCGCGCTGTTGTGGAGCGGCTCCACGCAGGAGCCCTTAAGCCCAGAGTCCTGCAGGGTCTTGCCTGCTAAAGCCTTGCTCCCTTGGACCAGCGCCTGGCTGTGAAGCCTCTCCAGATCTGGGGTGGAGATTCGGCGTGAAGCACAGCGGCCCACCAAGGGTTCGGATGCCCGCCTACCAGCAATGGAGGTCCTGCGAGACCCCTCCATGGCTGAGATGAGGGAGTGGGACTTCTGCCTCTGGAGAGTCAAGCTGGAGGAGGCCTGTCCAAAGAACACTGACTGGGGCAGACTACCTCTTACTGCCGATGTGCTCTGTTGAGTGACATCACTTCCCCTGCTCCTCGCAGAAGCTTGGTCATGCAGCTGTCTCAGCTCCTTCACTGTCAGCACCTGGTCCCTGGCCTTGCAAACGGGGGACCGGGGGTCCTGGATTTGCAGCATGGCTTGCTGATAGGAAGGAGGGCTGCTGGATCTCTTTCTAGAAGGATCTCCAAGTCCATGGGCTTTTCTGTCATTGCTCAGCAACAACCCATTGGAGGGGAGGGGCCTGTTGCTAGGCCCACTGCTCAGCTCCCTAGGTTCTTCCTCTTCCCAGCCACTCTGGTCCTGCTGCCGTAACGACAGTCTTCGGTCCCTCTTCAGCCAAGTGTTGGGGTGCAGGCCGTGGCCAATCTTGTGTTGGTTCCACTCACAGTGCTCCCTGTGGGATGTTGTGCTGGGAGCGGGGACAGTGCCATGGAAGAGTGGAAAGGTGGTGACAGGGGAGCGAGGAGAATTGGGGGTAGGGTATTTGGGGGAAGAGCCCCCCACGGCAGATGTGGGGACCGTGTAGTCTGTGGAGCACTGGGAAAAGGCGCTGTCCAGTGAGCTCATGGATGAGCCGGAGGGGGACGTAGCAGGAGAGGACAGGCTGGAGCAGCTGATGTCCAGACGCAGTGGCGAGGGGAGCTTGTGCTTCCACCTTAGGACGTCCCGCGTACTCCGCTTGTCCCGCTCAACCTCATCGCCCCCGTCCCCTGCACCTGTCTGTCCGTCTTGCTGCGAGTCCACAAAAACCTCGCCCTCGCCGTGATTCATTACATCGTCATAGCTGGTTTTGCGGACCGCCATACTGTGCGGCCCGAGGTTTGGCATCAGGCTGGAGGCGGGATGTCTGATGGCGGGTTCGGAACATCGCCGCAGCCAGCGGGTTCCCGGTCGAGAGAGGGCGTCCCGCTCAGAGGCGTCCCCGTGTGCGGGAGGGGGAGGGTGGGGCTGGTGCACAGACTGGGTGAACTTCCTGGGGTGGACCAGAGGGGGGAGCTGCAGGTGGACGGGCGTGGGGACGGGGTCGGGGTCGGGCTGGTCCAGGTCGCAGTCGCTCAGGGTGATGACGGAGTCGCGGCTCCTGTTCTCCTGCTTGTCCTTTCGCCCCCGCAGGTCTGGGAAGGGAGACTCCGTGTCGTCGTTCAGCTCGTTCTCCAGGCTGTCGTAGGACGAGTCGTTCAGCTGGACGGTGGACGCGTCTGCATGTAGAGACACAGAGAGTCATGACCTGCATTCTCATGTCAGTCTGATATATGTGGCAGCCCTAGCCAATGGTCCATTGATCAGCACAGGGAGAGCTGGAATGGGACCAGTGTCTTGAAATGGCCCCAAACATGACCTTAATTAAGCCCGTAATTACACCTGGCAGAATTTGATAATGAGAGGTGATTGTCTGAAAGAGCCACTGAAAAGCACTGAGCTGCGATTCCACAGAGCTGTGACTGTGTGGAGCGCACAACGGCCACCTTTCTCCCTCCAGTGAGGGATAGCTTCACATGGCTGTGATTGGGGCTGAAACGCACGGGCTAAGTGCTCCTTAGCGTCGGGAAGTGGCTGCTTGTCAAAAAAGAAAAAGCTGCTGTTGTTTCAGCCCGCTCTCTCTCTCGCACACTCGACCCTGTGGACCTCCACACAGGACAGTGGCGAATGAGATCGCTGGCAGGCCGTTCCTGTTTGGCTCCAGTTGCTCTCTCCTTCCTGACTCTATTCATGATGGAGGCATTCCAATGGAAAGGACAAACTGACCAATTCACACCAACAAAACTGATATCCTCTGCACAAGCAGACCAACGTAACTGGCTAAAAGGCCCATTCAGCACTCCAACAGAACTGACAGACACACTCATCCTAAAAACATACTAACAGAAATGACTAAGAGATCCATTCACTGTGTAAGCAATCCAACAACATATTTTAGAGAACAAATGACTGGATAAGCACACCAACATAACTGAGAGCCGAGAGACCAATTCACTGTACAGTATCAGCACACCAATATAACTGATAGACCAAATCACTGTATAAACACAGCAACATAACTGAGGCCTATTCACTGTAAACATTTCAACTGAACAGTCATATTTATACCTGGGAAACATTCAATGTACACGTGTCTAATTGCACGCACATTTGTGTGTGTGTGTGTGCACGTGCGTGTGTGCATGTGTATGTGTGTGCCTGTGTATGAGTCGGTTCCCAATTAAAAGTTTGCAAAGGAACAAATATTAAAATAAAAGCTGGGAAAAGTGTTTGGTTGGAAGCACAAATAAAAAGCCAATGATCTTTATAAAGCTAATGAGCAATTCTTTCGATATCCCATCAAACACTCATCCCTCAATTCATCTTAGTCAGAAAACAGGACATTTACCAGATATGTGGTTGCCGCCCTTCTGAGGGAATCCACCAAACAAGGAAGTGACATCATCGCCCAGCACCTCACAACAGTGTTCAATCATGAACCGGACCACCTCGGACACCTGGAGAAAGAGCAGGGCCAACTATCAAGCCTACTGATTTACCTCAGTCTTTAATTTGAAGTTACCTCATTGCAATTGTTTGCAACACAACACAATAAGCAGAATATGAACATGAGAATTCTATTCTTTATGGCATGCATAGCTATTTCTGACATAATGCGGCTTAAGAGGGTAAAATAATCCCTCTAAACACGAAAAGCTTGAAATTATGAAAAAATAACAGCTCATTAAAATTCTGGGATTGTGACTGGTTGGAATGAAAACCAGCATACACAGGGGGACGCCAGGACTGTGTTGGAGAACCTCTGTCATAACCGACTACAGATGTTTACCTTCCCTCTCTTTCATAGCTTTAAAGTCTTGTCAGGCATGAGCAATGTCATACATTAGTAGGAAACTTAATACTGCCAAGGTAATGTATGTAAAGGCAGTTGTTTATATGAAAAATGTAGTCCAGTTTTGCTCGTTTTTTTCCTCTCTGTTGTTATTGCGACCACCCTCTGATTCATATGGGTGGTGTGCACAGATGCTTAGATTAATTTTGGTGACTACAATTCATGCCTCACAGAGATAAGTCTCCAGATAACCTCCACAGAGGGAAACATCTGTTCTGAGAACAAGGATGTTCAGAAATTTGATGTTTCAAAGTTTGAAACATCAAAGTTCAAATGCAATGTCAGACTTGTAAAAAGTCAGGATTATTCTTTTAAACAATTGCAATTTCTGCAATCATTTTACTTTTTTTCCCCTATGAAGTTAAAATGTACAAAAGTAATATGCATGTTTTGTGACTTTTTCATGCATCTCTGTTCAAGGACCTAATTCTTTTAAACTTCTTAGTATTAGAAAAATGGTGAAAGAGAAGGAAAGATAAGACTAAGAAAGAAGATGGTCTCTCTCTCTCTCTCTCTCTCAGAAGGGCACACAGTAGCTCGAGCAGGATTGAGTTTTTAACTGAAATACCATAGAGAATAAACAGCTCCTATAATATTACATCACTAGGACCAGCCTGGCAGACAGAGGCACTCTAAACCCCTGGCTTCTGTTTCTCAGCCTCAGCACCAGAACCTCTGGCCTGCCAAGTTCATTAATCACCGAATTATCTTAAATCAAACTGTTCAGAAAAAAATAGCTTGCATTTATTTGTAATTAAAAATAGAAAGTAAAATATAAAACTGCAGTCACACAAGTCCTATCTGCAGGAGGATCTCTGATAAACTTCAGCAGCAGCTCAGAGCTTCCATTTCTCAACTGTCATTTTGCCTGAAGGGCAGAACGAGACCACAGTTTGGCCACTGTCAAAGGCGGATGAAAAACACACTTTATTTTTACCCCGTAAGCCAGACGCTCATTGCGCTGTTTAGCCTAAAAAAGAATCTAAATTATATCTGTGGATTATGTGGGAAAGAAATAGAGGAAGAGAAAGGCTCCTGTGTGATCTGAGGTCTATGAGAGTCCCCTACGCTTCACCACACAGGCTTTGATTGGCTCTTTCCTGTGGAATGTCCACATCGTGTTTTTTTTTTTTTTTTTTTTTTTGGTCTGTGCTGTGTCTGAGCCAATGGAAAGCCAGCACACACAAACAAACAAACTAGGCTAAAAGACTCAAAACTCCCGTTTCTGCGAGGAGAGCTGCCCTCAGGAATCTAAAGAAAATTCTTCGGTTTCTCTGTTGAAAAGCAAAACTCAACGCTAACATCTTTTTATTTTTTTGGTGCATATTTGTTTTTTGTCAACTGAAAGTGTGACAAATTTGTTCTTTTACAGCGGGTATGAAAACGGATTTATGGCAATATATCAGTAGACAATAACTTTAATATTGTGCAGGCCTGGTGAGCAATCACATGCAAACATGCACAGGGATACACATGCACACAATTGAGAGATACAAATTAGCCAAGCCAGCATGACTTTAGACTGTGGAAGGAAAATAAAGCACTTGGGGGAACCGGAACACAGAATTAAGCCCAAGGACCTGGAGTTGTTAGGTAAGAAAGCCAGTGTGCTTCATTGTCAACCACAGGAAGATGACATGCTGTCTTCTTACCTAGCCCTGGGATTTCCGTTTTTGTCATTTTGATTCCAGGTGTGAAAGTATAGCTCTGGTTTGGAAATGCATTTATAAAAGGGGTTGTTTCGATCCTGGATGCTGATTGGCAGAGACCGTGTTCCACAGTGACTGTAAATCTGACACAGGCTTACTTCTGCGTGCTTAGGCTGGCTGAGGGCATGCTTTCCGGTCTTGTCTAAAGGCATGCTACAATTTTTTACCTCGAAAATATTATAAAATGACCATGTTCAGCCATATCTATCTCCTGGCTATCTCTGTCATTACGTGCCTTTTCTAAATCCGTCCCCTTTGCCTGTATTTCTTCTTTTGTGATGTGCTCAGGATGTTTCCGGGCATGACGCTCTTTTCTGTGTGGAGAGAGCTTTAGTTGTGGCTACAGTGTTGTGGGATGGATGAGGTTTCAGCAGAGCTAGCTAGCTACTGCAAAAAAGGTGGTCTTCAGGAATGGCACTGATTTTGCCGAAAACTGTTTATATTATTTTTATTGAATTTTTTTTTTAATTAGCCTATTTTTTTCAAGATTGGGTGGGTTTTAGGCCATGACTGCATGCACGCAACAGCCCTCCTCTCGTGCTGCATTGCTTAATTATATATTTCATCCCAAGCAGCTATAGACATGGGAGGAAGAACTGAAAAAAGCAAATGGAACATGAAGCATTGATTGGTTGAAATACTGAAAGGCAGAGGTTTTAATGGAGATTACAGAAACTCCCGGCCCTGGAGCCTGCTGCCTCACCTTCTTGGTACCTTGGCTCTCCACGTCCGGGCTGCAGGGGGCGGGGGCCCAGAGCATGCTGGGAGCGATGCAGACGGACAGGTTGAAACTGTTCATCTGGTTGTGATGGGCGTGGCACTGGATGCAGTGCAGCATGGCGAGCATGTGTCTCAGGAGCAGCTGGTTCTCCTTGGGCAGGCGCTCAGCCAACCTGTGGGGGAGTCGAGGGACAGGCGCCGGCTCCGTTACCTCCCACGGCAATCCGCAGCATCTCTTATCTTTGATTTTCCGTGACCTTCGGTACGAGCTTCCTCTCATATTAGAGATGGGACAGTATGTACCAGGCCATTTTTTTTGTTTCTAGGAAATGGTTTGTTTGGCAGAATGAGATACATGGTTCTATTGTTTCTCATTCTGTTTATTTAGTTTTTTTGACAGACTGGCAAAAACTTCTTTTCCTGTTACAAAATCATGATGACCTTTGCACTCTCTCTCTGTATCACCCCCCCCCCCTCCTTTTGTCTCTCTTTCCTCTCATCTCACCCTTCCCTCTTCCTCTCTTCAGTCAGCTAGCATGGTGCCATGCCTCGGTTTTTGGGGGGCAGTAACTGATATTGCGAGAAAGGAACCCAAAAATAAACAAGACCGTGGGTGGTGTGGGTGGGATTTTAGGACCCCCACGGTCTGGGTATTTTTTTTGTTAACCAAAGAAACCACAGTAACACCTCAGTAATGCAAGCGAGTCAGCTAGAACTGGACCATCACGGTTACCTAAGCAAGCTTGGAAGCCATATTGTGGCTTCTACAGACTCCTCTATGACTCCTTACCAGATAGCTGGCACAGTTCACTTTGTCAGTTAAAATACTAGTCCACCACTGTAGCACAGGGTAAAATGAAAGCCATCTTCATCATTAATGCACTATGTTACATTACATTACAATCACTTGCCAGATGTTCTTATCCAGAGTGAAGTACAGTAGTGGAGAACATCAGAAGTGGAGAATCTCAGCAATAAATACATGCAGTATCACCACGGAGGCACAAAAAGCTCATTTATAATGAATACGAATCATGTTTTGGGTTTTTTTGGGTGGGGTTACCTCTGTACTGCTTGCACTTTGTCCTTGTCACACTCTCCGGCATGTTCCATCACCCCCAGCCACTGCTCATACAGGTCCTGGGACAGCAGGCTCCCCGGAATGTTTCGCAGGAAGTCCTGAGCACGGACAAAGCCAGAGGAAAAGGATTACAACACACAACACGCCCCACCATACAGTTTATCATAGTACCGTCCACTTTTAACATTTTATATATTGGATAATGTTACAGTTATATAAAGCTGTATGCAGTTATACAGCTGAATAAAGGTAGGTTATCTGTCTAGTACTACTTTAAAAATATAACAAAAAGTGCTGTTTGTTAGGTTGTCTAGCATTGTACTTCATCCATCCTATATGGCATACGATATCCTAATAGAAATCAATGTAAGTAGATACGAGTTGCTGCTTGGCAATACAGAATCACAGCAGCATCTGTCATAAAAATCACTCAATCAAATGTGTAACCACATTTTGAAGTTGATTCCATTGGACTTTGCGTAACGGCTGTCCACAGGACGAGCATGTGAGCGACAGTGCTGCGTAACATGAGCGTTGCTCCTCTCAGACATATGGAATGCAGAAATATATAGGAAATATATCTGAGCACAATATATATCTGCACAAAACGAAACACTAAACACAGGGCACTCTGGGTAAAAAAAAATTTAAAAAAAAGAAGCAAACAAACAAAAACAGGTTCATCTCCCAGCTTGTGTTTGTCACTTGTGAGAGCGGGGTACTTGGTGCTTGAGAAAGCGGAGATGTGGAGGCACTCTGGTGCTTTAAACGATACAATGTGTGGCTGGGAAAAATGCAGCAGGAGGAGATCACGCTGACTAATGTGGAGAAGACAGGCCAGATAGCGCACTGAACAGTCATCAATTCCCATATGCTGCTAATGTGACCTCATCTTGCACATGGTGCTGTAGCCTGAGCTGCAGAACTCAAATAAAGATGTGTGCGATTAGCAAAAAAAAAAAAAAAAAAGAAACAAAGCCACGAATAAACTTGTCTTGTATGTTTTGTAAAAAAAAATATCTGTTCGAAGACAGACAGGAGACTGTTGTACATGGTATCACGGTCCCGTGCTGATAAGTGCAGCTGTTTTTGTTAGCTGCATACACAGCTTTTCCCTGACGTGCCAGGGGCGGAGTCCTAACCGCAGGGGACATGATGAAGGTACATCCAGGAATGGAGGGGTTGAAAAAAGTTGAGCGAGGACCAATAAATCTGCAGGATCATTACGGAGCCTTCAAAGGCGTTTCAGTGTTTATGAGTCATCACCAAAGCCAGGGATGGAATCCAAAGTCAAAGTCAATCGAAGGTTAGCCTTGTGACTTGCATATGCAGTTGAATGCAAAAGTATTTGGGACAGTGACACAATTTTTAGTTGTTTTGGCTCTGTACTTCAGCACATTGGATTTGGAATAAAAGTATGAATATACGGTGCAGACTGTCAGCATTAATTTGAGGGTGCTAGCGTCCAAAGCGGGTGAACCGTGCAGGAATCACAGCCTTTTAAAACACGCAATCCCCTCGTTTTAACCTTGAAGACGGCGGCGGTGACGAAGATGCACTCGCTGGTGAGAGGGAGGCCGTCGGCCCCGGCGTTCAGACGCTCCTTCATCTCACGGCAGGCCTTGGCGCTGGCGGAGCGCCGGAAGATTCCGCGGGTGAACGGGCCCTCCTGGTAGAGAAACACCAGCATGTCCTGCAGGAAGAGAGAGGGGAGGGGGGGAGAGAGAGAGAGAGGAAGGGAGGGAGAGAGGGGGGGAGGGGGAGAAGAGAGAGAGAGAGGGTGAGAGGGGGAGAGAAAAGAGAGAGAGAGAGGGAGAGAGAGAGACAGAGAGGGGAGAGAGAGAGAGAAAGAGAGAGAATGAGAGAGGGGAAGGGAGGGAGGGAGAGAGAGAGAGAGGGAGAGATTTAGACTAGAAACATATGCACGCAAATGACAACGGCAGGCCGACGCGCTGAAAACGCACGTCCCGGTTGTATACACTCAACATGCATTCCTATGTCCTTGTGGAGCTAATGAACCCAAGGCGGCGATCAAGGGCAGTTGTGAAGGACTGAGCGGCAGAAAGCACAAACGGAAGAAGGCGGCTTCACCCTGATGTAGCGCCCCTCGCTGCGACGCCTGACACTGCTGTTCACGCTTGCGTTGCGTTAAGAATTTCAGGCGACAGGTAGAATGCAACTACGCATGAAATCAACTTTGCGTGGCCCAAGCATCCGCGCTCGCGTACATACATAAGGTCTGTTTCTGGTCTTAGGGTTAGTTTGTTATACATGTTAATTATCTGAGCGTCATAATGGCTTAAAATAACTGACTCTAAAGAAAATGCTTTTTAGAAATAGAAGGACTTGTTGCACGGACAGATTAAGCTTAATCCTGTACTAAACTGAGTTTTTTTTTTTATCTCCATTAAAAATTTGATGTAGTCTTAGACTAGGCTTATTGTGCATCTGTGAAACTGGCCCGTAGAGTATTACTCTACTGTTCCGGGATTATTCTAAGTATGACTGACAGCCTGCTGGAAGTCTTCTTTTTTTGCCACAGGTATCTGCAGAAAGCGTTGCCGGTGCTCGAGGAGTACGGACGCTCACCATGACAGGTTTGGGGAGGGCGTCGCCCTCGCACACGGCGCTGAGCGGCAGGCCGAAGAGCCGCCCCGGGGCGGGCGACGTGGGCGACGGGGGCAGGCAGTCCAGCTGGGAGCTGGAGCCGCGCCAGAAGGCCCAGTTAATGAGGGAGCGTTTCCTCCTGAGGGGCTTCTGTACTGGGTCTGAGGGGGGGGGAGAGGGGGAGGAGAGAAAGAGGGCATTGACTGGGAGGGAAACGTGTGTCCAGACACCCTCATCCCGCTCAGACGCGGACCGGAGACAGACACACAGCTCTGCGTACGCGTTTGGGCTGCAGAGTGGCCTTTTCTGCTCTAAGGGGAACTGGGTGAACCGCGGTCTGTTTCTTAAATGCTGAGTCTGTTTGTGTTGAGCTGGATGGGGGAGGGGGAAGAGGGGAAGGGGGGGGGGTTGTAAAATAAAAGCACACGCCCAGCAACTCTAGCATTCCACTGTGGAGACACAAATTAGAATGTGGCTGACACGCATTCTACGATGTCCATTCTGCAATCAAAATATTTTGAAATTTTTAACCACATTGTTTTCACCAGCAAAAAGCCCGATTAGCATGTAGTGAGTCACCGGTCACGCGTTGCATCATCACGAGTACAGCTTAGGGAACGGTGATTTGGTGATTATACGCACGTCAGACCAGGTGCAGGGCTGGGAAAGCACAACAGGGACAAATCTGCAGGTGTGTGCGGAACTCGATACACGCCTTCCTTAAACAATGTTTTCGAACCCGCGCGGATCTTCGTCAGGTCGTCCAGTCGAAGATCCACATGGGAGGGGAACTTTGTTGGATAAGGGGCATATCGAGTTCCAGCGTGCGGGGCCTACCGAATTGTTTATATTATTACAAGTACAGCCCATCAACGCAGCTACGTTCAGGGTAAAGGGAACAGTTTGGAAAACAGAGATCAGATAACAGTAAACAGTCAGGTGTCCTGTGACTTTCCCCTGTTATATAACACTGATTATTAAAAAGCCATAAAGTAGGGAGAAATATGCAATGTATAATTATCTTTAAAAATGTTTTTTAAGAAGACAGATCTAATTATGTGACTTATACTAGCAGGAATTTGAGGCAAGGCTTGTGGTTACATCGGCAAAGCCCTGCGGTTCTGGAAAAAATATGCAAAGAGATCTCACTCACTCTCTCGCTCTCCCTGTCACTCTGGATCTCTCTCTTTTTCTGCCTCCCTCACTTCCTAATCCCTCCCTCTTTGCCCGTCTCTTTCTCCAGAAGGACCGTGAGTAAACGAGGGGTGGTTCAGGGGGCCTGCAGACGTGCGTAGACAGCCGTACCCGTTAAGATCTGCCCCGCTGCCACCCGACGGGGTTTCAGGATGAACTGGCACTGTGTGTCCAGGGGAAGCTGCCCCAGCAGGTCCAGAGGGGTGACGGGGTCCTTCACTCTCCCGGCCTGGGAGGCTTTCTCCCGGACGTGGCTCATTTTGATGCTGAGGGGGAACTCGTGCCCTTTCGGGGGTCAAAGGTCAAAGGTCAGTCATGCTTCAATCGCATTCAAATTATACAGCACATTGTTTTCCACACAGTGTGGAGAGCTGGTGGAGCATCATGTTCTGAGAAAAGGTACCATGTTAAAATTCCAGAGTACAATCACCTCTTGAAAAAAAACATTACTTGGCCAATCAGAATTTCTATTCAAATAAAGCTTCAAATTGGTAATAGGAAAAAGCACATTTTTGTTAATTGTTATCTGAACTATTCACCGATGAGAGGGTAGGGAGGGTCGTCCTTTCGGGAGCTCACCCACAGCTGGTAGTCTTTCACGCAGCCCTGCGCAGGACAGACCAAGAGCAAAAGATTAAAACAGTCGCCTTACACATACAAACTAACATGTGAAAGTGCTTTTTCATGAGCATGCACTTTTGCCTGACCTCACTTATTGCGAATCTTCGGTCTGAACTGGGCTTAACAAACACCTTAGAAACTACAGCACATTAACACCAGTCCTGTCACTGGCACCATTGCTGAGATGACAATATTATAGTGCAGGCTTTCACAAAGGCTGCTGCTAGAGTGTGTTTCAGTAATGAGGAACAGAGCAGGGCCAGGATCACCCTGTAAATATGGCACACTGGGGAAAGCTCACCACAATCCCAAACTGCTCCAGCGCCATGTGGATGACTTCTGTAGCGCAGTCTGATTGGCTGACAGGCAGGGTCTTGGCCTGGAAGAAAACCATATGGAAAAAAACACAGGATTTTAAATGTGTGAGGGTGTAACAGTCACTTTTCTGGAACACCCCTATAAGTGGGTTTTGTTGCTATATGCAGATGTATGAGCAGCTTGCTATAGTCACAGACACCACTGTAGTGGGGTGGGGGTTGAGATAGTATTGATGGAGGACAGCATAACATTACACACCTATGCATTTATACCTCAGCTCTAGAAGGTAATGCAGATGGACTTGTGTTAATAGGCTTCCCCTCATGTAGGTTTGGCCATAGTGCCCTGAGGCCTGACTTATATGGTCGACATTGACAATAAATGAGAATATTGGAATATACAACCGTTGGAAACCGTTGATTCTGCCCAACACAGCCGTGAACATCAAGTACACACACCCATCAACAAAAAATAAGCTTTACAAGAGGGCCTGTTAAATCAGGTACCAGTCACAGCAGCTAGATGCGCACCTAGTCTATCTCATTAAATGCAGCTGAGAATCAATGGGAAATATTTACACACTTACATAATCTGTCTTTTTGTTACACCCGGGCATAAAACCTACGCTTAGTTTATTATGAGCAAAGGAGTACTCTTCTAATTGGACTTTTATAAAATCACCCCCAAGCCTACATAAAAACATACCTGTGTGTGCTGGCTAGCTCACGTAATAACAAATGAGGATCACGTACAGCCTGTACGGATTATGAGTGCTCTACTTTGGTTTCATACACAGCTGTTGATTTAGATGGTGATGCAGTGCATTACCGTTTATTTTATTTAATTATCTTGCAAAAGTAGTCCCCACATGGTAAATATTATGATTAAATATTAAAACGCAATGTTCTGGAGCTTTTGTTCATTTGGGTAAATGCTTTTTTAATAGAGGCATCGTTCAGTCTGGGGGTTATCTTAAAACCTGATGAACTGGAGACACGGCAGCAGGGCTGTGTGCCCTTTTGAGGGCCAGAAACTCAAAGTGAGAGGCACAGCAACCTAGAAAAACTGTTTTGTTACAGCACCCAGTTATTATAACACAATCTTTAGCCAAAATGAATGAATGAAATGACTGCAGCAATAATAATATAAATATATATATATTTTTTTTTTAATAAAATCTAAGAGGCACATCGGTCACTTGGGGTAAAATGGGCAGGTACTCAGGCACCCAGAGCCACCCCCCCTCCCCTCCCCGTGTGCCTGCTCGACAAGCTCTTCTGACACTGACCTTGAATTTTGGTAACTGTCACACAACTCTGGGCATTGATAGGATGGGGGCTGTCCTACTTGCAGGGGCAGATTACGTTTGGATGGCCGAGTGTTCGCAGGAGCATCTGTTGTCCTGTGACACATGACTAGTGGTCAAGGACACTTGTGTCCAGTGACAGATTAAGCTGCTGGGACACCCTGCCCTTAGAAACGACCCTGGGATAATCACAGCCAGGTCTAGGTACTGCATCACTGCAGCGAGAGATAGCTAGAATACACACAGACATAATACATACACACGATATGCACTCATAAATACACGCACAACAAACATGCAAACCTGTTGTACTAGCTACATACACACTCAACATGTAGACACTCAAAAGAACCTTAAAAATACCTACACTTGCACAGTTCCCAATGTCTTTTGCAAATATTTTAAGAGAAATTGTTTTGGGATCATCTTTTTCTTTCTCTTCTTTTATTCGGCTGAAAAAAAGACAAAAAAATCAGTGCCAAAAAAAAAATCACAGAACAAATATGTTTAAATAAATAAGCAAAAATATGTACAAAACAAACAACAACATACAGTATATTTAGCTTCTTTGACTAGTCAACACCTATCTTAAATTTGGGCTTGGTGAGTTTAGTGATCTCCAAAACTGCTGTAAGACATTATGCTTGTTTTTGCGAGTTAATTAAACATGCTGATTCAGTTAAGCAATTAGATATTACACAGACCAGATAATTTAACCACTATCCATTTACTTTTGAGTAATGAATTGGAGCAATTATTGCATTTAATAATTGCACATCACAAAATACCTCAGTAGAAACATAACTGAGAGCAACCTTTGACCTGCTTGTGTTACATTCTCAGTTGATTACCTTTTGATGAAGGAGAGCCATCTCTCTTTCTGTTCCACAGAACTAAGAGAAGAAAAAAATTGAAAGAACACAATTTGGGAAAGGAAACCCAGGACATTCTTCTGCACTCTTATATAAGTTGTAAAAGAGCAATCAATCATCCCACTTAAATCATAGAGGAAATATGTTTTATAGTCCTGACAAAGCACTATCACTCTGCTATCTTAACACTCCATAGAGACTGGATAGTTCAGGCTCAAAAATAAGGTTTAATTGTTTAATACTTTCTCTATAATAGACATTATAACAGAAGTTACCAAAGACATTACACTATGATAAAAAATATGTTATAGAAGAACAAGAACAGGGTAATGAATATCAAAATGCAGGACTAACAGTGGGACATTTATGGCCAAGGACAAAATTATGGTAGAGTCTGAAATGCAGGCTTTCTCCTCATATGCTTAATTTGCAACTAAAATTATTTATTTCATTTTAGTAGTTGTTCTTCTTTGGTCATTGTATTAGAGAAAGTTCCATAACAGGAACAGATCAATCAAACGTGATGTATGGCAGGATATAAGGATATTAGAAACAAATGTGCTATGGGTAGTGTCTGCTCCTGCAAATGTTTATGCAAGGAGGAGACAGAGAAGCACAGGTGTTCACACAGCCTACCTGAAGGTTGCCACGCAGTTGCAGGTGGGCCAGCCCATGACGAAACTCCTCTCTGGGTGCATGCTGCCCTCACACACCTCCTCCACACAGCTGGCTGTCCACATCTCACACACACGCACCTGGGCCTTCAGCTTGAAGTGTGTCGAGGACCTAAATATGACAGGGGTCCGTTACACACTCTGAGCGCACTCTCAGTGTGACACAGCGTTGCTCAACCTGGAACTTAACTCAGTAACATCTCTCCCCCCCCTCCACTGTCACACGTTGCCGTGGAGACAAACTTGGTGAACAGATCACGCTCACAGAACTTTGCAGTGACACTGAATCAACATTACAATGCTGGTCCCCAGACAGTGAACCTCATTATCGAGCCCAACAGAGTGTAACCTCAGGGCAAAATTGTTTTCATAAGGACAGGGATTTGACCCCAGAACCTTGTGAGCAGGAAAGAAACGCCCACAGCTCTTACACTTGGACGCTGCCCTAACTCTCTCTTTGTCTCTCTCTCTCTCTGTGAATGACTTACTTAGCTTTGGCAATGAGGAGAATATCGTTGAAGAGGAAGAGGTAGCGTTCCTGTGTTTGAAGGCCCGTCTTCAGCTGGGCGTGTCCGTGCGTGACAAACGTCCGAGACGGGGTCAAAAAGGACTGGACTAGGGGACAAGACTCCGGGCTGATGGGAGACAGGCAGTTCTCCCTGAAAAAACAAACATTCCTCATCAAGTAATATCACCAATCAGGGTCATTCTCAAAATCTGGGTCTTCATTAGGCAACAGATGACAGAACGTACTTTGGGCTGACACAGAATTAAACAGAGTATTTAGTAATACATTCGGAAGATAAAAGCCTTGTATATTGGTACTGTTTTAATGCCAGAGCCTCTAAATCCAAGCACAAGTCATCCCTTAATGCGGACACTTAATTTGGCAATTCATAGGCACAGAGGGACTAAATCGCCAGTGTACTCACAAATCTGCTCTAACAAGGTTACTTGCATCCAAGGACTTAACAGGTGAAATCCCTGTGTATATTTAGACTGTTTATCCTTGATATGCCAAAGCATTATCCTATTGTGAGGCTCAGCTGGTTCTGGTACTGGTTCGGGTCAGTAATACGGGAGTGATTTCAATTCTTTAAGTCCTTAATATCCTCAGCACCTGCAGCAAAGCGCTATGCAGGGTTACCATGGTAGCCATCGGTGGAGCGGGAAACACCCAACCAGGGCGAGGAGGAGGGGGGAAAAAAAAAACTGAATACTGCTTATGCCACATCAATCATTACCGCTGTGTGACATAATACGGTAATGGACATCCAACGATGCGGATGGAGATTGCAAACATAAGGTGCACAGCTGTAATAACATTTCCACCTTGTTAGGGGGAGGTTATAATGTGAGGTCATATAGTACAGTGAGGTCATGACGTGAGGTTATAACGTACAGGCACTATATCATGATGTGTGCAGTTGCTTGAAGTAGAAGGAGAGCTAGTAGGCAATGCATGGTCTGCGCCAGACATTTCAGGTCTGATGTCAGAGGCATTGCAGAAATGGGTCATTCGGGATGAAAAATATGTCCCTCTGGGCAAACTCTGATTTTCAGAAAAAACAGCTCACGAGATAACCCCACGACTGAGACGACATCAGTCAGCCGCGCTGTCAAAAGGCTCGGAGTCACCTTCTGGAAGGTTGTGAATGACTTCCTTAATAAGAGAAGGCAAAGAGACCCCTCATTAGTGTAATGTCCATAATACATCCTGAATACCCCTTCTACCAGGGTGAAAGGGGTATACCAAGGGTATAAGAGTTTAGGAACGAGAGACCTCAATCGTAACCATGGGTGGACCGCAGGGGGGGAAAATGCAGTTTTGCGAAGAAGAAAGGAAATAGTTGAAGGGCTCCGTCCTTTCCTGTTTATGGACTGCACTGTGACCCGTCTCCACACACTTCCAAGTGATAACGGTCTAATCCCAGGGAGAATTCCCTTCAAAACTACTGTTGACCATGAGAAACTGGAGCAACCGGCAGCAAAATTTGCATGAATTGTAAAACTCAATCTATTTATTTTATGTACATTAACTCATTACCTTGTTGCTGTATAATTAACTACTTGATATATGGGGTTCATAATTGTAATAATAGTACACAGCCTCACTAAATTATCCCTTTTGCAGTAGTTTTATGAACTTATAAAGTAAGAAGAATGAAAATAGTAATACAGTACTAGTTATGGTCTATAATCAGTGTATTTAAATCAATGCTGCTACAGTAGTGTGTATGTACACACAACATGCATTTTATGTACATACAAAATATGCATGTAAAGTATGTTATACATGGGTCATGAATTTAATGAGTATTTTACCAGCATTTCTGCAATCTGGATTATTATATTTTAATTATAATTATAAACTATTACACTATATAGTTCTCATAATACATATACCTTTTGTTGATTAAATGTGGTATAATAGCTGCAACAATTACAGACTGCCTGTATCATTTCCATAATTAATCCTGTTTAGTCATTAACTTCACACTGAACCCTATTGCACTGAATACAAGTTCAGTGCTGCACCTACTTCCTTTAGTTAATCTGCCACAAATTCTTATTTGTTTTACTTGTTTTGATAGCAGTGCTTTGCTGTGCATCAAAGGAGGCGATTCACTTAATTACATACAACTCCTCTGACCCCATTCTCAAGACTGCTCCTTCAGAACTGCAACTTGCATCATACATTAGCCAATTTTTCGCTCTCTCTCTAACACACACGCACACACACACAGCCCTTCATGCAGTAGGAATCTGGCTCCATATCTACAGCATGCCTGTAAACAAAATAAAAGACTCTCGCTCAAGACAAAAATATATTAGAGACGTTGCATGCATGCAGTTAAGTGGGAGCATGAAGGGCCAAGTATCACAATGGAAAACCACATCTTCACTGCGATGCATTCTGCATTCGCATCCACTCTGAAATGGATCACTGCAGAATTCAGAGACTGAGAAAATTAGGTTTCTGTGTCAATACTTCTGCAATTGGATCCATGTGAGTTTTGTGGAGCAATTTCCTTTGTGTGTGTGTAACTACTTTACTGCCCAACAACTGTAACATCTATGTGGGCTCTAGTTTCATTGTTCCAAGTGGGAGAATTGTATTTATTTTACAATTTAGTTTATTTCTGCTGACTCAAAGCTGTTTGTACTTGCATAGGTTGGCACTTTTAGATTTGTGGTCTCAAGGAATTTCCAGTCTCTATCCTCTCGTGCATGAATTGTGATGTTGCATAAATAGTATGCCTTTACTACTTGCACATTTATACAACTTACATTCATTTGATATTTAAACAGTGTTTGCAAACTTTTATTGTCCTGCTGTGGTTCCTGTTCACTGACATTACCGCATTAACATAAGGGTTTTCTTCAGGACGGGCTGTTCTTTCTGTGGATTTTCCAGGATAGTCTGCCACATTGCGGGAGGCTTAAATGGGTCTCTGGCCCACCATATTATGAAGTGTTTCAGATCTGTAAAATGTGCTTTTCAAAAAAATGTAAAATGGCAGAAAATCCAATATGGTGGAAGTTCACGGTGGTGAATGGCTTCAAGCAGGACCAAAGGATCATGTGGAACGAATCCTGACTGTAGGCCAAACGGTTCAGAAGTTTAAAAAATTCAGTGTTAAATTTGGCCTGTTGGTGATGCTTGAGGGATGGATGAATTGATCCCAAACTTCTGGAATATCTGGATATTCTGGGCTGTCCTCTAAATGCCAGATTTCACAAAAATCCACTAAACAGTTCTATGGGCTACCATAGACTCCCATTGCAGTAACTATAATAATTGTGAAAAATTCAAACAATTACAATAGGAGACATCGCACTATTGGTGCTTGGACCATAATAATAATAATAATAACAACAATAATTATTATTTACTGATTATGTTGTCTAACGTTATCAATAAGAGTGTGAGAATGAGGATGTGTGTAATGGACGGAGAAGACATGTAACTACTGGGGATTGGCACGCAGAACCCCATCTTTGGGAGTATTCATGGAGAGACTGCCCATTAGACTGTGGTACTGCAGGTCTCAGTGCAGAGTTAATGCATTTGATAAGGCTGCTGAAAGCAAGGTCATCTGCTATACACATGAAAATACCTCAGGCTATTGAATGGCTCATCCTGTTAAGGTACTGCTGGGTTATGTGACTGGGCGCCAAGGTCTAGTAATGCACCCAGACTGTGCCAGTGTTACCCACAGCTGGCCTAAAAGCCCTGCAGGGCATGTATAACTGTCAGCACTGCAGTCCAGGGAGGGGGGATTTCAGTCAGTAGGATGAACATCTCACATCGCACTCCAAAACCCCCCCTGGTTGTGAGGATTTCCATTGTCCACCTGCTCAGCTGCACAGGAAACTTCCTCCTCTGGCTCAATATCTGGGTGAGATCGGTGTGACTGCAGCTTAGAAAGAACCAGAAAATGACCTCAGGTGTTTTGGGGGAGAGCACGCCATTGTCTGAAGTGTCATGAACTGACAGCGCACGTAGCAGCACTGGGCTGAAATACAACCTGGACATTCAAAACCAAAAGAAAAAAGGTGGAATGTACACCAGTAAAATTCCTGGTTATATAAATATGCTATGCGCTGCTATTATTGTTGCATTAGCAGCTTAGAGGTTTAGGGTTTTGAGTTCTGAATTGTATGGCATTGGAAACAACAAAGCCTCCAGAGATAAAACACATACCTTTATGGGACTGATATGAAATCACACTGATATAGAGTATCATACATATCAGATGTAAATCAGACTGATATATCGTACAGAACACAGATAAATCAGACTGATATATCATGCATAACATTGCATTTGTACAAGGCTTCCTTCATTCTACACACCAGTCTCAGCACCCAAAAGCCACCTGTACCTGTTTTCCTCATACCATAAACAGGCCCTTTTTTAATATCAGCAATTTATTTTTATCAGAAACAGAGCACTTGACTCCACTCAAAGAACAAAGAGCTTTCAATTTCATAGAGGGTAATCCAACAAAAACACAAATAAATCTCTACTTAACAAGGTCCCCGGTCCAAAACAGAACAGAAGCAGTGGCAATAAAAATAATCCATCAAGATTGTATAACACATTGACTTTGAGTGGAAATGAATACAATCAGCACAGTACTGTGAGGGGGTATAGTAGTCCAGGCTCAGTTTACACTGGCTTGGATTTTGGGGGGTAAAAAAGATTCCAAAGATGAATCTGTGCCAGGAGGTAGCTTGGGGCGACACAGGTCACCAGTAATCTGAAAAGTGCTTTAACGAGGCAAACACAGTCCAGAACACTGAGTTTCTCCCATTGTGTACAGAGTGATTGATGACCCACGGACGCTAACTGTGTGAGCACTGTCACTCATTGTAAACCAGAAAGGAGAGAAGTCTTCTGGGTTGCAGTAGAACAGAGCACTGAATGATTTCAGGAGCCTGACTTCCAGGTGAACTGTGGACAAAACAGGGAACTAAACACAGCTCTCTGCAGACTTTAAGCTCGGCAGTAACCAAGAGATTTTACATGTCACTCATCTTCAAAATTGAGATGTAGCCTAATAGCTTTGGTCAGGTAGACATTTACATTCGACAACAGACAACACTTACAAACTTCAGAAAGTCTCTAGGAACCTTTTTGTCTTGGCAAAGATCGGCAGCACAGATGCGTTTAACCACACTGTAAGTGTCTGGGTTCGGTAAAACTGGACAAACTCAGGGGTTATTTCAGGAGGAAAGGCTTTCCTGAGAAAAAAAAAAACCTCCACAAGTTCTGAACAGACACGGAAACGTAAAGCCACTGACGCCAGTCCCAATATGGCATCCTGAAATAACATGGCAATTACTCCGGGCAACACCAAGGTCTGTGGCTGGACAAACGGGTCATGATCTCGACTGAAAAACGTCGGCAGTGACGTGGCCGGAGAAACTGCGCCGCCATGTTCCGCGTTACCAGCGACACACCGCATTGGCCCAGAGCAGCAGGACTGCGAAGGAATGCAGTCCTTCTGCAACGACGTGATGACGGCTGGTGTAAGGGCCGAGCTCTGATGGATCGCGGCAGGACAAACCCAGGCACCGTTCAGCCAACAGAAAGCAAGTCCAGTCACAGAGTGGATTTTCAAAGAAGGGAAGGAAAGTTCTGCTGGGTAATTGTCTGGTTATTTGCTCACCTAAGCCACTTAAGATTTCACTCAAATGATTGAGCTTTGACAACCAGGCCATTTTTATCAAGTGACCCTTGCCCCAGGGGCGTCACATGACCATCCAAGTCAATCCCAGCAAAGAATGAGGTGACGAAATCTCAGCAAAATGCCTCGTCCAATGACCCCTGAGTGCTCCTTACAACTGACAAGGGTCAGAAATGAAAACAGCAGAAAAACCAGCTCCTTGTCTTTAAGAAAGCTCCTCCACCATCACTGTCACCCAGCCATTCGCAGCTCCTGAACAAACTAAACTAGCACTGCGCTGCAAAAGTCAACACGCCATTTAATGTAGTCCCTAACGGAATCTAACTGAGCACAGAGTAAATTTCCAGGATGCTGGTTTCTGATTGGTCCACGCTGAAACTGGCTGATGAGTAACTGTACCTGGAGATGGTCCTGGATTTTGTGAGTGCTTTGCTGATGACCAGGGACGGGGCAGACTGCCGCCGCTGTGCCTTCATCTTCTGAGCAAGGGAAAGAGAGACAAAGACAGCGTGATGTGATTTTTAAACGCACAGATCAAAACACTCCATGTCCCATAGAAAAAAATAATAAGCCCTTGCACTATTTAAGGGGTGCAAGGCTGCCAAATTCCCAGAAGCAGAATTTTGCAGATCTTTTATGGGCTGAAATTTTCATTGTGTTTGGTTAAAAGTCTGTACAAAATTAATAAGAGAAACACATCACTGTCTCTTGCAAGCATACGCTTGCAACATTCCCAGACATAAGCAAACAATATAGCATTATACACAGGTATTGTGAACAGAAAGAATGGGAACTCTGAGCTTGTAAGAGTACACGTTCCTCATTTATCATTTTTCTTGGGACATCCTAAGGCAAACCATAATCTCTTTAACAATACCCTGAATTTTGCATTCCCAAAAGGAATTTCCTTCATTGTAGGAACAGGCCCAAAGTGTCAGTGAGTCTTCCAAGGGGAGAACTGAGCAAAGATTAGTATTGTTTTCATGCTAGCATTGCATGTACATTTTTACATAATGTATCATATATCCATATACATATATGATACACATTGGATACATTGTGTAAGGCATTTTATTCACGAGTAGAGAAAGTCAGCCAAGCTGATATTGTGCAATTTAGAAAAGGTTTTTATAAGAAAGAATCAATAAGAGGAAAAAAGGCATTGTTTTCTAACACAAAATGGCAAAAATGACAAGCCAAGCAAAGCCAAAGAAATTGCACCTCTTCCTGAGGCCCTTATGTTACGCATTATCATTGTGAATCATCAACAGATTCTGGAAAAGAAAATCTCACTAATTCCGCTTTGAGTGGCCAGTCATGATTCAGTGCTGATATGACGTCAGTTTCCTCAACATTAACTCCGCTGTTCTTCAAAAAAAAAATTTTTTTTTTTTTTTTTTTTTTTTTTAAAGCAGCAGTGCCTCGCCCAGAGGATCAAAGCCACAAGGCTGCGGTTTGGAAATCAGGCTGCCTTCGCTGGGCAATCATCAAAGAGGAGCATGGGAAGCGGAGTCTTCCGACTTCCAGCAGGAAGCATCCAGCATTCCACGGAAAGATTACGAGACGTAAGCAATCCTACACTGAAGCCACAGCTTTCATTCACACACCGCATGACAGTCCGAGACATACATAAAGATATTACGTTTGGTTTTTTTTTTAATACACAAAGAAAATTTACTACGGGATTCACACCTTATTGGATGCCTATGTGTTGGTGCCAGTTGACATCATCTGTTTTAATGAGGCCATGAAATAAGCTGAATAAATGCAGGACAATTTCACTTGAAAATATGGGTCATTGAGAGGAATTACTAGAGATTACACAAGCATGGGTGTGAAAACAAATTTCTTTTTAAGATATGCAGATCATGCGCTTCAGACAATTTCCTAAAACATCTGAAATAGACTCTAAATTAGTGGGACATTACTTTATAAAATTCTGCTGCTAAAAAGTGTGAAATTCCTCCTGATACCCAGTAATCCTCAAAACAATGGTTTTGAAACACGAAGGGATAAACACCCCATGACATGGACACCCTGTATACTGATACTGTATGTAACATTGTCTGCTTTCTCTGGTGACTGAAACAATACAATTTAGTATTTCTACTTCTAGCAAGATTCAGACACAATATGCATGTTCAGTAGAGAACATTCCAATCACAAATTTGTGATTTTACACCTTTAAGTGTTAAGAGGCATTAAATGTGGGAAAGTATTGACTCCAAGGATTGCTAATCCTTCCACTCAAGATTTAATTTTGAGGCAGAGCCCGTGCACATCTCAACTGGAAAAAAGTTCTAAAGAACAAAGAGCATACCACACGCACTGCAATACCACATAATAAAAATAAGTTCAGCTTTCAAACACTTGCAGAGATTAGGGTCCTCCCCTTGACGTAGCACGGTTGGACATATGCATTTAAATGTTCGCTACAATCCAGCAAATTTTCCAGGCAAACACTGTAATGTATCACAAAATGTGGTACAAAATGTTTGCTTAGAGCCAGAACACGGCAAACTGCAATTTGCCATAGCAGCATTTTCGATTGAATTTATAAACTGTAATAGCAACGTGACACCACATGATCAGCAGGGCGCTGTTTGACTTCGATATGGAGCGATCCCACCTGTTCTATTGCACAAATGCAAGAATATAAATATTGAAAAAAAATGTTTAGTTTAAATATTTGACATCATAATAAAAATCTCATGTATTGTCTTCTGTTTCCTTACTTCACGAGCAGTTGCAGCTTTAATTCACAGTACTTGTGTGCGAATTTATTGAGCTACATAAATAACATTTAAATTGGTGAACATACCCGCCCTACTTAAAACACGACTGATCAGAGGACTGGGAGCTGAGACAGAGATCCAACGCCAATTAATTTTATGGAAAATTTGTCTAAACATTCCTGTCTCGTGGAGTGCATCAACTTGAGTCTAACAGCACAAGCCACTCATATAACTGTCACGACCATCTGAAGAATAATAATTCACCGGTGTATGTCACTTCAATCCTACACCTTTTGTACTAAATTTTTTAGCACGCATTTTTGCATGGCATTCCATAGTGCATATACTCATAATCCGATCACAGGTATGGCCGGTGGACGAGCCAAGGATAAGGAGAAGGATGCTACGGATACGCAATCCTAAGGATAAGAGAGAAGAAAAACTGATAAGCTAAAACTGCTGAATTGACGCAGCCCACGCATTGGCCACGCCCTGTGCTTCACAAGTTGGAATCACTTCATTTGCAATGTTCTGGAAAGGAGAGGGAACTAACAAGCTAACCACTGTTTTTTATACTGACCACTTGGTAAACTAGGCTGCGTATTTTTTTTTTTTTAAGGAAATTCGCCGCGCAGGAAGGGTAATTGACAATGAAATAGCAGCTGCATGTGCAAAACAGATTAAAGTCTGGAGGAATACAGATAGGCAGCCTATTAGTAAATCAGAGACCAAACAGTTAATAAAAGGTCACATTAAAAAGAGATGAGAGGGGGATTGGAATAGAGTAAAAGCGTATCCTTCCTCTTAGGCTTCTCCATATATCACGTAGCTTATCCCTTTTTAACGTATCCACCCGCCAAACATAACACAAGAAGTTTACGATATTCCAACCAGCCAATCTTCTGTGAAATCATCATAGTATTAGGATGTTTAGGCGTAATGATCATTTTTGTCATTATCAAATTGAAGTTTGAGCTCTGCGCAAAGTCCCTTAAAGTTCTGCCTGAATGGAGATTTAATACTCAAACAGCACAGCCCTCTGGCACCAGGCAGCTGCTACACATCGTCCGTGCAGGATATAACCTGCTTCTCAATGCAATTCTCAACACGGAAAACGTGTAGGTGTCCCGACGAATTTTTCAAACAGAGCCAGGAGCGTGGCGGCAGGGATACCACTACCGCCCCAGCCAGGAAGGCACGCATGCGACGAGAGAGTCTGCGCGCACACCCTGCCGTTTCTCCCTCTCCTGTTTCATCATCAGCTCAAGGCATGTCTGAATGCCCCGGTCCAGCAAAGCACGCGACTCTCCCTTTCTGCCTCAAAGAGTAACAGTAACGGTTCCCCGGCCATGCGGGCCAGCTTCTACACACCTCTGCGTGATGCTTCTTAATTGTTTTCTCGGATTTCGCTTCTTTTCCCTTTCAATAAATAATTGTTTTGCGTAATTGTTTTTAAGATACTGTTGAAATCGGAAATGCATGCCTCGTTACATCGTATTGTTTTGAAGATAGCCTACTATTGAAATTAGAAACAAGTGAATAATTTAGGCAATTCACTGTTGCAGTTAGACTTGGAACAATTGATTGGCGTATCATTTATGAGAACGGTACCAATTTCCAGACAGTTCCATAAAAACCATCCCCAGGGGCAGAGTGTTCAGGCTGAACGAGACTTCGTCCTGTAGGTAAAGCATCGTTTTCATTTTCTCGTTGTAAACAATTTTGTTTGTTGAAAAAGTAGGCTACTACCTGACAGCAGGTGACTGAGCTCCAGTTGACTATGTGCCTAACTCAAGGAATCATGTCAAGTCCGAAAACAAAAGTTGAACATCGACAAGACGTAATTTATTTCCAAAATCAAAGCTTTACTTTCCTATAGGAATGATCGCCAACACCTACACATATTCAAATTGCATTCTGAAATGTTGGGTATTTAAATTGCCAAAGCAAATAAGCGCAGTTGACCGCGCTGCAACAAATTTCATTAGCTCATTAAAAGATGCCTACATGCAATGGGTCTGGTGCGTTCCTTTAGGGTAAACTCAGCATTGTGAGATGTGTGTATATAGGCTACTTTACTACAGTTACCGATCTGAATACGTATTACTTGCAAATAGCAGTGTAATATAATAAACAGTGTAATGTTCATACATAATTACGCACGTTATTATCCAGCATATGCGTAGAGATTTTCGTCAGGTCAGATTAATGACGTTGAGATAGGCTATATCCAGCAGATATACTTTTTGGCGTACCTTTTTGTTCTCAGGTAGTGAACAGATCTTGGCTTCTCCTGTCAAAGATGCAGACCGACTCTGGCCAGAATTCTCCTGCTGGGGTGACATGGTTTCCATTAAAGCTGATATATCCAAGAGAAGGCAGGACAGTGCGCGCTTATTTCCACAACCATCCAAAATGTGTCAAGCCACACAACATATGACAAAGTAATCAGGAGCTGTCGGAATCTTCATTCATTTGCGACATTTCTCACGCGCAGCCAGTCCCGTGTAGCTATGACTGCAATCACTGCAAATAAGAGAGAGCAAGTACACCGTCCTTTTAGTTCCAATTTGACGATGAGAGGGATCAGCTGGTACGCAGCCTTCCGCGCCCCGCTCTTTACTCGCACTGAACTCGAAGTGCGCAGGCTGCGCTCCTTCTTTTGCTTACAGCTACAGAGGAATTCGCCTCCGCGATTTGCAGCTGGCGCGTGTTTCTAATGACGTCCTCATCGGCTCGTATTCAGAGAGCTGTTCCAAGGTCGCAATTACAATTGTAGTCTTCAGGTTAGCTAGAGGAGCCAAAATAAACAGAACTCTCCACAAAGAATCGCTCGTGATTTATCCACCTACGACAAATGATTTCTGTGTCATCATGTCTTGAAGCAAAGTTTGAAATTACATTTAATGTATCATTTTTGTACGAGTTCTGTGATTCCCATCGCAATTGCATCGTGGTCAGTTTAACATACTACGGATTTTCCGTTGTATGTTCATTCTAATCGAAATATGTATCTATTGAATCCTGCTCAAAGTGCAATAGCCTATCGGATACTTCGACTTCGTTAATATAAATTGGCGAATGTGTTGTACAAAGTCGGAAATGAGAATTTGGGTTCACGTGTCACAAGCCAAATATGGAATTATCTGTGGTTAAACACTCCGTTATCGGCATTCTAATTTGTGGGTTTAATATGGTCTGTTGTTTTGCTATAACATTATTGCGTTTCGCCAGACTCGGCGTGCTGTGTGCAGGGCATTTAGGTATTTTCTCTTTTTGAGTCATCGTGCGGTGCGCATTTTTCCAGACATCTCACCTATTGCTCAGACACTAATAGATATACACGACTACATATGAAATATGAAAGGGTCCTCGATCTTATAGACAGAATAGTTGAATCGGTTGGAAATATCTTGATTTGTGTTCAAATTGTTGATCTTCTACCAAAGGAGGAGAATTTAGGTTCACAGTGAAACGAGGTTGAACGGTGACTTGATTGAAGTGCATAACATCATTAAAGGGAACATATGTACTGCAAAATCGACTTCAAACAATATTTACAGAAAAGAACCAGAGGGCATAGGTGAACACGTAACATCAGTTTTATACTGACACTAGAAAGCATTTCTTCACACAGAATATTATTATTGCATGGACAAATTAGATGGCTATGACTCTGGGATATAAAATAATAAGCATAAACATGGTGATAGATACGCTCCAGATTGTTGAAAAAGCAACAAGCTCAAGTGAGTAGAAAGGCCTGTTCTTGTTACTATACATTATCATATTTTTTGTACTTGTCTCATTTCAAATATTTCAAAGATAAATATTTATACTGTTGAGCCCATGTTCAACTTTAGCCTTTCATAAACTTTTCTATACTCTTGTCCTGCAGATAGACTTAAGAGTGGAATTATAAGTTTCCAATTTAAGATATACTGCAATAGGAAAGAATTTGAAATAGACTTGGATAGCCCTGCACCTATCTTTTACAACAGTAAAAACATGCACCAAGTCTATGACCGGTGAAATTATCAGAAAGAGGCAAACGTCTTGCTGTCTAAATAACGCGGGCCATTATATATCCTATGGCACAAAGAGGAAATAAACTGATTTCCTGGTGTGCTGCCTAATTCCCTATCTGTTATTGTGCACATCTAACGAACACCAGGCTTAACAAGCTAAGTAAATCTTTGCTTTTCCAGATAAAGTTTTATGAGACTTTTGGAAGATAAGAGTGGGTTTGGTGAAGTAAACGAGACAAAGCATTTGTGAGGTAGTTTTGCAGATCATAGCCTGATAGTTAACTGGTAAACATTTGGGAACACATTGTACCTGTGGCATTTTGGTTTAGCTCTGTTACAGTGCGTGTAAATCAGACACATAACTTGAATTTATTCAGTAAACATTTGGTTTGGTAAAAGGATAATATATAAAATGTAGGCAATGTTAGTTTTTCAGGGGGAAAAAAAGACAATAAGGACAAAGCAAAAATATATCAGTACAGGCATTATTTAGCAGACACTCTAAACCAGAGCAACTTACACAACATTTTTACATAGCATTTACATTGTATCCAATTATACAGCTGGATATATACTGAAGCAATTAGCAGGTTAAGTACCTTGCTCAAGGGTACACCAGCAGCGTCATACCGGGGAACTGAACCTGCAAGCTTTAGGTTACAAGAACAACTCATTACCCATTATACTTGAATTCTCAATAATACTGAATAATAAACAGCAATGGTCATAGGTTGCCATGCCGGCAGCCAGTACTGGTCGGTATGGCTGATGAACTATTCATAGCTGCCAACAGTTATGAGTGTTTCCCTGTTGGGTGGGCCCTCCAAGAGCTACCACTGGCTTGCCAGATTATTTTTTTACCCCCCTTTTTTTGCAACTGAGAACAATTTTAATACATGTATTCACGAAACATATGAGCAGTAATATTAATTATACTTGACTTCGATAATGAATTCAAGAACTCTTATTTTTGCCAAATAATAATCAATTGCATGTGCATAGCAGGCATTTTGTTCAGTACAGAGAGAGTACGTAGGATATTTTCATACCTTAATTTTGTGTTTAAATCTGTGGATTTATGGGTTTTGGATCAACTGGAGAATGTATGTAACAAATATAATCCTAAATAATATGAGCTTTTATTATTATAGTTCCCATATTTTATTATTTTAATATTTGTATACTTTCATCTTCATTAGTGGTACTGTCCCTCTTTGACAACATTAAAGAATACTAGTTTAAAAAAAGAAAAGAAACATTTATCAGACTGTGGCTGTTTCTTTGATAATTAGCTTTAGTGATGTATGGCTGTATGAAAATATTAGCACTGCTAAGCTTGGTAACTGATACATGTCAACTGCATGTCCACCTTTCAAATTCATCTCAACTGTGCCCTAGGAGTGCCATGAGTTATAAAACCAGAGAGAAAGAAATAAAAAATGGCGAGGCAGAAAGGGGAAAGAGACAAGAGCGGAAATAAGGGGAGAAAAAAGGCAGCAGAGATGCTACACGCATAAACAAGGAGAGGAGAGGGAGGGGGGAGGAGAGAGAGACAGAGAGAGAGAGAGAGAGAGAGAGAGAGTGAGAGAGAGAGAGAGAGATGAAAAATAGTGGAGAGACGCAGGGTGTTTTAACAGACCAAAGAGTTTGGCTGAGATTGTTTGCCTCCGATGTCTGTTGATAGCATAACCCCTCCAGTTAAACTGATGAACACACAGCACCACCAGCACCTAAGTAAATATAGGAGGGGTTCTACCCTGTGCCACACCTCAGCCTCTGAGTACAGGGTGTACGACACAGAGCACTTTCCTCAGACAACTGCGCTAGGCACAGGCTCTGCTGCACAGCCACCGTTGGCAGTGAAACTCACAAGGCATGTTGTGTCACAAAAGGAAGTCATTTCTTTTGCGGGTCAAGTCCGGGGTCTGACCCAGCAAACCCAAAAGAACACACAGGCAGGAACAGGAGATTGTGCCCCGGACTCAGAGGTGAAGAATCACCCGAAATCATTGGGCAGTTAACCCTTTTCACACTTGCAGCTGCACCCTGAAACATTCCAGAGCTTGATGACAGCCCGAGTCAGCATTTTGGAAAGGTTGCTCCGGCAATTTACTGGCTCCAGAGCTCGTAGCATTGACTGAAATCTTCTGTTTTGACATTGGTGGGAACAAAGCCATAACATTGTCAAATCAAACATGCAAAACTCGACTTGTTTTGCGACAACATCTATCCCGCTGCATTGTTTCTTTGTAGCCTACCGCATAAAAATAACAGTAACCTGAGCATTTGGCATACGCTAACTAAATTATATTTTATTGACTAGATACAAAGGTAGTGCTGTCACTATCGCACATTCATGTCATGTAGTTATACCTTCCCTTAGGTGTACGTGCTCATTACAATGTGGCAGGACATTAGCTGCTATGATTGATTCACTTTTTCCTCTTCAGCAAGCTACACACTCTCGGTTAGTGTAATGAAAGTGGGCTACACCAAAAGTTAACAAAATCATAGGCCTACCTCTTTGGGACTGTACATATCTTGGTTGTGCTCTTGATCTACTTCCATCCCATTGACAATTACTGGCACCATCTGTGTGGATGCTATCAATCGGTGAAAATAAGAGTCACTGATCGTATAAAAGAGAAGCCGCAAGCTTTTCCAAGAATGTTAATACGGTAGTGTTCCGTGTTCCACAACTGAAAGTGGCTTTAAATGATATAAATGAAGGACGCCTGAACAGAGATTTCATTTACTGACGTACACCAGGCGCCCAAAACTCTTTCGGTTAGTACTGCTGAGCAGGGTATTTTATCTGCGCGGGTTTACGACAGTGGTTATCACACACTGATTGCTTTGTGTTTGATTTGCGGTGTATTGAGAGAGAGAGAGTGCTGTGTGGCCTCCTATATCGCCTCAGGGTCTCTTACTCTGAGCTTGAGGACACACAACCTCTCACGGAAGAGTCCGGAATCCCCTGCGGAATTCCTTTACAGCTGTGGACGATCCGGGGCTTGTGTCGTACCTAGATATGGTAATGCAGGGGGAAATGTTGTATAACCCGGGCGGATTCACAGTCAAAGGAACTCCATATGGAGGAGGAATTGTAGAAAGGCTTCAGTCCTATTACTTTTACATCCTCAGAATTTGTGAGGTGAGGCGACAAACAGAAGATGCCAGAAAGGCTTCTTTCATGGCACTTCTTGTCGTGGTATTGAGTAACATTTAGTCTTTCTGCCATTGTTCATGTCCATTTAGAATGTAGCTCAATCTTGTGCGTGATTTCACTTGAAACACTGAAAAGTGTTCCAAAGCCTCTTCAGATAAAGAAGATTATTATTAGGGTGGCAGGCTGAAAATCTCTTTTATCTGATTGGTTGGGTTGAAGGCAGGATGCTGCCTCTTTACACAGGGTAATGAATTTAGGAGGAATTTGCATGGGCTTCATACGTCTGGGAAGACAGCACCAGACCATCTCCTGATCAACCTTCAGGCATCACCATGATGGGATTCCACATTGTCGTGGTAACAAAAAGCCAACAGTCATTTAAAGGTAAAATTATTATGCCAAATATTTTGTGAAGTTGCAGGAATCTTCAAACGGCAGGGAGACTAATCAGTGACCTGGAGAGGAGAGGAACAGGGACGGTGGTAAATCAGACGGAGTACAGCAAGGGTCAGCAGACATTTTGCTGCTGTCCAGGGCCCTAGGCCCTAGCAGTATGTATCCATATATCTCTCTAAATGGCTAACATCCTTAGTCTCCCCAGTAGAAAGGGAAGGTTAATTGGCACAAGATAATGATTAGTTTAGCTGTTATACAGGGCAAACCCTGCTGGATCTGCAAGATGCTGAGCTGTTGCATAGAGTGTGTGTAAATCTCCTGTGGACTGTCCATGATGAGGGGGGGTCTCCTGGGGTCACAGTGTTGTGTGCATCGCTCCCCTCTTTTCTCCTCTTTTTCTCCTTCTCTTTCTGCTCCTCCACTTCAAAAGTTTTGCAAGGTGGAGTGCTGAGGTTTGGCTTGCAAAGACACCCAAATGTAGTGATTCAAGAAAGGGGTCATGGTATTATTCAGAGGATCTCTACAATGAAAAATATATGTATTGCTATTTTAATATATTTTTTCATGATAACATTTCCCTGTTTCCACTAAATTGTTGTGCATTTAGTTCTCAACCTTCAAAACACAGCACTCCACACAAAGCTCTATAGCACAGTGTTCCACACACACAGCATTCCACCAACACAGAGCTCTATAGCAGTGTTCCACACACACACTGTTTCACAGATCTCCACAAACAAGGTCAGGCTATCACATAAGATGCCAGTGCTGTTCCCTATACTGTGCATCATGAAGAAAGCCTGACTCAAATGACTCAAAAGGCACACTGAAGTAAAACAGGTCAAATAGGATATGAGCCTCAGGGCCTTCATATATATTTGCACCCATAATAAGATCATTTAAATTAAATGTTTTACTAATTGCTTACATTCTCTGGATTTAATCATTTATAATGTAACTCTTGGTGTACAGTATGTTCAGAATATGGAAAAATTGTATTGAAACTACACACCAAAACACCCACAGGTCTTTAGTCAGTTAGACTCCCAAACAGAGCAGTTTTCTCACAACATCACTGCAGCCCATGCTCACTGCTTCCACTCTCTCATCATGAGTTACCCAAACCCATCCCATCCTGTATCAAGGGTAAACTTTTCCTTCCTCAAATTAGGGGATGGGGCTGCTGCATTTGGGATGAGTGAGACAGAGGCACCAGGGGGAGCTCCAGAGTCCCTGTCCTAGACCTGGGATCTCTCCAATGTTCCACCACCATCACTCCCCCCCCCACCCACCCACCTCCATTTCCCGCCAGTACCCCTTACGACACAATCCCATCACTCACCTAATAAAGCTCCAGCAATTTCATTAAGCGCCTCACAAAGGATTGTTCTGTCTCACTGAATGCGTTGACAATTCCATACCCCTCAGGCCATACAGTACCTGGGATTACACGCTCGACATTTCTACAAACTCCTGCCAAGAGAAGGTTGCGTCCTCTGGACAGAGCCAATTTCCCAGAAAGATTTTGAAACTGCGGCATGTTTACAGCATTGCACAACTTGTGAGTCTGACGTTCGAATTCGTCAAAATAAAAAAAGTGATAAGTAAGTGATACGTGATCCGTTTAGTTCTGAATATATGTAAAACTTTTAAGCAGCTCCTGACCTTGTTTTTAGGTGAACCAAGGACAATTATTTATGCTAATTCAGTTAATTTGTTTACAGGGTCGCAGGAGATTAGCCTGATGAAACCATGAATCCCAATTCTCCTCTGTAGCAAGCTATTCTGCTGGAGCATGTGGTATGCTGCTTAATTGTACCTTATGCAATGAAAGCTTGAAAGCATGCAGAATTAGAATGGGTCAGCAGACTGGTCAGTAGAAGTCATTACGCTAAATGATATTAACATGAAATATAACATTTTAAGGTAAACAAAATGAGGTACATCCAGATCTCATTAACGGTGCCCTAAAATGGATTCTCTGGGCTGACTACCGTGTCATTAGCAGGGTAACCCCACTGCACGGTGCCATGGCAACCCAGTAATGCTCGGCTCCATCAGCCATCTCTCTACCTATCTCTCCATTATTTTCTTACTCTGTCTTTCTCTCCAGTGTTTTTTTACTCTGTCTTTCTCTGCACTGCTTCTGTTCTTCTCTGCAGATCTGGGTAACGCCCAGGCGTGTGATCAAAAAGGGGGGGGGGGGGGGCAACGCTGCTGGGAGAAATTCCTGGGCCCAGGACAAAATTTTCTCTGTGTGTATCATTCAATAATATTTACCGCAAGTTGACATACCGTTGGGCCCCTCCCTCCCTCCCTCCCTCCCTCCTCCAGGGCCCGGGACAACGTACCCAGCTGTCCCCCCCGGACGGCGGATCTAGGGCCGGGGCCGCAGTAACTGAGACTGAGAGACTCATCCAAAAGCTGGGGCCTGCTGATTCTGATGCTAATGTCATGTGACGCATTCGCACATCACCTGATCAAAAGGCTCAATTCCTTCCTGCTGTATTTATTTCTGCTCGCCTAGCGGATGCCCAGGGTGGTTTACACAGCTTACGTGTTCTTGAACTGGACCGGCTCTGGATAAATACCTTGCTTAATGGTCCAGCGGTAGGGCCCAGCCAAGGAACTGAACTGCATCGTTTGGCTTAATCAGCTCCTTAAGGAGTACTGTATGTTATACTACTGTGTGTGTGTGTATGCGTGTGTGTGTGTGCACGTGTGTGTCTGGTAGAGACATGTGAATCCGCGCATGTGTGTACTGCATGTGTGTGTATGAGCGCACGTTCTCTGAGGCTTATGAGCTGTAATAATATCTCCCATGCTTTGAGGGAGGGTCTAATTACAGGGTCTTCCACTGAGGGACAGGTTCATTTTCCCTACGCCCCTCCGACCCAGGGCCCCCTCAGAGTACCCCTCAGAGAGGGAGAAAGGATGATCACACGGAGAGCGACTCCTAACACTGGGGAGATGAAACAGCCCGTCGGACAGCAGCGTTCTTCTCCCCGCTCCCCGGCACCCGCGCAGACCAGCGAGGAGCCCGGTCCTGTCTGACCCGCTCCTCAGCTCAAACACACAGCAGTGCACACACGACTACTACGACTACTGCTCTCTGTCTGTTCCTTCTGTTCATCAGGCATTGCATCTGCTACAGATCCACAGTGACCGCCTCCCCCCCCACCTTGATTCGTAGTTTCCTGTTTATCCACACATAGCGTCCACACACACACATACCACAGGTCAGTGTACATCAGTTCACTGTTTAACACATTCACACATGGGTACACTCATTTCAGGCACTCAAATAACGTGCCCACAATCCTAGTGAGTAGTTTACAGTTTACAGTTTTCCTACACAATTCACTTAATACTGCTTTCCTTGTATCAAAGTTTATATAGACTCTTAGTTAGCCTCTTTCCGCAGCTCTTTGCCATCACTGGACAGTGCCCTACACACAGCCTGCTACTGTACAGCTCTGGCTAGAAGCCCTCCAAAGGCTCATTAAAACACATGAAAAGAGTACCGAGCAGATGCTAATTTCAGTGACACTCTAACGAAGCAACAGGTCATTTCATTGCTAAATCACACCAGCACTTTTCAAATTCGCCTTCCGCCTTTCTTTAAGATTAAATGCGAACACAAGTTTGCCTTGGGGCAGGTACTCACAGTGGTCTGGTGGAACTCCCCACAGCTTCCCGCCCTGGACATCGGAGCCCCCCGAGGCGGGCTGTCACCCCCCAGCACAGGCTCCATGTCCGTGAGCTCCACACGGAGGAAAGACAGCTGTTACAGGCGCGGTCTGGTCCTCCACACAGGCACAGGGTCCGCGCAGGACGGAGGGTCTGGCTGTGCTCCAGGGGTAGCCAGCGCAGGGCGCAGGCAGCGTCCTCAGACACACGCAGCACACACTCCGCGCACACACACCGCGCATACACAGACCGCACACACCAGCATGTCTCCGGCACTCAGATTAGGCCACTAAGGTCAAGTGGAAGAAACCTCTCTCAGAAAAGAAGGGGGTGGGGCCTGGCGGTTAGACAGAAGAAAGAAAAGCGAACTTTCCTCAGTCCTGTTGGCGTCCGTATGCCTGTACATGTGTATGTGTGTGTGGGTGTGTGCGTGTCCGTGCACACATACTCAAGGGTCTCATTTTCACTAATTATCACATTATAGACATTTATGTCTAATTTCTCTTTTTCTCAATCTCCTCTTTTTATCACAGAATCAATTACGAGATTTACTTTTTGATGAAGTGCCAAGATAACAGAAGGAGGCAACAGATCACTTGAGCCTTTTTGGCTATTGTAGACTAAACACCAAAGTCAAAGAGGCGTGCAGCAAGATTAGCCAAGAAAACAAACACCTCTCACTTAACCTTGCACCCTCTGCGTCACCAGGACCAGCAACATCCAATCACAACGTCCAGTTATGAATTGTCTCTCAACCGCTCCAACCAATGCCTGATTTGACCTCCAAGTCAAACAGGCCTATATTACAGTATGTATTTATTCAGTGCTTCAAAGGTGTATTTGTGGTCGGGATCCCAATCCATGCAAACCACCGCATGCAAACAGAACTGGGGACATCATTTGGTGTGTGAAAGCACAGATACATCTATTAGCTTAGCTTACAACAAGGCCCCTGTCAAGGAAAATTGTTTTCCAAATGAATGTTCGGTAATTTCTCTCTCAATCTGAGAAAGATTTCCGCCAGCAGTTCATATGCATTTGTTCATCCACGAGCCATGTTATCATGCCAGCAGAATGTGAATCTATGTATCTGTTTACCTTAAACTATCTGTGGTGTTCATGATTTGCCCTTTCATTTTCAAATGCACAGCTCACGTGGACGACGGTTGCTGTTCAGTCTTTGTCTGCATTTATGTCCCAGTTTAGTCTATTGTGAATATGGGTGGCAATAAACTTAAATGAGTCCATTAAGTTTAAAGAGTGAACATGCATGCTGCCAGTCAGCACCCCTCTCCACTCTGCAGCCCATCAGCTGAGCCGTGCCCTGGTAACCAGGGTACTCACTTGTGCACGATGGGCCAAGGATAAAACCGTCAAAAGAAACCTTCCCTCCCCTCCCTCCCTTCCTCTCCCCCTCTCACCCACCCTCTCCTTCACCCCATCCCTCCCATCCCTCTCTCTCTCCCTCCATCCCTTTCTCCCTACAGGCAGTTACATGCCATTCTCTAAGGCTGCTGGTCACAGTTGGAACCAACACAGCCAGAAACACATCTACTTCCTGGCAGGATGACACACATTGCTGGCTGAAGTTATTATAATCATTCCTCCAAGTTCAACTGTGTATAGTTCCCTGCAGTACAAACTTTTATTAGTCATTCCCATTACCAGGAACTACAGTGAGAGGTTAGCAGTTTCGGAAAGTGCACCTGTAAGTGTAATAGTGCTGAGCAGGAGTTTGGCTAGATGACTTAAGTTAAGCCTGCATTCATGCACTTAGGTGATTGAGATAGAGATTAGAAGAATTAGAAAATGTCATTTTCTTTATTCCAGAGAAAAGTAGAGGTGTGTGAGGGTAAGATATAGTAACAAGAGGTAGGTTAAAAACCATAAAAGCATTTCAAAGTGACTCCTGTTTTTACTTATTAAAACAAATGATAAGCCTTTTAATACGGATATAACCAATATTAATGCCAAGGATTAGAAAATGTATTGTGAAGTTAACTCTTAATTCAGGTCTGATTCATCTTCAACAGCCAGCTGCCTACAAAAGACAATCGACCTTAACATAATATCATGAGTTCTGGGAAAGAAAAAAAATTCTTCCAATTGTCTTGTGTCATGCTGCAGTCATTATCTTATTAAACACTACACATTCAAATCTCGCATGAGTTTTCTCCTTAAATCCATCCTTAATCTTAGCTTGTCTAAAGACAGAAGGCAATTGTTATAAAAGGGTTTTTGTTCCCGTTGTGCCTAATTATGGCTGTAAGATTCTCTTTCTTCTCTAAATTTGGTCGGATTCGCACACAGTACAGTACACAAAAATGAATAGGAGTCTTGACATAACAGCATAAAAACATAATAACAAAATTATATATAATATAAACATTTTAAATAAGAAGAATTTAAGCTCCTAGAATCAACTGTAGCAGAGTATTCCATACATTCTTATGAGATGTGAACATATGGAACTGACCTCCGTTCTGTTATAGTCAATGTTCAGCTTTCAAAATATTTTCTCTGCATTGTCGTCATGATAGGAATGATCAATGGGTTCAAATGTTTGGCCAAAATTAAAGGGAATTTCAGGTTTTACCAGTTTAAACCAAAATTCCAGAAACTCTAATTGTAAACAACTGGGGTGTCTGTGCTGTATATATATGTATATTCATATATATATATATATATATATATATATAAAATTACTAGCAGCAATAGAAATATGGATACACTTAATATAATAATGAATACGTACTTCTTATTTGTGATATGGCTATGAAAGGGAGTGTTGTGGCGAAGCCGTCACCTTTCTCCACAAAAGCTGCGTTACTGCAGGAGCCTGCGCCGTCCTCCTCAGCCGCTCCTCCGGGCCTGCGCGCACAATGAAGGCTTCTGTGAGCCACGGCATATGCCCTGACCCCCTCTGACCGGCCACTCTCTGCTGTCTGCCGCAGGTAAACACTCCTGAGGCGACAGCGGAGGGGTGAGGTGAGGGTGGGGGTCCGGGGGGGGGGGGGTGCGTGTATTCGCAGAGGCACCGTGGGGGATGAACCCCCTCGTACGCAGCTAATGGATTCTCTCGCCGGCTGCTTTTTTTTCGGTTTCAGCAATCACAGAAATGCGGCACGGCGAGGTCGTTATGACGAGTTTGCCTCTAATCGATGGGGACTGCCGAGAGCTCCAGGGGAGACACAACGTTCTCACAACGTTTCTCCTACGTTGCTGCCGTCCCATTAGGTCACAGCCCTGTGGAAATATCTCACGTGTTCGCTATAGGTACTGTAGTTTGAGTTAAATTATAGGACTCCGTATGCTTGACCCAGATTAAGTCAAGCGTACAGTTGCCCACTGTTGTTCTGTAGGTACGCCCTATGCCATGGTGACTTCTAGCAATTTCTATCTGATGGTGGTAACTGAAGATCACAGGGCTGACTTCACCGGGAGGTCACGACCCTTCTCAATCATATCACATAGGCTCTTTTCCCCACCAAACACGCGAATGTAATACCACTGACCTAGTTTTGAGTGCCTGTGTTTTCGTCTTCCACAGAAGTGGCGCAGATATTCAGAATTCACTCAAACTGTCATTGAAAAGCTGCTTAAAACATTTCCTAAGATTTGTTTTGCAGGATTCAGAAGAGAAGAGTAAATGTTGACTACCGCACTTATCCAACTGTTTGACAACCTAAAGATATAGACCACTAGTGTGAAAGGCCATTGGTTACAGTACAATTGGTTTATCCTAGGTTTGGTGTGGATTTGAACTGTGCAGATTATTATTTTTATTTTTATTTTTTTGAATTACAGATTAAATCATTGCACATAAGGTTCAATTGATCAGGTCAACGAGATTGGGACTGTACTGATTTGGTCTTAAAAATAGTGTACACAGCTGTGACATGTGATAGCTTGGTTCACGTTTCAGACGTGGCCACGTGGAGACAGTACTATACATGATTCCCCACCTCGCTACACCTGAAATATTAAATAAACATTCAGTTATATCTACTGAGATGGCAGCAGTCATACGTAGCTGCAGTCACAGAGCTGTGTACAGCTTCAATGGATCAAATAGCAATACAATCACATGATTCACAGAGCTCCAGTGACTGAGGGTTACTGACAGATATTGTAGTTTTCCAGGCATCACATCCTCACCATGCACTCAATGCCTTTCCACTGAAATCAATCTGAACATAGAACTCAGAACTCACTTTTATATAGATCAGAGGTAACCAAGATGTCCCAGGGTGGTGGAATAATGGCAGTTCTGATTGACATAATCTTGTTTCCACATCTATTTAAAGACAAGCAGCAGGAAAAACGCTGGAAATAGACATTTCTTAAGGTGATGCATTTTCACTTTCTCTCTCACTTCTGTTTTTAGGACAAAATAAGTCACCACAGGGCACAGATTCTAGATCAGAGGTGGAAAATCCAGGTTCAAAAAGTGAAAGTCCAAGTCCAAGCAGCACCTCTCCAACTACACGCATTTCGCATAGCGTATGTTAAAACGCATCACTTATGAAATGTCTCGTTGCAACCACCCTTTAACAAAGAAACAGGTGTTCCTTTTCCCTCATGTCCAACCCTGCCCACGTGGGCCATTAATGACGTTTACATGTTAATTTAATCATGTGAACGCTGTCCATGCACAGCCCCATCCACACACCTCACACCTCCGCGTATTCAGTGCTTCTCAACAGACGGCACGATCTTGCGGTGGAAAATCAGATCAGACCCTGCCATGGAAAGTCGCGTGTTACGAAATAAGCCACGTGAACCGGAGAAGTCTTTCTGTTTTTCGAAGTTTAAGTAATGGCTGTTTCGATAATATCGCCTGCTATCTGTGTCCCGACCCTTTTGGGTGTGTTGGTGTCTGAGTCATGAAATATGAACCATTTTAGTAATTTCTTGAACTTGCTGAACTGAAAGATTCAGTTATGTAAGCCAGACAAGAATATCAAATAATATACCGGCATCCATTTTCATCACTTTTGTTATATTAGCAGTCATAACTGGTATGGTGCAAGAACTAGAGGCAGTTGTTTGGATTTATCCAGTGGCCCTTAATATCCCAACAATGAGCTAAATTGTTCGATGCAATCTGGCATATATTGTGTTGTGATTTTTGCATGTGTTTCTTATCAACTGATAAATAGAGCATGACGTTATGTGTAGAGAGATTATTAGTACTCTTGTCAAATTTCTAAATGTCTAAAGTCAGTTACTGGGCAGATAGTGTATGTCAGGTTTATACATAATTTGTAACACATTTTTATGCCTGCTTTTTTTTCTCTTTTGTATTCGTAGGCCCATGTATTTGTGCTGCACGGGCAGGTGGTGCATATGTGTGTGTGCCTGTGTGTTTGTGCATATCAGTGTGCGTATATGTGTGTGTGTGTGTATATATGTGTACACACACAAACGTATCTCTTTAGATGTGTATAGATAGCCCCTCAGTTTTCTGTCTATAAAACAGCTCTGTCTGCTGCCCGAATGCATTATTATTCTATTTATTCCTGCCCATGCTGTGCTGTTGACCTATTTTTCAGCAGTTGATGAACTCACTTCAGATGATGTGCACTTAATCAGTGGCATATGATGTGGTGTTTATTGACCTAATTTATAAGCACGTTCATTTAATTCACTTGGCAGGCACTTTTAAAGAACCTGTGGCTCAGTGATAATGGAAGAGCCTGTCATGCACTTAATTATAACAATATTTCAACTACTCCCATGTTGGTCTGTCCTGCTTTCTATGACAATGTCCTATTTCAAATAGCCTTTGATATATCGATACCAAAACCGTTATATAGCAAGCTAATTATGAAATTCTAAAATGGCCAAACATCCCAGATAGTCAGATCACACTGGAACATGACTGGCTCCATCAACTACAATTGGATGTTAAACAGCCTACATTAAACAGTAAGCAAAAGAGTCTGGGTAGCATGCAGAGACAGCACAGCATTGCCATGCTCACCCCCCCCCCCCAATTCCTTACATTTCTAAAATGCATTGTCTTTGAAATCAGTTATTGTAAAGCAGTATGGAACATAAGCAACATCCTCAAAATATTGTCTCTGTATCTCTCTCTCTCTCTCTCTAGTGTGTAATGATAAGAAGACAAAACCATCTATTGAAGCTCTCCCTCCTTGGACGATGCTACAGCCAATCACAGGCCATCTTCTAAAGCTCCTGGTCACACTTGCCACTAGCACAGCCTAGATACAATGCCAGACTGTGAGGCACATCCACACACTGGAACACAGCTTGTGTCTTAATACAATAGGCCCCCAGAAAATTTTTACTTTTATTCTCACTAATAGTGTTTGTAGGTTCAACAGTAGTTGAAAAGCCTGCCGGATTGTGACCTAGATACATTTGAGTAATGTTACCGCACCAGACATCAAAAACTAATTTCCTCATCAGGTGAACCAAAGGGCAGATAAAATTGCTCGCTCAAAACTGGATGATGACCTCGCTGGGGCATGTGTGTATGTCTAGATGGAGCATGGACGACAATGGCGTCATTGTCCATCATCTGGCTTCTGCAATCCTACTGATGGAAAGTTTGGGGGAAAAAAAGTCTGAATGTGTCCACAATGTCAGCTCTTCAAATTGCGGTCCCCACATAACCAGAAAGAGTGCCCATAATGCCCCTGCAATTCGGCTCTGTTATGTGTCATTACTCCCACCATTACGAGCTTTTCATCTGCACACCACCGCCACTGCTAAAAACACCTTGTAACAACTGCACATTCAGACACATAAGCGGGAACAGGTAAAGAATGGGGAGGGTTTTCCGTTGCCATGGAATCCCTTGCATCATAATGCAATAACGATTTCTTTGGTCTGCTGGGTGCCAGCTATTTCGTCCACCCAATACAATAACTAGGCAGCTGGCAGACTGCGGGCTGACGGGAAGCAACATATCGCCGCGCAAATAATGGAGGACAAAATTACGGGAAAATTACGGAGGATTATAGAGCGCACCCTCTGTAAGCCCTGGGGGGCTGTGCAGAGAAGATGAAGCCTTGCACTAAGAAATTGGGAAGGCCTCCATTGAAAAAAAAAGAAAAAAAAAGCTTTTAATCCAGGGCTAGGACATGTCTGAGAAACCAGCCCTGAATTACAAATTGCATCTACAAAAAGTAGATGTTTTGAGGGCCATGTAAGCACAAACGTGTGTGAAAGCGTGATTCACATCTGTGGTGAGCACGACAGACAAACGCTCTCATTGGTCATCTTTTTAGCATTTACCGTCATTTAAACTATCAAAACAAATCCACAGAAAAAAAGGGAGGGGTAACCTTGGCAACCAAAACCACAACAAGCACCCTCCCCCAGATATTAAAAAAACAGCAATACTTTGACCCTGGCCACAGGCGTCCAGCACATGAGACAGGAAATCGTTGGCCATAAATGTGCATGCTGAAGGAATCACAGTCAGAGTGACTGAGGGATGAGCAGGCAGTGGGGCAGGCAGTGGTGCAGTGGTGCAGATGGTGTGATGGGGCAGATGGGGCAGATGGGGCAGTTATTTCTCTTAAAGCTCCGTGTTCGCCACGTTTCACTGCGGTTCGATTTTGGCCGTGTTTCGCCTTCTTATCAAGTATACTCCCAGCTTAACCCTCGAGTGTATCTGAGAACCAAACACATCCTCACAGGTCCTTTGTGAGTACTGTCCATTCAGATGCGCAGGCAGGACACACTGTCCGTGGGAATCTCCCCCCTCTCTCCCCTTTTTAAATGAAAGAATTGTGGAATGCTGAGGAGAAACAAACAGGGAGGCATGAGGTCACGGGGAGACTTGACTTCTGTCTCGGAGCGGGAGTGAAAGCCGGTTTCGGGCGCGCAGCGAGAGGGTTTCTCTCTTTCGCACGGAGTTGCTGAGGCAGAATTATTCCGCACAAATTCCGCGAGTGGATGTCAGCGGTTTCACTTCCCCCCGCTTTCGTTCCTACGAACCCTCTGAGGCGAAACGCTGCAAGGAGCCTGACGCTGCGTTAAAAGCATCGGCTTCACAGCTCAGGATAAGGGAGCTGTAATGATACAGCAAAAAAAAAAAATACGGGGACATTGTGATTTAAAATGCAGTTCACTGTTGCCAGAACTTCCCCTGAGTGTATGGGCTCTTAGAACTGAACCGAAGGGGAAGTTCATGTCAACGGTCCCACTGAACTCACAGATCATTTTTAATTACTTTTACCATCTAATCAGACCAGATCAGTAACAGACACCGCACCCCTGCCTTTCGAATACCCGCTTATCTCACATCTCAGCTTAACTATCTTACAGAGCAGGTGGTGGTAATGTTTCTAAAATGTATATTTTTGTGTTTTTTGACGTCTTAATCAAGGCAATCCCTTTATTATCATTAATGTCGGTGCGTAAAGTCATAAATGCCAGCAGTTCTTCCAAGTGAAATGCACAATCTCTCTTTTTTGAAGTCTGCATTAAATCCAGAGCTCTGGTAGATCCAAGCATTTTAGCCATCAAATTGGGTGGCGCGAAGGAGCTTTCCAAACATGGTAATGAAAGCACCAGCTCTTCAGCCGGCTTTGCGCTGCTTGTAAAGATCCTGTCAGGGCAATGGGACATCTCAAATTTTACTGCTATTTATTTGTTTCACATTCCTTAATGCAGGGTGGCATGCAGCACTTTCGTTTTTTTTTTTTTTTGTTGGTTTTGTTTTGCACGTGTCCGACAGCACGTTTACACTGGTGCGCTTGTAAAGCGATTTTTAACTGAAGGAACTCCAGCCCCTGTGTACATTAAAAGAGGGGGGGGGGGGGCATGTACAGCCGGTTCTAGGCATGTGCGACATAGGCGGTTGCTTAGGGCGCCGTCGGTACGGGGGGGGCGCCGAACGGGTCTGTAATCGCACCCGAACACCCCCGCCCCCTCCCCATCTCCCACCCCCACCGCGCCTGGATTCCCGCTCTGTAGAGTGGCCTTGGGCAGCACAGAGAGGCTAGGGCCAGGCCTGGGGAAGTGCCGGTAGCAGAGGTGAGACCTGTGACCTTTAGGCAGAGAAGCCTCTGGCCCAGTCCTGCACATTCCTGCACGTGCCAAGGCGCTGCAGCCCTAAAGAGAAGGAGCCGTCTCCGCAGACCAGGTGACCTGAACGAGCAGGACGCAGTCAGGCAGAGCGGGGTCAGAGAACAGCCCGACAGCCTTCCTCCATCAGAACAGCTCATCTGCGTTCACGCGTGCGCTCCAGACCAGTCCACGTTTCACAGAGCTGAGGTCTATAGTCCTGTAAACCATACGGATGGAGCCACTACAGCATCGGCGCACTGTAAGCAGTCTCACTCTGACTGAATAATATATACTCACTCGCCGCTCTACAGGACAAGACCATCGCACATGCACAGTAACATGGTAACAACGTTGTCACAACACCGTGTCAATATTATGACAGGGATGATACACGAGTGTTACATGCCAGCTAGGGCAGTGTGTAATTTTTCTAAAAATAGCAGTTTGCCGAGGAAATGGCTTCGGTGGATTTCCCTGAAAACACAAGCGTGCGGCCGTGCAGTCTTTTGCAGTATTCTTTTTTTTTTTTTTTTGCGAGGGGTTATATTTTCAGTTTACCGTTTTAGAACAAACAGATACACACACACACAACGCACACACACATACACACACACGCACTGCTTAAGTCAGCTTGACCAAAATCACAGCCTGTACCAGAGTGTCCCGCAGTGTGGTCAGGGCTAAAAAAGAGCTGGCGGTTAAGGGAGGGGTAAAAAATAGAGACTGCTCAGGAATGATGGGAACTGCGCTATGTTAAGGATGATTGATACTCTTCATGCGCGCTCGAAGACCGCACGTCTTCCTGATGTTGTCACGCCCGCAGATAATGCCGTTTTGTACTGCGTAGGTTCGCTGCGCTTCACAGGCTCCACGTGCAGCCAATGCAGGCAATTCAATTCATCCAAACCCACAATGCAACTGGGAGACAGGGGTCAGCACAACAGGAACGTCAAGGCAGGATAATCTGTCTTGTATTTACATACAAAATATCAAAGGACATTGAAGGACCTTATCAAATAAAATCACATCAGGATTATGTGTAACATTTTTAATTTATCATTTTGACTAACACCTAGATTTAAATAGTGCTGTCCTGTTTTTCACCTATTGCCAAAGATTTACCATTTTTAGGATGAGTATTTTACCACTCCCACCTGGTGGAACACACTGAACTGCATCTAAATTTTGCCTCCATCTTTAAAATCTGGATTTTCCTCACGTACGTCTCTCTTTCTTACATGCTTTTCTCCTGTGGCAATGTCGCCATTTGTTTTCATTCATCTCAAATTCACATATTTCAAGAAAGTTAAAATTGGTCTTTAAGTTAAACCAGCCTTCTGGGTCAGCTGAAATTGCCAGTATTCACATTGGTATTTTGAGTATTACCATGCTTTTGTTACTCATGCATCAATAAATACCTATCCTAGATGTAGGAGTCATGTCTTTTTGGAGTCCTTTTTTGTAATCTTAAGAACTTAAGTGCTGAGGAAATTATCAGCCTCAGATGACTGTTGTGTACATCAGTATTTATAGATGTTGGTTGTGTAGGGTCGTTAAGACCCAGAACCAGTAGAGAAACAGGAGAAGCATGTGTTCAACTCTCGGCCTGTTTCCCACCAGTCTGTGGGTTCATCTGAAACAGAAACATATGCAAGATGAACCCCGTGGCCCAACCCATCCCCGTCTCCCACAACCCTTCACTCTGGCATGTGACAATGGCCTTTCAAAGGGAGCGATGACAAATCAAATTCGAACAATCGATTGATCGCTTGATTCTGTAGACAGCACTTGAAGTTGGCAAGGAGTTTCACAAGGAGAAGATTCTGTCAAATGGCCTTATGGATAATATGAGTAGAAGAACATGAAAAATTAATGCAAGATGAAGGAGAAAAAAATTTTTATTGTGTCCTCCTTTAACCTCGAGCTATGAAGTTTCACAAGTCACACAGGACTTAACTGTCACACTGAAATCAGAAACAGTCTGCTGTATCCTTAAAGGTCCAGTTTAAGCTATTTGACATGAAAATGCAATTTACAGCCATTGTACCAGTGATTATACCAGAAGCAAAATAATGATGAGATGACAAAAAAGAGAGAACACAATCAAAAAACAATCTTCCTCCAAATTGATCACGAACACATGAACCTTCTAATTGCATGCAGAAACACAAACGCCAAGCCATGGTGGCAGCAAGAGCTGAAAACCAATCAATGCAGAGCATTCTGAGGCAGAGAGGCTGAGAACCAATACAGAGTATTCTAAGGCAGCAAGTGCTGAGAACCACTCTAAGTTTCTGGTAAGAGTGAGTGCTGGTTTACATTACTGTACACAATTGCAGTTTTCAAAATGGGGATTTTTCTTTTTTTTTGGAGGAAAAACAAAAACAACAGCTGGATTGGACTGTCCATTCCAACATAAGCTTAAGTCACCTTTCTTTGGAAGTGGGGGTCAAATTAATGAACGCTTTTGCACAAGAAGGGATAAAGTGGGATTATAAAGTATCCCTCCCTTTCTATATACCACCTGTTGAAGCTGCTCCTTGTTCCAGACTGTGAATCTTGATTTCATGGCATTTTCATTCAAGACTGAAAAAATGGCACTAAAACTTCATTTAAAAGCCATGAACACAGAAAGATACCGTTGCAAAAAAAACAACAAAAAAAAAAACAAGAAAACTCTGTTCTCTGAAAGCAATATAAATTTCATTTGGTGCTTCAAAAGGATATGAGGCAGTGGGTTGAAAGTAGATCTGAAGGAGCACTTAAGTGTTTGTTGCATCAGTACATTAATATAAACACACAAAGGGGAAAAGTGTTCTCTTCTCCAAGTTAAAAATGGTTTACTGGTAGAAAGGCTGACTCACACAGTCCATCTGAACTTCAAGTCAAGTGATGATGGCTTTCTGTGGCAAAATTTTCATTATTTTTGTGTTTAGACAAAGGTGAATCTCTGAAATAATGGTCTATTTTGGAATGAACGAGAGAGGCTGGCTGATCTCCCTGGGCTGATCTCTTTTTATATTTCACCGTTCATAGTTTTTATTTAGATTTTCCTTCATCATATTTTCTTCAATATGTAAAAAATATTGTATATGTAAAAAAGCATTCATTGAATATGGTCAGACTCAGGATTTCCTGTTGCAGTAAAAGCAGGATTGTTGACATTGTGAAAGTTTCAGATTAACAGACATGCTGTACTGTACATATTTGTCTAGTTTAAAGCCCTTTAAAATGTCAAGTTCTCAGTGCTGTATAATAGGGTATGGAGACTAGACGATGAAATGAATCCCCAAAGAATAGCAGATCTACATCCACATTCTGCATCACAGAGGAAATGGAACTGTTCATAATGAACATGAGCCACAAAATACAGTATAGTAGCTATAAGCAGGTCCAGTTTTTATTTAATCAAAAAAATCTGCCACATATCAAATATAATCTGCGCTTGCTATTCTTGGGAATTATTTTGGGCGCATGTTTACTCCCACAGTGGCGCTGTATTTACTTCCTGAGAGGAAGAGCCAGGGCATTCTGGGAGATAATGTGGAGAGTGATGTGTTAAGGTGACAGCGCTGTTTACTCTGCGGCCCATTAGGGTCCCTCGCCTCTCCTTTATTCAGGGGCGGAGGTCAACATCGCCCGCGCCGATCTCCCTGGCACGAAGAGCAGGGCGACAGAAACACACTGCGGAAAGTCAGCGGTGCAATGTAGGACCAAAAGTATTCGGACACCCCTTGGACTGGGGCTGTTTTTCACAGTTTGGGCTAGTTCTCTTTGTTCCAGTGAAGGCAAATCTTAATGCAATGACTTTCAAGATGATTCTGTGCTTCCAACATTGTGGCTAAGGTTTGCAGAAGGTCCTTTCCTGTTGCAGCGAGACAATGTCCCCGGGCACACAGCGAGGTCCATATAGAAATGATTTTGTCAAGAATGATGTGGAAGAACTTGACTGGCCTGCACAGAGCCCTGACTTCGACACCATCCAACACCTTTGGGATGAATTGGAAAGCCAACTGCAAGCCAGGCCTAATTGCCAAATCAGTGCCCCACCTCACTAATTCTCTTCTGGCTCAATGGAACCAAAATCCTGCAGCAGTGCTCCAACATCCAGTATAAAGTCTTCCCAGAAGAGTGGAGGTTGGTATAGCAGCAAAAGATGGACCAACTCCATATTAATGCCCATAATAACAAAGCACAGCTCATTCTCATTCAACAGCTAGAAATCTTGTTGAGCTGCTTAATTAGTAGAATCAGATGTCCAAATTTGGGTTGAAATGAAAACCTACAGGATGGTAGACCTCCAGGAAGAGGGTTGGGAACCATTGATGTAAATAGAGATATCTTGCCCCCACCCCCACTTCTCAAAGTCAATAAGGAAATAGCTAAGTACAGATGTGATTATGAACTTTCCATTGGCATTTGGGCTTGGTGATGTGCTTTTTATTTACAGACCCATTAGTGCATCTCCGCTCATGTGTGCTTGTTGTTGCAGACATTTGAGTGGCATTAGACCAGGACACACTCATCAGTGTAAGAGGCCTGGGTTTGCCACAGCTCATAGAGTAGACCGCTCATCACTGACTGCACAGAATATCACACAGACCGGCACCTCGTATATGGTTCTGCTTGTCACATGTAGGGATTCAAGCCAAACAGAGCACTGCATGTTAGACAAAGTGATGTATGGTGCTCATTGACCTGTATGGAAGCTGGGGGTTATGCTGAAGGCTAATGTGAATGAAGTGTGCATAGTTCAAGCTAGTGTGTGTGTGTGTGTGTGTGTGTGTGTGTGGCGTGTGTGTGTGTGAGTGTGTGTCTGTGTTTGTGTGTGTGTGTGTGTGTGTGTGTCCATGTTTGTGTGTGGCGTGTGTGTGTGTGTGTGGCATGCTTGTCAGAGAAGGCTTATGGAGATACTAAGAGGAACCTCATTAAGCCCCGTCAGCCTGAAACAGCATGAGCGAGCTTTTGACCCCTGTTTTAAGATCTACTGCACATGACGCAACTGTGCACGTGCAGAGCATCGATCCTGTAACCGTGACTGAATACGAGCACCATGACAGACTGAATGACTGAATGTCAGAGATCCCTCCACACCCGACACTTCACTCTGGGGTGCTTCAGAAACGCTCTGCCACAAACGCTCTGTTTGAGAACACGTTCCCCTACTTACCCATAGTTCGACCCCCCTGCCCCCCAATCCAGGGCCCAGGGCTTTAAGGAGGAAGGGGGAGGAGTGCTGAGTTCACACAACAAACATGGCCTCTTCCTTTCGCCTTTCAACACAAACATGGCTTGTCATGCAAAGCTCAGGTGTCAGTCACAGAGCGGCTCTTCAGCATCGGTGACATCACCGCCATGGTCTTACGATCACAGCAGGCAATCAGAGGGACGATGATATCTCTATGGTACCTCTCATCTCAAATGCAGAGGCCTATAAAGTGTGTTATACATTGTGCATTTTGGCACAGGGCAAAACAGAGCATCTGCAGTTTCTGTTCATGGGGTCTGGCCTGTTCCATGTTTGTCCACTTGAAACCCCTTTGAGGTGGCAATGTAGCAAGTATTGACTTTTAATCACCAACCCAAAATATATTAAACCAACATGATATATAACTGCAAAAAAAGATTTAATTTTGGAATTTATTTTTAATACATAAAAAATTATTTAACAGTATTTACCTAGGTATAATTAGATTGTGTACTTAGTTTTGACTGAACAAAGGTGGTGATGACAGGAATGTGAGAAGGAAAAAAAAATCATATTTCTTTTCAATTCTAATCGTTGTGCACATTTAACTTGGAATTTTGAAGTTTAACTAAAGGAGTGGCGGTACAGAGCTGCTCTTTTTGAGTCTGTATCGTTTTGGAAACAGTGATCACATGTAAAGAAACCTCCAGAAAACTGAAAATAACAGATGAGGGACTGGAGCTCATAATATCCGGCTGCTGCCTAGCCTCCCCCCCCCCCCTCCCCCCCAGGCCTCAGGGATGAAGGGACGGGAAGCAACAATAGTGTGAAGGTGGGGGCGATACACCTAGGGCCCTGTCTGAATGGGTTAGACCCTGTGAACAACCCACCGCAGCACTAACACACACACCCCTGTTCAACCCCGAAACTCACAGCTACCAAAGCAGCTCTTCCGCACTGCCAGGGTGCTTTTTGATGATGTCATAGCAGAAGCAGCTCTTCCACACTGCCGGTGTGCCTTTGAATATGTCAAAGTAGAATATTCAGTGCTAATTAAACTCTACCAGAGTTTATGTGACTCTATATTGTAACACCCATATAGAGGGGTCTTCAAATGGGGGACCCACATCCAGGCTCAAAGGCATCCCGGGGACCTCTGTCATATGTTACAAGGGGTTATATTTAAAAAAAAGTTTTAAGATCCTGAATGGGGAGGAGGTAGTTGAAATAGCACTCGCAGAACAGGGGTAGGGGTGGAGTTAGGATTGCAGGATCATGGACCGAAGGGAGGGGGCACGGACCCCCCTGTGAGAAAACCCAGGCCCAGATGTACCGCACTCTATAGCAGTTTACACAACACTGGACATTTTACAGTGTAAGGCACCCAAGGCTCGTGCCACTCATAAATGATATTGTTTTTGGAGCTGCCGCAGGTACTCAGACACGGAGCTTTGCCGTAATCCGCTGATCCGGTGGCCTGTCCCGGACAGACACGTGCACGGGGCCTGGCCAGGGTGAAGTCAGGTGGAGGGCCTGACTAGCCGGAGCTTTTCCCCCCCTAAAAGGGATGTTATTAGTGCTTCCAGAGCACTCAGCCATCATTACACTGAGGCCATGTGAAGAGAAAGAGCTCTTATGAGCTCCTAGTGAGGACATTGCCAGTATAGGACAGGCAGCCAGCGATGGAGACGGATGAGGGGAGAACAGGAGGAGGGGAGGGGTGAAAGGACAACCTGTTCTGTCAGTAGAAACAGAAAATACTCAGTGCAGTATAGGGGACAGACAGGAAAAATACCTGCAGCTGCGTGTTCATTTCATCAAGAAGAGCTCCAGTCTGCAGGTTTTTTTTCTTTTTTAGCTGGGCTGTTTACAGCACGCAGTGTCATGTGTTTACTAAGCAGTCTCATGCTTCCTAATGGATAGCTACTTTCTGTTTAGAAATACACACACTATTTACCAAGAGTCCTTATGCACAGGAGGAAGCAAAACCTAATTATTGTGACAAATTATGTCCACAAAACATTTAAAGAGGATGCCATTTCCTTATTATAAAAAAATGGTAATAATTCTGCCTTTTAATTGATAACAGTGTTTATAAAGAGATGATAATTTCTGAAATTCTCTTCAGAAAGAGGGATGGAGAGTTCACCTGAAAGCTTGGAGAAAGCTCAAGTCAAGCGCTGCACACATTGTTGCTTTAATTTCATCTCAGTGGTGATTCATGTCCATTCCACAAAGGGGTTCGCCTCATTAATGCTTTGTTTAATGTGCTTGAACTCCTCTGGAGTGTTGAATTAACCTGGTCACCATGGCGACATAGAACTAAATGAAAGGTAAAGAGAGCATGTCCATTAGAGTTCCCATACAAGCTTGCCAGTGTAATAGCCTGGTACTGCAGGGAGAAATAAAAATGATAATTCCCATTGGATTTTCCCTTAAATTTCCTGCAGCTATCCACAAAGAGTCCCAGTGCTTGTCTTAAATCAGTTACAGCGGGACACAAATAGGACAGGGAGGGCCTGAGCAAGCTCTTGAAACAACATCCCCTATCGGCGTAGGATCGGTCTCTAAAACATTCAGCAAAGACTACAAACGCGCTACACTCTGTCTGCCTGTCACAGAAAAAAGTGCCACCATGCTTTCTTAATCTCAGAGCAATCAAGAGCCCCACACGCATGCAAAAATAAATAAAAATTTAAAAAACAAACACGTCTGGCCTAGTTGTACTGCTTGTGTCGCCTGTATGAGCTCACTGTTCTGGTTTCAGTTCGGGGCATCTTTAGCCCACCTCTGTGCTTTTGCACTGATGTTCAGCTTCTAGCTAAAAGCACAGGGCCCCAAATGGGCCCATATCAAGATGTGGAATAAACATTGTAAATGAACATCAGGCCAGTGTTTTCAGTGCTCTGAACACACAGCCCTCGTTTTCTAACGAGCGATTCCAATAAACAACGTCAGCGGTACCACATTGAGATCTGCTATTGATCGCAGACTGTTTACTGCAGCGGGAGATTAAGCTCAATTACACAGCTGCATGCGTGAGCAGTCAAAATCAATGCATTCTGCATTGTTCCTGCGGGGGAGTAATTCTGCGAGAGGTTAAAGTGTCAGACGCTGGATGTGATGAAAGGATCGTTCCCATTCACGAGGGTTCATCATTTTTCTCCCAGGTTGATACCTCAGGCCTGGCGAAGTGGCCTGGTGTTGAATCAGGACAGGAGCCCAAGTACAGTCAACCTTTTGCCAGTCCAAGTCTGTGTAACCTCCTCCTCCCATTCCTGACTTTGATAAAGAGCAGCCTGCTGTATGGCTGACAGTCCAATGGCTTTAGGTTATTCCTCATTTTTTTTGTAAACCTATACAAACACCAGTGTTAATTATTAAGTATTCCGCCCTTGATATAAATGTGCACTGTTTGCTGTCCAGCCAACCTATATGCTATTTTCTATTAATAATTATCAATATTTCACAGAGACTGTACATTCCAGTACAGTCTAAATGGCACCGCTAACTTCCCCGCTCCTAAATGTCAACTTGGCAGTGATGTCAACATTGTTTAACCCACATAGATATAGAGAGCCCCAAGGTAAGAGGACAATGAATGGTTTAAACCTTTATACTGTAGGTGTGCCAGTCTTTCTAACACGACCCATTGTTCCCAGAACTTTCAAAATATTCTAAACATCCTTGCTATGCTTGGGGAAGCATAATTAATGCATTTTTTAAAATAATGGAGTTTCTGGGAACTCTGGATTTTATGAGCTTGCACGTGTGCGACCGGAGGCCCACGTGGCCTCGGTGCTGCGATCTGCTCAGTGTCCAGGCCCCGCGGCCTACATTCAGGAGCAGAGCGGAGGGCCCCGAAGTGTGGCAGAAGGCTCACATGGAGATCACTCCACACGGTATAAAAAAAGATTAAAGCAACGCTCAAATATTTACAGCCCGACTATGAGACCGGGCGGGGTTTTTGACGGGAAGCTCTTTTAAGGCTTTGCTCCTCTCCGTCTCTTTGTTTGACCTGCGTGGCAGTCCACCAAACACACAGAACACAGCCAGCTCTGTTGCTGGGGCGACCCCCGTTTCTTTCACCTCGGTCATATCTGGGTGCCCCGCCCCCCTCCCAGAAACGCACACCTCACATTCTACTGAGAGTCCGCCGGCCGCACTGACTGATACCGGATTACATGTCCCATTATGTACTGAGTTAGCTGGCACTTTTATCCAGGGTGAGTTACACTGCGCACAGTTTTACGCATTCCATTAATCTCTCGTGCAGCTGGGTTTTGTACAAGAGCAAACGCCCTTCTCATCCCGTCTCTGCAGCCAGCGAACTCAGCTAAAAATTTAGGTAAAAGATTTCAACGAACAACTTTGTTCTGCAATGTCACAATAAGAAGAGGAAATAATATACAGCCTTCATTCTGTCTCAATTAAATCTACTATGAATAATTGTATTGATTTTGTTCATACAAATCTTTGGGTGCACACCAGGAGTGTAGTGTTTTCCATTTTAGCATGTCAATGTAAATTAAGAATGTTTAAACTATAATAGCAGATTAGAAGTCAAAAATCTTCTTGACTGTACTTTGATTGCAGACAATCGGCAGGTTCAAAGATAATATTAGGATAATATTCAAAGATAATATTACTTACTAGATAAAATGAATAAGATTTTAAAAATTTGTCAAATAAATAAATAAACAAAATGTCAAACATTTAAAGACAAAAGAGCATTGAGACAGCATTCAGGTCATAAATATCAAAAATAAAACTGAGCAACAGTATGCCTTTTAAACAGACTTTAAAAGGGTGATAGACATTGCTGCTGATGTTATACCAACAAATATTGCACAAATACTCATTGGTATCAGAAGAAAGACATGATAATCTTATCTAGTGATGTTTGGAAGTTACCAGGAAGAAGTAGCTTGCTCAGGGAAAATATGTACAATGGTCTATCCTGTTAGTAAACAGACACGATGCTTCTTCTGGGAAATCTAAATGAACATGGCTTTGCTGGTTAAACACTCTTTTAGCATGAACCTTTACTCCAGGTTTGCACAGGTAATTCAGCCAGTTTTACCAGTAGGCCTTTTTTAATGTCATTGAGCTTGGAGGCAGTTGGAGGCTGAAAGACAAGGCTGGAGGTTCACAGGAGGGAAACACAGGGCAAGATGCAGAGCCCTACCAGCCATTAAGGGAAGCATGTAAAATGTGACTTGGGATGATCAGTCATGTGGACAGGGGTCGGGGGGACAAGCCCTGGGGGGGTGGGGCAAGTTGGGGGGGCAGAGGGTGGAGGGAGGGGGGTTTAGTGGGGTGAATGGGTGCCTGTAACCCAGGGCCGTAGGGTCGCTCTTCCAATCCCATGCAATTTTGTCCTTAAAACCCCAAGCTCAACACGTCACTGTCCCAGGATCACAGTCAGGGACAGACAGCATCATTCAAATGTTTGTAACATTTCCTTTTTTTTCCCCCCAAACATTTACCAATTAAACCGATCTACCATGTGCATTTGACTTAATATGCAAATAAACTTATGCAAATACAAAACCACAAGGTTTTTACTGGAGTATGCACAGTTAATTTGTCCAGTTACTTTTGATTCCTTAAAATGGGGGGGACCATGTATAAAAAGGGTTGTCATTCCAACAATAATCCCCTGAAATGGATGTACCCTCAAGGTAAAGCTGTCAGTCTGCACTTTAACCTCATATTCATTATTTTATTTCAAATCCAATGCGCTGGAGTACAGAGCCTAAACAACAAAAAATGTGTCATTGTCCCAATACTTTTGCATGCTGAGGAGAAACAGGACAAATACCTAATAAAATGTCTGCTCTTCGTTATGTCATAGCCCCAGGCCTTACATCTGGAAATCACTTCAATGTCAAAGGGTGTTTTGGTTACGCTTCTGCACTTGGCCATTTTTAACAATGCACCTCATTTTGCAAGCCAAGGGTTTCAAAACTTGAACCTGCTGGCTAGTTTTATTCAGACTCCAACATGTCAAAATGCATTTATAGCAAAATAGCCAAAATAACCAACCTTGACACAATAACAAATCTCTCTTCCACTGCCTAGAAGAGGTTTCAGTCTACAATGTGTACATCATTTGCTCGTCCTCTGTTACAAGTACCTACTGTAATTACAGCCAAACTTATCATCCCCTCTTATTTTTATAATAATGATGTAATGATGATGAAATAATAATGATACTATAATAATAATGTTTATGAATTAATTTTCTGTAGATTAATTACATTTTAACATTAATAAATGCTTATAATGATGGGATGGAAGGGGCACAGACAAGGAGAATAATTATGGTGACTTCTGACTGGCATAGCTTGGTATCACACACATACACACACACACACACACACACAATGCTAATTAAAACGGTCTTAATAGCAGTGCCTCTTAACTGCCACTCCACACTCACAAAGCTTAACCCACTAACCCAGGCTCCACGGCCCCTAAATGCCTATGAGGCACCACCCCGCGCTCTGATTGGACGCAAAACCGGCCCCACACAATACGCAGCGCTGATAAGCAGCCCAAGCTATCAACAGCGAGATCATTTCCACACTCCGGCTGGCCCCCGACAGGATCCGAGTCTCCTCCATCACCCAACCTCGATGCAATTAAAACGGGACGGGCCTCAAAGTGAGCAGCCTCCTGAAGCCGTGCCCGCCAAGTCGCTACCGCTCTGACGGGCAGGCTCCCCGATGCCTGCTGACAGCCAGATTAGCGCCCGTGGAAGCGAGGCCTCGCGCACCCTGATGGGAATACGGGCGACGTCCCCGGCTATTAGGCCCCAGCCGGTCTGAAGCGGCCCCCTCTTCAGAGCTTTCAATGCCGGCTGGCGATTTTCGGGGGGGGGGGGGGGGGTGGGCAGACTCACGACCGGAGCGTCGCGGGGTTAGACCCTCCCGCCGTACCGCTTTGTGGATGTGCCGCTAGGACGGAGGCGTTCTAACATTTCCCTCTCAGGTGCCTCAGCTCATGGAGCAAACATAAAATAGCAGCCTTTTCTTTCACTTGGTACCTCCTACTGACACATGGAATTCCATCAAATTCACTTTATCCAGGGGTAGTGTACAAATAGCCATATATGTAACGAAATATGGGTATTTCATAGTGTCTCATTGTTGCACAGATGATAAGTAAATACATTTTTGATTTAGACCCAGAAGATTCTCACAGAAGCTGGAATAAGTTCCCCATTAACTGTATGGAATATAATTGCAATGCAGTGGGTCTCTGCATGCAGACAAGTACATTAACCTGGCGCTGTTCGTTGACAATAAACTTTTTATGGCCTCAAGCCTGGTGTCTCCTGAATGTAATTTGTTTCTCTTTTTGAAATGAAATGTCAGCCATTCTGAGTGTAAAAAACACTCATAAAATGTGAAATGAAGGACAACAACTGCAAATCTGCCTTTCCACAATATCTACTGTACAGTAATTAAATTTATATTTCGATAAACATTAAGTGTATTGAGTAAACGTTCTGATGTTTGTGACCAGCTGTGGTCCATATAAGGACACCAGAGGTTCAATACTGTCGTCTGTTTGATGAAAGGTTCACAGGGCAGACAAAGGGAGTGGAAAAGGTGAATGGCTGCTGTTCATTTGGCTGTTCCTGCTGTCTGCGTGGCTGGAGGGCAGCTTTTAATAGCCATCCATCACCAGTCTCCTCGCTGGCCTGATGCCCCAGTCCTTCAGTCAGCCCTGGTCTGGCTGAAAGGCTAGTGTATAATGCTGTTAATCCCATAGATGTGATGTATAGGCTGTGTGTGTGCGTGTGCGTGCATGTCTGAGTGTGTGTGTGTGTGTGTGCGTGTGTGCATGTCTGAGTGTGTGTGTGTGTGAGTGTGTAAGTGTGTGTATGCGTGTGCATGTGCATGTCTGAGTGTGTGTGTGTGTGTGTGTGAGTGCGTGTGTGTGTGTCTGCGTGTCTGTATGAGGGGTGGGTGGGTGAGTATCAGGGTCTTGGCCATGTTCCCTGACAGCCATGTGAAATAAAGCTGAAAAGCTGAACACATTGTGTGTGGTGGAGGCAGCTCAAAGGCGGGGAGCTGTAAGCTGTTAGGCATCTTGGGGCAGGGCGGCTGGGATCAGTTAGGCTTCATTAAATATGTTCCTCATCGTGTTTTAGGGCACACGGCTGGAAGTGAACCTGGTGAAAGGGCTGCAGGATGGGAGGTGACCCACATTGTGGGTAGTAGGGGGCGTCGCCCCCGGGAACCCACATTCCACATGATCGCCCACAGTAAACAGACTGCTCAGTCTGCCCTCGCGTCTCCTCTCTGTCTGTTTGCAGTCAGGCCCATAACATTTTCTGACACTTACATACATGCATAAATACACACACACAGGAACACATGCACACACACACACACACACACGCACGCGCACACACACAGACATGCACGCATACATACACACAGGCATGCATGTACACACACACACACACACATACGCACACAAAAACCAGCACGTGCGGGCGCACACACACGCACACACACAGACAAACACATGTATGCGCACACACACAGGCACGAACACACACACAAACAGGCACGCACGCAAACACGAACATGCATGCATGTAAGCGCACACAAAGCCATGCACACACACACACAGCCACGCATACACACAGACACACAGGACAGCATGCACGCACACACCAAAAAAAATTCACACCCCTCTTTCTCACTTTGTGCACCCTATGCAAGCATAAAACTATTGAGTTGTCTTCTACAATGTTTCATGGGATTATGTGAACAACTTTAACCATCCAAAATCTTTCAAAATCCTTCAGATCATTCTGTCTGTGCTTGTGGACTGCTCTCTTTGGCTCAAACCACATGTTTCTGATCGGTTTCAATTCTGGAAACTTGAATTTTGTGGTCAGTAAATCATTTCTAGTTCATTGTGAGCTGTGTTTGGGATCATTGTCTTACTGAAAGATCCATTTGTGGTCAAGTTTGCTGGCAGAGGGAGCCGAGTTTTTGGCCCAAAATGTTTAGGTGATGGTTTTACAAGAGCCCCAGTAGATACAAAACCAAATCAAAACATCGAAGATCCTCCACCATATTGCATCACAGGTATGCTTTTCAACAAAACGTCTTTCTTCTGAAGCCTAACTGTTCCATTTTGGTCTCATCTGACCATAACATCCATTTAGCAACCCCTACAAGCTTATTTTTGTTGATCACACTCAAGAGGCTTTTTCATGCCAACCCTTCAAACAGCCTATTGCCTTGGAGGCATGTAATGGTAGATTTTGAGACCCTGCATCCCCAAGATGCAGCCAACTCCTCCAGATCTCCAGCTGTGGGCCTTGAATTTTTCTTTGTCTCCCAAATAATCTGCCTCACTGTGGGGGCAAAATGTACTTCAAAATGTACTGCTCATCCTCTACTAGGCCAGGTTCACCATGCATATACACACACATACACACGCAGGGATGCAAGCATGCAAAGACACACCCACACACACGCACACATACACACACACACACGCGCACACACTCAGACACACACACACACACAAGCACATGCACACACACACGCAACAAACACACACACGCATAAATGCAGTGTGTTACTTTCTATGGCATGGTATAAAAAGTGACAAACATGTTTCCGATTTCATGGTTATTGTCCTCACATGAAGAAATTGTTTTGACATGCACATAAACCGTATGTTTTTATAGGATGGAATCCAAATGAATTGAATTTTTAAAGAAATTGATCCAATATGAAAATTTTCTGGGGGGATGGGGGTTCTCTCTAGCTGTGCACATCGCTGCGATATGAGAACATGGGTCTGACAGCTCGGACTCACAGAGGCTGTTTTCTCCCAGCAGTCCACTAAAACCCTGCTTCACTCTCTGAAAGTTCCTCCAATCAAACAAGCCCCGTTTGGGTTACGCCAAGGTCCGAGTGGCTGAGCGAGAGCTAGTCTGCACCAATGGTCTGCAGTGGTTTGTAGTGACATCATCCAATATAGCAAATGTGTCATTCCAACAGTCTCAGACCACTAATTGGAAACAGAATCTGGAGAAGGAGTGAAAAAAAATGAACCTCGCTATCTTGGCAAAGCGTAGGTTTGGGTTTCAGTGTTGAATAAATTCCTGTATGTAGAAGCAGAAAGCGGGGAGTGAAATAGAAGCAAAATATTTTCAGGCTGTATAGAATGGGACCCAGTTCCACAGAGGACAACTGAAATGCATCTTGGGAATTGACCCACTGCAGATGGGCTCCAGAGAGAGCTGCTCTGAATTCTGAGTGGCAGCAATTAATGTTCAGCCACAGGCAGGCAGGGTAGCACCATCCACACTTCATGGGCTAGCAGTGTAGCATAATGATTAAGGAAATAGGCTTGTAACCTAAAGGTAACAGTCTGATTCCCTGGGAGGAGACTACCCTTGAGAAAAGTATTTAACCAGAATAGCGTCAGTACATATCCAGCTGTATGAATGGATACTATGTAAAAAATCACAAAAAAATTAAAAACCTGTGTAACTTGCTCTGGATAAAAGTGTCTGATAAATGCCTGTAATATATAATATATGACCCTGTTCCACATTTCAAACTCCCTCAGGGACAGGGACGGCAGAAGACATTGCACATTTGCTGCTCATATATCCACGCCCTGTAAGAATACGAAGCTAATGCTGGTATAATGGGTTAAATGACCGGAAGTTTTACCACACAAGACCGTACTACGGTCCATTTCACACAGGCTGACACGGGAGACTCAGCAGGGAGAACGCAAGTGGTACATCTTAATTATTTGTAGATTTCAGGTAAGATTTTAAAATAATTTCAAAACAGGAAAACTGATTATTTTTAAATAGGAAATGACCACTATAATGGCTTAAACTAAATTTAAATGGCTGTTGATTGTATTGTGTTAACAGGCTTCTGTCACACAGTTGGAACTGAAATAAAACAGAGATGGCATTACATCCCCAGTCACCACTCATTGCATTCTTTTCTTACGGTTTGAATAGATGGAATAAATCAGCGATAATATCAGTAGGATAGCACAAGAAACAGACAGAAGAAAGAAATAAAATGGGGAAAAAATCAGTCAAGTCTACTGGCAAACGCTACAAATGGTACTCAGGTCTGGCAAAAGCTGACCCTGATGCCACTGTCTTCCCTGTCAGAACATCTACATCATTGCTGATTTAATTACTTATTTTCACTACTGCACACACACACACACACAGAGCTAGATCACAGGTTCTATGGTCGTTAAACCAGCTTGTCATAACCACTGTTGCCCAGAGAGCACAGAGCATACAAGTCAAACCGATAGGTTCAAATATAGCAATGAAAACATCACTTCATTTAGCGATTAGCTAATGCCGCAGTCAAGAAGCCTCTGTGTGCTCTGGAGGGTTCATAGCTGTGAAAGGCTTTATCTGCCTCATCACCTTGTGAAAAAACCTTTAGAAGAAATGTAAAAGTTCAAATGAATTTAATAAACTTAAATGAACACATTCCATTCACAAATTTATTCCATTCCATAATTTATTTATTTTTATGGAATTAATTAATCCCCTAATTTAAAAAAACCCCTAAAGAACTAGTTATTACAGTGCTAAAGCTACAGTATGATCTCCATGTCCTCTAGTTATTATTAGAGAGGACAGCTGTATGAGAACATGTAAAATTATGTGTCCATGGCCAAAACTACAATTTATTACTAATGTCTTTTGACACAGAGCTTATCATCATGCACAGTACACTGAAGCTTACTTTACTAATGAAATAAAATTCAATAACTCAAGCAAGATAAAGTACTCGTTCTAGATGTGTCTATAGACGTTATATACACGCCGCTGTTTCAGAATTCAGCTTGTAATTATTGAATAACAAACTCCGTCTGAACAGAAGGACATTGAAATACAGCTTTGAGCACCAAGTGATTATGGGCAATCTCAAATTCATGTATGATGTTAGCAGGATTCCCTGCATGAGTACACATGGCAGGCTGTTTGGGAAATCATGTTTATTTATTTTTTATTAACAGTTGGCTTGCATTAACCTTGAGGTGCTATACCAGGGAACCACATGAGCCTGAAATGACTGTATCCTGAGAGATATTAAATGGATCTGCTGGTTCCTTCAGACTGACTGACAATACACAAACAGAACAAAGCACGTCAGTGTGGGTCTATAGCATGATACTAATATCAGTTTGTGTGTATGGAGCAATACTTGTTATGTACACATCATAAATGTTTGCAATCTCAAAAGATTACCCTGCCTTTTCTCTCCTACTGAGCTTGGTCTCCTAACTCATTCTTCTTCACACACTTAAATCAAGCCAGTTATTCTCTGTCTTCGAGCAACATAACTGCCAGAGTTCATTTATTGGTCACAGCCATACAATGAGTCAAATTTATTCTGACACTTATGCAGGCAGGTGAAAAAAAACAACACTGAAACACTGCTAGAACATCTCTACCTCAAATGCTCCTCAAAGCTACCTCCGGCCAGGCATATTGCGCCATTTTAAAAATGTGCTTGGCGCACGGATATTGACTTGCGCTAAAGAGCAGCGCTCTTCTCCGTGACCTCAGTTATGCGATGATGTATTACACGCCCTGACGTTCCCTCTAAGCGCCCCCCCCCTCCCCCCCTCCTGAAAGTTCATTACCGTGGCATAACCTCACTGCATTCTGACAGCTCTCTAGAGCGGGCCAATCGTGTTTATTAACTGCCACGTGGACGTAAACAGAACACACACTGGCATTCCACGTTTCTAAAGCTCTCAAGAATAAGAAACGTGCGCCTGTCCACTGGGTCCAGGTTGCGTGTGCATGTTATGATACATGTATGCATGCATGCAAACACGCAGACTCAATAACATGTGATTATAGGCAGACTGCATGTATCAGTTCACTCTCCAAAGCCAAGAATCAACTGTTAAGATAACAAATAACATTATGATATAAAATCGCCTGTGTCTGTATTATCTCTGTGGAACAGTGTAGTAGAAGATTTATTTATTGACTTTTGGACATTAATATAATTGTCACAAAGAGGATTAAATGTACTGAAATAGTACAGTAATAAAACAGCATAGTAATAATGAGGAGTGTGTATGAGCAGTATCTGTGTCACATATGCCCTGCTGAATTCTGTCTAACAGGATAGTGTTTCATTGAACTGACGGTCTTGGAAATAAATTAAAATGAGTGCATCCATGGCCCCTCAGGACATAGTGTATATTTTCAAATAAATACTGACATTGAATATTAATATACATGATTTAAATATCCAGATTTTTCAAACGTTAGTCTCTAATTGCAGAAGACACTTGGATCATGTCATATTCAGAAAAGAATTCAAACCAACACCATATTGGAGTTATTGGAGTAACATTAATATTGGAGTAATGCCCGGTATGAAATCAAAACTGCATGCACTGAATTTGTCTGTGGACTAGCAATCTGTGTTTGTGTTTGCAGCTCATAATATTTGCAATGGTATCCCTCAAACCCCTACTATCCAGTCTTGCAAGAAGATATGCCAAGTTTGCGAGGGCAAGCCATGATAGGATTTTGGGGAAGAAATAATTATATATATATATATATATATATAGATATAGATATAGATATATGCTTAGCAGCCAAAATGCTTAAAGAAAAGTGAAAGGGGCCATGCCTAAAATGAAAACTGTACTTAATGTCATTTTACTGCCACCTAGTGGATAGTTATGACTAGACCCAGACAGCATTAGTGTTGATAGCGAAATATATTCGAGAATATTGACAGAGTAAAAACAGTAAAGCTTGGCTGTTATTGATGTCATTTCTGAGGTTATTTCTGGGGATCTACCGTTCTGCAGCACCCCCGAATGATGCAGCACATTTACTGTGGTCCCAGTTATCATCACAAAATGATAGGGAAGAAAACCAAAAATAATTCACCGTCAAGCAAGAGCCTTTAGCCTAGTAAAAAAAGAAAAGCAAGAAAGTCCTATAAAAGCAATACAAATAAATATACTGTCAGTACAATTTTCTCTGCATGCCTTGTAAATAAACAAAAAAAATTGTGTGAGAAAAGGATTTTTTTGTAACACAGACTGTACAATTAAATAATTCTAATTTTGATCTCATTAAAATATATATATATTTCTTTTATGGTTCTTACATTGAATTTATTAAAGGATCCTACAGACCATTGTGTCTTACAGAGTATCAGTTGACATGATGAAAGCGAAGCTAAACGTTGACCTTCACACAAAAAAAATTGAAAAATTACACAACACGTAACCAATACTGAGGGGCTAAGTGGCTATTAAGAAGCTACACACAGGAACCTCAAACCCCTGATGACCCTAAAGCAGCTCAACAATGTAAATTCAGCTGCTAAATGTGTTGATTTTTTTGGCCTGTAGTTGGAGGTTTGACGTTAATTGTGATGGAAATGAAGACGCCAAGGGCAAGTCTAACAGGTGTACAGAGGCTGTTTCTGTCTCACACATCGCTTGCGCAGATACCCGTGCCATAACGGACAATCCTCTTATCCCCCCCTGTCCCTTAAGCTCTTTCTAATCACCTTTTATAACAGAGTGGACTGTACACCGGGTCCCCACATCTAGCAGACTGTCCATATTACAAGAGGGAGGAAACGTATGAGAGAGCTCCCAGCTATTCAGTGTCACAACTAGATTCCCTCTCTCACGTGATGGTGGCCCCTGAAAATAAAAAACGCCAGTCTGATCTGATCCTACATTCTATCTCTGCGATTTACCTCTGCAGACAGCCCTGTCCAGAACAATATTGGCTGTTCTCACTGAACCCCTAATACACTGGGGCACTGCAGTATGAATGAGTAGGGTACTGTGGGATTGCATTACCCTTTTCACTCTGCACACATTTCACCTATTACATTCCATAAGTGCGTACCAAAGGTCATTGAACAACAGAACAGAGGTCCAATAAGGTACAATTATCATTAAGCATCAATTACACATAGCCATGAACATCAAGTCTAGTTCATGCAGTAAATATAGCCTAAGTTGGTAAAGTTATGGCAAGTCAACAGATGCGTCTTACCATGGGCTTCGACTCAGAACCAATGGCACGCAAGCCATCACTGCCGACTGCTCTCCATTGGGCGTGTCGCCTCCCTTCAGCTCGTCTATTGGCTGACAGTGGCTTTGTGTCATTGTGTGGGTTGTAAGTGTTTAAGGTAACTGGCCAGACACCTGTGGGAGAGAGGTCCAGAGATCAGACAAAACCACAAGCACCTGCACCTCAGCAGGTGGAGATAGAGGCAGAGAAATACAGGAAGAAAGATGGAGAGACATGGAGGGAAACATCATACCTGGGCAAACGTAGGTGTGCTGGAATTACTGCATCGGCTTTCACAGCTTGCAGGGGGAAAAGGTAACAAGGAATGTCCCCATTCCTGTCAGACTGAAAGGGGACATTTCCATTAGTGCCCTGTCATTCTGTAGCAGCCAGACTGCACATGTACAATGTGCTGAAACCAGTGGAGCGGTAGTAACAGACTGCCTGTACTGGAGCACTCTCTCCTCTTTTTCTACTGTCCTTCTCTCTCCCAGCCTCCTCTCTCTACTGGGCTGTCAAACTGAGACAGGCCAGGACGCTGAACTCACCACCAAGGCCACTGTTTTCAGTGCTCTGGGTGTCCAGTAGCTGAGAGAGATGGACTGAGCCAGCAAGCCTTCCAGTTTCCAGTTCTACATATTCTTCTGAAGTAGGGATTCTCAAAATAGCGGGGGGGGGGGGGGCATGCAAAATTAGAAATCAAAAACAAAATAGCCAAGGGAAACCAAAGCAGCCGAGGGTGGTTTGGGGGGGGGGGGGGGTGGGGGCAGGACTAACAGCATTACATTCTTACATTCCCACCCATGCAGCAGGCCATTATGGTACAAAGGGGAATCATCACATATTTTCAGTGAGCTCTGACTTGATCAAGAACATTACGGCAACAATATCAGATATGTGCAGATGGCTTCAGTTCAATGTCAGTGGAATTCTCAAATGCAATCGGAAGTACTGTTCCACTGAACTCATATGAAAGTGACAGTGGGCAAATACGTTTTCATAAGAATTATTAAACTAAAAAAAATGACATGTAGGTCTCAATAAATGGATAATGTCATGAAGGCTGATGTAAGTAGTCAATGCCTTTTTTCAAATAAATAATTTAGCAAAACAACGCAGGTTGTTGACACTGATCTGTGTAAATGAAACTGCATTTCGTTACAACCACAAGATGGTAGTATTTTGCATCATTCACACTGTACTTCACTGGCAGAAGGCGTGTTTAGCACTAAATATACAGGAAGCGATCCCTGAGTATTTCTCTTATTACAGTCGTGCTGCGTGAAGTCTGCGGTGATTTGCCCAGAGTTCCGGGTTGTAACGACACTACGGTAAGTTACCTATTTGTCCAAACGACGTGTTTTGCTAACTAATGCAAAAGCTAAGTAATGTCGTTATGACTGAAATAAATAAAAAAATTCTTAAACGCTTTGGAGGCCAGACAGTGCGCTAATGTCACGTAAAGTTCTGTATATATTTCTTACGTGGGTGGATGGCGACACATTTAGCGAACGTTACACTAAGAAACATTCAATTAACACCAGCCATTGCTGCCAAACTGCAAAAGCTGAAGCGACGAACCTTGGTAACATATTGTTGTCACTAGAATTGTGTACGCCTTTTACCTTTCTATTTTCCCCATTCCTCAAGCAAACTTCCTGATGCACCCGACTGTGCAAATAGTGCCACGTGACTGGCTCAGATGAGCGATCCACGGTAGCTTCCAGGTTACAGTGTCGCTTTTATTGAAGTAAATTCAATACAGTTCAGTGACTGAATCACACATTGCTGAAAATATCGGAGTCTACAGTACACTTTTAATATGGAGTAACCACAACCAACCCAGCAATATGTACGGTTTAAAGTTAGTAAGAAAATTGACCTATTTTGATCAATAATATAGCCTGATGAAGTTTGTGTGTGTGTGTGTGTGTGCGTGCGTGTGTGCGTGCTTGTGCGTGTGCGTGGGCTTGTGCATGTGAAACTGCAGTCATGCAGGTATTTGAGAACTGCTTGGTGGTTCTGGAAGTGAAGGATCTGCCCTTCAAAGAAAAAAAGAGGCTAAAACTGTCAATAACAGACAATGGAGGCTGCATTGCCTACGTGGTCAACAAGCAGGTATACCTTCTCAATTTAGCATCATCTAAGAAACCATCTGTAACACTGCACTGAGTCAGAGGAAAGCTCAATCTGAAGTTAGCCTTCAAGGCTTCCTTCAAAGCCTGTGCAAATTTGTTGGTCATCTTCATACGTAGACTGATTACCCACCTCTTCAGATTTTATCATGGTTCCCCTCCGGTAGAACTCCCACCATTGTACTAGTTCAGGTTTATGGTATTTCGGTTACATTTTATGGTGTTATGTTTCTCTCCCTAGGGTTTGTTATGGATGTAATCTGTGTGTAGGATTTGTAATTTGTTTCTTGGTTAGCATAGTTAGTTTACACTAGTGCTTTAATGATGTTTCATCTAGGAATGTAGTTAGCCAGGTCTGACACTACTCACTTACATAAGAGTGCGAGCTAAATTAATATAAATGTAATGTTTGCATCAGATACCACCAGGACTGTGCTGTGTGGTTTTATATTTTTTGCATGTCTGTGATCTGTCTCTCTGCCTGCATCTCAGTGCACTTACGTCATCACAAACAACCTGGCCAACGTGAGCTCCAACCGCCAGCGTAGCATCCAGAAGTACCAGGTCCCGGTGGTGGGGGTGGAGTATGTGCACCGCTGCCTGGAGAAAGGGGCTCTTCTTTCTGTAAAGGAGTACAGCCTAGTCCCCTTCCCTAGCACCAATATCCCCTCCCAAACGAATGCATCACCGTCTCCCAGCCAGCAAGCTACGGGTGAGCTGAGTCGGCAGAATGTAACGTGATGTCACAAAGAGTTACTTAGAGGGAGTGAAGTCCAGGGCTTGTATCCAGGTACGCCACAACCTATGGGTATGGACTTCATCCCTGCTAGCAACATTTTGCTAAAAGTCACATGGAAAAAGATGATTCACAGTAACCGTAAAAACAATTGCTCAATATCTGACTGATGAGCACTGGGTCCCTCCCACATACAGGTCTAACTGCCAGTATCTCTAACAACTGCATCAGTATTGAAACAATGAAGAGTTTCAGCAGAGGAGAAGAGAAAGAATGTTCTCGCATTTAAAAGCCTGCAGTGAATCCAGTTGATGAATCATAACATTAAAGCTGTTGGGAGTTTCCCTGTCAATGTAATATGGTATTTGGGGGATTTAAAACTTGTTGGAGTGTACCTAAACTGGAGAACCACAGTGCTCAGGGACACCAGTCATATATATATAGGGGGGAGGGGGGGGGGGGAGCACCATTCTAAGTAGCACAAAGACAAGCATTTGTATGGATTGCAAGAGAATGTAGTTTTCCCAGTGTGAGGAACACCCAGATTATTCCGATTTTAAATCCAAGTGAAGGCTTGAGATTATTGATAGTAATTTCATTTGTTTCACCCGTACAAGAAGGCATCGGTGGGATTTTTGCTCTATGCATTTCATTCCATCTTGTGGCTGATAGTGGCTTTGTGTCATTGTGTGGGTTGTAAGTGTTCAAGGTGACTGGCCAGACACCTGTGGGAGAGAGGTCCAGAGATCAGCCCAAACCACAAGCACCTGCACCTCAGCAGATGGAGATAGAGGAGGAGAGAGACAGGAAGGAAGATGAAGAGACAGAGAGTGGAACATACCTGGGCAAGCATAGGTATGCTGGAATTACTGTGTTGGTTACTGTATCACTGCTCGGAGGGAGAAAAGAGCGATGTCCCCAGTCCTGTCAGGCCTGTCAGACTGAAAGGGTAGCAGCCTGACTGTACCTGTAAAATGTGCTTCAGGGCATTTACCATTTTCCATCTGTGGACTGTAAATGATACTGAACTGAACCACGCGGTCAAATTTTCAGTTGTATATTGACAGTTGTGAGCGTGGCGTGTTCACCATGGACACAATCTCTGTACTGTTCCGGTGTACATCCCTTGACCTTATTGTCTGGCAGTGTTAATTTGTGCAGTGTTATTAACTTGTTTTTCTTGTTCTGTAGAATACCAAATTATCCCTCTAATTTCGATGTGGCCAAATATTCCATTTTGGAGAAAGTAAGCCTACCATTTTATATGTACTATTATAATATTTATATATATATATATATACATGTGCACATGCGAGAGAGTGAGGGATTTTGTGTGTTTGCAAGATTCTGTGTGCATGTGTGTGATATATAACATAAATAATATAATGACGAGAACAGGCCATTCAGCCCAACAATGCTCGCCATTTTCCTAACTAAATTGTACTTAGTGTTCTGATTACCTATATATGACTGTATGAGATGTGATTGTGACAGTATGTGCATTTGCTTGTGAGACAGGTCTGTTTGGCACATTTGACTGTGTTTGTTAAACTTGGATTCATGGTGCTGATTAATGTGCATATCCAGGTTGGCCCAAACAAGATGTGGTCAGTGCTGGAGCTGCACAGTTCCAGTGATGAGACAGGGCGGCAGTACCGTGTGGTCCGATGCAGGAGCGAGGGACCAGGCGGACAGGTGAGGTTACACTCCCTCTTGCGCACCTGTGCTCTACCCTGCCAATCAACAGTCAAACAAATCAAACCAGCTATTTATTTAGCATCTGTCCTGAAGTGCTAATGCAATCCTCTGCGTTACTTTCACTCAGTCAATGTCAGATTAAAGCACTGGTTGCCAGGCAGCGGCACCTGCAGGATTCTCTCTCCAGGTACGCACCTGTATTCAGAGTACGCATTTTCTAATTTTTAATTTTATGAAATGACAAATACAAGTATAAGACTGGGAAACACTCAAAAATGCTGGAACTGAATTTGAAACACAATGACCCAGGGGTCTATATTTAATTGCAGACCCTTCAATTACAAATGGTTTCATGTACTCTGTGGTTGTCTGCGTACCTCGGGAGGGAATCCTGCAGGTGCCACTGCTGACAGGAAGCGATAATCGGGAAGAGGAACCAGGTTGTGAGGGGTAAACAGGGTATTTATGATGGCACGGGGATGGCAGGGATGACAGCGATAATGGGGTAAATGGTAAATGGTAAATGGACTGCATTTATATAGCGCTTTTATCCAAAGCGCTTTACAATTGATGCCTCTCATTCGCCAGAGCAGTTAGGGGTTAGGTGTCTTGCTCAAGGACACTTCGACATGCCCAGGGTGGGGTTTGAACCGGCAACCCTCCGACTGCCAGACAATCGGTCTTACCTCCTGAGCTATGTTGCCCCATGGTAATGCCCCAGGGTAATGGCGATGGTGATGATGATGTCGCTCTGTACGTCTTCTCGTAGGCCATGGTGACTCGTGATGCGCTGTTCCACTACCCCAGCTCCGAGAAGGCCCTCAGTATGTACGACAAGTTGGAGAAGGAGCTTCTCTGCCAGGATTTCAAACGGAAGACCACTCTGCCCCCTCAGTTTAAGGACATGGGCTCCAGTAAGCTGCATCAGGTCAGAGCTGAACACGTCAGAGTCTAACATATCAGAGCCAAACACATTAGAGCTGAACACATCAGAGCTGAACACATCAGAGCTGAACACATCAGAGCTGAACACATCAGAGCCGAACACATCAGAGCTGAACATATCAGAGCTGAACACATTAGAGCTGAACACATTAGAGCTGAACACATTAGAGCTGAACACATCATAGCTGAACACATCATAGCTGAACATATCAGAGCTGAACACATCAGAGCTGAACACATCAGAGATTAACACATTAGAGCTGAACACATCAGAGCTGAACACATCAGAGCTGAACACATCATAGCTGAACACATCAGAGCTGAACACATCAGAGCTGAACATATCAGAGCTGAACACATCAGAGCTGAACACATCAGAGCTGAACACATCAGAGCTGAATGCATTAGAGCTGAACACACATTAGAGCTGAACACATCAGAGCTGAACACATCAGAGTCACTTATAGCACACGGTGGTGCTGCCCCTTTTCGGTCTGATAAAATGCCAAGGCTAATGCCACAAAGTCTGTCTGCCACAATGGTCCCATGTTACACTGGTGTCCAGCGAGAATGCTGGGACAGAAATCAGCTGGAGCTCTTAACACATTCAACCATCCAAAGTAACAATATAATATGTCCCCCAACGTAATTAATCTGGGTAACATTTGTGACTTACCCCTAATTACGTACAAGTTCTTGCTGTTTTAGTTTGTGTTTATGACCTGGGTGTTTTGCCTGAGAGGACTGAATGTGACTGTAACGCTGGCAGAGGAAGTTGCCGGTGTGCATCTGTCAAAATGACAACCTGGAGAGTTACAGCAGCTGACAGTGACTAACGCAGGAAGCCGTCGGAGACTGAGAGGTGGGGAGGGGTAGGGCTGGAGACAGATGGGGCTGTTGGTGCTTAAGTGTCAGTTGGCCAGTTCATTATGAGTAACAGCAGCCTGTGTTCTGTGTGATTTACAGCTGCTCCTGGAGGAGAAAATGAACAGCGGTGCCATCTCGCAGGAAGTGGGCGTGTTTGTGGAGCTGTTATGGACAGAAGCCCTTGGTTGCCTGGGCAACATTCTCAAGATCCCCCTAACCAGCATTAGTCTCAATGATGTAAGGTTTTGTTTGTTCACTGTTTGTGTTCATTTAAGCCAGTGAGTTTGTATTAACCAACGTGCCAAAGTTTTCCCCACAACTAACACTTACAGCTGGGATACAGCATTTACTGAAGAATCAACTTTTTTCTTTGCTTGTCTTGTGTAGCGGCATGACATATGTTTTATTTTCATTGTGAGGTTCAGGACCTACTTTGTGTGTGTACATTGTTGTCTTCTTGTGGGACCTGTATGTGCAATCTCTATATCATGCGTGTGTGTCCTGTGTGTCTGCATGAGGGGCCTGTGTGTGACTGGTGTGTGTGGTGTACGTGTGTGCTTGTATGTCACTTGTATATGATGTGTTTGTCAGTGACCGGTGTGTTCTGGTATGTCACCTGAATGTGATGTGTGTGTGTGACCTGTGTGTGCTGGTATGTTACCTGTATGTGATGTGTGTGTGTGACCTGTGTGTGCTGGTATGTTACCTGTATGTGATGTGTGTGCTGGTTTGTTACCTGTACCTGTACAGGTGAGCAGGGCGGAGGGGCTGCTGCTGCAGATACACAAGGCCCTGAAGGAGGGGAGCGATCAGAAGCAGCTGCCGGAGCTCATGGCTGAATTCTACACTCTCCTGCCCCACAAGGAAGAATTCGCCCCCACTATGCGTGAGATCTCCCTCAAACTGGACCTGTGCCAGGTACTGCAATAAACGCACAGACTGTGATAAAGCACTGCCAAACCAACACAATAAACTCAATGGACGCACAGGGTTCCTGACTGTGTATTAAAGCAAAGCCAAGCCAACACAATAACCCCTGCAGCAGCACAGGGTCTCTGACTGTGTATGAAAGCAAAGCCAAATGACACATACTAAAAAACATTCTGGATAGCAAACTTCTGTTTATCACCTGTGTGTATTGAGCTGTTTATAAGCTGCTTCAGAGTTGAAAGTTTATTTTACGCAGTTATGCACATATTTTTGTGCACTCACACACTCTCTCACACACTGATTCACTTTCACACTCACTCACTCACACACTCACCTGCTCACTCACACACTCCCTCACTTCCTCTTTCACTCACTCGCTCACACACTCCCTCACTCATTAACTCACTCACATTTAGCAGGCTGAAGATTGTCCACCAGGGGGCAGCATGGTGCTTTGCGTCAGTGACATGGTGTGCCCTTGTTCAGTTAATCAGGGACATGCTGAAGGTGAGCGAGGCCACGCTGTGGAACCCCACTGCTTCCTGTCTGGGGAAGTACCGCGCACTGCGATGCAGCATTGAGCCCGTTCCCCCGGAGAGCCCGGACTTCCTGTCCGTCAGCAAGCTGCTCTGGGACAGGTACTTACCTAAAGCACCCCAGGATGTCCTGAGTGGGTGCATGTGGTGTAGAGCCACCGTTAGGACGTCCTGATTGGCTGTGTGTGGTGTAGAGCCACCGTTAGGACGTCCTGATTGGCTGTGTGTGGTGTAGAGCCACCGTTAGAATGTCCTGATTGGCTGTGTGTGGTGTAGAGCCACCGTTAGGACGTCCTGATTGGCTGCGTGTGGTGTAGAGTCACCGTCAGGACGTCCTGATTGGCTGCGTGTGGTGTAGAGCTACTGTTAGGACGTCCTGATTGGCTGTGTGTGGTGTAGAGCCACCGTTAGGATGTCCTGATTGGCTGTGTGTGGTGTAGAGCCACCGTTAGAATGTCCTGATTGGCTGTGTGTGGTGTAGAGCCACCGTTAGAATGTCCTGATTGGCTGTGTGTGGTGTAGAGCCACAGTAGATTCCTGATTGGCTGTGTTGTGTAAGCACCGTTAGAATGTCCTGATTGGCTGTGTGTGGTGTAGAGCCACAGTTAGAATGTCCTGATTGGCTGTGTGTGGTGTAGAGCCACCGTTAGAATGTCCTGATTGGCTGTGTGTGGTGTAGAGCCACCGTTAGGATGTCCTGATTGGCTGTGTGTGGTGTAGAGCCACCGTTAGGATGTCCTGATTGGCTGTGTGTGGTGTAGAGCCACCGTTAGGATGTCCTGATTGGCTGTGCGTGGTGTAGAGCCACCGTTAGGATGTCCTGATTGGCTGTGCGTGGTGTAGAGCCACCGTTAGGTCACCCTCCGTGTTTCCTGTGCAGACCGGTGCAGATACAGCAGGTGTTCCGCGTAGGCAGGACGTTGGAGCTGCAGGCGTTTCGGGATGACCTGGGGAACGTGCAGTCCCTCCTACACTCCTCTGCTCCCAGCAACTTTGTGGGAATTCTTTCCCGGTGAGCCAGAGCTCCTCAGACTCTGAGATACCTGTCAATCACTCTCGCATTCAAGTGCCATGAGACCTGTGACTGAGAGATGTCTGTGACTGACACGGAGCCTGTGACTGACAGAGCCCTCTGATTGACATGTTCCTTTCTCCCTCAGGGGGCTGTTGCTGCCGAGAGTTGGAGTGGAGCATCATGGGATAGATAGGACAGACCTGGGGAACCTGGGTGGCGGAATTTACTTCAGTGATTCCCTGAGGTCAGTGGGTTAGCTGTTTAGACCGTCATGTCTGTCAAATATATGGACACAATTATACATGTAAAAACTACACAGATACAATTTTAAATAAAAAATCAACTAGGACTTACACAAGTACGTACCAATTAATATTATGGCAAATTAATATAAAAGAGACTTTATATTTTTTGTTATGAATTTGTTTGTATACACACAACCAGGAACAAGAATTAGTTTTAGGGGCAAAGAGGTGAAGTTTTTGTGTTTGCTTTCCCGAGTGTCTGCAAATAAAATGGATGTAAAATGCAAGTTAAGATGGCTGGTTGTCAAGGCTTTTTATCTGAGCCTGGACAAGTAGTCTGAGTTTATTCCAAGGTTATCTATGATTCCCAAGTTTCCTGTTGATTCCTGCAATGGTAGTGGTGTTGTTAGCTCGGAAGTGAACATGGCCGCATGTGAAGAGATCAGACCTCAGTTCTCGTTGTCATTCCAAAAGAGTGGAAACTTAGAGGCCTTATTTACGTAGCTGGATATTTTCCCGGAGCGGTTCTTGTTAAACACCGTGCCCGAGGGCACGTCTAGGTCCGAACAGAGCGCCGCAGCCTGGCCACACGCCCGGTTCCTTTACTGACGCATCACAACTCCGCGCCGACAGCACCAGCCTGAAGTACTCCAAGCCCGGCGCCACGGACGGCTCGCGCCTGCTGCTGGTGTGCCGCGTGGCCCTGGGGCAGTGTAAGGACCTCTGTATGAAGGACCCGAGCCTGAGCTCGGCCCCAGAGGGCTACAACAGCGTGCACGGCGTCCGCTGCACTCCCACCGTCGTCTCTGACTTTGAGGTGCGTGCGAGAGAGGGATCATAAAAATGACCTTTCCCCCGTATGTGTTTCTTACACTGCACTGCCGTGATGCGTAACTGTGTTTCACCTGTCCATTGCCTGGGTCAGGTAGAAATTTTTGAAAATGTAGGTTTTTACTTAAATCTTGCACTGTTACACGGATGCAACTCAAAAAAACATTCCAATAAACATACTCTTCAAAGGGTGGATATAAACATAATAAATAATATTAAAGTGTTGGTAGTCCTGACATAACCACTTTTTGGTTTGGTGGGTGTGTTCACCAGGACCACGAGTACGTGGTATACCAGACAGACCAGGTTCAGATGGAGTACGTGGTGCAGTTCACTTTGAACGACGAACCGGTGAAGACATTCCAGCCGACCGTTGACCTTTCGTCTGATGTGGCTCGGGAAGCTTCCGCCTCTGACCTCTGTGAGTCTCGCGCCTGAACGAAGGGTCGCTACTCCACACAACACCCGCGTGGAATGCACACAACCCCTGCATCGCATCACTAAAAAATGTTTAAAAACCAAGAAAACTAGAGTTTCTTTTTCCGATCGCGTTTGCTCTTTGGTCATTGAAGTAAACAGAATGAGCGTTTCGGCTAGCCTGTGATTTTGGGGGGGTTGGTTTTGGCAGCTGAGTGCTGACGTGTTTGTCCCGTCCCCAGTGGCAGAAGGCGAGGAGGACAGTATCGGGAGATACAAAAACCGCCTGGAGGAAGTTACCGCCGGGCTGCTGGACAACACCGGCCAGCCGCTGCCCTTAAAGGCTGTACATGTGAAGTGTAAGCTGATGGATCTGCTGACACAGGTACGCTACTGCCAACAACCAAACTAGCTGCATTACTCACTGTCCGCGATACTCCAAAACCACTGCACTTCTGGTGCACGGCACGCCGTAATACTTAACCTCACTGGTCAACGTACTGTACTGCCAGTAACTAGCTACCATTAACTTCACCTGGTGACACAGGTACTGTACTGCCTGTAACTAGCTACCATTAACCTCACCTGGTCAAACAGGTACTGTACTGCCTGTAACTGGCTACCATTAACCTCGCCTGGTCACTCAGGTACTGTACTGCCTGTAACTGGCTACCATTAACCTCGCCTGGTCACTCAGGTACTGTACTGCCTGTAACTAGCTACCATTAACCTCACCTGGTCAAACAGGTACTGTACTGCCTGTGATAGTACTTTAACCCACGGGTCACTCAGGACTGTCTGCATGAAGTACTACCATTACCTCACCATGCAGTATTTGTGGTGCCATCCTCCACCCATTTCGTTCCATGTAGTGTTGCCAGGTCATAAAAATATTTCCAGCCCAATGGTCTCTCAAAATCTGCCCACAAAGGTCAGAGACAAGCCCCTGGATGAAACTGGCGACCTGGGAGGCATCCCTGCCGCCATAGACCGTGTTGGAACGTGCCGGAAGTGCATTTCCAAAAGCTGGCTAACCCACTGCTTCTTCAGGGTAGCCCGGTTGGGCGTGAAACCTGCAGACAGTCTTTGTGTTGGATGAAGGATATTTTCAATATTTACACAAGTTTCTGATGACCAGCCATTTTGAAACTGGCATGTCTTCTGAAATGTCCGTAGGAATCTAAAACATCCTTCATCCCACACAAAAACTGTCTGGGCCAGTTGAAAAAAAAACATTAAAATAATATTTTATAGCACTAAATCAAGTGAATTGTCCCTTAAAATATGCCTGTAGCATTTCAGGAAGTGTGTTCATTTTCATTTTTTCGATTTGCTCAAAATGTGCATAACTATTAAAGGACTATAGAAACATGGGAGCACAGTAGTATATGTTCTGTGTGAGAAGCTGTATGGAACTGGAAAAACACAGGCAGTATGTCACAGACAGGGTTGACTAACACCACCAGTGAATTCATTCATCTTCCGTCTCCTCAGGTCGTTATTTTTCAGTCTTACACCAACCTGAGCGAGGTTCCTATCGAGGCCAAGTACGTCTTCCCCCTGGACGAGTCTGCAGCGGTGTGCGGGTTCGAGGCCTTCATCAATGGGAAGCACGTAGTGGGACAGGTAGTCCACCCCGAGTCACTGCGGGGGGAGGGGGCAGGAGAGAGGACAGAGTTTCAACTTTTTGGTGACTGACAGGCTTTAATGGAGATTAGGCCAGAATTTACTTGGACATGAAAACACACCTGTTTAACACACCTCCATGTGTAGTGAAGGACACACATTTTGTGTTACTTTCAACAAAGTCAAAATGTCTTCCGTTGTAACACACATAAGTTGTATATTTGTAACACAAAAGTAGTAACTTTGACACCAAATGTGTTGAAAGCAACACAAAAGTAGCAACACACAAAGTGGCGGTTGGGCATTAACACATCTTTGTTGAGAGTGCACAGTGAACTCTGTACGCGTGTGCAGTGAGGTGCGGTGTGAGTCTGGTTCGGGCCTCAGCCAGTGTGGGGGTGTGTGGCGTGAGTCTCAGTGGGTTTTGGGCGCGTGTGGCGTGATTCGGTCAGCCGTTCCCGGGTGTGCGTGGTGGGATTCCAGTTCGGCCGGGCTGTTCGCCGAACGAGTCCCAGTCGGTGTGTGAAGGCGGCCTCAGTCCCTGCGAGCGCTCGGAGGGCGGGCCCGGATCGGGGCTCTGGGTCTCAGCGCCTGTGGGTTGTGTCCGTTCTCCCGCTCACAGGTGAAGGAGAAGGAGCAGGCCAGGCGCGAGTACAGGCGGGCCGTTCAGCAGGGCCACGGCGCGTACCTGATGGACCAGGACGCCCCCGTAAGTCCTCTTCCCTCTGCGCGTCTCATTCGCTGCCACTTCCTGTACACCTTCCTGTGTCTTTATATATCAGTCCCTTTATTGCATCTTTCGTGAGACGACATAATCGATTACAATGTTCTCGAATACAAACGTATTAATGTCAGTTGACAAGTTGAGTCTAAACGTATTATGGAATTGCTGTAGTACATTTCGACATTAACGTGCGATTAGTGATGCCATTTGTCATTTGCACAGGGAAATTTGTCTGCCGGTACCGTAGTTCGTGGGAAATGCTGAGACAATGGTACTGGGTATTAAAAACTGGCAGGATCATTTTTATAGTACAATTCAGTCAAACTGGTAAAAAAATAAAGAGAGATGAAATACCCAAATGAAGTCATGCGTGAACAGAAAATAATGGCGCACATTATTGGTTGGGACCCCGTGTTCAGGGCTGAGGATGTGCTTGCGCACTGTAGCAGCCCATGCATCCTCAGCCCGTTTCCAACAGAAAGCCTTCTCTGGGTTTCTGAAAGCGATGGCGTGCGGCGCTGCGGAAGGGAAAAGAAGGGAAGGGAATGTCTGCGCGCTCACCTGAGCGCTCGCCTGTGTTCTCAGCCGCCTGCTCTCTCCTTCGCGCAGGACGTGTTCACCATCAGCGTCGGAAACCTGCCGCCCGGGGCCACGGTTCTCATCAAAGTCACCTACATCACAGAGCTGGTCGTCAGGGAGGGGTCACTGCTGTTCTCCCTGCCTGGTAGCGTGGCGCCATGGCAACAGAGCAAAGCCCTCAACCAGAGGACTCAGGTAAGACAGGCCTTTTATTCTGATGCTTTGTCCACTAAACTCGATGAGCCTGGTGCTACCGGTGAATCTTTAACTGTGAAATCCTCTTACTCTGCAGGTCCTGGGTCTGTTTCATGTAAATTGCAGTGAGTTAGTATTTCACTTGCAAGTTTGTTTTAATTATAAATATATTTGTGTGTATAATTGTTTGAATTGATTATTGTCTGCGTGGAGTTTGCACGTTCTCCCTGTGCATGCGTGAGTTTCTTCCGGGTACTCTGGTTTCCTCCCACAGCCCTAACACTGACTCTAAATTGTCCACAGGTATGAGTGTGTGAGTGAATGGTGTGTGTGTGTGCACTGCGACGAATTAGCGACCCGACCAGGGTGTATTCCTGCCTCTCGCCCAGTGCATGGTGGGATAGGCTCCAGCAAACCCTGTGACCCTAACCAGGAATAAACAGGCGTAAATTATGGGTGGATGGATTTTGTTTGTGATATATGCTATGTGTTAAAAAATATGTTATTACAAATGAGGGAAGCAGAATTATTTCATTTAAATTGTGATTAATTTGGACTTGCGTAATGAGGAAGTTATTGGTGTTTTCTGTGTGACAGGTATCAGTGGAGAAGGTGTGTGTGAATGAGCTAAAGGGAGACGGGTGAGTGTTTCATTTATGGCTGGATTCTTGTAGATCTTCTCAGGATATATACAGAAATGATACAGGTGATTCTTTTCGGGGCACCCCCAGATAAGGTATTTTGGGCTAAACAATGTAGACATAAAAAAGTCATTTACTATGGGGAGTCATGAGACCTAAAGTCTAGACAAACTGTGCAAGATGTGTACCTGGGTTTCCATGGCAATAACTACATTTTAGAACCAGTAATGTCAAGTTGAGTTGAAGCTAGGGAGGGTAACACTCTTAATGCCACCCATCACCCATGCCAGCAAACTGACAAAAAGGATTTAAGTGTTGCTGGTATTTTTCCTTGGAAACCATATTTATTATGAATGAGATGAGCCTGATCATCTAGCCTGAAACAAAAAAACAAAAACAAAAAAAACCTTAAAAATAAACTCGGCATATCTGAAAACGTACTTGTGCATTAGTATAGCAAAATCTGAAAGGGTTTGGCAACAGTTGACTGATATTTTCTAACATGGTGGCTGTCCCTACAGAATTTTTACCCTGGACATGTCCATCGAGATGCCCTACGAGATCTGGAACTTGTCTTGTGTGACCCACCGCATTAAAATCAAGGTAACTCACTCTGTGTGGCTGCCCAGGCGCTGAGCCTGTCGCCTCGTTAAAATCACAGCAGTAGAGGAGTCTGTGCCATCATTTCGCTCAATGAATCTGAACCATGCGTCCATCCTGTATTATCCTTGATGGTGACAGAAAACAGACTGCAAGGCAGTGGTCAGCCTGCTGCCAGGGCAGACTCTTGGGCCTGGAGGGTTCCAGCTGTCCTTCACGCTGTCCCAGGTCCACCTGCCCAGGATGTGGGTGGAGAACCACCCTGACAAAGACAGCCAGGTCAGTGTCTTTCTCTCCGTCTCTACCCCTCCCCTCTCTCTGTCTCTTTCTCCGTGGTCTCACGCACTCAGACCTTAAACAGCATTTGAAAAACAGATTTATGAGGCGTCTACGCGTCAAACACGAAACTAGAAAAACACGTTTGTCCAAAGATCTAGACCTCTCAGCTAACAATGCGCTGGCAAAGAATTGGGATGGGAAGTCTGCCATCCCGCCAAGTTACGCAATGGTGGGGCTGCATGCCCCATACCTATACAGCACCGAGAGTTTGGCACTTTTCAGGGTTTCCTACAGAAATATCTACAGAAATCCTGAAGATTCATTAACGCAGCCCAGGTGCTCCACCAGTAGGCATGGCTGAGACTACGCTGACTGCCTCCACTGAGCAGAATGCTGCATGTGTATTTTGGTGTTGGCAGTGAGGAATGCATGTTCACCCGCTGTGGATGCATGGATGCATTTATTTATTTATTTATTTATTTATTTATTGTATGTGATGTTGTGACTCTTTTACTCAGATTGTCTTCTGCAGTAAAGTGTCTTTGGGTGTTTTTAAGTTGTATTATTATTACTATTATTATTATTATTATGTGAAAGCAATTCTAAACTGCGGAAAGGGAAAAAAGAGCCATGTTTGTCCCTCACGACTCTCCATAGGCCTGCATGCTTGTGTTCTACCCGCACTTCGAACCCAGAGCTGCAGCTGGTCCCGGGGGTGGGGGCGAGGGCGGCGAAGTGGAGGTGGTGATCCTGTTGGACACGTCGGAGTCCATGAGGGGCGTGGCCATGCAGGACGCTCGCAGGATTGCCGCTCAGCTTCTGAAGACACTGCGCCCTGAGGTCCGGGTCAACATCCTTTCCTTCGGCACGGGTGAGACTCCATTTTGATGCCGTTGCTGTCCAGTAGGCCTGGTTCTAAATCAACACTTGCCCACCCAGTTCTGGGGAAAAATTCCTTAATGGTGTCATGCCGTTGGGTGTAAAATAAGTGGCGAAACTGTGGATCAGTGGCCCTCCAGCACCAAGGATATCGCCCTTGGTTGATATTATGACCTCTGCACATTATAATGTGTTTGAGCGTAGCAGCACGCTGCACAGTCAGGGATAGGACGTGTGTTGACACTTGATTATTCCATACCATTCCATACATGCGAAAGGTGTTTCACGCTTGCACACCTTGTGATGTTTCTTCTCCGCAGTCCATAAGGAGCTGTTCCTGTCCTCTCAGTCCTGCAGCAAGGCCCTCTTACCTGCCACAAAGTTTGTAATGGTGAGTCTTACAGAGCTGTACTGTACAGGGGTTTATCTTACGGGTCAGTGCCCTGGGAAGTCATGCAACCTTTTGGTTACTAGTATCGTTCCTTGTCTAGTCTACTCTGTGTGGTACAGTGTGCTGAACTTGTTTCCTGTTGTTCCCTGATCCCTGTTGTCGTAGTCCTCCCCACCAGTTGGGGGCAGCACTGAGCTGTGGAGACCCCTGCGCAGCCTGAGCCTGCTGCCACCATCGAGTGGCATTAGGAATTTGCTGCTGATTTCAGACGGGCATGTTCAGAACGAGGCCCTCACCCTGAAGCTGGTTCGGGAGAGCATCCAGCACACCCGCGTCTTCACCTGTGGGGTCAGGTAAGGGACTGGCAGGCAGCTTAACCCTTTGAAGAGTAGGTTTTAAAAAAAATGTTTTTTTAAGCCAGTGATCTAGAACATCATTGTTTTCAATCGTCAGTCCTGATTGTTACATCAGCATTAGGATGTTTAGTTAAGAACATTCTAACCCCGTATTTGTGATTTCACACTTTAAAGCAGTGGTAACCAGACCTTTTCCTGGAGATCCACCATCTCGTAGGTTTTCATTTCAACCCTAATTTGGCACACCTGACTCTACTAATCAGCTACACAACAGAATCTCAAGCTGTTGAATGAGGTGTGCTTTGTTATGGTTGAAGTGAAAACCTACAGGACGGTGGATCTCCAGAAACAGGGTTAGTTACCACTGCCTTAATAGGTTAATATAGCGTCCAAATCCTTGTTTCAATTATCATTCCCAGAGTAACATTTGGATTTCAGTTGGATTCGGATTTACATCTGTGTTTGTGTCACTATTTGTCTTTTGTTCTTTTTTCAGCCCAACTGCCAATCGACACATGCTAAGAGCTCTGGCTCAGGCAGGGGGCGGAGCTTATGAATTTTTTGACACCAAGACAAAGCACACCTGGATGGAAAAGGTTAGACTTTTGATTTGAAACAATATCTTTGATGGTAAAATTTATACTGCCACTGTCAAACACATGGAATTGATTTGGCAAACAATATAAATGTTATTAAGCTCCAACCTCAGCACATGTTATGGTTAAGTATTGGGCTTGCCTGTAGCATTTATAGTTGAGGTGAAATAGGTGGTATATCCAGATATGCCTACAAATTACAAATTCAAATTCTGCGGTCTGTAGGCATTTCTGACTGCAAAGATTCAAAGCTACATTTGAAAGTACTAGTCTACCTAATCTAGTTCCAGTCGTGTGGTGTCTGGTTTGGTGCAAGTTCCAGTGCTGCATTGTCTGGTTTGGTGCAGGTTCCACTCGCGCGGTGTCTGTTTCGGTGCAGGTTACACTCGCGCGGTGTCTGGTTCGGTGCAGGTTACACTCGCGCGGTGTCTGTTTCGGTGCAGGTTCCACTCGCGCGGTGTCTGTTTCGGTGCAGGTTACACTCGCGCGGTGTCTGTTTCGGTGCAGGTTACACTCACGTGGTGTCTGGTTTGGTGTGGGTTCCAGTGCTGTGGTGTTTGTTTCGGTGCAGGTTCCACTCGCGTGGTGTCTGGTTCGGTGCAGGTTCCAGTGCTGCGATGTCTGGTTCGGTGCAGGTTCCAGCAATATGGTGTCTGATTCGGTGAAGGTTCAGTCGTGCGGTGTCTGTTTCCACAGGTCTCGTCGCAGGCGAGGCGCATGGCCAGCCCCGGCTGCAGCTCGGTTTCGGTGAAGTGGCAGCAGTTTAACCCTGCCGCGGCCCCGCCCACTCAGGCCCCCGCCCAGCTGAACGCGCTCTTCAGCGGCTGCCACACCCTGGTGTACGGCTTTGTGCCCCATTGCACCCAGGTAAACCACCACCCACCTCCTGGACACCTCCGCCTCTGTGGCTCTGACAGAGACCCTCTGTGGCAGTGCCGCCCAATCGCGTGCCGCTGAGGGCCAAGAGTATGCAGCTTTTCATTCCAACCAATCATTTCACCTGTTTCATTCCAACCAATCATTTCACCTGTGCATTTCACTAATTAGTTCACTCCTTTCTGGTTGAGGATGTGTTAATTAGTGTAATCAGCAAGTGTCCTGATTGGTTGTAATGAAAACATGCATACTCTCAGCCCTCCATGGCACACAAATAGGCACTACTGGTCTGTAGAAATGAACTTGTAACCTTGCAGTAATCTTATATTCCCTTTTCATTATGCCACTTATGCATGACCTGTTTATTCTAGAAGTTTTTAGATCCTTTGTTTTTATTGTGGCACAGCCTGTTGCTATTTGACCTTGCATTTACTGTTGTTAGTCTGACATATTTTATGGCAAAAGAAGAAGACTTTCAGGATGAAATAAATACATACAAATGAGTCAAAAATGAGAGGTCCTGAGTAAGGGCTAGCCAATGGTGAGTTTCTGTTTCTGTTCCCTCCACCAAGGCCACCCTGTTCGGCAGGCTTAGCGAGCAGGAGATCGAGACAGTGGTGTCCACCTCCGAGCTGCAGAAGACCAAGGGCACGGTAAGACATCGGAAAGGCGCGCCGGACCGCTTCGGGTTTGCCCAGCGCAGCCTGCCAATATGTTTCCATGGTATCTGTTTCCAATATGGCCGCCAGTGCTGATGCGTGGCACGCCACATTTGCGCGTCCCGTTCGCTGTGTGTCTCCAGCTCCTGCACAAGCTGACGGCGAGGGCGGTCATCAGGGACTACGAGGACGGCAGCCTGCACGCAGACGAGGCGGAGCATGAGGTGGGCGCCCGGGGGTCCGTGCGTTTTAAATCTGCCGCGTTCTCCGGGCCCGTGCGCGCTCTCCCGCTAATTCTTCCCTGATTCTTCCTCACCTCCCCAGGGAAAGAAAGAGGAGCTAAAGTCCTTCATCATCGAGCTGAGCAAAGAGTACTCCATTGTGACCCAGTACACCAGCTTCGTGGCCATTGAAGAGAGGGTAGGTGTCCCAGCTGTGGCCTGAGCCCGAGGAATTGTGGGTAATCTTTCCCCACTACAGGGCACTGTGTTTCACAGCTGCTCACATTACAAGCAGTAGAGCTATCACTCATGCATAACAAATGCATCACATATACATAGAAAATGCACAACAACTGAGTAACAATGCGTATGCATCACAAATGCATAACAACTGCATAACATATGCAAAGCAAATGCATAACAAATGCATATGCATAGCAAATGCATAACAACTGAATATGCATAACAACTGCATAACATATGCAAAGCAAATGCATAACAAATGCATATGCATAACAAATGCTTAAGAAGCATTTTTTGTGTTGATGACACATGCTTATCAACATTAATGGCATAGGTAGGTGGCCACTCAAGTGACAGGATTTAATCACCTAGGTGTCAAATCTTTATAGCTTTGTGTGTACTTGAGGGATGAAGTCCTGCCTCATGAGTTTGTGTTGTGGGTACTTGTGCCATCAACTTCAAATACCACGTTGTAACTGTCAGCAGTTATGATGCGTACAGTACTTACATACACTATCTTATGTTTTAATTTATAAGTCACTGTAGGGTTCTGTCCCTGGGTGATTCAGTCAGATTGAAATCTATCTGTATCTGGAATGTCGGATTTTTAGCTAGCCAATAAAATGTTATGAAATTCACTGCTTTTACAAATGAAGTATAGGATATTGGAGTCATGCATTTAGAGGTAACACATGTATATTTTGGATTCTATATACAACATAACATTTTAGACTGGATTTCACGAGGGGATGGAGTGTAGCACAGTGGGTAAGGAACTGGGCTTGTAACCGAAAGGTCGCAGGTTCGATTCCCGGGTAGGACACTGCCGTTGTACCCTTGAGCAAGGTACTTAACCTTCAGTATATATCCAGCTGTATAAATGGATATAATGTAAAATGCTATGTAAAAAGTTGTGTAAGTCGCTCTGGATAAGAGCGTCTGCTAAATGCCTGTAATGCAATGTAATGGATGGTCAAAGAACATGTATTAGCTGATTAGCTGGGTCTTAGACTTGCAAAGTTTAGAAATAGTTCATCTAGAGTAGAGGATGTCAATCAAAAGAAGGGAACCTGAATGAAGACCAGCTCTTTCTTTGTGACCACAGGACGCAGGGAGACCAGACGTTGGTTTCACAGACATTCCCAAGCTGGTTGCGGAGGAGGATGTGGACTTTTTGCCGTACTTGGGCTGGGAGAAAGAGAAATATGCCTGGCCTTTTTCCGCTAAAGAATCTATTGTAAGCAAAGTAAGGTATAAACTTTTAAAAAACATAGGCAATAGGTTGTATTGTATGCTAAAATATTGTGTATATATACACACAGTACAGTCCGTAAGTATTTGGACAGTGACATAATTTTTGTTGTTTTGGTCCTGTATTCCAGCACAATTAACATATTAAAGTTAAAGTACAGCCGGCCTCTAATTTGAGAGTTTTTAAACTCATGTTGAGTGATACGTATAGGAATTACAGCTTTTTTTTATACGTAGTCATAATTTTGGTGTCATGACAACACTAATTTACACTAGAGTGTTAGGTGTGGATCAAATTTGGATATAGATAGCATTTTATTTTATTTTTAGCATCGGGGTATTGTATTAGTAGTTATCTATTACTGAAGGTGCTGTTTGTCAGTGATCATGAGTTTTTGAAAATCATTCAAAGTTTGGGTGGCAGCAGGATAACGTCATGGCACTGAGCACTGGGCTTGTTTAAACTGGTGCTACTTCTCGATTACTCTCTGTCTTATTAAACACGAGTATGTTAACAAAATTAACATCGCTAGCAAGAATACAGAATATTTTCCATTCTTGATTATTTGAGAGTAAAAAATACCTTATTTGTTTTTTTCCCCCTTTGTTTTCAGTGTACTACATCAGCTGGTGTCCACTCAAGTTCTGAAGACATTTCAGAACAAGATGAGGAGGAATCGGAGTCATTACTTGCAGAACCTGAACTACTCGGCAAAGCGTTTTGTGAAGATGAGAGTGACTTTGCACCCCCTGACTTTGCACTCCCAGACAGTGCTCCGCCACAGCCTGGCCTTGACCCGCTCAATCTGTGTGCCCGTGAGATAGGAGCTAAGCATTCCAGGAAGAAATCCAGATTTAGCTTGCCTGGTCCTGGGCCTGATCGTCTTCTTCGTTGTCGTCGTGATTTTGTCCCTGCTTCTGGTGCTTCTATCCCTGCAGCTCCTCCTGCTTTAGCCCGTGCTTCTGCTGCTTATATCCCTGCAGCTCCTCCTGCTTTAGCCCGTGCTTCTGCTGCTTATGAATGTAATGCTTATAGCCCTGCAGCCCTACCTGCCAGTCAGATGCGCCAGCAACAAAAGATGGCCGAAACATTAGTCGCGTTAGGTTCTTCCCGTCGCTGCCCTCCCATGGCAATGCCCCATATCATGTCTGATCGTCCTCCTCGTCTTCCTCGTCCTGTTTCTAATTTTGTCCTTGCTTCTGATGGTTATATCCCTGCAGCCCTACCTGCCAGTCAGATGTGCCAGCAACAAAAGATGGTAGAAACATTAGCCATGTCAGCTGACTCCCTTCCCTGCCCTCCCATGGCAATGCCCCATATCATGTCTGATCATCCTACTCCTCCTCCTCCTCCTCCTACTTGCTTTCACCGTCGTCGTCGTCGTCTTCATATTAATTCTTATAGTTCTACTGGTCCTCATCCACCCTCACATGCCACTGAGACACAACAAAAACAACAACAGCAACAACAGATAGCTGACCCTGAAGTCCCCCCCTTGGATTCGGCAACTGTTATCAGTGCCTATCCCACTAGACCGAGGGCACTAAAAAAGGCAGCTGGCAGGGCTCTGTCCAATAGGCTGGAAGAGGGTGCTGTCCATTTAGGATTTGGGTCTTTATTCCTGGATGCTCCGTCACTTTGTGTCCAAAGCTTGCCATTTGGGGATGAAGCATCTACTCTGGGTATAGAGCGTGCATCGCAGTTTGGGGGACCACCCATCCAAGTGTCCTCATTTGGGGCTGGACAAGGAAGTGCATTTACTCCAAAGTATTGGAGACCCCCTACCACCACACTGGTCTCTGGGTCACCTGGCTTCAAACCTGCAGGTGTATATTCAGGTGTATCCTTTGAAAGCCTGGAGTGGACATCAGGACTTGAAAAGGGGTTGACGTACCGGTAATTAAGCCTCTCATATATTTTCCTTGATTCAGCATATTTGTGCTAAAGATGTATGTCTGTATCCCATTTAAAAACGTTACATGAACACTGCTTTCAGGAGAGTGTATTTTGTATGTGTGCTCATGGACTTATGTGGATGTGCACCCCATGTGTGTGACCCAGCTTGAAGTCCATGTCAAGCCGTAGAAAGGACAGGGCACGTGGGGTGTCCTGGGCAGAGCTTTTTGACCTTCAACATCAAGTGAGGAAACAAACTGTCCCATTCGTATTAAACAGTTTTCTGAAATATCTATCAGGGTCATTACTCAGTGAGTAAGATACATTTTAGGAAAGTTACAGGGCGTGAGTGAATGACGATGTATTGAATGTTGTTGATTAGGACGGGTACTGGGAATGCTCGGAGAAGCTGGGCTTCATTCTCCATCTGGATTTAGTCTTCTTTGCCAGTGTCTTCCTGAAAGAAAAAGGAATTGCCTCTCTGGGTAAGAATAATGCATAATAAATGTTCTACTGGACCAAGATGACCACATGTCTACTAGCAGTGATCAGCCATCTTTAAGCTTATTACAATGTGGAACATGTTACTGAGTTGTAATGTGAACACCACTACATTAGTAGCAGTTGTAGTGAAACCTACGCTGCTCTTCCAGGTTCTCACATCTGGCAAGGAAATACTGGACGCTAAAAACTGAACGAATTTGATATTTTTTCATTAAATGATGATACGATCTTTTTGCATTTTTAATTTGAATGCATTTACAGCAAAACAACAACGCTATGCATAGACATGTAATACTTGAAACGGCAGTGCCTGGAATTTTTCCACTCGCATAGGTAAAGAGGAAGTAAGGAAATCGATAGTTCCTCAGCTGAATGTGAATATGTTTATATAGAAAAGTTACGTAGAAAAGCGAGTGTTGTCTGTGACTATACAGGGTACACTTAGCATCCGACTTTCTAGTGCATAAAAGCTGGCAGGCCGTTTGTTGGCTAAAGTGGATCTTTGAGGTGGGATTATTCAAACTGCTGCACGTGAGGAGGCACCAGTGTTTCTCAGTAAACTGGCTGCCCGCTCCTTGTTTGCAGGAGTGAGAGCTGGTGCTGACATTCTGAAGCTGGTGGCCACGCTGCTCGTGCTCCAGCTGCTGAGGCTCATGGGACTGGCTGAGGGGGACCTTCTGAAGACCCTTTTCCGCCTGAAGGACACCAACGCCCCCACGTACGGCACCTCGCGCGTAACTTCACTGTAACTTCACTTCACTGAGCTTTCCTGCAGATTGGCTCATCCAGTCAAACTGCATAGGTCTTGAATAATGATGTAGCACAGTTTGAATTTCTGTTCTTCACACCTGAATCAGGTCACTGCGAGGGGAGGCGGTGAAGAGAGCGGTGGAGTGGGTGTCCAGGGCAGACAGGCAGTACCCCTGCCTTTGCACCAGGCTGGAGCTCGGCTTGGACTGGGAGTCTGTCACGCGCCAGCTGCTGGGCGCCGACTCGCTGCATGTGTGCTCCCCTCTGCGTCCCGTTCTGGAGAGGACCAGACCGATTTTAGCCCAGTGAGGGCCAGGGTTGCCTCTCCGGTGTTTCTCACCTCCTGCCTTTGTTACCCCAATCCCCCTACCTGTCCCATCTGTGCTCGAGCAGTCTCACCCCTACACCCCCAGCATTCTTACCCATAGTTCCCCCCTCCCCTACCTATGTCACCCCCTGCCCCCCACTCTTCCAACTCTACTACTGCCTCACCCCTGAAAGTTGCTGTAGGTGACTTTCTCAACAAACGCAATGTTGTGAAAACATTTAAATTTGATTTAAAGTCATAGCATCCGTTGGCCCAGCCCACAGAGAAAGTGACAGACTTTGATTGGTTCAGATTGTAAACCACTTTCTTTTTAAAAACAAGAATTCAGGCCAAATCCCTGGTTTTAGAATGCAGAATATGAGGGTATAAACACAGTTTATGGTGTTGGATTTCTCACAGCAGCTTTTTCTATGATTACTACAAATTAAGCATGACCGTTCCCCCATATCTTTCAGCTTTAACTCCTCAACCCTGCCCTTCCCCAATCTTTTTGTAATATCAATAAGGCTGAAACATCTTCAGCAAAGTGAATACTCAATCATTACTTTTTACTCAAACCATGTACTCACCTTAATACATACTTCTCACTCGAGTGATCCATCATATATTTTAATACACTCTGAAATTGTCTAATATTTGTTTGAAGCAATATATATATTTTCTTTTTTTTTTGGTCAGTAATTCATAGTTTGCTCAATAATTATCCTGCTTTCTGTCGAAAATACATGCATTTCTGGGGCTGCTTGGTGGCTCATTCAGTTAAGACTCCACACTGTGTCAAATCTGGACTGTGCCAGTGCTGACTGTGGCCGGTGGCTCCATAGGGTGACCTGCAGTTGCTGATTACAACAATCAGGATACGAGAGGGTTCGGTTGGATTTCTCTGTAGCAACCATGAACTACATGCCAAAACCACACGAAAGGTCTTCTTCCAACTCCAGTTAAATGTGAGCTTCCCTGCGGTGTGAAAAGAAGTAGAGTGGCGACACCATGTGTTTCGGAGGAGAACCGCAGTTGTCTACACTCTCCCGAATTGGCAGTAGGGTTCGTGCATGAATGCAGGTGTGGCTGCAGATAACTGTAACTTCCTAATTAGGGTGGGAATTTTTTTTTTAAAAGGGAACTTTTGAGAGTGCTGAGAAAGGACTGATGCTCAGCTGAGAGAGTGAGGGGTTTAGCCACACTTGTGTTAACCTGTTATATGAATTCTCAGGTGGTACACACAGCATGTATTTTATGCTAGGTTGAGGAAAGACACAAATGACAAGGGATTATAACAATGCATGCCATTTGGTATTCTTATTACTCACGTTATCAGGGCTTGCTTCCATGTCTGTTTCATCCTGCCTGTTTCACCAACCTTCAGGCCAGGCCAGAGCATGCCAAGTCTTCACTTGTGCTTTCTGCTTTTCCACTGTTTTTGTCATACACCAAACAGGGCAAAAACGGGACTACATCTGTACTTAAATGCCTTCCCCACGTCCCGCTAGTTCTTGACTCTTCAGCAGGTTAACAAGAATGAGTGCGGTGTTGTGGCTTAGATAAGGTTATCGTATTTTCCTTATTTCTTGGGGGTACTGTTGTATGACGGTTTGAGAACTGGGCTTGGAACTGAAATGTTGTGATTCCCTGAGGGAGGCATCACCATTGCAGCCACACGCCAGATAATGTGTATTACATCAGTAAATGCCCAGCTGCATAGTTGAATTGTATGTAAATAGAATGTCAGCTGTATAGCTCTGTGTGTATTAGTGTCTACTAAATGCCTAAAATGTAAATGCTCGTGGAGATTTGGTACAAAGAAAACTTTTTAATGTGTCCTCCTCCTTGGAGAAATGTAGGCAGCATCTGGTTTGGCTGTGGGAGCCACAGGGCTATAGTTGCATTTGACTAAAGGAAATCCCTGGCACAAGGCTATTAGACTTTGTAGAACAAGCTTTGGCATGCCCTGCCCTGGTCCTAAAGTGGGAAATTGTGTGCTGTGAAGAAGGATATCAGATCAATTTACTTACATAGTTAATGTAGTGCATAAATTGAAATGGTTGTATACTCATTCTTAATGTGATACTCTTCAAATAATAAATTATATCAAAAGGAACTATCTCATTGGTTGGTTTTTTTTATGGTTGTTGATGTATTGTAAATTATAATGACTATCGTTCATTATAATTAAGACAGCAGTGCTGTCAAAAGATAAAACAATTATATTGCGCTGGCATTTCATACCTTCTTATAGGTTAGCTTTCTGCGGGACCTTTTACTACAAACCTTGATATTATTGGCTGACCAAAGATCGGAATCCCACGCCCCCTCAGACAGCTACCCGCCCAGTTCTTCTCACAATCCTGGAACGAAAAACAGTGCATCTTGCGGCCTGGGTGCAGTAGCGAACGCTCTTCAGTGCGTGCAAGTTTGATAAATATTCGGTAAGAATAAGGAAGTTAACACTGCTCACTGTAACAGAAAGAAACAATCAAACCGATCGAAATGGAAAAAACGGCTACCGGAGCCGAAAGGTCTGAACCAGGAGACAGCGAACAGGACGAGGAGGATGTGTACGAGGTGGAGAGTATTATTGACATGCGTACGGAGATGGTGAGTAATGTAGGGGGGTTGCCTGATCTTGGAAATAGCGGGTTGTTGCAGCTTTCAGGCACAACTGTCTTGCTTGTAAACTTTGGAAAGCGCTTTGAAAATGCCCGAAGGCCTTATGGCGAGGCGAATTTTTTCACAATTCGGTTGCAGAATTTATTGCCCCACATAACGTTACTTTTCTTTTGCTATAGAGAATCTGTGTATATCATTAGCTGCGCTACATTAGCTGGAACGCTTAACTGACTCGCCCTCACTGCAAGTTGGCGAAACGAAAGCGTGACTACAGTTGCCAAAACAACTGCCGGGTGATTGATTTATTTGGCTAACATTTAAGCGAAACTATAGTCAATTTAGCTTGGTTAGCAACTTTGCTTGCAAATCGATGTTGTGGTATAGTTTGCTACTTTGTAGCGTATTTTAGCTAGCTAGCTAGCTAGCCTAAGTTATATTCGTTTATTGTGACGTGCATAGCTAAATAATAACTATTCGTGAACTGTGACATAGCAAGCTATTCTACTCCATAACCTTTGGAGCGAGTGTGCTTTATACCAGCGTTGTGATGCATATAGAGTTAATTAGCTAACGCTGTAAAAAAAAAAAAGTTGTTTAAAAAAAAAAACAGTAAAAATGTTTGTGCATGTTTCTATTAATATTTGAGCAGTTAGCGATACGGGTTTGTGATTTTTTTTAAATGATCGATGCAGAGCCTGAGGATAAGGTTACTTACTGACATTGATGGAGCTCGCTAACCTTATTTTATATTATAAGTGGATACATTAGCTAATTTAGTGTGCCAGCTAGTACAGTTTTCAAGATAAACATATTTCATCGGCACTGCCCACTAATTATTTAGCAATTATATTGAAAAGGGAATTGTATCAAAATATCAAAAGATGCACTGTTTAAATTGAAATGCTTGAACATGAAGTTAGCTTTCAAAAGACGGCACGTGCACACACTGTAGTATTTCTTCAGTGTATTTTTTAAACTCTGTTTTCATTTGTTTCAAGACCAAATGGCATTGGTTTCTGAGAGTCATGTCTCAACAACAAAAAACCCATAACATTATGAGGTATAATCTCAGTTGATGCCGACGTTGGATTAGCCGGTTTTTAGGAATGCAGAAACAAAGTTTGTGTGACAACCCCCCACCACCCACGCTGCACGCGCTAGTAAGGTGTACATGGAATTTAAATGCAAAGCATTTCAAAGGTGCGAATCGCAGGTGAACGGCACAGATTAATTTAGGGCAGAGCTCTCACCCTCAGTTCGCTATTTCAGAAATACAATGGCCTGGGCTGCTATTTTGGCTTGTGCTGCTAAAACACTGACCAAATGATACCCCCCTCAGTCTGAAACTAAAGTCTCTGGTTAGAAAAAGAAAGGAATTGTGCAGTCTGAGACAGTGGAGTTCTCTGAGAGACTGCCCGAAGGGGGAAGGGCTTCTCTGACTGTAGACACACAGGGTATGACCTTCAGGACACAGACACTGCACCCCTTAATGTACACATGCACAGCAGGCACACAAGAGCAACTAGTCTTTTGGATACTTCTTAGTGAGGCTTAATTTTTAATGCCATTGTTGTATTGCCATGGTAATGGTGGCTGTACTACACTACTTCCTAGTGTCCTAGCTTGACTTACCATAACTCTCTGACCTATCCTATTCTTACTGTGTGAACAGGACTTATTGTGTTCATGGCTATTAATAATTGTTACATGATGAGTATTGTACCTTGTCGGACCTGTTTTTTTTGGTAGTTGCTCCAATGACCTTTGGTATGCACTTATTGTGTGTTGCTTTGGATAAAAGCATCTGCCAAATAAATGTAATGTAACTACTTACCTCCTATACTTTGTCTTGAGTGATTTTCGGAACTGCACTGGCAACTCTGGTTTAACCCTGAAAATGAGACACACAATTACAGTAGAGGACGGTGGTGGTTGTGAAGACGGTGTGGGGGGGGTATAGCAGTGCTGGCTCATTTGCACAACTTGACGCCATTAGGAGCAGCACTTTGTAGCGCCGCTGAAATGCTGCCAGTTAGTGTAAAGCACAACCTGAAATGCTGCTTGTCAGCATAAATTACAGCTGAAATGCGGCCTGTTAGTGTAAAAGCACAGCTGAAATGCTGCCTATCAGTGTAAAGCACAACCTGAAATGCTGCCTGTCAGCGTAAAGCACTGCTGAAATGCTGCTTGTTAGCCTAAAGGCCCTGAGCTCTGGACCTCGAGGCACTCCCACCATCAGCAGTTTACAGAGCTAAGCCCAGCCCCTGCCCTCTCAGATTACAGGGTCAAACACATTCACATCATCAATTTACTAAGTAGGTGTGTGTGAGATTAAATACCGCTCCTGAGAGGGAGCATGTGAAACTTTTTTTTTTTTTGTCTAAATAAAAAATAAAAATGTGACTGATTTGTATCCATGCCTTACTGAGAGAGAGAGTCTATGTTGGTGTGTGCTTGTGATCGTACGTGTGTATGGGGTAACGTTTGTTTGTGCTGCTACGATTATGAAGCAGTGAATGTGTGTGGTGTGTGTTGTTAATGTGGTGTGTGTGTATGTGTGTGAGAGTGTGGTGTGTATATGTTTGTGAGAGTGGTGTGTGTGTGTATGCTGAGTGTTTGTGGTGTGTGTAAGTGTGGTGTCCGTGTTTGTGTGTGTGAGTGTGGTGTGTGTGTTTGTGAGAGTGGTGTGTGTAAGCGTGGTGTCCGTGTTTGTGTGTGAGAGTGGTGTGTGTGTATGCTGAGTGTTTGTGGTGTGTGTAAGTGTGGTGTCCGTGTTTGTGTGAGTGTGGGGTGTGTGTGTGTATGCTGAGTGTTTGTGGTGTGTGTAAGTGTGGTGTCCGTGTGTGTGTGAGAGTGTGGTGTGTCTATGTTTGTGAGAGTGGTGTGTGTGTATGCTGAGTGTTTGTGGTGTGTGTAAGTGTGGTGTCCGTGTTTGTGTGTGTGTGAGAGTGTGGTGTGTGTGTGTATGCTGAGTGTTTGTGGTGTGTGTAAGTGTGGTGTCCGTGTTTGTGTGTGTGTGTGAGAGTGTGGTGTGTGTGTGTAAGCTCTGGTCCCCTGTCACAGAGAAGCTCAGTTGTCCCAGTGCCTTCGGCTCCAGGGGGCGGAGCCGGCACTGCAGCCACAGACAGGAAGTTCTGGCAGGCTGCCACTCCCAGCCATTCACAACTCAGCTGTCTGTCTACTGGGACTCGTGAGGATCTAGGGGCCTACTTAAACAACAAGAGGGGCGGGTGGGGGTGGGGGCGACTGATCTGGGTGGGGCTCTTTCATGTGGGGGGGGGGGGGGTGGTACACACAGAACGTTAGCACATTATATCACCTGCTCATGCCTGCTGTGGAAACTGCACACATTTGCACCTCTCAGGCGCCACCCACAGGCCTGACCCGATCGCGCGGCGCACTCTGTGAATGCGCTGCATTGTTATCCGCGTGCCATGCGGACTGGGTTGTGCCAGCACTGCCTGAATGCCAGTCTAGTCATTGTTGCTCCAGCAGCTGGCTGCAGACAGACAGGAATGAATGGGGGTGGGGGGCGGGGGGCAGCGCTGCAGGCGGTTTCTAGGCAACATGGCAAATGTTATAATCGTTTCCGAAATCTCACTGGTACAAACCCCCCGGGCCTGGTAGACCTGTTTCATGTCCTTAGGGGATGCAGGGAGGCTTCAAACGCAGCTAACAGACTCTGTTAAAAGGACCTCACAAATCAAAGGCTTCACGAGCATCTTTTGAACTCTTTGTTTTGCGTACTGTAATCACAGTATAAGAGTGCACGCTCATAGACCCCTCAGTGAAGCCAGTGCACCACCATTAAAACGGGAAAGACCGGAGAAAAGCTTTCATGTGCCATCATTATTCTTTTAAGACCTGGTTATTTTGGTTCTGTTTCAATTGACAGTGGCCTTATTTTCATGCTTGGCTAAATGTTTAACCTTTTCTTCAAAAATAGAAGTGTCTTCATATATAAGTTACAGGACATAGAATATTTATCCAGTCGGAATATTGTACCTTGAGGGGCACAGTACAAAGCTACACGAAGATGCAAAGAATAATGTATCTTACATTTAATTTTTTTGATGGGTATTTGCCTGAGCAGCTAAGAGACCTTGTATAAGGGTACGACGTCTTTGTGTTTGCTAGTTTCCAAACTTACATCTCTCTGATTATATCTGTACACATTCACTTTTCTGGGCATTTCCTGAATGACTGCCTGAATGGCTGGGCCTTCATCTGCTGATCCAGAATTTAATGTAACATGGTGCATATTATTACCACTTATTATTATTTAGCAAAGACTTTATCCTGAGCCACTTACTGCGTGCAATGGGACAATAGGCTAAATGTTGATACAGTGTGGAGTCGATATGAGTATAGGCTAGTACTGCTTCAGATTTATATGAGGATAGATTCTGTAAAGTCGGTTGGAATGTGTTGCGATGCAACTCACTCCATTTTAAATTCTCCCCCCGCCCCCTCCCCAGGGCGAGGTCCTGTACCGCGTCCGGTGGAAGAACTACACCTCCGACGATGACACCTGGGAGCCGGAGGCTAACCTGGAGGACTGCAGGGAGGTGCTGCTGGCCTTCAGGAAGAAGGTGGCCGAGAGCACCGCCATGACAGAAACGCCTGTGGTGAGTCTGAAAGTGCCAGCGTCAGTGTTCACCAGAGGCGTGCAGCTGCTTGTGGATGCGTTTTAGCCTGCAGTGCTAGGGTCCGTGGGAAGCTTAGAGTGCCACTGCGGTTCACCAGCATGACCCTTCTCACATAGCGGAGCAGCCGCACTGGAGCCACTGGCTCGCCAGGCCTGACCGTAGGCTGTTGTTTGGCGCTGTCTGCACTTGCTGTTGTCGCGGCGGTTTAGCGGAAACGTGACAGGAATTTTAAGCTTGCGAAGAAGAACCGCTGCGGGGTGACCGGCGTACAAAGATAGACACCTCGCCGGATCACTGCCAGGTTCCGCCCCCGTCCGCTGACCCGACGTGACCCAACCGGGCCCTCGCTAAGCCCCGCTGTTTCAGCAGAGGCCTGGGCCCTGTCAGGGCTGTTTGGGGCGCCCCCTAATCCTGTTTAAATCTCTGGAAATGAACCACAGGTGGAGGCGGCGTGGGCGGTTGACTCTAGTGCAGAGCAGGAACGTCAGCTGGCAGTGGCGTCCAGGGGCATTGTGGGAACCCAAGAGGAAGAGGAGCAGGTGCAGTTGACAGCCAGTGGGCTGCAGAGGGACCTGGCCCCCAAGGTAAGTGCCTGTGCCCCGCCCCCTGTGTGTCTCACCAGCACAGGGATTGGTGGAAGCCCCCTGTGGGTCTGCAACCTGTCCAATAGGAGCTCAGTGAGGCGAATCTGAACTCTGGGGACAGGAGAACAGCAGCACTGTGAGCCTGATGTCTGCAGTTCTCTTTCTGTTTAATCCGTGTGCGGGCAAAAGGGAGGTTTTCCTCACTGCTGCGCTTGAATTCAGTGTGGGGTTAACGCTACCATGGGGAAATCTCTCAGTGATCTTCCACTGTGGGTCTCAAAAAAAAAAAAAAAAAAACATTGAATAGATTGAATTTCCTACTGATCTGGCCTCAACATATTTTGATGTCATCCAAGTTTACTGTGATGTATTTCCTATTATCATGTGAATGGGTGCCACCATAATGATTGATACGGTCTTTGCCATAAAATGCATTCCAGTGTAGCACTTCAGATGTAAATGAACAGAATTGTGCACTGGGCATGATGTATCAGTATAGTCACTGTGAGCTTGGAGGAGGGTAATGTGTGTGTGCGTAATGTAATGCGTCCAGGATAAGTGTTGGGGCTGAGAGATGATTCTGAGCTGGGTCAGCAGGTCACAGAATCATCCAGCTGATGTGTGCTGAGATTTATGTTGTAAAATGGTTGCTGTGTGTAACCCTGCTCAGTGCTCCATGCATGTAGGGAGAATTGAAGCTTTATGAGATGCTGAGATGAAGGCTTGCATAGAAATATAATCCATAATTAGACCACTATATATGAATGGTAGATGAACACAAGTACTTGTTAGGGAAAAAAAACCTTCCCTGTATTTTTGTAGAGGTTGTTTGCCTGAAAACCCTTGGAGAACCAAGCTACTGCAAATTATGCAACCAAGTAGCCTGTCTCTGCTGGGATGCTGCTGTATTCTAGTTTTAAATACATAACTTGACATCTTAGATATTTAATAAAGTTTTGACTAAAGAATGCTATTCCTTTTATCTCTTCTTCCACTAGAAACTGCCAATGAAGAGTGACCTGTTCAATGCCGACCTCGAGAGCGATAGCGACAAGGACAACGCGTCATCCCCAAGAAAGAAGAAAAAGAATTTAGTGGAGGACCTTACTCTAGAAATACATACGAGTAAGAAGAAAAAGCAAAAGGAAAAGAAAAAATGTAAACAGGAGAAGGTGCTGCCGGGGCCAGAGCCCGACAGGAACGAGATGGAGGACGAGGACAGCGTGTCGACTCCAGCGCCACCTCGTACCCACGACACCCTTGAGACCAAGCGGGCCTTGGAGCCTGACGAGGAGGAGGAGGAGGCCATCATTAACCCCAAGAAACGGAAGAAAGAGAAGTCCAAAGAGGGTGGGAAGCACAGGAGAGAAGAAGCCAAAGACGCAAGGAAGCACGAGAAAGAGAGCCGAGAGGGGAAAAAGAGGAAGGAGCACTGGAACATTCTGGATTCCAGCGAGGAGGCGGATGAGTCGGCCGCCACCGAGGGCGAGCTGAGCAAAGCTTCAGAAACGCAGACCGTGAAGACCATTAAACCAGCAGGGAAGCCCCAGTGCGCACAGGGGGACGAGCTGTCAACCTCGAAGGCCAAGCAGAAGCAAAGCAAGCCAGGGCTGAAGCTACAGGGTATCAGAGACCTCATTCAGGAGAAGAAGAGCAAGAAGCCCCAGGCTCCATCCAGTCAGAAGGAGAGTGCCCAACGGAGGCTAAAAAACCTGATGAACCTCAAGAGCCAGGGCAAGGCCCCCAGGAGCGGGACAGAAGACGAGCCCAGCCGCATCTCCTCAGACTCCAGTGACGTGGCCCCCATCATCTCCGTCAAGAGGAAGAGCAAGAGCAAAGTGCTGGATGCTGCCATCCAGGGCACGTTGTCCTCGTCCGCCTCCTCTTCCTCCTCCTCCTCATCCTCAGCTGCTGTTGCCACCAAGGAGGATGAGGCCAAACCGCTGGGCGGGTCAGCCTCGGGCCCGAAGGGCAAGTCCTCATCCTCGGCAAAACTGGAGGATGCAGTTGAGAAGGACATGCCTGCGTCAACTAATCTGTTTGAGAAGTTCCTGCTGAACTGCGAGGCCAAGGACAGGTTGCCACGGAAGCAGAGCACACATTCCACCGCCCCAGAGATCCAAGCCGAACAGGCCAAAACTGCCACACCAAAGGTACTACTCCTCACGTCTGACTACAGCCCTCAACTGACTGCTGTGTTTTAGCACTGAACACAACACAACAAAAACGATGATGTGCAAGACAGGCCAACAAACTTAGTTAAAGTCTGACTGGATATTATCTGTTCTGGGTGATTTGTGTCACAGGTGTGTTTATAAACGCTGGTCAGGTTCTCGTTCTCAGAAAAGGTACATGGGGGGGTAACCGATGACGACAAGTGTGATGGCCAGGTGACATGTGACGTGAAACATGCAATGCTGTTTCTGCAGACCACGGGGAAGGCTGAGAGAAAAATGAAAACTTTGAAGGAATCGCTGGCCCAGAAACCGGTCCCTGACAAGATCGAGAAGGCCAAGAAGGACACCAAAATCCCAGAGGGTGAGCTGAAGGGGACCTGAAGTTGGAGCGTACGAGGGACACTGGCACCTCATGCTGTCTTCTAGACCTTTTAGTCAATGGATGTTTACTCATTTATTTAAATTAATTAGTCAATTGTCTCTATCTGAAGTGTCTATCTTTGTCCTTTTTTGTGTTATGATAGCCACACATTGTGAAAATACACCAGATTAAGCTATCTGAACAGTACTTTGCTTTAAGCTACCTGAGCAGTGTGCACTGAGAATGAAATGATCTGAAATAAATGTTCAGCTGTGTGTGCGGAACGGTTGTCCCCCAGCGAGGCTTGACTGATGTGTGTCCGCAGCTCCGGGCCCGGCACAGAACCCCGCCATCTTGGAGGTGGAGGAGAAGCGGGAGACCAGCGAGAGGAGCGACGGCCAGGGCGCGAGACGAGAGAAGAACGACAGACAGGCGGAGAGGAGGGAGCGGACGGACGCGCCGGGACAGCAGAGGGCAGAAGAGGCAACTGAGCTCAGAGCGACAGGGCTACCCGGAGAGAAACCCGGGGAGGTGCGAGAGTGCAAACAGAGGGGGGAGGAGCAGAGGGAGAGGAGGGAGAGGGCCGAGGACGTGCGGGGTTGCCGGTGGGAGAGGAAGGCAGCGGAGGTGGCGTCCCCCGAGCCGATGGACGAGGCGGCTGCACCCGGGAGGATGAAAGAGAGGAGGAGGAGGCAGGACAGTGAGCCACGCCTCTATATCGCCTGCGAAGACAATCAGGACCCTCAGGACCTGCTGGGGCACACCGACAGGACTAAAGAGCTAAACCCCGCAGGTTGGTTGTGCTTATTATGTACAGCCTGAGGCCTTCATGCAACTGCTGCCTCAGTACTGTGTTTCACTGGTAATTTACTCAAATTGCCCCCTCATTGTACCGTGTATATGAACTAGCCAAAGCATCAAATCGCAGAGCAACGTCCTATCCTGGGTGTGGAGATGCACAACTATCCTGGGTGTCATGCATTTTCTATAGATGATGAAATCAGAATGAAATACCACTTAAAATCCTGCATGTGTTTAGGTTGGGTTATTGTGTCCAGTGAGACACTGTATTACTAAAGAGCTTCTGTTACTCCAGTAAAGAGATTCTAAAGGGAAGTAAATCTGCCGAGATGAGGGTGAGCGCCTACAGCGTAGCCTAATGTAATGATTCATGTGGTACGTACTCTGTTGGGCAGACAGGGGCCAAACGCCTCTGAACATCGGGGTAGATCTCAAACTGGACTGGATGACCCTGGAGGACTTCCAGAAACACCTGAACGGAGATGATGAGATTCTATCTGCCGTAGCCTTATCTCCAAGTGAGTTTCTGTCTGACTCAAACTTGCCGCAAAGTCCACAACTTTGATCATTTTTAAGGTACACACACACACACACACCAAGTACACCTTCTAGTGAGCCTCTCAGAGATGCATCATATCAGGCCGTTTTTTTTGTTGACTGTCGTGTAATGATTCCATGCTGTGTGACGGAAAGTGCTGAATAATTACTAATTTGTAGCCAATTGTGGTTAAGAGTGTCACCACTGACAAATCTCTCTCACCGTTTCATCCAGGTGAACTCCGGGATGCAGTCAAAAGTGGAGACTACCTGGCAGTAAAACTTGCACTCAGCTCTAAAGAGGACTACAATCTGGACCAGGAGGTAAAGCCTCAGTTCCGTTGGCCCAGAAGCCCAGCTGTGTATCGTATTTATGGGTTACACAAGAGATATGGAGGCTGTGCACAGGCTGCTATTTAACACTGATCCTAAACTAAACTACATATTAAAGTTGTATAGCTAAATGTAATTTGGTTCTGAACATTGTTGGCCCTGCATAGTTATTCAGTGTGCTGTGAAACCAGTAGCAGATTTAACTGACCATCCATAGACCTGCACAATGTATCGAATCGTAGTCTTTTTAAGTGTAATAAGAACAACTGCCACCGTGGGGCATGTCGTTTTTTCTTTAATCTTACCTCATGCAATAGTAAACAGAGAAATGTAAGAGGCCATGTGAAATGTGTCTGAAAAAACTTTATCACTGATATCTATTTAGTGTTGATAAGACAGCCAATCAGCAGCAAGGTCGTAGAGCTTCTATGTGATCATGTGACTTGCTTTTTCAGTCACATGGAAGCTGCAAGGCCTTGCTGATTATTGTCAGTTTTATGAGCACCCAATGGATGTCACTGATGTTTTCTCTTCCCAGAAGCATTTAACATGGCCTCTGGCGTTTGGTTGTGCACTATTGCGTCAGGTATGAGTAAAGAAAAATGATACAGGAATGTACCTTTACCTTTTGTTAGCCCCTCTGTCGGTGTCCTGGTGAGGTTCACAGCTGCGCAGACTCTGCTTAGCCTTATGTTAGTGTAGACTGCGGCACTGCACGAGGTGTTGCTGATGTGACGGGTGCGCCCCCTGCAGGACTCGAGCGGGATGTCGCTGACCATGCTGGCAGCCGCGGGAGGGCAGGACGACATCCTGCGGCTGCTGATCAGGAGGGGCGTGAAGGTCAACGGCCGGCAGAAGAACGGCACCACCGCGCTCATGCACGCGGCTGAGAAGGTACTGCAGCAGGGGTGCGTGCGTGCGTGTGTGCATGCAGTTTCTCTCCAACCTGTGTGTGATCCTGTGTGCAGTTCCCCCCTAATCTCAGTTATCCTGTGTGCGCGCATACATGCGTGCGCTTGAGCAGTCACTCTAACCTGTGCGGTCCTGTGTGGCAGAACTTCCTGTCGACCGTGGCCATTCTCCTGGAGGCAGGGGCCTACCTCAATGCGCAGACACTGGGCGGTGAGACAGCCCTCATGAAGGTGAGGAGCATCATGGGAAATGCATGTCATTTCATTGCTCAACACACCGTCTGCTGATTAAAGCCTGAAAGCGCTGAGCTTGAGCATATAAAATACTGGCACTGGGAAGCCAAAGATAAACATGTACTCACAGATGTGAGGCCTACCCATGTGTCACATCCTGTTTTCTGCCTTCATACATCACTGGATGAAGGGATGTGCCATAGCAGGTGAGCTGAGGGGTTGTTGGGAAGAAAGTAAGAGAACACCGAATCACATTGATTCGTCCACCATTTCTGTCAGACTTGATACTAAGCAGGAGTGTAAAACATGAGCTGAATTGTCATGTGACCCAAAGGAGCCTATTGAAAGACTGGTTATGCCCCCTGAGAGCCTGTCCCTGTGCGTATGCGTCCTGCTAAAGAGCAGGCGTCCTCGTGCTGTGCCCCTAACGACGGCTGTGTTTTCAGGCCTGCAAGCGGGGGAATGCGGACGTGGTGCGCCTCCTGCTGGAGCAGGGGGCCGACTGCAACATCCTGTCCAAGCACCAGAACAACGCCCTGCATTTCGCCAAGCTCAGCAACAATGTGATCGTCTACGACCACGTCAAGGACCACATGACCCTGTGAGTCCATGCCACGTGACCTCGCTGCATGGTTTACTGAAGGTTATTTTCCTCCAGGGTTTGATAACGGAGTCTATACCCGGAATCCTTCACTGAACATTCTAATACTGATGTAACAGTCACTACTGGTAATTGAAAACAATGTTGTTCTAGAACACTGACTTAATTAATTAATTAATAAAATTTCTGCCAAGGGTTAAAGAGCAAGTGTGTAATTTTGGAAGTGTTTTCTTTTGTACTGGAATGACTAGAGTAGATTTCTCTGTGCTGATAACCTGAAATGCTCAATTGGATAGTCTATAGAGGTATACCTTTTGGTCGAGATTGCAAGCAGTCTTCTTTGACGTCAAATGCAAGTGTGAGCGTCAAATTGCGGGCTAACTTTGAAGTGGAACTGAGCCCAGACCTGGTGAACAGGACTGTGTGACAAGTGACCCTGAGCCCTGTCCTGGGCACACGCAGGCTTTCCAGTGTGGCGGAGGAGACCATCCGGGCCTACTTCGAGACCCGGCTGGCCCTGCTGGAGCCTGTCTTCCCCCTGGCCTGCCACCGACTCTGCGAGGGTCCCGACTTCTCCCTGGAGTTCAACTACAAACCACCCCCACACAGCCCCGTGGAGGGTACGAGAGCTTTCACACGCGCACATACACAAAAACACAATTGCACACCCGTATATACACTCACAAACGCACACGTACACACACACTCACGCATGCACATATCCACACAACCCCACATACACAAATTTCTGAAGGCCTGTTTGACGTTTATGTTAGGCTAATTCTGAACGCATTGCAAGCATTGCTGAGGATGTCATTAGTACCACCACTACCACCACGGTGCAGAATGTGGAGCTGTCCTTGGAAATGCAGTGTTTTAAGATCCCACACGCAGCGTATAGTGAATCACTGGTAAAGCTTGCTGCAGTGCTGGCACGGTGTGGAGCTAGCACAACGCCGTGCATAAACAGACCGGGCAGGTTCTGCCAGTTAGCGGCTGACGCTTGCACAATATTACACTTACCTTCCCAACGGCTTCATCCCAAGCTGGAGCGAGCTGCTGAGTCTCGTCTCTCTCTCCGGCAGGGTCGGGGATTCTCCTCTTCGTCTTCCACGCCAACTTCCTGAGCGAGATCACGGCGAGGCTGTGCGGACCCTGCAGTGTCCACGCCGTGGTGCTCAACGACAAGTTCCAGCTGCCAATCTTCCTGGTACGCACGGGGGCTCAGGAGCCAGGCCTGGGGTCTCGGCTAAGCTCAATCTATGGTGATAGCACTCAGTGTAGCAGGGCAACCCAGAGGGAGAACTACCGTTCTAAATACGATGATATCGTGTGTAATACACAGATGGGGTTGAAAAGGTGTACAGGCCTTTAGGTGGAGGATGCTACATCTCCAAGTTATTTCGCTTACAGAAGGAACACGTGTTGTATCTGACACATATTGCTGTCATTCATCCCACGATCGCCATCCATTTACAAGTCAAAGTCATCGCAGCAGACCTTAGAGGTGAATGGTTGCTCAGATGGAAAGTAGTGGGTTTCAGTCTGTTACTTTTCCTTCTGTCTTCAGTGAAGAGAAACCTGTAAAAATACCATGCTCACCCACTCCAGTAATGCAGCTCCAGGGGAGTGGAGAGAGGGAGGCTAAAGATGAGCGCAGCTTCTGAGTTAGTCGCCTTTGTTTCAACAGGGGCAGGTCAGCCAGGGACCTCACAGCAGCCTTAGTGAGGTAAGCTAAGAGCAGAGAGAGATCTTACAGCAGCCTTAGTGAGGTAAGCTAAGAGCAGAGAGAGATCTTACAGCAGCCTTAGTGAGGTAAGCCAAGAGCAGAGAGAGATTTTACAGCAGCCTTAGTGAGGTAAGCTAAGAGCAGAAAGAGATCTTACAGCAGCCTTAGTGAGGTAAGCTAAGAGCAGAGAGAGATCTTACAGCAGCCTTAGTGAGGTAAGCCAAGAGCAGAGAGAGATGTTACAGCAGCCTTAGTGAGGTAAGCCAAGAGCAGAGAGAGATCTTACAGCAGCCTTAGTGAGGTAAGCTAAGAGCAGAGAGATCTTACAGCAGCCTTAGTGAGGTAAGCTAAGAGCAGAGAGATCTTACAGCAGCCTTAGTGAGGTAAGCTAAGAGCAGAGAGAGATCTTACAGCAGCCTTAGTGAGGTAAGCTAAGAGCAGAGAGAGATCTTACAGCAGCCTTAGTGAGGTAAGCTAAGAGCAGAGAGAGATCTTACAGCAGCCTTAGTGAGGTAAGCCAAGAGCAGAGAGAGATCTTACAGCAGCCTTAGTGAGGTAAGCTAAGAGCACAGAGAGATCTTACAGCAGCCTTAGTGAGGTAAGCTAAGAGCAGAGAGAGATCTTACAGCAGCCTTAGTGAGGTAAGCCAAGAGCAGAGAGAGATCTTACAGCAGCCTTAGTGAGGTAAGCTAAGAGCAGAAGCGGGGATCCATTGCAGGTCCCCTGTAATACGGCTACAGGATCACAGGCACTTTTGATCAAGAGGTGGGAAAGATGCTTCCTTTTAAAATTGCTATGGATAAACTAAACTACTGTAGTAACCAGCACTGTATTTAGATGGTATTTAAAGCCTTTTACTCGAATTACAGCCTGTTTCTGATGAGTCATGTGAGCCCTGTTTCTACCGACAGGACAGCCACTTCATCTACTCCTTCAGCCCTGTGCCGGGTACCAATAAGCTCTTCATACGACTGGCAGAGTCCCCGACCGCCAAGGTGAGAGAGCGGATGGGGCTAGATGCTGGCTGCCATTGGTCAGTTTGTTCAGATCTGAATGCTCTTGACTGAACATTCTAATGCTAATGTAACAATCACTACAGGTAACTGAAAGCAATGGAGTCCTACAACACTGAACCTGCTGTTCAGAGAGATAAAGCAGAGCATGAATCAATTTAAGCCAATGGCTTTGTTACAGATTGAAAGATTATTCAGTTGAAGTTGAGAACACTGCTGTTATTTCAAATCCACCTACAATAATGCAACAGGCAGAACTGGTCACCCAGCTTCTAGGGTTACTGCTGTGTGACGCGAGCTTGTCTTCAGTTCTCTTTAAACGAGTGCTTTCGCGCAGCGTGCCATTTCATTAATCTGGTGCACTCCCGCAGGTCAAGCTGCTGATCTGCGCGTACAGAGTACAGGTGCAGTGATGCGCAGCCCTCAGGTCAAAGGTCACGTTCGGCCCAGCCCGAGCACGGGGGGGGGGGTCCAAACCCTGCAGGAGGACTTCTGCCAAAGAGCACAGACGAGTCACAGGTGCCACGTCCGTTTCTCCAGCGAGGACAGCGACCACATTCTAGAACACCAAAGGTGAAGCGCGACACCAGGATGCATTTGGGACTGTGACCAATTTTTCAAAGGTCACGGACGTATTGTGCGTTCTGTTGGGAGCTGCCTTTCCCCAGAGAGAACCGTGAAACATGGTTTGAGTTGGTTTGAGTTTCCTTTGCTCCTTGCGAACCGCGCAAGATAAAAAGAAGCCATCATTCTCAGGGTAGTCAGCTGAAGATGGCGGGACTGTTCAAACTGGGGACTCTTTATTGTCAAAAGGCCAGTTGTGTGGGTCCTGATGATTGGTCTTTTATTATTTATTACCTCAGAGTTACCGGCTCTTTTCACACGGTCTCCCTTTGGTCCGAGAGACGCAGGCTGTGTGGAGACGAGTAACTGCAGGCAGCTGTCAGTCCGTCTGTCTGTCTGTCTGCACACACCAGGCCAGGCGGCGGCCCTCCGGACCAGGTTCTCACGCCACAAATTCACTCAGCAGTTTGCCTTTAAGCATTTTGCTAATTTTTATATTTTGGTTAAAGTTAGGTAACGGCTAGATTTTTTGTTCAGAATGTTCTAGGGAATAAGACCTCATAGGAGGCAGGTTAAGTTCATGCATTTCATGTTGCCGTGAGAGGATGAAGTGAGAATACTATGTAATTTACAGCAAATGGTTTGACTGATGGAAAAGTAGCATCTCCATTTTGGTAGCACTGTTAGAATCGGGACACTGTTAATATTCACGGCCGTGCAGACCTGTCTGGTGATCCAGATCAGGTTTTGTTTGAACGCTGGATACCTATGGCCTATAAAGTATTTTAAAACCAAATTAAACAAGGGCATATCATAACACCTGCCGCAAATTTGACATTGATACTTTCCAACTGTAAAAAAAGACTTCAACGTCTGACAATTGTTGCTGTATAGTGTGGCACCAGCAGGCAGAGAGAGCTTGAGTCCAGATAAGCATCAACTTATAAAAAAATATATTTATTTGTGTAAGGGAATGCATAAGTATTCACTGTGCAGGTCCTTTAACTGGACATATTATGGCACTTTGCTTATGGGTCCAGACCCCACTACCTTCATAGTCCTCTGATAACTGGGGGTCCATTTCCTGTTCTGTAACGGATGTATATAGTGTATCTTTTCATGAAAATATTTTCTTTTTATCAATGTAAAAAGAACCCTAGGCGTGTTTTACAGTTTAGTTTTGTTAAACATACATTAAAGCCATTACCAACCTCCATATTGCATGTCTCCTGGCCGTGAATGTCATACACAGGGCTGATGCGTTTCCTCCCAGTGCATGAAAAAGCCAAATCATTCACACCAGCCTTGCTTCACCTCAGCCACACCTTCACCTTCACTCACTTTCATAATAAAGCACCAAGCTCTGAAAGTAGTTTTTTGGAAAATGTTTAATGAGAAACCATAAACAATGCAAATCAGTTTTAACTGAAGGTGGAGTACGGTATGTAGGGGGGCACTTACCTGCTTCTGTTCTGTCTGATGGCCGAACAGATGGATGGATCGGAAGGGTGCGTTTCACCTGCTGTATTTGCAATATAATGCCCATGGGCAGCCTTCTGCACGTCAGCCTAGCTTCACTGTCCTACATTTTTATTTCAACACTAGAAGCCGCAGACGGCTGACAGGCAAAGAACCACATGTGAGCCCAGTGTCTGTCTGGTGCTTCATGTCCAATAGGAAAGAAGCACAATGAAATGGAACCTGGACACAAGGGGGGCAGGCTGAGCAGAATCACTGAAGTGTAGACCTATAACCTTCCATTACCTATTCCCACTTATTCCTGGTCAGTGTCATGGAAGGTGCTGGAGCCTATCCCAGCATGCAGCGGGCGAGAGGCAGGAAGAGTAGACCTATATTTACAGTGTAATTCAATCACTACACCAAGTTTACCTCTAGGTGCTTAAGGTGAGCTCCATATCTCAGGAGACTGGGTTTAATAATGAATATCAAGATTTATATTTTATGTATGTTTTAAAATGGAATTACTAGGGCATGTACTTTTTCCAGTTTATTAAAAAAATGCTTAAATTTACCGAGTGTGAAAAATGTAAGCTATGTACACGGAAGCTGAGGTCAGGGTCCTCACCACTCATCTGAAGCAAAACAGGTAACATCGCCGCTGTCCTCAGCATCCCAGAGAACACCTGTAAAAAAAGAGAAAAAACGCGCTAAAAACATGGAACCAAAAAAACAGGCCTCAAACACAGAACAGCAAGACAAACACTCTCCCAGTGCATGCTGGGAACCAACTCAAGAAGGAAGAAACCAGTTTTGAACCAAATCTCACGCTCTCATGGAGTCAGTGAAGGGTTAACCACAGGAATAAGGCCAAAAAATGCCAGAACATGAGTTTACATCAACTCGCCAAACTATATACGCTGGTGCATTGTAATTTACACACAGCCAAACTGATTTCCAATATTCCAACAGTAACAAAGAGATAAAACTCATATAAAGTTCACAAATGTGATGGGGTACATGGGTACTTCAGAGTGAAGGAAACTAGAGGTCAGAGAGCCAGAGAGAGGAGAGAAGCTGAGGAACCACACATACTAGAGTATATCTGTTCTAAATCCATTTAAGAGGCTGTCTCACTCTCACTCACAGCAAGCAGTCACATCACTGGTGTCTTCCTAGATCAAGGTTGCAAGTCACTCATGAGGAATCATCATTGTTGCTTAACTGCACAAGCCCATAATATGAAAATGTATTCTGTCATTCTGATTTATCCAGTACATTAAGCACACTTTCTGCCACGTGGCACACTGCTTCTTAAGAAAGAAACCTTTAGACTGGCGAACACATAAAAGTGCAATGCTCGATGGCCTTTGGTTCACCTAAGCCTGTTCTGACACCCGATTTGCATGAATCCCAGAAATAGGCCTGAGCCACATGTCCTGCCTTGACAGAATCTCTGGCAGAAGCCTCTCGCACTGAGCGGATGTGGCACCAAGGCCGTGGCTTTTGCTGGAAAGTTGTGCATAAAAATTTGTTTGAAAAATGCAATGCAGTTATTCCACAGAAAAGCCACTACTCAGGATGTTGAGTTTAAAAACATCAGGGTTGAAGGAGGTTCCACCGCCTTTCACGGTTATTAATGCATGCATCCTCTGGGACAGCTCATCCTTTTGTTTCACCTGTATTTAGTATAAAATGAATCGATCCTCTGTTACCTGAACATTGGCAATGGTCCGAATGGATAAACAAGGAGAGGTTGCAAGACTTACTAGCCTAATTTACATTGTTAATATTCCAGGTTAACATTGTAAATGAGGAGTATCTGGAGTATAACTTTTGTAATACTCCAGATGAGTTTTATAAAAGTAAAATCATAAGCTCGCTGTCCACCTGATTCAGCTTAAAGGTGCAACCCTGATTTTCCTCAATGTTAATAATTTACATGAGCCTACTGCAAAGACTGGAGACCTGTAGCCACTGTTGATTTCTAACACTACATACTCAATGTTCACCTAAAGTATTTAACTTTGCAACAAACATAAGAAGCCAAACAAGTTCCTGAAGCACAAGCTTCTCAATTTTATCAGAAAGGTAAAGCTGATCACATGAACCTGATGATGAGAAAGTAGGATTTTCAGACCTTTCATGGGTATGCAGCCTTGACCTATATGGACTTCAATGACCATAATGAACTGCAGAGCAATAGATAGAAATAGTTTTTGTTGGAATATTACACAATACATAAAAATAAATAGTACTGCATTGTAGAATGGCATTCTGTAGAATGTAAATATTATACAAAACAATTTCATTATATCATTTTCCTAATTCAGTATTAAGTATTACCATGTTATTGAAATGTTTTAATGAACAAGATGCTGACAACGGAACAACTGCGGTCAGTGTCATATGAGCTGCACCCATAGGTTGATAAGCCAAATCCCAAACAGGCACAGGTGCCTTTAAAGATTCTGTGAATTTCCCTCACTCTCAGGATCAGCTTTACCTGGAAGATATTTCAAATATTAGTTACTGCTGCTGCAACTAAAATAACACATTTCTCAACATGGACCTTTAAGGCACCAATTTCTAGTTTCTTTAAATTTTCAATGGTAGAGAAAATGTTTACCCACCACCAAGGAGTTTCACCTGTAGTGGAGAAGAATTGACCTGCTGTACAGAATACCAGGATAAAATTTCCAAGCGAGGTGACGCACATCAGTAATTCCATGGGAAATCACATCTGGCAAAAAGACATCTGGGAATGTTATATTACACCAAAGGAACGAAACTCTCATATGGAACAAAAGCAGAGATTCGGTTGGTACACAGTGCTGGATACATGAAGTGAAACGTTTTCACAATTTAATCATCGCAGAATAAAAATGTTATCAGTGACATGTAATCTTCACCACAACTCTCCTGTGCTGCTAAGGAAAATATGAAAGCTATGATTATATTATGGTTAAAAATTCAGGAAAATGTTCAAGCAGCGTGAAGCCTGAATTTGTTAAGATAAGAGGCTGAGTACTATATTAACAAACCCAAGTTCTGTGGCTTTTAACATGCTGCTAATAAAATAAAGAGTACAATATTAAGTCTTAGTAGAAAACTGGTGATACTGACCAAAGACAAAGGTCTGCTTTATGGCATAAGCAGTGTCATCAAGAGTTCATCAAGTCAAAGATAATATTCCTTGCATTATGACTAATGTAAGTACTGTATACATATTTTATATTGCACTGAAACAAATGAGATGTTTACCAGTTTAATATGCAAAGTGAGCAATATATGAAATATATATTTGGTTCTCTCATTCATGTGCTATTTCCCCAATTAATTAATTAGCATACATTATGACAACACTCATTTGTGGTGGATACTTGAAAAACTTGTGGAACGTAAATGCTTTTTTTCAGGGGGCATTCCTGTCCTTGATTGGTCTTACCATGCATTGTTTTTGTTACACCCCCCCCCCCCCGTTCTTTGGATCTCTGTAAAACACTCTGGGCTGCAAATGTGAGAAAAGTGTTGCACAAATAGTTACCTTCATTACATGCTGAAATGTATTCTCATTTTAAATAAAAAAACAGCTGTAGAAATGTGCCAGTCTAGTTTAAATCAGTCAGAGATGCACATTTAATGTCTTTCCAATGCCTTAAAATAAAGATAAGCCACAATGTAGGTCTTTATTTAATGACAAATAAAAATGTGGACTTATTGGTTTTCAGTTTTTCTTCTGAACTTGCATGTTCCCCAATGATGTAATCTGGAAGATATGACTTTGAATGCATAAAGGCAACATTTTTTTTTGTGCCAGTGAATCGTCTAGCATGGTTTTTTCAGAATCATTACACTGCATTGCAACCACTTAGCAGACAAGAGCGAACCGTAATCAGTGCATTCTAGTACACCTGATCAGTGTCAGGAATACAAAAACACGGTATCAGTAATCAAACACAAAGTTGTTCGTTCTTTAAAATTGTCAACGCAATGTTTTTTCCTCTTTGCCCTAAAATTTGACATGCTAAACTCTATTTTTGTAGAATATCCCACCCCTGAAACGTCCTCCGTAAATTTTGAAAATCCAAGATAAGCATGTGCGCATAGCTGCATTCTGCTGTACAGCATGGGGCTAATTCACACGTAGACTACAGGCAAGCGATTTACCCAGGGCCGGTTGATATTGCAGGATGAACTAGAAACAACCTGCAGATGGAATCCTTCCCTGAGGAGGCATGGTCAAAACAGTTGCATGGGCTGTGAGCACCAAGAAGGCTAAAACTTTTATTCATTAAATTGTAAAAAAAAAAAAAAAAAAAAAAAAGAGAGTGCAAGATGAATACCAGTGTGGATGCAAACATGAGAGTACATGACCCAAGAGTTCAACAGAATAATAATGAATGATAATCCCTGGCTTCTTCCTCCTCACTGTTTGACCCTACGGTGGATTTTTCTTTTGTTAATCTCAAGAAAGTAAATTCACTCACTACTTCCAACTGCTCTATCTGCTGCATTGTGGATAATTCATGTCTGAAACCTGACTGAGTGCAGCAGCTTTCCACGATCCATGCTGTTAAAGGATAAGGCCAGCGTAAGTTAATATTTTTCTAACGATTAAGGTTTCCAATGAAAAGACCGAAACTTGCCAAAAATTTACCCTACCAACAACTATTGTCCATCTAGCCAACAACATATAGGCAATTCGGGGTAAAATGTTTGCAAGTAGCAGCCACAGCAAAAAGATTAAAATGTGCAACACTTTTATTGTACACCTGTCTACCTTTAGGTACGCTTTTCGTCGTGATGTAAACTTTGCTTTTCCATCAACAAAAACGACATGGCCAAATGACAGCTAAATTGACCAGACTTTTCTTGTCCACATTTTTTCATATTTTCAGTGTGACACTTGGAAATGATAGCTGAATCATAGGTGAGTACTTCAAGATTCCAAATCTGCGCTTCTCATTTTTGCCCAAAATCACACCTGACAATATTTTTTAAGTTGAGCTGCATGATGTCCCCCCTTTACCGCATCGAGTCACAAATAAATTAAAAAACCAATGACATCAATATGACTAACAATCGCACAAATAGTTACGTTACATCAAGACAACTGAAGTAAAATAAACATTAAATAATAAACTTGTTCATTGTGTTTATTTTAGGAGGAAATGAGTATTCATCTTGAAAACAGTAAGCTTAAACACATAATGACAGCATGACAGGCGGTCAGTTTACTACCAAAGTTAGTGATACGCTTTAATATGATAGCTAGCCATATAAGGGGCATACACATTTCATAGTTTACAATGCAGTGAAATAGCTACTGAGATGCTAAAATAAATAAAATTGAAAAACAAAAAACTGTATAGTGTAGTGAAAAAGTATTCTTGATTTCCTCTATTATTGCATATTTGTCACTGAATGGTTTCAGATCTGTAGACAAAATGTAGTAGTAGACAAAGGGAAACAGAGTAAACACAAAACACATTTTTTTAATTATTTCAAAAAGGTTATCAAACACCCACGTCACCCATGCAAGAAATAATTGGCCCCTTAGTTACTCAATCAACCAATTAACCAAATTTAATTGATAACAAGATTTAGCGGAGTGAACATAGCCAGGCCTGTTCAATCTAAACTTTACTCATAAATAAAACCTAAACATCAGATTTAACACCACTAAGTTTCTATAAGCATACTATGCCACGATCAGATGGGAAATTCCTGAAGAGATAAGAAAAAAAAGTTAATGAAATATATCCATCAAAAAAGTGCTACAAAGTCATTTCTAAGGCTCTAGGATAGCCTCCAAACTACAGTGAGAGCAATTATCCCCAAATGGAGAACACTTGGAACAGTGGTGAATCTTCCCATGATTGATCGGCCTGCCAAAATTTCTCCTAGGGCGCAGTTACAAGTCATCCAGAAAGTCACGAACGATCCAAGAAGAACATCCGAAGAATTTCAGGCCCCTCTAGCCTCAGCTAAGGTCTGTTATCTAAGGTTATTATTCCACAATAAGAAAAACACTGGGCAAAAAATGGGATTTGCAGGATAGCAGCAAGGTCTTACATTTGCAAAAAAAACAACAAAAAAAACACCTGGATGAACCCCAAGTCTTTTGGGATAATTTTCCATGAACAGAGCTGTGGCACCTGAAATGAGCAGCTCATACTCAAAAACATATCAATTTGTCTGAATTAAAGTAGTTCTGCAAAGAAGAGTGGGCTCAAATTCCTCCACATTAACGTGAAAGACTAGGAAGTGTTTGGTTGCAGTTATTGCTGCAACCAAGTAAATAGGGTAATTACTTTTTTCACATGGGTGATATGGGTGTTTGAAAACTTTTTTCTATTAAATAAATGAAATTATTTACAAAATTTTCAATTTACTCAGGTTCCGTTTGACTAATATTACTTTTTGCCTAAAGATCTGAAACCATTCAGTTTGACAAAAATACAATAGAAGAAATCAGCAAATACTTTTCCACGGCACTGTAGCTGTTTACAGGTCAGTTGAAAATTAGTCAGTTGAAAATTCCTCTACAAATACGTAAAAAATAAACCAAGCAAACCTATGCCTGTCTCAACATGCATGTCTGGGGCTGGCAATGCAGCCTGAGATGAAAGCAGAAGAGCATGGAGGAACACACCAAAAATAAAGATGTAGCAGCAAGCTAAGCTATATTGGTCCATCAGCGACTGCTTGTGACAATAAAAGGGAACAAGATGGAAACATAGAGAATGATCAGCCCCCAATATATAGAGCTCAAGAGCTCTAGCACGCACACACACACAAACACACACACACACACACACACACACAAACAGGCACACACATGGCCCCATATACATACTGTGCAATGCAAAGACCGAATGACAGCTAAGCATACCCTGGGGTCAGCCAACACAGCTAAAAATGATTGCCTGGTGCAAAGTTAGGTTTTAGCTCTCAGCTAGAATGAGCTACAATTAGAAATGAACCACCTTCAATTAAAATTAAAACAAACTTTCACCAGTTCGCAAAACCTTACCTATCATTTAATTCGATTACTGATGCTTTCACTCATTATCTTGATAGCCATCAACATGTAGGTGGGGAAGCAGAGGATGGATACACACATACATTAAAAAAAAAAAAAAAAGGACATATTGAAAAATCACGTGATGTATAACATGATCACATTTCTGATTATACTGTAGATTAGGTAAATGGCAAATTTAGTATATAAGAACATGTCAAATTAGCCATGCTGGCTAATTTAACTCCATATGTCCCCACTGGGGTTGTTACTAAAGGCTTCACACAGTAATTGGCCAAGTTTGTGTACCATTCCCATAAAGTGGTGAACACAAATTCCCTTTTCTTCCAGCGAGTCAGTGAATTTAATTCAGTTAGTTGTCTGAGGTGTGTAGTCAGTTTCAGCAAGGCATTTCAGAGAAGGCACTACATACAGCAGCAACACCACACTACAACCCACCCCCACCACCACCCCCCCAACCCCCCAAAAAATCAGCACATTAACACTTGCAATTCATACGTCATCCTGAAGCAGTGAAAACAATAATATTTCATGGCATTCATTTGCTGTTAACATTGTGGTTGTTGTCTTAGTTAAAATATTAGCACTCTAGTTTCTAGGTTCCAAAGTAACAGCTGCAGCTGATGTCTCCAAGCAAGGAGATTAAGGATAAAACTAGAAGGAAAACACCAAAGTCCTTGAAACCTTTCGGACAGTTAAGCTTTTCTATCCACTGATTAATGTTGTTAGACAATTCTGTCCCATGCAGACACATAAATAATGTAAGGTGTTGACTCATCCCAGATTTTTAATGGGACCCTTAATAAGCAAAATATTGTTCATTGGCAGAATCATTTGAGGCAGCAGCCCATATTGGAAGTATTTTACACTATATATTCACTCCTATATCAAGATAAAGTTGTACTACTTCCCATTCCCACTGTGAGGTTAGGATGTACTAATCCGCACAGAATTATTATCACAATTAACACCATAATTTCACATAAAACAAACATTTGCAAGCACACTCATGGTCATTCTGTAGTTTTAAGTACCTGGGGTCAGGGGCATAACTAGGAATTCTGGGCCCCCTGAAAGAATATTACTATGGGCCCCCTTTTTATATATATATATTTTAAAAAATCTTATTACTAAGCTGTGGACCCCCAGAATTGTCACCATCATTCACTGCACTAGTGAGGGCCCTGCCTGGGGGACTGGAGAATTTCTATAACAAATATAATTAATGTAATAAATTTAAAAAATGCTCTGAAATAATTTCACACGTCAGTGGTAGAGGCAATTATTATTGTTACTATTATTATTATTATTATTATCATCATCCACATGCAAAAACTTCATATTAAAAAATCTTTAAAATTTTAAGTCTATTTACAGATGGCTTACTTATCATGGTTTACCAAGTTTCACACCTATCTGAAATTTAGATCCAATTCTAGACCCAAAATTCCACGGGGACAAAAATAAAGAAAACAAAATATTATTTGATTATTAACGGACTCAATAAGTAGAGAAAGGATATGGAACTAAACCAAAAGCATATGACCATTTCTAAGCCTTACGACAATCTAAAAAAAATAGAATTCTGAAATTTTGCAGTAAGAACAGCCCATAAAACGTGTCAGCACCCCCTTACACTATTGAATATATTCTAAAATATAAATTATCATGGCACATGGTGAGCATTTCAATTCTGTTTTATTACAGATGCCAGAATTCTTCAGAAAACAACATGATTAAGAATATAACCAGTAACTGCAATCAGAAGGAACAAGGCATAGGCATGCAGTTTAACACTAGAAGACTAAAAAGCCTACACAAACACAAGAAAGTACTCATTCATAGCTTTCAATGACACTAATCCAACAAGAATCTGAAAAGCTAAAGGAAATACTACACCGCACTATAAAAGCAAGTAATACTCATGGCAGCAATCTATAACTACTGATATATGCTGATTTAAATCATTTCACATTCACGGTATAAGCAGTTTACCAATGTGGGAAAATACTACAGTTCTGCTATAAATGTGAACATCTAGGGTCAAACTGGGCTGCATGTCCGCAGAGTGATATCAAAGCTCTTTTGACATCGCTTTTTGTGTACAGGTTGCATTTAAATCCCTTCTCATTTAACACATCCTCTGCTGCTAAGCTGCTGAACTCAGCTCATCCGCAGATTAGGCAAACCAAACTGAGCCAGAGAAATCTTGCAAAAATAAAAGCCAAAGAAGAACGGTGAGGTGAGGTGAGGTGAGGTGAGGTGCAAGCGACTGCAGAGGAGGTGTTCTGCACACGTGTGGGAAGGCCGCTGGGCTCAGTATCTGCGAAGTTTGTTGCTGGGTCCGTCATAGGCGGCCCCGACTGGGCTGCCTCTCCCAAAACCCCCGGGCCCGCCGCCGCCCACCCCCACAGGAACCGCCCCCACCATGGGCGGCTGTGGCTGCTGCTGTGGCTGCTGCGGCGGCGGCGGCTGCTGCTGCTGCTGCTGTTGTTGCTGCTGCTGCTGTTGCTGCTGCTGCTGTTGGGCCTCCAGTCCGGGTCGGCCGCTCATGGGAGAGCCCAGAGGAGGGGGGCCACCGCTCTGGGGGAATCTATCACTGCGCTACAGGGCCGCATTTTAAATGTTCACAGTCCCAGTCCGTTGATCGATGGTCACAAGATAGTGTTTTTTTTTTGTTTGTTTGTTTGTTTGTTTTTTTATGTATTATTATTTTTTTAAACAGACACAGCACAGGTTGGTCCGAACGATGCAGTCGGGAAGCATCGAGGGCGGAGGAGTCCCGAGGAGAGGCAGGAGCAAACGGTGGAGAAGGAAGAAAGGAGGGGTTTTATTAGAGATCCGACACAGCGCCCGGCCCGCCCCACATTCACTAACGTCTCTCAGGGCCATGAGGGGTACAGGTCACAGAGACAACAGTTAAAACTGTGCTGCAATATAGCAAATATAGGGGGCTCCGGGCTTCACTGTAAGACACATTAGTGAGTGAGGGAGTAGGCATTGCTTCTTTTGCTTTATGAATAGGATGTCACTCTAATCTGATGCAACTGAGAAAGAATTAGATTCATTGTATGCAACACAATTGTACCTTAAGGACAAGACATACCCCTATGCTCCAGTCATACCAAATATTGAGTTTAAGATACAATATTGAAATGTCCTTCACTTATGTGAAAACATTTTTTAAAAATGTGGACCTTGACAACAATTAAATCTTAGTGGACCACAATACTGTAAAAACATCCTATCCGCTCAACTGTTGCTTCTTTAAATATTCTGCGGCACTACGTGTTACACACTTATGAAATGACAAATATGTGCGTGGGCCAGTAAAAGGTGCAATCTTGTGCACTGCTGTATGCACACATCATTAGAGATTAGATGCAGGTTCCATTTAAGCAACAGAATCCCTTGAAAATTGCCTTGAATTTTGTTGTTGTTTTTTATTTTATATTTTCTGTTAAATTAAATAGATCAGTTGAGAAAACCAAAGCCACATATGCACACAGTCTGCATTCATTAACATTTCCTGATTTCAGTTATCGAGGCAGAAATGTAGGGATCAAAGTCAAATTAAATGTTTCTGCTATCTTAGCACTGTAGGGTCCGTCTGAGATGCAGACGGACATTTTGCACACAAGCTGCAGAGCCCAAGTACAAAGGACCACTGTGACATCATCCAGTCCCCTGACAAAGTCTAAAGCTCTGCGTCGGTGCTACTGCTCATGTCTACGGCATTGCTACAGCAACCAAAACACACAACGCTGATGTTGTGATTTTATGAGAGCTTTGATGTAAAGGGGAGATATGTGCTCTGTGCATGTGGGGTGCTCTCTGGTTTCACAGCAGTAAGGAGCAGGGTGGGGGCAGCTGTACTGTTGCTGGCAAGCGGGAGTGGTGCGCACACAGTGGAAGGGGGGCCGGGCTAACTCCAGAGACACAGTCTGAGAGTACAAACTGGGGAGACTAAATGGGGGGGGGGGGGGCAATTACTGCATTTCCCAAAGGCAGAGTGTGTGTGTGTGTGTGTGTGCATACATGCGTGCGTCTGAGCCCGTGTGCGCGTGCATGTAAGTGCGTGTACGCATGTGCGTCTGTGCATGTGTGTCTGTGTGCGTGCACGTACGTGTGTGTGTATATGTGTCTTAGACTGTGTCTATGTGCACATACATGTGTGTGTGAATATGTGTGTGTGTGTTGGGGGGGACTCAAGAACTTAATTTCACACTCATGGGAAAGCATTCTCCCCTTGGAACTGTTGCCACAGTTGCTTTGGCAACAGGGAGGCAGCAGACCCCATAAAGGGACTATGGTATACAGCAGTAGGGCCCTATGGACCACATAAAACCTGGGCCAGGACATTTTAATGTCTTTTTTCAGGGGTTTTTTTTAAATGTATTTTTATATTTTTTTTATCATGGTCATATTTCAGGACCCAAAGTTTCAGTGATTGAAATCTATTATCTTTCCCAATGAGATGCGGATGGCAATTTTTTCTCAAGTGCTCCTTATTCTGGAACTATAAAAAAAATTCAGGAATGTTACTTTCATCAGTTTCTTTAGCAGAATAATACTTTAAAGTAATTATAACCTTCAAAGAGAAATAAGCCATTGGGATTATTTTTAAAAATAAAGTCACTGCAGGACATCTGCAATTTAAGTTTCCTGCATATGAGCTAAGCTTTCATTTCTAAAATATTCTAAGCCTTCTCATTACTGAATGTTAGATAAAATAAATGTAAGGAATTAGCTTCATAAAGCCATAATAATCAGCTGGTCCAGTGGATAGTGGATTTTGAAGGTATCTGGCTGGGGCTTTGGAGAAGATGCTTTTCAGAGAATTACTCTTTCCTTAAGTTTACATCCTTCCATATTTTCACACTTGTATTATCTATAATTAAAAACTAATATCATTATTATACCAATTGCTACTGTTTCCACCACCGCTACCATTAATTTTAGCTGGGGAGTAACCAGTAAAATAGAACTATTTAACCAACAGCATTGCTCATTAAATGGTTTGTGTTGAGCAAAATATTTTAGGAAGTTATTAAAGCTACAAAGCCAGACTTGAACATCTACAATTTTTCCAGTGACATTGACATAATACTGGCTGATTATAATCTACAACTTACTCCAGTGGGCTATAAATAAACTGATTATGGCCACATAAGCTAATTCACAGCCTTTTTGTGTGCAAGAAAAGCAGGCTTTACTAGCCATGCAAAGCTAAAGAGCAATCCTAAACAGATTTAACAGTAATAGCACAACTACATGGCTTGATAGATAAATGTCATAAGATGCAACAGTACTTCACACTATGGAGGTAAACACCACAACAAAGATCAAGATGATGTTGAAGCTTTCCATTTTGTGATTATGATGCAAGTAGCATTTCAAACAGGTTTTCTGCCCATGAATGATAATTTGTTGTGTAAAGGAAAGCATAATAAACTTCAAATCTTAACCAAGGGAATAATTAAATTTAAGGTGAGTCCCTTGGGGTGGCGGTACATTGTTTTCTATATATTTTGTGTCCTTCAAATATTTCAGAACAACATCAGAAACCAAACAGCACCCTTAAAATAAGTTCTGGGTGCACAAAAATACTATTTTTGTCACATCGCACAAAATTCCTCATAAAGAGTAAACCCACCAGATGTGTTACTAATGAATAGTCTAACAGCACTACACTTGCATGAAGGTATATCCCTATTTTAATCAATCACTGTATTACCAGTCACTAAACAAATGCCAGAAACTACTGCATTATTAACCATATTCCCTTTTTTTTTTTTAACTGTATTTTTGAGTCCAGATAAATAATAATTAGACACTGTGCTTTCATGCAAAAAGAAATGAAACGTTTCCAGTGAGAGCATACGTGGAAAGGAGGGATAAAGGTGAAAGGGAGATCAAAGGGCTAGTGGAATACGTTACCATGGCTCCGTTATCCGGCATCATTGGCGTCCCCATGCCAGCCGCTCCCTCGGGCCCCATGGCTCCACCACGGTTGGTCATGCTCATGCCCATCATTTGAGGTTGCCCCTGGTTACCGCCAGCAGTGGCTGGGTTATACGCATCTACGCAAAACAACGTGGTGGTTTGCTTTCTTTACGCAAGGCAAGGCTGCGCCAGCGGCAGCCGAGTCAAACTGCATTGCTGTCAGCAACATCTGAAACAGGCTGTGTGGAGCTCCTGTCCGTCAATTTTTTTGTATTTTGCTTTTTTGATTAAAACAAATTGGACCTGGTTGGATAACATTTGGGACTGCACGATACCCAGCTGCGCAGATGGGAAACTGTCCAAACCCAATTACAGCACGTCTACCCTCCCACATTTGCACTTTTTGCCAAGCATATGCACACCAGAACACCCCAGATGCCCCGCTGGTTAACAGAACACCACACTGCAAATGTATGACCATGTAAGGAGGCCCAGACATCACAAGTCTCTCATTTGATTAGTCCAGGCTAACAAACACAGCTGTGTTTTTGGGTTGTTTCACCAACAGGTTATTTACCATACATACTCATTCTTCACCAATCATTTTCTATTAATTATCAGCTCACACAAACACGCACTAAATAATGTTAAGCATATTCCTAGCTTCCATGACAATTTACATTTTCATACTTTCAAACTTTCCCACGATGCTCGACAAGAATTTTGAACAAATATTGTGGTTTACTCAGGTCAGCTTACATTGTGTAAAAAAAACCCAGATTGCGCCAATTGTACAGTAAAACAGTATAAATCCATGAGTCATGATATGAGGAGCGTGACACAGTGTCAATCTGCCATCACATATCTCAGATGGGATAGTAAAGCTGTCCATCATCCCTCACAGGTGAGTCAGGTGTGTTGTACACTGACATTCAGAATTATTTTGTTAAACGACTTTGCACTGATGACAGAAAGATGAGGAATATGTAAGGGAACATGATCATACCAATACCTCCAGGACTGCAACACTGACATTGCTTTTACAAAAGTGCATGATGTTTTACAATTACAAGCCTTTTTCTCCTTTTTGAGCAAATCAATGGCCGTAGCACTAGAATCAGAATACGTGATCATTCTAATGATGCGATTCACTTGTGTCATATCCTACTTAAGAAACATTATTTTTTTAGTTCTGTGACCCCCCTGAATAATGAAATGTTTCATTTCATATAAATCTCTTCCAAGGACTGTGCTGGAAGTTTTACACATTCAAAGCCATTTCGCATGAATACAATCACATTGACTAACATGGAAACTTATTGCAGTAGCAGACTGAAACGATTTACACTGGGAAAATAACTCTGGCCACCTGAACAGTTGGGACGTAAGAAAGTGACTGCACAATCCTACGAACTGGTTTAGTCACACAACACCTCTGCTCTCTTTCAAATACCGCCACCATTCTTCCATATCTGTCATCAAACACTCCTTTTTGTGCCAGAGAGGAGATTTCTACATTACTGTAGTACTACCATATACTGAAGAGTCTTGAATCTGGGCTATCCCACCAGAATATCACACAGAAGTTACTCAATATGAAGAATTAGTAAGTTTCAACACAGCATGAAAACACAGAATCAGACAATAACAGTGGTATTATGCTGCAATGTAAAAATAAATTCGTACTGTAATATATAAGCAAAGCCTTAGCATATACGCATCCAACATGCACCATACTGTGATGCTTGTGCATTTACTTTTTTAAATAACAATGTGTGTTGTATCATGGGGGGAAATGTTGATACAAATAAGCCGTTAAATACAAAGTTAAGCATAGTATTGTCCCTAAGAAAATGAACTCTCTTCAGCTGTGCTGAGGGAATGCAAGCAGCTGCCATGCATGGTTGAGGCTATTGCTGTAGCAACATATAAAACCAAAATAAATTGTTGAGAGAATTCCAAATATCTTTTACATACAAATTATTTTGATAGGCAAAAAGGTTCCCTACTATTCCCAGTAGAATACAGCAATCACACAGTCCATTCTCTCATATCTCAGACTCGCCATACAACCGGCCTTTCTAATTTCCACAGAAAAAATGCATCTGCTTTCTGTACACACTTTCGGTGTATGTTTTCCATCACTTCAACACATCTCATTTGGATGCAACTGTATTAGCATACAGTACAGTCTCCCAGGAGAAAGGACATGCTTAAGGAACATAAATAAATATGTAGCATTTAAATATCGCACGCCAAACCTTTCAAACAACTCATTTGATATTTGACATTCATGTGAATCTTGTCGTATGAAGCTCACAGAATCCTACACAGTACATGAAAGAGCATGCTTTTTTACACTGAAGACCTGGTTCAAGGTAAACCAAAGGATTAAAGAAATCTCAAATCAGCAAGTATCTGCTGATAAGTATAAAACCATTGCCCTCTAGTACAAGTCAAGATGAAGCAATTCAACATGCAGGCACATATGCTATAACAACATGATTATTGAAATAATGAATGTAACCCATGAGTAGTTTGCAGAACACGGCGACAAACAGACACACAGACAAACACAGAAGGAAGGTGATAAAGAATCTACAGATATCTGTAGTAGACCAAATGTATCTGTAGATACGTCAGCTTCCCCACATCAGGCCTACATACTGTTGGTTATATTAGAGGAGGTTGTCGCACAGTACGGAGTCCAGCACACACCTGTCAGTAACGTGCAGTCCCAAACACATGTCAACAGACGCCCCAGGAGCCCCACACAGCCGAGAGACAGTCCACGACGTCAGCATGACCCTACCTCCCATATTTATCGCTCCACGTGGACCAATATCACCCATTCTCATATCCTGCTCTCTCTGGAAGTAAAAAGAATTTTGGACGGGTCAACTAAATAGGTATACTTGGAGAATAATGATAACAAGGATTGACCACAGTATATTGTAGGCACTCTGGATCTAAGGACACCCTTAGCATCAATGATAAAAAGGGGGAAAAACACACACGCACACACACAGGTGTGTATACAGATACACACACACACACACACACACACACACACACACAGTAAATCTGTAACATTGTGAGGTTATCCCCCTCCCCCCCAATCTTTCTGCCCCAATTTAGAAATGCCAAAAGTGCCTCCCAGGTTGCCACTTCCATTGGCTATGGTCCACATAACAAGCGCTGCGGTACAGGCTTGTGCTGCTCTGATTCTCTATATGGGCTACACAGTACCGTAGGAGATTTAGCACCGTTCAGAGAAGACATGCTCTATCTGATGAGTGCCAATAGCCTGTGGGTACTGGCACACCACTGGGAGGAAATTCATGGAGTGGTAACCCCAGGCAGTGTGACTAACCCACCCAAAAGCCGACTGTGCCCCACCACTGCAGACTCAAATCACAGTCGACGCAGCCCAAACCTAAAACTGCAAGATTTAGGCCACTGGACTCAGACTTGGTTCATGGTGATCACACCTTCACTGACTGAGCCAATCGGGACCCCCGGTATTGAGCTGTGAAATTAACCAACCAAAAAGGAGGCATCTGAGTGGCTCAGTCAGTGAAGGTGCCTTCCACGAACAAATCAGCCAACACAGCCCAGACTCAAACCTACAATGTCTAGATCAGGGGTGTCCGATCTTATTCGAAAAAGACCGGTGCAGGTCCAGGTGCAGTTTTTTCATTATAGTCCAGCACTTCGGCACCAGATTCAACTAATTAACTACTCATTGTCTTCAACTAAAACCTTAAGTAGAATCAGGTGTGTCAGAGCAGGGCTAAACCAAAAACCCGTACCCACATTGGTCCCTTTCTGATAAGACTGGACACCACTGGGCTAGGCTAAAGGGCTCAGCCTTGACTCATTTTGACCAAGCATACTAACTTACATACTTATTGCCTTGTATGTATAACTAGCATTATTGATCTGAGGTTTTTTTAAATGGCTTCCTCTTAACAAAAACTAAGACAAAATAAAACAGAAAGAAGGAAAACACATGCAACACCCAGAGATGCTCCTTACACACAAAAACTCACATTCACGGTATGCATAACTAGAACACGTATATGTTAACTTAAATACGGAATGATGTTCCTTGTTTTCCCATCTAGCTTGTCAACCTGCTCAGTAAAAAAAAAGCACTACCACGAGCAATTTATATTCACACAGTGAGCATGTAGCAGCCCCACAAATGCTGCAGTCTAATATTATGTGAACATGCCTGGATAAAGACTCAGAATGTGTTGATCTGAAAAGACCAGGGGAAGGATACGGTAAGTACAGCCACAGACAGACACCGTTCAAGATACACATTCCTAATCACTGCTGCCACACTTCAGTCTTTTTCATTTAATTGAACCAATTTAGGTTGTAGACTTGCAGAGAGGAATAGGATTCATTCTTTAGATCTTCATTAATTCTTACCTAAGCCTCAGAGATGGTCATTCAGAGTACATGCGTAGCTGATTCAGTACTCCTCTTAGTACAGATACTTTTAATTTCCTTACTTTACCAATTTTGCTCTTATTGTTCTTTGAACACACACTGCTTTGTCCTTGAAGTTCGTTTTTAACAAAGTATTTTTACAGATGGCCTGGGCATTTTCGTTTTATGGCTGAAAACAAACCAACAGTTAACTCCTTGGAATTATGCATTATACATGCAATTAATTAGTTATCAGTATGCAGAGATAGTAGATTTGATGACCACTCTGACGCCTAAATGATAGAAATAGTTCTGATAAAGCTCTGATAAAGTCTGTTGGACTGCATCTAGCATCTACATTTGGTGTAAAAAAGGAAAAATAAGCCTTAAAGAATTAATACATTAATAAAATATACATTTAATTACAAATAAATACAACCATCTTATATTGTAATAAAGAACACAACAATAAAAGATGATGTATGGTGGCAGGCCTGTTTAGGAAAATGCATATAGCATTTGTACCATCAGTAAAGTAGGGTCTTTGCAGGAATCATGAGGTTTAGTTCAGTGACCATAAAAAATGCATTTTTTTTTTTAATTTATGAAATAGTACTCTATTTCATTAAATAAAGTATAAGGCCATTCTATGCCCTTTAAAAGATCACAGGACAGAGCCATTACCTTTCATGTTTATAATGGTCTATTAATCCACACACTCGTGTTCTACCTATGAGGTTACAATTCCTTCAGACACTTATACTATAATGTGAATATTCAACATTTTATAAAACAATATGGCAATCCTACAGGAAAACATGTAGTTATAAGGTAAAAAGCAATATCAATGATGTACAGCAGTTCATTTTACAACAAGTACAAGTCAATGTTACTGTACTCCTGTTTAAAACACAAAAATAAAGTGTTAAAACAACTTACCTTTAATGTATTTCACAAACTTCTCTCGAGTAATTCAAAAGTATGCCTGTATGTGTATATATCTGTACACATACAAACACACAGTCATGCACGCACGCATCCAAGCACGCACACACACACACAGTCACTAGTTTTCTCACACACACTTCCTCTACCTCATTCACACATACAAATATAGACAACACAGATTATGAAGGATCATATAAAAAAATGTTTAAAAAAAAAAAAATTCAATGCCTGTGATACATCAGCCAGGTGGAATGCAGTAGTCTGATATGGAACTGTACTTTAGGTGAATTCTGCTTAAGTTTGGGAAATGATCAAAAATCAGCTTATATGCAGCTCCTCGGCTGCCCAAGTAAAAAAATAAAATCAGAATGGATTATGCAGAACAAAAATAAAAGCATGTGCATTCTGCCAATGGTGACATTAGCACTGTTCTACACACAGATTTAAGGAATTTGTGTGAATGAATGGTGTAGCAAATGAATGGCTCATACAGTTCAAAAGAGCTGGGGTAATAATCACTGGCAAACAAAACAGAATCAGAAACTGGCAATGGGCAAAATGGTAGAGAAGAGAACAGAGAAACAGAATCAGAGCAGCAGGTTCCATTCCCAGGAGGGATACTGCAATTACTAAAGCACTTGAAGATTACTGTTCATTTGTTTCAAAATGACAAGATGCAGATGTCACCTAAATAGCTAAATGGACTTTATAGGGTAGTAGAGCAACTATATTTCTGAGGAATTAAACTGGAAATAATAATAACAATAATGTTGTGGCTGCAAATATGAAAGGCAACAATGACCTTGAAATAATTTCTGTACTGTAGCTAGAGTAAAATCGCCAAGAAATTAAACAGCATTTTTTTTTTTTTTTTTTAATGTTGTTGCCTGAGAAAAATTGTTGGAATATAACAAAAAGGTATATGGAAGTTAGCCAAAACACAATCTTAACACAAGTATATCAACAAGTGCTGTAAGGCAAATGCCATAAAAAAGTTTATCCATGCCCCCAGCTGATATTATCACTCAATAAATGTTAAAATGTGAACATTGTTCAGCAGGGGGGAAAGGACAAACTAAGCTATCCAAGTGCATTTATAAATGAAACACTTGCACCATTAATTCTGAATTTTAATGGAAGCGCATATGAAGCATAAAATTCAACTTTTCAAAAAGCATTCCCATACACTTCATTAGCCGAATGAATACAAATTGGTGATGGGATGACCATGATATATGTGTAAGTTACTAGTTCTGAAGGTGCAATTTATCAAAAACCTATTAAGCGATTTTCACCCACCTTCTGTTTAACAACAGAACTTTAAAGGTAATAAAACAAAAAATAGTGAAACACTGGGCTTTAACGAATGACTATGGCAAAACTAAGATCATCTGCCATGCAATGTTTTGGTTAGCTTGCACAGGTAGAAACTAAATCAACAAAATTGATTTACCCCCCTTTCACATGGAATGACTTAATGATATACAGTTATGCTGTTAACAAATATTTGCCCCTTTCCTGATTTCCTCTAATATTACATATTTGGCACACTGAATGGTTTTAGATTTGTAGACAAAATGTAATATTAAACAAAGAAAAATAGTGTAAACAGAAAACACATTTTTTCATTTATTTAACAAAATGCCAATATCACCCATGTGAAAAAATAATTGCCCCCTAAGTTACTCAACCAATTAACCACACTTAATTGATAATTACATTCAGCTGATTGAACACAGCCAGGTTTGACTGCAGCCAGCCCTGTTGAATCTAAACCTCACACATACTGATGAATGAAATAAATGTATTTCGCGTTTACATCGTTCTGCTTTGTTTAATATTACATTTTGTTGCAAGCCATAGATCTGAAATCATTCAGTGTGACAAATATGTAATATTAGAGGAAATCAGGAAAGGGGCAAATAATTTTTCACGCCACTGTAGACGGAATTAACCCTTTTGTTGGGAAAGAAGTGAAAAACTGAAAGTATCGGGGGGTTGTGAATCAGAGATCAAACACAAGCTGAGGGAATAATCCAATTAAGACAAAGAATACATGACACATATAAGCATGCATAATCACGGCAAAATCAGAAATGAGGTCAATTCTCAAATATACCCCTGCTAAAGGCTCAAAAATAATAAATAATAATAAAAATTTAAGCATTCTTACATATATTTTTGTACTTCACGTTACAAATTTTGAACATGAAGACAAATCCCCCCTCCCTAGAGTCTGACTAAACTGTACACACCTTTAAAAAGGGCCCAAATTCCCAATGTTGCACTTAGCCCACATTCTTCACCAAAGCCTCTACCTGGAGGCTGAAAATGCCCTGAAACAACCAGTGGGCAAGTGTCGCGTAATTAAGAATGCTTTGTCTTACAGAAAAGAGGAATGCACTTCCAGAAAGACTGTAGCATTTTGAGTGCATTTGCAGGGTGAATATGGCATTTCTGTTCTTAAAACTGGTAGCTCATTGTAAATATAGAAAACATCAAGACATGGAAGCACTGGTTTGTACACTGTTTTAACCATGAAAGCTGATTTACTTAAAACCGTTTCCATATTTACAATAATTTCACATTATTTGACAGTGATAGAACGTGTTTTCCTTCACCACAAATGTTTCTCTTCATTTTTCACAGTACTAATCATTTCATATTGCAGAGTATTTGGCTTTAAATTACATATACTTACCACAAGAATATTTAACAACTTACGGGTCAAAACGCAGACTTGCCAATGCGATCATCTTTCCTTTAAAGAAATTAATGTGAACTCTGAAGTATGCATCTCATGTAAATCATGCCTAAACACAAAAATCACAATGCAAGTCTACTGTCTGCCATCATTATATTATACTATCACAACACTAAAATATGATTTTTATATTAATTTGTCATTTTTCTTTCTGTAAAAACTTCCAAACTTTCCTAATTAAATATGCATGCGCTTGCAGAGGTCACTTCAGAGACCAACTATGAGGTTATTTATACGGTAGGTATCAAACTGATTTGTGTCACAGAATTTCCACAGATACTCAGCAATTCAGCAAACTGAAGGACCCATATAAAAGATCTGGGCCATACAACGTACAGTAACATACGTGTATAACACAGCCCCGGCTAGCAGGAAGAATTGAGAATTGTAAATAACACAAGACTGTTTTCTGAACTATAACCAGGTGGTAAATAGTACAAGGAAGGGTTACACTAATTTCAGTAAACTAGCAACATATATCACTGATGTATTGCTTGGCTGCCATGAAATTACTTAAATAAAACTAGGGTCAATAATTTGCATAAAGCATTTATTTCTACATTGTGTTTTTAATTTTAGGTTGAACTGTCGTTACAATGTTAAAAAACACCCAGCACACCAAGACTGCTGGGAGACAGCAGATTTCTCCAGGGTTATATTAAAGCAGCTTTGCATAAAAAAGCAAAAGAGGAAGGCTGTAGTATATTTTGTGTGAAGCTGCTCTTTGTGGATTAATCTTATTTTATTAGCTGTCCATTTCACTAACATGGCACCATCGGAGCTGCACTCCCACTTTCTACATTTTAATATATTATTTCTAGAATGCACACTTTTTTGGGATCCTAGGATTGCAAAATTTCTGAAATAATGATTACATTGAGAAAAAAATTAATTAATTTCAATTACCCTAATTATTCAATTAACCTATCTATCTATTAATTATTGGAACTTACTTAAGAGACCTTCAATCAATCAAGTACCTTATATAGCCACATGTGCTCCAAGAAGCTCACGGTCTGTTTTGTGACTAAACGATTTTTTGTGGCTAAATGACTAAATGATTTAATCGATGAACATGCTCAGATATACGAGCCATTGTTGGTGGATATACATTTCTTCTTTCCGCGTGGCTCCTTCCAGGAGTGTCTTTTACAGTCTGAATTTACAGGTTACCTGGCAGGTAACATTAGCTGCTTTATCAGGGCAGGTGTACCATCGATCCCGGAGATCCAGCGCCAGTGCACGGAAGAGCAAGAATTACGGGTCCCCCACAGGCCTCTTGGGAACATGATGATAACGTGGGAAATGTAGGCCAATCTAGCTGGCAGACCCAAGTTCAACAAACCATACTAAAAAGAGCATGGTTGGAACCTAGGCAATGGTAAATGGGGAATTTTCACCCCGCAATAGATCAATAATCTACATATTGGATGTTACTGAATATTTACCACTACAGCTACAGTATGTTCTGGAATTATGACAGCTTTCTACAATATTTCAGCTGGTCTTCTGCCGCTTGTCTTTAAACACATAATGAAAAGGGGAAGAAAAGGTAGTCAGGTTATTGTGGAAAAACCATCGCAGACATATTACACATACAAGCATACAATAGCAGCATGTCTGAAGTCTTAGTCCATCAAATGCGGACAGTAAAAATGTGAAGCTACTCAACCAGAACAAAGGAAGCAAAAGGGCTGTAAGCCTGATTACCTAAAGCCCAGTTCAGACCAAAGATACGTGATGAGACGAGCTGCAGTTGGAGATGCTTTGCAATGTTCTAAAACTTGCCATCTGCAAGTAAACAAGTTATATCACCTGCAACAGCAGGCACTGGCATGAGATGTTCTGAGACGGGTAGTTCACGCTGCTGCAACTCCTAAAATTCTATTCTAAAACCATTCTAAAATGGTTTCGGCACGTCACGAATCGGTCTAAACTGGGCTTCAAATGAAATCCTGCCCCAAACACAAACCCAGCGATAGAAATGAAGAAATACACAAAGATGGAAATATGATAGAAATCTATTCTGAGTATTTTCCACTACAGTCACGGATCCTGACAGCACAACAGACTAAAGCTGAACCTTCACTCTGAGGCCAGGGACTAGTAAGGGACAGTGCGGAGTGATGTCATCATTCGTTGTTATGGAGACATGTTGGGAATTTGTACACACTTAAAGTAGTTCCACACAGTTTTGGAGAAACAACTTTTTTTCCCCTCCGATGGCTTGGCCACTGCATAGTACAGGTATTTAGGAATAGAAATTTTATTATCGACAAGGTAGCATCATACTGACATCCTACAATTAAAAGATCCATTTGGACATGTTACAGGCATGTAAGGCAAATATCGCACACCCCAACCAGACCATAATTGAAATTCCCCAGTAGACATGTTGTAGTATCTGTTGTCACAAATGCTAGGAATCATTTATCATGTATATTTTGAAATTACTGGATTCCTTGAATACTTAAATATATCGTTTTACATCATTGTAAACAATTAGGTGGAAATTACAGCAGGACCACTCGAAACACACCTACTGCTTCATACATAAATAACACAAGACCGTTTTCTCAGATGTACTGTAGCTACTGCCACTGGACACCAGGTATGGGACTGTTTCCAATTTTTAAAGCAAGTTACTATTCTTGCAGTAGAGAATCATTACTGACCTAAGTATAGGAGTAAAAAAAATGTGTGTGCCAGAGACTTCCATCGGTTCAGGCTTTGCAAAATCTTAAAGATTAGCATCATGGTTCATTTTTTCAATACATTACAGACCCTTGTGCCCCACTGAGGGTACTAAATTGCAAAACGCACCCGCAAAAAACAGACACCCTTTTCACCCAAACATTACAGTGCTACTATTGCACCTCAGCATATAGCACCCATACATATATGTGCCATTGCAGAGCTCTTTGCTGTGTGAACCTACCCATTATGAAAGAGTTTTCAATACCTAACCCTGGAAACCTTCCCCCAATAACCTGCAGAATTTCGATAACAACTGTGAAGTTCGGTCACAGTTCACTATGATGTTAAAATCAGAATTGTGAACAGAAAATAAGATCTAATGAACATACACTCATACCATAAGAAGAGTTGTGTAGCCGTAGTTGACAGCTCTGAGTAAAAAATAAATAAATAAAACTACTTATGCTCTAAAAATAAAAACATTACAACCTGTGTTGAAATGTTAGAAGAAATGAATGCATGTGCACCCATTTCAGTGAGACTGAAAACTACTGTCAAAGACAAGCAACAGGTAGAAATACACACTGGTCAGATTGTGAGTTGACTGAGGAACGGTTCTCGTGATAAGTCACAGCATCAGTTAGGGAACACTGAAAGGGGAGCAGCAGTCGGCTAGTGAGCAGGGTGCCTCCGACCTCCCAGCTTAACAGTAACGCAACATAAGCACCTGCTGTTCATTGATTTAGGGCAGCAGTTAGCGGACATATTAGCCATCTCCAAAGGCTGCTTTCTGATGGAAACCCAGTCATAGGAATCATCATGGAACATTATCAACCAGGGAGACTTTTAAGGGAGACTCCTTTTGTGTCTATAACTTTGATGCTGCCATTTGCAAGCTGTCAAAAGTATGACGTGCGAAGCATGAATCTTCTGGTTTGTTTGCATAACTCAAGAATGATAGAACCTAAATCAGTTAACGGGTGGGGATTAATTGAACAGTCTGACATTGTTTGACATCACATTACTATTTGGGAAAATATATAGCACCTTTTTTAGAATATTCTATCACCAACTATTACTGTCCTATTTTTAAATAATCCATAATGATCCACCATCTTCAGAGGAATTTACATCAGGGTACAAAAACGGAATTAAAGGAGTTACATTCAGTAAAGCAGAACACAGAGAGCAGCCTTCAGAAGAACTGAATGCACACAGAATAGACAACATTTGCTGCTCAGATCAGAGTCGTTTAAAGATGCAGAGGATATTTTAAGGAGCCAGAATAACCAAATGCCTGCCCACATTCCACACAATAACTGCAAGCACTACAGAGCCTTTCTTCTGAACCAATATGAAGAACAGTTTTTGCAATTAGCATGGTAAAATGTTATAACAGGACAAAGGATCTCAGTGCATGCTGTAAACAAGACGGTGTTTTGCAGTGACATTTTGTAGGGCCAGGATCAGTTTTGTATACATGCCATGTTCAGTACGTTACAGGCCGCTGCGAGACGATAAATGCTCTAGCCAAGCTCGGCTAACGCAGAGAAGGGGAAGTCACTGCAGCCTTGCTAGCATTTCTGCCAAACTAAAGCACAAAAAATAAAAGAGATGTCGCTCCACGAGAACAAAAACGGGTTCCCGAATTCCTATTAGAATGAGCTACAGACAGAGTGGCTTCACCCACAGATTCTGCTAACTTGGTTCAGTTTCTCTTTGACAAACTTGCCACTCTGAAGAATAGAAAAAACGCACTTTTGGCAGTTGTTCTTTGTCGTATCTTGGCATATCATGCCTGTGCCGTTTCGGTAAACCCATAATTCTGCATTTTGAAAACCCCTTTATACCGTTTGTATTTAACAAAAACAACAAAAATGCACAAATGGTACGCAAAATATATGCACGTGAATAGTAAAAATAAAAAAGCGTCATTCAGAAACGGACCCCGCCCCTAAGGACTCGTGACAGAAACAGACAGGCGTTCGTGCCGTTGTAAGTGTGAGCTCTAATGGTTGTGAATGCACAGGTGATCCCTCAGTGAGGTGGGAACGGTAAGGAGAGTTTGCGCTGTACTCACGCTGTCCATGTAGTTAGGCTTGTACCCGTCCGGTTGCCGTCTCATCTCCTCCTGCTCCCGATGGCGCATCATTTCCTCCTCCCGCCTCCTCCTCTCCTCCTCGTGCCTGTGGGGAGGCCAGCCGCATGGCAATGGTCAGGACACTAACATACTCACAGTTTGAGGGAATTTGAGCATTCAATAATTCCGCCATTCTGAACAATTAAGGCTTGAAATGCAACGGCTTCACTTTTACATGCACAATGCACATGCGCAATGCACTTTTTTAGCTGCACTGTCCCCCAGCCCACCTAACATTCCCACTGAACTGGTTAGATGTATCCTTTGTGTACCTCATTTCTATGTGCTTCCGCTTCTGAAGCTCCTGGTTCCTCAGCTCTTCCAAACGTCTCAGCTCCTCCTGACGCCTCATTAGATCTATGGCAAAGACCAAAGAAACACATCGTCACAAGAGAAAATAAAACAATTCCGCTCATTCCACAATATGAGTCCAAAAACAGGGAATCAGTTGCAGCTGAGAAAAGGCATATGTGAAGTTAGCGTAGCCTCATGGTGCTGTTTATGAATCAGGTGACGCTCTATAGTGCTGTTTATGAATTAGGTTAAGCTTAATGGTGCTGTATATGAATCAGTGAAGCTCTATGGTGCTGTTCATGACTCAGGTGAAGCTCTATGGTGCTGTATATGAATCAGGCGAAGCTCTATAGTGCTGTATAGGAATCAGGTGTAGAACATGCTGTATATACCTTGTCTCATCATCATGAGCTGATGCTCGTGTCGTGCGGCCTCCATCTCGGCCTCCAGTTTCTGCTTGGCCTCGCGGATATTCCGGTCCACCTGATCACGCTGCTGCTTCTCCATCTCATCCAGGGCCTTCCAGCGAGAGGAGTACTCAAACTCAAAGGTGCCCGGCTGGGCAAAGCGTGGGGGCTGCTCCCTCTCCCTGAAAAGCACACATTACTGCCGTCACAAGCAGACTCACATGCCACCTTTTTAATCCCACTATTCCGCAGAAGGGATGGTGTGATTATGAGCACAGAACAAGGAGTAACCAGAGAATCAGTAAGTAGAGAATTAGAACGAATAAACGGAACACTGAGTAACAGCAGAGAATCAGATCACACACACGGAACACTGAGTAACAGTAGAGGATCAGAGCAACCAAATGGAATACAGAGTAACAGTAGAGGATCAGAGCACACAAACATGAGGACAGGACACATCAGGACAGTGATTTGGCAAAAATTAAGTTGTGTGTGAATAGAGACAGAAAATAAAGCATGCAGACAATTTCTTACAACTGCATTACACACGCTCAAATATTACTCGTGTTCACACTACTCCAGATGCAAGATCATAGTATTAAAACAGCAACCTGAAATGAATTCCACATATCAAAAATAAACAAAATATATTTAATAAAGCACAATCAGACATTACTGTGATTTATGTTCATGTCAGCCCAATTATTGTAATTTCCCAAATAAGTAATAGGCTTACTTGTGATATTGTGCAGATTTCTGCAGCAACTTTTCGGGTAGGCCGTCTTCATCATCAAACTGCTCTGTTGGCTCAACAATAGCAGGACGGGGTGACCTGAAAGGGAACAGTCACAGTTCTCAGTCTGAACCTTCGCTACATACCCTATGTGCACATTCTATTTCATATTAAACCTAAATGACCCTTCCATCTAGGACCACAATCTATCTAGTCCGCAAACCAGAATGGTCAATTCATGCTAGATATTACAGCAAGACTATCTCCAAATCGGAAACCTTCAGGAATGGAGGTCCTGTAAAATAAGTAGCCTGCTGAATTCAGACAGAAAGTTGCCATCAAGCTGACAAGCTACATGTACAGACTTTTCAAACCCCAACTTCATCATTTCAATTGATGCTCTTACTTTAGCTGCCTGTCCCCGAGACAGTCTACTCCAAAGAACATAAGCAGGGGCACATTAAAATACCACATGCCTGCTTATTAAGGTTCTGTTCCTTTCAACACTGCCCAGCTCACATTAAGTATTCATGCTAAAGTTTCTTCACAAAATTATATTTCACTGTAAGTTTATTGGAGAGGGCTTTCCATCTCTATAATAATCATATTATACAAATTATATTATGAAAAACTGAGGGGAAAATTATATAAATTTTGTACCATTTTTAAGCAGCAGGTTCTTTTCATCACTAAGCCAGCCAAATCATTAAATGCAAATTCAGTGTCATTTAAAATCTTTATTTGTGCCTTTATGTGCGTTTGCTTAATTCAATCCCCCCCATTCAATGGAAGATGTTTCTTCAGCCTCCAGCACTTACGCCTAGCAATGAGGGGATTTGTTCCGGCAAAATGAAATAAAATGGCAGGAGCTGTACCCCGGCCTAGCTCTTCAGCACACAGTGTGAAGGAATAGACACTTGTAGCGCAGCTGGCTTAGCAGGAGACTTCCATCATGCCAATTTGATTAGCACGTCTTCGCTATTTAATTAAACATCTAGCTAGCAAAGAGATTAATTTAGTCTGAAATGCATTAATGTAAAGTATTTACACACACGTACATTTCCTCCCCCATTATAACGGGTAATTCACCCGGCAAGCAAGCTGGCCAATGAGTGGCTAACAGCGGAACCCTTTCTGATTCTTCAGAAAATGATAAATGATTTCAAATGCTTCTCCATCTTCCACGCAACCAGGTCCAAAGCATCATCCAGTTCTCTACCTCAATAGCAGGAAAAGCACAGAAACTATGTAGCGGTAAGAGAGACCATAAGTCACACCCTCCTGGTATATTCAAATATCCAAAAATAATCCCCAGTAAATTCAACATAGCCAACAAATAGGATGATACAGGAAGTCATCAATGGAAACAGACGAAGTGTGCTACCTAATGATAGAACTGAGGCTAAATTAACTACATTTTAATAATATTTTATTTTTTATTAGTGATGGGTTCTCTTTAATTGTTCTGGGGGGGAAAAACGTTCCAGCGGCAGGCAAAATGAGGCCACAGCACTAGCAGGGGCCACAGCATTAGACGGGGGCCACAGCATTAGACAGGGGCTGCCACGCTAGACAGTGGGGATTTTTTTGCCGCTTACGTTGTCAGCAGAAGGGCCCCATCCCCACAGCGCTCCAAGGCCTTGCGGGCAGCAGGTTTCGAAGCAAACTCCACGAATCCTTTGCCAGTCGGTCTGCCACGGTCATCAACCACGACAATGGCCCTTTCCACGGGTCCAAACTGGGAGAAAGCCTGCTCCAGAAGCTCGTTGGACACCGTCTGGGAAAGATTGCGCACCGTCAGCGCTGAACCGTGGGTGGCGAAGCGGATCCGGATTGGACGGTTCCTCATGACGGTTCCGTCCAGCTCAGCTTTCGCGATCTCCGCCAGCATCCTGGTTTCCTGCACACAGCCAAATGTAAAATTACTCATTCAAGAATGGACTATGGAGTCCCTAAAACGGTATTCTACACAATCACAATGCATTCACATTACAGTAATGTCATCAAGGAGGTTCATTTTTTGGAACAGTGATGATCAATGACGTACCACAACCCCCTAACTGACAGACTCATCTCAACTTTCAATGTTATTCAGTATCACAAGTTAAGATACTGCACAAATCTGAGCTGAGCCCCATAAATCACAATAATAATGTCAGCAAAATAATTTTACAAATATAGTCATCCAATAGGATTCACTTCATTCACATGTCCACATAGCCTGCAAATACCAAATTTGAGAACTGCACAATCCTGAATGTGCTGGATAAACTAGCTTGCTGTTTGATTGCGAGCTGCATAAATCTAAATGTACTGCTGTCACCCAAACTGTAAATAAACTTTTAACATGATCAACATTTCCTTCCTCAGACTATGAACACAGCAAGCTACATTCCCACACAATTAACACAGCAAGCTATCTTCGCAGACTACAAACACAGCAAGCTATGTTCCCAGACAACAAACACAGCAAGCTATGTTCTCAAACTACAAAAACAGCAACATACACTACATTACCAAATGTATGTGTACACCCCTTCTAATTAGTGGTTTTGGCTATTTCAGCCACGTCCATTGCTAACGGGTGCATAAAAAGCATACAGCTATGTAATCTCCATTGACAAACACTGGCAGTAGAACAGACCGTACTGAAGAGCTCAGTGACTTTCAACGGGGCACTGTCATAGGATTCCACCTTTCCACCAAGTCAGTTTGTCTAATTTTTGCCCTGCTAGAGCTGCTCCAGTCACCTGTAAGTGCTGTTATTGTGAAGTGGAAAAGCAAAGGAGCAACAACAGCACAGCCACGAAGCAGCAGGCGACACAAGCTCACAGAACGGGACCGTTGAGTGCTGAAGCGTGTAGCACATAAAATCATCTGTCCTCGGTTGCAACACTCACTACAGCATACCAAACTACCAATGGAAACAACATCAGCACAAGAACTGTTTGTCAAGAGCTTTTTGAAATGGGTTTCCATGGCTGAGAAGCTACACATAAGCCAAAGATCACCATCCGCAATGCCAAGAGTTGGCTGGAGTGGTGTAAAGCACACCACGATTGGACAATGGAGCAGTGGAAATGCGTAGTCTGGGGCTGTTTTTCCTGGTTTGGGCTAGGCCCCTTAGTTCCACTGAAGGAAAACCTTAATGACACAGCATACAATGACATTCTAGAGAATTGTGCGCTTCCAACTTTGTGGCAGCAGTATGGGGAAGCCCTTTCCAGTTTCAGAATGACAATGCCCCCATGCACATAAAAAAATGGTTTGCGGAGTTTGGTGGGGAAGAACCTGACTGGCCTGTTCAGAGCCCTGACCTCTACCCCATCAAACACCTTTGGGCTGAATTGGAATACCGACTGCAAACCAGGCCTAATGCCCAAACTCACTAATGCTCTTGTTGCTGAATGGAAGCGAATCCTGCAGCTATGCTCCAAAATCTACCAGAAAGCCTTCCCAGAAGAGTGGAGGCTGTTACAGCAGCAAAGGGGGGTCCAACTCCATATTAATGCCCATGGTTTTGGAATTAGATGTTCAACAAGTACATATGGGTGTGATGTTCAGGTGTCCACATACATTTGTAAAGGTAGTGTATGTTCTCAGACTACAAACAACCAAGCTAGGATATGAACAACGCATTTTGCTCTCCGTGTGACGCCTACATGACGCCTACACATACTAAGTTTTTAGATCTCATATCTAATCCCTAATATCACTGTGAGCAAAAAGAGCAGGTGACTGCACTGACTTAGCTACCGGTGCTTAAAGTGGCAGGCCACTTTGTTAAATAGACGATATGCCAAAAGTTCAATCTTGCACCACATTCATCTGAGCAACATTATTTGCCTTACATTTTGCAAGTGAAATTTTTTTTATTTTACTCCCAGACTGCAAACAGAGCAAGCTATGTTCCCAGACTACAAACAGAGAAAGCTATGTTATGAACACAGCAAGCAATGTTCCCACACTACAAAGCAAGCTATGTTTCCACACCACAAACGCAGCAAGCTATGTTCCCACTAGGCATGCAAATTTTGTGCAATTCCTTTAATAGATTGTCAGCACCCATTTATGCCATTTATGGATTAATAATGATCAACTAATGAGCTTAAAATTTACTATATGGCCTATAAAAAGAATGACTTAAGATAGGCCTACCAATTATTAAGTTGTATGTATCAGAGAGGTTTTATTAAGACATGCTCAAACAATCATCAAAACTGAATTTGCATTGTGTATTAAAGCTATAACAGCAAGAAACAATACTAACTCAGATTGACATACGGAGAAATCTGCACAGGAGGGAAGGAAACGCTGACATTTTTATTACAGGCTGGCTGAACTGCCACTGTGACAGTGACAAAGAAATTTATTTTGAATCCAGATGCCATTCCTACTACACATCCCAGGACCACAGCAGCAAGCTTTGCCAATTTGCATATTCATAGCTTCTGGCATTCGCAATGAAGGCAAAGGTGTAGATACGCTACTAAGCCCTTTTCAACAGTTCATTGAACATTTTTGCTGGAAAAAACCATATTAAACAAATTATTATTGAATATAAAATATTTTTTAATGCATCTGAAGGAGTACTTTAATAACGCGTAACCAGCAGAAACCTGGTGAGTAGATTTGGGTTGCAAACACAGTAGTAATCCAAGCACTTCTGCTAGATTTAAACTATTGTGATCTACTACTGCAGACTCCCAGTCATAGTGGACTAATGACATCTACTGGCTGTCTAATCAACACCCAATAGATATCACCAGTGATGTTTTTTCCCCTGGAGGCATTTCACATGGCCTCTGAAGTTTGGATGTTTACGACAGCATCATATGATTAAAGAAAGAAAGGCAATACACATCAGGCAATACTGATCTGTCCATCATAAAAAGCGACCCCACAGATCAATGTGATCAAATTTCAAGACCTATAATGGTTAATATGAACAAACATTTGTCCCTCACATTTAGATAAACATATTCAAATCACTGAGACATTTTTCATTGCATAGGTAAACACACAAACATGATCAGTCATATAAACTAATTTACAATATGTAACCTTTTTTGCACTGTAACATCTTAAATACCAGTTGAAACTGACATCAAATGTTGCAAAGGTAAATCTTTCCTTTCACTGCGGCTGGATTCTACATCGTCATAATTCTGAAGAATATTTCAGTTTCCCATGACATCAGATTTCTATATGACACCTGTCATACAATGATTTTCACTACACCTTCTAGCAGTACACAAAAAAAACATGTTTTTTGGTTGATACAACAAAGACCTCACTGCAACTGCTGTAAGTAAACCAAGAATTTGACACATTTAACTTGACACATTTGTGCAATGATGACTTTAGCTACAATATGGTTACGACTACAGTAGTTTTGTGCAGATTAACACCCTTCTTTGTTCAGGGAAAGAGAAGCATAATTTTTTCACGCCACAACGGAACTTGGTCACAAAGCCACTATCGCGGTAATGTGTTGTTTTTCTGATGCTGTCAACGTGGGTGACCAGCACATATTTGCAACCATTGGAGCTCTAAAGGCACCATGATAGTGGTTAAAAGCACTGGGCACTGTATCCTACATCATCTTTCAACAACATGCTGGAGCAAATAGCCAACATCTAAATAAAACCCTGCTCTCAGCTGCACTGAGAGGATCCAATCCCACTTTGTATTTCGCAAATTAAGCCACAGCAGAGACAAAAGGACAACTCGCACCACAGTCAATACCGATGGGGCAGGTGACCATACTGAAAGTCTTCCCTAGGTAATTATACAAGTCCACTTCTGCCCCTTCATACTCAGCACGGACACACGGAGGATTTAATCCTGCCATAAGGTCACAGTGCTATCCTGTGTAGAAATGCTTTTATTATTTTTTAATTAATTGTATTATTAAAACAATGAATGACAATGGGGGCACGGAACAGGTAAAGACGCTGCAACATGAGATCAATAATAGGTTCTTTAGCCACATTTTAATTATAATACTGCAGCCATAAACTTCCCATTTTAGAGGTGGACAGATATTTTTATTTAATTTAAGGCACACCTCGGGGTGACAGATGGCAGACGACTCTGCGTTTCTTACACACAGGAATACCTTTTTTCAATCAACGTGTTGCCCCTAGTGCATGACAAACAAGGCTAATTCACAAAACTAGCAGTAAAGTCAGCAATAGCTCCCGAATAAATTTTAAAAAGCACATTTTTGTAAACTGTATATACTTCTTATAAACCATTGGTACGGGACGTTAGCCAAAAAGCTCGTCTCGCGCTTTCAACCAGCGTGTGCGCTGCTAATCCTGATGCGACATTGTATGCTTGAGTGCTAGCTAATTGTTCAAGCAACTCATACAACCAATTTGCCATAATTTGTTACATTTTAAAGGTATCATCGACTCTGTTATCAGCCCTCCATTCGCTTTTCGAATGCTAATTAGATGGCCTGGCACCTAATCATCCTGGACAGTTAACCTTGCTAGCGAGCTAGCTAGGCTACCGACGTCTTCGTATCTAGCTAGTTATCACTCGAAAACTCAATTCCAGCCCAACCGTGCAAACATTATATTAAATGCAACGGTCCGCAAATTCAGGAAAAAAAGAAAAGCATACCAGCCGGATGAATCCGAATCCCCGGTCTCTGTTGATGAACACTTCGTTGGCTTCTCCATATTTTGAAAAGAGCTTTTTGAAATCCTCCCCCGTCAAGTCAGTTGGGAGATTACCCACAAACAACCTGCAGCGCTGAGTAAACGTTTTCTCTCCTGGTTTCCTGAAGCCTTTTAAGTCAAGAGTCATCTCCAGTGGCTCACCAGCGCCAGAGTCAGAAATGGAATCGGTAGTTGACGTTGTTGGTCCCTCCATCTTTGGCCCTTGTTCGGCGGCAGGCGACTCCGAATTGCGACTGGTGCTATGGGGTCTGGGTGACGGAGCGCTGTTGTGTATATTAACCTGTTTAAGATTTCGGTTAGCCATGTTAGCCATTTACACGATATTTCGGAGTTATTAAATTAAGAATATAAAATATATTTCAGGCGAACTGAAAGTAACGTTCACGGAAGAGCAAATATGCTGGTGTACTGCTCCTCTGGAAAAACGAGTTAAAGGTGCCTGTTTTTCAAAATGGCGTTTGAACGGTACGTGTTTCTCTGCGGCAACTACTACGTCATCAACTCGTACCTTGGGAAATATCTTCAGTAGACGGTTACGGATCAGTTTGAACCGGATTGAACTCATTTCACACAGTAAATTTAATGTATAGGTGCGTTAGGTAAAACCACAATACATAGTTTGCCACAGTGTTTTCAACAAATTTGATCATAACTTTAATCCGTGGTATACATCTATGTCTATGTTAAATGTCAAACAATGGCGGGACCATACAGACCATTTAGTAGGACTAGTTGTTACAATCCTTGGGATGTTACTAGAGTGCAAATACAAAAATATTAAATTCTACTCTAATGAAATAATTCGCTAAAAGAAAGCAGTAGTAAAGACCATTCCACTGTCACAATGAGTGTGGCTCTTGTCTAGTGTCCTTGGACTGGATTTAAGAGTCGAATGGGATTTTGGGATTATACATTTTTACCAAGTAAGCCTAGTTACTAAATACAATTATAATTACGTCATGGTTCAATAAAGGTGTTTCTGTATTTTCTTGCGTTTGCGAATTTCAGTACAGCCACACTTAAACGGTATGCCTGTACTGCATTTGATCTGTAGTGCCTAGCATTTACCACTAGACGGGGCAAACAGATGAGAACCTTATGTGAAAACAATATAGCTACTGCTTAATTTTTTTCAGCCCCCTACTTCATTCGATGTTTTTCCGATTTTTTCCAAAATTAGTGTTCTTTGATTTTTGGTTTGCGGTTCACGCATCCCTCGACGTACCATTCAGTTTGCTCAGTTGTTCTAAACATATCGCCCCACCCTCCCGTCTTAATTTGTGTATGTTGGGGTGGTGGTGGTGGTGTAGATTCTGCAGTGAATAAAATACTAGACTATTGTATTTTAACAGGCGAAACACACTGACAACGGTTGGCAGATACATTGCCATAAAAACACAGAATTGGAAAAACATGGCTGTGGGTATACAACAGCCCAGACAACAGTATAGCAATCATTTTAAAATAATGTAAAACACTGGGCAATCCATGTAGTAATCACCATGCTCACGCAGGGCACAAGCGATGACACGAGTCAAGACGGGAATTTGGGAGGGGTCCCGGCGGGATAGCCTATCTAATTGTGTTAAGTGATTTTTATTCCTGCTTTCTGTGATTTTCATCGTTGCATTTAAATAAGAAATTCCCAATATTTTTATGTATGAAAACGACAGTATTGGATAAAAATAACCATGCTGATGAGAAGCCATGTTCATTCCATAGTTCAAAATAAACCTCACTTAAAAAGCCTTCCCAGAAAACGTACATTGGATTGCACGACATGATCAGAATGATTCGATGTGTGAACCGTATATAATTATGTAATTTACATTTACCTGGGGCCAACAATTTCAACAGCAGTATTATTATAAAACGCAATGCGCCTGCGTGGTTGTGAAAAGCGAGAAAGGGAAAAGATCTTCGGCGGTCACCTCCCACGCAAACGTTGCTACGTTGTAGCGCATGCGCTAGGGGATTTGTGTCAAGGCACAGAAGTGGCGCTATATCGTTTGCAGATCGACTCGGGTAAGCAATCCAGAAACGTTTTATCGCAAATTATGGTTAATTGACAAAAGTTGTAGCAACAACTCATGCCGTAAATCTGGAGTATACGGAATCCTGCGAGTCTCCTGTTACGTTGTTAAGTCAAATTTCATGGCGATTTAGCAGTTAATTTTACCCCGCCTGATATTTTCTCCCCCTCTCTGCTGTGGCAGGGTGCTATTGCCTGTGCTCTCACGTATTGTTTCGTTCGCTCTCTAATGGCGGACGTGAGGCAGTGCTACTAACTGATTTGATGGGGGCAAGTAGTAGCCCCTGTCGGAGCCCGAGAATAAGAGGAGATGTGCTGTTCGTATTGAATTGTGTAGGTAGGGCAATTAACATCTTTATGACATAATGTTTGTACTCAGTTGCTTTCATATTATTAAAAATGAAAACAGTGTTGATGCAATGCTGTGCTGTAGCGCCCCTTGGGGTCAGAATATGTACTGTATCTGATTGCCCCGGGTAGTCGCTTAGGGGTAACTTTCCAATTAAATGGCACAGATACAGTATGTTTGAACGCATCAGATCAAATACACTATAGTACAATTAACGAAACTTTGGAATGTCATAATTACCTGACGCATGTTAGGATATCTACAACTTATAAATGTAGCTATTAAGTAAGGTTAACACTGAAATGAGCACACAACACAGTTTTTAAGGAACTGTGTATGCTTTGCTCAGATTTAATATTTCAGTGACGTATAGGGAGGCCTCACGTGGCATGATCTGTCATTATCTGCGGCGAATAGTCGCGAATAACTTATGATTATTTTTCTATAATAACAATGGCGTAGTATCCCTCGCTCACCTCCCTCCAGTTCGCCGCTAATCCAATGGCTGCGTGCGTGCAGACGACCAGGGGTGGGATCTGAACCACTGGGCGAAGCTCGTTCACTTTCAGCTATGTGCTCACAAGGAAAACTCGAGCAAAATAACTTGTGTTAAGGAGCGAAATACGACTAGTATTTAAATTATTCCCAAAGTTTTCGCAAATGTTTTAAGCGAATGTTAGCTGACTTGCTTGTAAGTTTTAATCTTGTTGACGTCGGAAACCAGTTTCCTTGACACCGAGAACGGTTGGTCCTGGTTATGATACATTTGTGCTATTAGTTTATGGCCAGGGGTACATATACCATGCTGAGTATATAAAACCTAAAATCTACTAATTAATTGCATATAAACATTGCTAACCGATCAATTGACAGACCGATGAAACCAGAGATTTTGTTGGGTTGTTGGTTAAAGGTGTATTTTAAGGCTACCACCTTGAACACATGTGGACAGGAGAAAAAGAGGGGCCAATATTCGTAGATGTTTACTCTGTGCTTTTTAACGTTCTCCTTAATTCACCAACCAATAGTGGCGAATGTAGCTAAGTTTTGCAAAAATTAAGGTGTTATATGCTCTTGGTGCTAATGCATAACAGGGATGTATTTTCATCAGAGTCATTCGTAACGAGGAGGGCGCATGTTTTTGTACACGGATACTTTTGTCCTGTTTAGGGTAAAAGTGGAAAAAATTTGATATTTTCAGAACAAGGCTTTCATAATTTTCGTAGAAACCAGCCCGTGATCAGAGTACCTTATTTGCCGTTTAGTTTATAGTGTAAGGTGCACAAAGCATTGACACCCTTATCTGTTGGGTCCCATATGTTGTCCTGGTCTTCAGCCACACCTTGGAGCTGCTGTTCTATTAATTTCAGTGGTTGCACTTTCTCTACTGCTGATTATGTAGGCTGACCATGAAGCTGCATATACTAAAGCCTGATATTGCATGCTGCCAGAGTGGATGGTCTGTTCAGGTATTATAGCCATGCACATGTCTGTAGAAATCCTAAAACATTTCCATCTTTTTTTTTTTTTTTTTTTTTTTTGCATTAGACACTTCCATTGTGATCTTTCAGTGGGTTAGTGGGTTCAATAAGCAGGTTGTGAACCACCACCACCTCTGTTCATCAGCAAATTAGCACACTTAGCCTGTAAATACAATTCCCAACCATTCGTTTTGCATGAATGTGAAGTATTTATAGCACAGTGTCCAGGCTGTATGTGAAGTGTGATGTGGTGGTCCGACTCCAGAATATTGCCGACATTTCTTGTCAACAGCAAATTCCACATTTCAAAATGACAGATTCTTACGAAATAAGTATTATTGAACGTAAGTTCATGGACTTGTACTTGCCTGTAGCTTGTAATTCAATGGTGCACACTGCTGGTTTTTGGTAGATGGCTGCCATGCTGTTGTCTCGCACTGTAGTTAAGGTGTCAGCCATTTGTAAAATGAAAATGGAGAGTGCTTGTATGCACATTTTTGCAAACCAATGCCTCAGTCATCAGGTAAAAAACAAGCGCAAACGGATATGTTAGCCTCAAGCACTGCATGCTTTTGTACAGAGTAAACATTTGATAAGGCAGTGACAACATACAGCTATACACCTTGTAGATATTTCTCAAAAAGCACTTTTCTTACTATCTTTAGAGAAATTTGACACCTCTCACTGTCACATGATTGGATGTGCTAGCAGTAGGCACAGAAAGTTGAAATATTTTCGGCTTTAGTACTCACTGTATCCTCATGCACCCCACTGCCTAACTCTGGAGAGGTCACACATGATGTTTTCTCTCATCTGTTAACTGCCACTGTAACCTAGGAAGAGGTAGTGTACTGTGTAAACAAGTGAAGACCAAACGGGTAAAATTGACATTTTCATGGAAATACAAACATTCTATGACTGATGATGACCTTAACTATATGTAGCATAACCTGATTTCTCAATACAAACCCAGAAGAATTGCAATCGGGGAAAAAAAAATTATATATATATATAATCCCCCCCCCCCCCCAGTCATGATAAATGTTCATATTAGGGCACTGTAGGAAATAGACAGGATCATTAGGGGAGAGGAGCAGCATGTACAGGCCTTGGTTCCTCTCTCTGGCCTTGTCATTGAGTAATGGCTCTGTTGGCCTGTGTCACCAGGTGGTTGTCTAAGTGATGGACAGAGGTTTGCCGGAGGGTTATGAACCCAGGCTGGGCGGAGAAGAGGATGGCGTGACAGCAGAGGCAGAGTCCTTCATGGATACAGCCCCGCCCACTGCGCAGAAGACCCCTATGGAGGGCACGGATGCTGCCCACGACCCCCCTGTCACAGCTGCTGCCCCTCTGCCACCCGCCCAGGACGACGAGGACGACGACGTGGTACTGGTGGAAGCCCCGCCTCCCGCACCCGCTTCCCAAGCCGGAGCTCAACCGAGTGCCCCCTCCCCGAAGCACGACTGCGGCGAGAAGGGCGGCGTGGTAACAGCGGCAGCGCCCACGCCCACCGCCAAAACCCCCACTTTCACCACTCCCGCACCCGCACCCACAACGGCGGCCCCGAGCCAGAGCGAGACCATTGTGATCGATGATGAGGAGGACTCCTTTGAGCAAAAAGACTCTTCCTCGCGGGCTCCCCCTTCAGAGGTGGCCCCCCCCTCAGGCAGTGCCGCGCTGAGCAGCACCGAGCCGGACTCCGAGATCAAGATCGCCAGCGTCACCACACTGGGTGTGGCCGCCTCCAGTTCCACCGTCGCCGTGGGAACGGCGGCGGCGGCGGCGGGTTCCAAGGGGGACATGAACTTGATGATCACCAGCGTGACGTCTCTGCAGGGGGCGGGGGCGGGGCCGGGGCTGGAGCGGGACGATGGCCTGCAGATCGGCAGCACCTTCAGCCTCAACCCCGAGGCCCAGACAGAGCTGTCCACCAGCCGGCCCGGCACCTTCAACCCGGGCCGGGTCGGCACCACGAACGAGCCCGTCCAGAACGGGGAGACCAGCACACACCAGAGATCCGGTACTGGTCACACACACACACACACACACGCGCGCGTATGCGCAGGCAACCGTATGCAACGTACCTGCACGCACACTCGTACCGACAAAAAATATTTTCTGTTTAAGTCCTGTTTTTAAGAGGACTGCAATTTTATTTTCTGAATAGTCACAAGAGATGTAATATTTCAGCAAAAAAGGTGTTTTTTCCTTTGATTTGTCCATAAACTGTCAGTGAATGGCCATAGAAAATATGAATAGGATATAAGCAGGAGCAGTGTTTGATATACAGTCAACGGGGGAGAGAACGTGGTCATGCAGGAATAATGAAGAAGAAAAGATTGATGGAGAGAGAATTTGTAGTGTTGTTAAAATCCTATTTGTATCTCCTTGAAAGGTGGGCTCTATATTAATTTTCAGAATAGATGGATATTGCAGCGATGGGATGGCGCCTGTGAGTTGGAAATTCTTGGTATAAAGCAAATAAAAAATAATTTTTTTAAAAGAAAGTTCCTAGTCTAGCCAGTGAGTCTCCTTAAAATGCGGGCTGAGTCTGAGGGAGTTTCGTTTCTCCCTGACAGATTCCTGGATATCCCAGTCGGCTTCCTTCCCGAGAAACCAGAAGCAGCCCGGCGCAGACTCGCCGGCCCCGGCCGCCTCTCTGCCCAAACAGGTGTGCTCGCCCTCGAGCACCCAGCAGCCCCCCAGGACGGTGAAGGTCACCTGCGCCAACTGCAGGAAGCCCCTGAAGAAAGGGCAGACCGCCTACCAGCGCAAAGGCTCCACCCACCTCTTCTGCTCCACCACCTGCCTCTCCGCCTTCTCCCACAAACCCGCCCCCAAGAAGAACTGCACCATGTGCAAGAAGTAAGCGCTCGGTCTGTCAGTCACAGCCCCAGAGTAAAGCTGGTTACACGAGCCGCTGCTCCAGTGCACTGCTTAAGATAAGTCGTTCACCTCAGAAGTGGGGAGTGCTGGCAGGCCTGCATTGTAAATGTAGGAAGGGGGAGGGGTTCCCATTTGCCTGTCCTTAACGGCAGCTTTCTTTGTTACTCATTGTTGCTCCTCAGTGGGAGGGAGCAGGTGGCTCAGGCCATCCCATCGTTACACAGATGAGTCAGATGGCCAGGTGACGGGTCTAGTGCAGAGGCGGGCAACGAGGGCCGTATCTGTTTCAGGTTTTCATGCCAACCTCTGTCTTTAATTACTTAACTAGCCCTAACACTTGCGCCATCTGACATTTTATCTACATTTCTTGATAAGTGCACGAAAAGTGTTCTTGTGTCCCAGTGTGAAACAGTTAACTGTGTACAGCCGAGTAGCTCATTTACACCTGCACACACACCGGCCCTCCAGGGCTGCAGTGTCCAACCCCTGGAAAGCAGAGAGGGGTTGTTGTCTGCACTCCTTCTTTCATGCAGTGCTAGAGCTCGGTGTGGTAAACGCCCGTCTCAAACCAAAGGGAAACACTCTTTATGAAGGAGACCCTTTACAGTGCGATGACCACCAACTCAGCTACAGTCTTTCCGAAGCACTGTTGTTTTTCGGCTGTTGGACATACTTGTTGCTTTTGCCACGGAGACCAAAATATTTATGTTGAAAATGTTGCTCAAGGAAGGGGGGAGCAAAAGTTACATGGCCAGGCAGTCATTGGCCCCTGCCTTCCATGTCTCAGTGGATGAATGTGAATGATTTTTCACTCTTGATTCATGTCCTGACCCTTAGGAAAGCCTGTTGGTATCCTGGGGCACTTCTCCCATAGTGCTTATGGTGATGGAATATCCTCTGCTGGGGTATAAATTGTTCTGTGTGGTCTTTGATTTGCTTGTTGGAGGTAATGGGTGTTGACTGCTTGGAATAAGTCGGTTTTTAAATTGTTTGTGAATGGCGCGCGGGTGCTGAGAAGTGTTTTTAGTGTTTTGTGTGTGGTGAGGGCGCTGGGTATTCACTGCATTGTGTTCGGTCTTTTTCAGAGATATCACCAGTATGAAAGGAACCATTGTGGCCCAGGTGGACTCGAGCGAGGCCTTCCAGGAGTTCTGCAGCACCGGCTGCCTGTCCTCGTACGAGAACAAACAGAACCCGCCCAAGACCCCCGTCAAGACCAGGTGTACCGTCTGCGGGAAGCTGACCGAAGTAAGCCGGCCTCTGGCTGCAGCCGACGTCCGGCCAAGACGCGAAGAACGGTTCACGGGTGTTTTGACGCTTGTGTGTGCTGCTTTACCTTAACATAAACGTTCCCCTCTTTTCCTTAAGATTCGCCACGAGGTCAGCTTTAAGAACGTCACCCACAAGATCTGCAGCGACATGTGCTTCAACCGCTACCGCATGGCTAACGGGCTCATCATGAACTGCTGTGAACACTGCGGGGGCTACCTGCCCTCCAAGGCCAACCACTTCCTGGTCATCGACGGCCAGCAGAAACGCTTCTGCTCTCACAACTGCGTCAAGGACTACAAGCAGGTCAGGGCTGCAGGAATCCTACAGTCTCACAGAGCCTGTTGGGTGTTTCACGTTCAACTGGGAGCGGAAGCATTCAGAATTTATTTATTTATTTTTTTAATCTATGATACGTTGTATCTTCAATACGGGATCCTCTGTTCGGTAGAACTGTATTTCTGTACAACTTTAAGTTAGATTGTCCAGACTTGATCCAATATTTCACGCTGCCTGTGTAAAAATAATGTTAATTGTAGCTGGTGGTAGTTCATCTGACACCTCCCATGTTTAATTTGGAGAATATCATCTTATGCCATCTAACAGACTACAGAGTCCCACAGGTTTGACTTAACAGGCTGCAGAACTCATTTATTCCTCAGTCTATCAGGCCGCTAAACAAAAAGATGGGCTCAGGATCAGCCATGGGCAAGTGCAGTTAGTTGGGGAAATGCAATGTAATGGTGGGAATGGGCTATGGTGAGGTGCAATGTGGGCCAGTGCAATTAAGATGGGTACCTGATATGTTTTTTATTTTTTGTTTTACTGTATCAATGTGTGTTTGTTCCTCTGTATGTGAAAAGGAGTACGGCTTGTGATGCGAGACAAATTGCAGAGAAATCTGCCAAAGTATAATCTAATGTAATCTGACTGAATAAAGAAGTGAACGTGCCAAGGCTGCGCAAGAGAGGACGCACCAATATACTGTTTCTCTTTTCCTATCTGACCTTTACATGGAGGTGATGCTGATGGTGGTGTTGACGTTCCCTTGCGTGTGATTTATTTTATTTATTGTTTTTTTCCAGGCGCACGGGAAGATGACGATCTGCAGCGGGTGCAAGACCTCGTGCCGTTCCATCACGGGGACGCACTGCATCGGGACGAGTGGCGCCATGGAGACGTACTGCTCTGCCGTCTGCATGGCCAAGACCAAGGGCACGACCAGCCCTGACAGCCCCAGCACTAGTGAGTCTCTCTCCCTCACAGTACGCCACAGCAACCAGCAGCACTAGAGTTCACTGACAGCCCAGCACATAGTGCAGACTATCTCTCCCTCACTGTACGCCACAGCAACCAGCAGCACAGTCAGCCACAGCAACCAGCAGCACAGTCAGCCACAGCAACCAGCAGCACAGTCAGCCCCAGCACTAGTGAGTCTCTCTCCCTCACTGTACGCCACAGCAACCAGCAGCACAGTCAGCCCCAGCACTAGTGAGTCTCTCTCCCTCACTGTACGCCACAGCAACCAGCAGCACAGTCAGCCCCAGCACTAGTGAGTCTCTCTCCCCCACGTACGCCACAGACCAGCACACACAGCCCACTAGTGAGTTCTCTCTCCCTCACTGTACGCCACAGCAACCAGCAGCACAGTCAGCCCCAGCACTAGTGAGTCTCTCTCTCCCTCACTGTACGCCACAGCAACCAGCAGCACAGTCAGCCCCAGCACTAGTGAGTCTCTCTCCCTCACTGTACGCCACAGCAACCAGCAGCACAGTCAGCCCCAGCACTAGTGAGTCTCTCTCCCTCACTGTACGCCACAGCAACCAGCAGCACAGTCAGCCCCAGCACTAGTGAGTCTCTCTCCCTCACTGTACGCCACAGCAACCAGCAGCACAGTCAGCCACAGCAACCAGCAGCACAGTCAGCCACAGCAACCAGCAGCACAGTCAGCCACAGCACTAGTGAGTCTCTCTCCCTCACTGTCGCCAAGCGCACGTCAGCCAGCCAATCCACACAGAACAGCAGCACAGTCAGCCCAGCACTAGTGAGTCTCTCTCCTCACTGTACGCCACAGCAACCAGCAGCACAGTCAGCCAGCACTAGGCAGTCTCTCCACGAAGACAGCAGCAGCACAGTCAGGCACACACAGCACAGTCAGCCAGCTAGTGATCTCTCTCCCTCACTGTACACCACAGCAACAACCACATCTGCCGTGCGTCTGAGAGAACGGCAGTCACTACAGAGTGAGCTAAAAGTCCTCCAGTTCATGCTGACATTTTTTTTTAAAACAAACAGAAACTTCCCTGTAGATTTATGCCAACATTGAACTACCCTGGTGGATGTGTCAGGGTCATACTGTATGAATTCAGGTTTTCAGTTGGAAAGGATTCCTCCGGCATGTTCGTGGTGCATGCAAATATTGTACATCGCTTTGGATAAAAGTGTCTGCCAAATAAATTTCATGTAATGTAATGTGAGTGTGTGATACCTAAAACCGTGATTGTTGTGTGTGTTTTTTTCATCGCCTGTCCTCAGCTACAGAACCCCGCTGTCATTTCTGTAAAGAGAAGGCACTGCCACAGTACCAGGCCACACTTCCAGAGGGGGTAGTCTACAACTTCTGCAGTTCCAGCTGTGTGACTAATTTTCAGGTACAGTAGTGCTGCTTCGCCTGTGTCTCTGTAATGTAGGCCTGCTGTTGGATTTGGAATCTTTGTGCTGAATAGATTTACACCTCATTCAAAAGGAGGAAATTGTCATAGATCTCGATAAATCACGCTATTTAGAGTTGAGACACTGCTGCACTTTAAAATGATTTTTCTCCCATTTAGGATTTTACTGCCCTTTCCACTAAAACGTCAAACGGTCAGACAGCGCCTTCCTCCACATCCGACAACATTCAGCTCAAGTGCAATTACTGCAGAGGATCTTTCAGCCTGAAACCCCAGACACTGGAGTGGGAGGTGAGTTCCTGTATGGTGGGACGTGAGTTCCTGTATGTTTGTGCATCTCTGCTCTGACTTCATAACATGGCCTCAAGGTGACATGGAGCTGGGAGAAGCTGCTGTCCTCTGGAGTGGGAACAGACTGTGACTATGATTCATCAACATTTGGCTTTAACTTTGACTAATGATTACAAGGAAGAATGACTTTATATTCATAAACGCCATTGATTGCACAACTGGCCAAATGGAATTTGCAAAGAAAAAGTGCTCTTGTCAGGCCATCCATGTAAATAATAATTTGTTCTTGAGTAACCTGCCTGTTTAAATAAAGGCTAAAAAAAATAGAAAAAAATAGATTTATTTGTAAGTCAAAGTTGAGAACAAATGTTGATTGACTCTAGGCCTGTGTGTCATGTGCTGCCCTCTTGTGGAGATGTGGGTTAATGCGAGTGTTGGGAGTTTGAAGGCATGTTGCATACGGAGGTGGCCGTGTCTGTCCTGCGGCCAGGATGATTAACGGGAGTGGAGATCAGGGGTGTTTAAACAGCAATTTTTCCTTCCTCCAGAACAAAGTCTACCAGTTCTGTAGCAAGACCTGCTGTGAAGACTATAAGAAGCTGCACTGCATAGTGACATTCTGTGAGTATTGTCAGGAGGAGAAGACTCTTCACGAAACAGTCAAGTTCTCAGGGGTCAAGAGGCCTTTCTGCAGCGAGGGTGAGACGGTCGTCCTTCCCCTGCACTTCTCTTTTCGTTATTCACTCATTCCCTTTTTCATGCCGTGGTCCCAGGTGTGAAAACATGATGCTTGTTAATCACTCCGAATAATTAAGTAAATAATGTAATATATGATAAGGCGTAATGCACTTTTCGTTCATGGTATTGTACTGAATTTGTTCACTGCTCTGCACAATAAATTAAATCATAAAAGATATGCATCCACTAGATGGAGTGCTTGTACAAATCGTTGCATGTCACCACCTGAAAGCTGGTTGTTCTACTGTCATTAATTTTCTTTTTTAATTAAGAAAGCAGGGACCCCATAATCCTCACTTAAGTGGCGTTGAAGCTGTTGATTAAAAAAAATATATTTCTTTATTTCCCTTGTGCTGCTTCTATCAGACTAAAAATGATTTTTGTCTTCTGTTTTCTCCTCCTTATGCACACGCAGGCTGCAAGCTGCTGTACAAGCAGGAATTTGCCAGGCGACTGGGTCTGAAGTGCGTCACCTGCAACCACTGCACACAGATGTGCAAGAGAGGCGTGACCAAGCAGATCGACGGAGTGCAGCGCGACTTCTGCAGCGAGGCCTGTGCCAAGAAGTTCCATGACTGGTACTACAAGGTGAGAGACCCCCTCCCATTCACCCCCCCCCCCCCATTCATTTCCCCTCCACCTGGGGGGGGCGGGGCGGAGCTCACACACCTTCCCCAGGGCTCAGGTGAGCCGGACCGTTTCCATCCCTCCGTGTGGACATTGCTGTTGGTAGCATTTGCTTTGGTCTAGTTTGCTGAGCTGGAATACTGTACACAAGAGCTTTATGTTGTATATAGAAAGTCACAGAAATGAACTTGGCTCTTTGCAAAATGGCCGTAGTACAACACCTCCTGCCCTGCTCCTAAGCTGTGTGTGCGTACGTGTTTGTGTGCGCACGTGTTTACATGTTTGCGCCTCTGTGTGCCCCCCCTCCCCCCCAGTCCGCGCGCTGTGACTGCTGTAAGCTGCAGGGGAACCTGAGCGAGTCGGTGCAGTGGCGGGCCGAGATGAAGCACTTCTGCGACCAGCAGTGTCTCCTGCGCTTCTACTGCCAGCAGAACGAGCCCAACCTGTCCACTCAGAGGGGGCCAGAGAACATGTCCTACGGTACGGCTCGCCTGCGTGCGTGTGATCCTGTCTGTGCTCTACAGCATGCACTGACCAAGACAAAGGCCTAAGTTCCCCTCTGAATTTTGCCATGGGGGCGGCTTGCCACATGCCTTGCGTTTAGGGTTTAAGGAATGCGAAGATATGCGACTTCCATTGAACAGTAGTGCCAGTTAGCTGCTGATGAGGTTTTCCTGCAGCAAGTTTGTACAAAGTTTTAGATGGACACTTGCTCCTGGACTTGGTTGTGAACTTCTGATATCTTTGCAAACACTAGTTCAGTGTTATTGGAGCCCAGTCCACCCCTGTGGTCTAATCTACCGCACGTTGATTTATGTATTATAATTAAAAATAAATAAGTAGTTAACTTTTGTCAATTTAAGTGTACAATTACTCAGTATTTCCATCAAATTTCCATCACTATGGGATTACAACTCAATCTTGGGGAGGGTGGACCCCATGCCATGGCATTATTTGCTCTGTGATTTACTCTCCTGTTTCTAACCCTGTTCTCCTTTCCTCAGGGCATGGAGGACAGCCGCAGGGAACCAAGGCAACGGTGAGTGTTACTGTTCTGCTTCAGCCAGGTGTCACACTTGCTAACGCTGCGCAGCTCTAATGAAGCACAGTGGGCTGTAATCTGTGACCCTGAGCTGCTGGCTCTGGCTGTGTGTGTATAATCTGGCCTCTCTGTGGGATTATAATCTCTCTCTATGCTCTCCCTGCAGGCGCACAGTCAGCCCGCCGTGCCGTCCTCCTACGCTGGGGGAGGGATGCTGAAGGACGTTAAAAACAAGGCTGTGCTGTGCAAACCGCTCACCCTGACCAAAGCCACCTACTGCAAACCGCACATGCAGAGCAAGCACTGCCAAACGGGTACATGCAAACGCGCACACACACACGCACACACTCACACACGCAAACACACACACACACACGCACAATCTAATTGGTACGCACTGAGAAACCGGTACACGCACACACAAACACACTGCCAAACAGGTACACACACACACACACACACATGCACGCACCAGATAGGTAAACTGTGAACACATTTATCTTGGAGATCTGTTCATATGTCTTGCTTCTTATGGATTTTAACCCTCATGTTTATGGCTCTGAATGTTGCTCCACACTGGCGCCCTCTATAGGCTGTCGCTGTATTAACTTCTGACCCTGCATGTGTGCCTTTCAGAGGAAGAGGTGCAGAAGGAGTACGTTCCGGTCCCTATCCCTGTCCCCGTCTACATTCCTGTGCCAATGAACATGTATACGCAGGCCACGCCCACACCTGTCACTCTACCTGTCCCAGTAAGAGCCCCCGTCTCTCACCTGCACAGTCAGACAAAACTACCAGCCTCAAAAAAAAGTCTCTCACCTATAGTGGAGTATCATTCTACCCTGACACTACCTGCCTCAAAATAAGTTTCACACTTATAGTGGAGTATCATTCTACCCTGACACTACCTGCCTCAAAATAAGTCTCACTTATAGTGGAGTACCATTTTTCATTGATAAAGGTAGGAGATTCCCAGTATTTAAATGGGATAGGGTGGAGGCGGGGTGTCGAAATGGTTCCATTTCATTCAGCTGACAGCCGGAGTTACAGGAGAATCGCTAATGGGACGTCTTCGATGGCGAAGGCGCGCAGGCCCGGTGGCGGTAAAAAGGTTTCAGGTCGTGTGATCTCCCGGCCCCCAGGTGCCCGTGCCGGTGTTCCTGCCCACCACCCTGGACGGCGCGGAGCAGATCGTTCGGACCATCGCCGAGCTGAAGGCCAAAATCCCCGCGGACCCGCTGGAGGCCGACCTGCTGGCCATGGCCGAGATGATCGCCGAGGCCGACGAGGAGAAGCCCGACTGCGCAGGTGTGCCACGCCCCTTACCGAAGAATATCTACCCACAATCCTTCACCACCCACCCCAGTTCGTTAAACCCAGATTACAACCCTCGATGTGGCAAGCCTGTCACGTTTTTTAAAGAGAGCTACATGCAGGTTTTTGGCGAGGGTAGAGAACATCCTCACACCACCGTCTGCTTTTATTTGTTGTATATGGGCAGTAGTCCTGTCCTAACAGGTTCACTAGTAATACACACTTTAATTATTGTATTAACCTTCAGCTGTAGTCATTCATGCTTCAAGCTGTATTCAGGTAGACGTGCTGTTGCTTTGGGTGCCGCTCTAGGTGTGTGTGACTCCTATTTTTTCCCCGTTTCATTGTTTAAGATGTGATGTGCAAAAATGTGGATAGTGCAGACGTAAAGAGAGAGACTGTGAAGAGCGAGAGCAGCAGTTCAGAAGAAGAAGAGGAGGAGGAAGAGGAAGAGGATGACTCCTATCAGCCCCACCTGGATTTAGAGGACGATTTTCCCCGAGGTATGAGAGAAACCAGAAAAGTGATGCTGAAGAAATTACTGAATACAGAGGGCGACAAGAGGCTGGAACGGGATACTGGAATATGACAATGACGGGATTTTGTCAAATAAATGACCAGAAAAAGCCAATGATTTCTTGTTTTAAACAGACTCTCTCTGCTACAAAAAGACCCTTCTGTACAGATCCATCTTCCTTTATATACACAGGGGTCAACAGTAATGACACTGAAATGAGTGTAGAGACTGCAATAAAGAAAGGCATGCTTTGACAGTGTGTGGTCTGCATGATAAGGTGGTGTGTATTTAAGGCCCAGCTGACATTGGTAGGTGGCCTCTGAAATGACAGTAAGAACGTGCGGAGCTTTAGGTCACAAATGTCTGGGGGATTAGTACTGCGCTGAAGTGCAGGTTTGTAGGTGGCTATTTCTAGACAGACGTCATCACTCATATCACACACAAAGGGATTTGGCTCGATGTATTTGTGTGTTGCGGAATGGGAGGGCGGTATTTTAGACTGATGAGTCATTGGCTATGTTCAATTGAGGACTTCAGTGATATAACAGTGGTGCTTCACCCCGCGTGTTTAATGCCGTTGGGAGGGCTTGGTTTACCAGAAGCAGTGTGGCACTGCGCTCCAGTGACCGTGTCCTTGGGCCCTCTCTCCTGCAGTCCCCGATCCTGTGCCCGCTGTGGAAGGCCTCGACGCTGAGATCGGCTTCACGCTGCCCCTGGTCCTGGGAGACGAGAGAGAGGTCAAGCCCGGACTCAAGGTCGAACGGAAGGTATGAGTCTGCCAGCCTGCGGGGGCTCGAGTTACCGAACTGCACTAAAAGGGGCGACTAAGTCTGATCAGGGCAACAGAGAGCGTGCAGCTGCCATGGAGGAATGGGTGTCGCGGCCTTGTGGTTTAGACCCCCGCTTCAGCCAGTACCACCAAGTGTGGGTCCAGTCTCGTGGCAGAGATATCCGCCTAAGACCCAGCAATTCATTTCTGTCCCCTGTAGGGGGCACGAGTCTCTGGTGTTAATCACAAGAACCATTTATTCTACTGTTCTGAAACCTGCACTACAAGGAACATTCAATAAACATAAAATACAGTTTCAGTGCGAGTTTTTGTCGTCCAACACACTTTAATTTTGTCAAAGAATGTACATAGTTAAACTTATTTATTTCTGCTGGGTCTCGGGGGGTTATTAAAGATGGCCCCCACTACACCTGTGCTTGGCTTTGGGTGAGAGATGATGAAATGGGACATTCTGAGGCACACACTCATTTTTTTCACAAAAAACAGGAGAAAGAAGTTCTGCTCTCTGCCAATGGAAAACAGATTCTGTGATCTGGACCAAATCTTAAATCTAGGTAGTATGTATCATAAAAACTGCACAGTGTGCACATAGCACATGCATGTATGAGTATGGAGTTTTTTCTTCAGTGACTGATAACTCTGTTTGCTCCATTGTTGTGCCCAATGATTATAACTCTACTGCTGTTCACATCCTGAAACACTGTGATGACTGTATTGTAATATGAGGGCACAATATGAATTGGTGTCACACTGATGTTGAAACTTAACAATGAAAGTAGTATGTTTGATACTGGATAAGTTATTTGGTGCAGTGTAAAAACTCTAAATAAATGTCTTTGAGATTCCCCCATGTCCTGCCATGTGTTTCCTCCTCCCATGAACTCAGACAGCTGATTTCACTAATTAATTCTATCCCCTGGCTGAGTCAGTATGAGCCAGCGAGATGGGGAATATCCTGCTCACAAGTTCCTAGTCACTCTTGACCAATGAGTTGGGGAATATCCAACTGACTAGTCACTATTGACCAATGAGAATGGGGATACCCAGCTTACTGCAATCCTCCCTCCCTGGACAACAATATGTCCACTTCCATGTTAACTTTGATTAGTCCCAGCCATAGTCAGGCCTGGACCAGGGGTTGTTTCACTGTATCCAGAACTATCCAGCGCTACCACTGTGTGATGTAACATCCTAACTGTGGTAGGTGTGAAAGGGCTCTTTGGACCCAGCAGTGCCAATGCGGTTCTGTTTTCATTTCTGTGTCCCTTGATCAGGGACACAAGAGGAGAGCGGTGGAAATGGACGCCTCTCCTTCGTCCCCCGACTCCTCGTCAATGGGCTGCTCCTTCCCCCTGAAGTCCCGGTATGGGGTGAACGCCTGGAAGAGATGGGTGCTGACTAGGAACAACCACTCCCAGGATGACAAAGCGAAGGAGCAACTCAAAGAGGGTTAGTGACGTGTAGCCAGTATTCAACATCGCTGCTGTCTGAGGTTCCACCAACTGGACCAGTGCTGGGTTTTACAGAAGTTATAATGTTTTTAATGTGCTCTTGCCCAGGGACCACAGATGCAAATTAGCTACTTGGCTAACTCTGGTGCAACTACTATGTTGTGCAAGGTCTCTGTTATATAAGCTAATAAACTAAACTAAGTGGCTTAATCAGTGATTGAAAGGCTCAGACCAATGAAGGGGCCTCTTCTCTTTGGAGCGCTCCCATTGGTTTGTTTGGCTCTGACGGGCAGCGTCCGCTTTCCCGCCCCAGTGAAGCCCTCGCGGCTGAAGAGGAACCTGCTGTCCCTCAGCGCGGCGGAGCTGAACTACGGCCTGTCCCGCTTCGTCAGCGAGGTCCGCCGCCCCAACGGGGAAGCCTACGCCCCCGACAGCGTCTTCTACCTCTGCCTCGGGATCCAGCGGGTGGGTCCTCCACCTCCCCGCCTCCATCCACATCTCTCTCTTTCCCACGCCGTTCCGTTTCGTCAGTGGAAAAGTCTGCTGGGCTTGGCATGAGTCACGTGGTAAAGGTGTTTCTGATTAGAAGCAGGAGACGGAACATAGTTGTGAAGAAGCCATTTCGAGAGAGACTGAAGAGACCCCTCTTATTGATATGATAGATGCAGATAGGAGCTGGACTCCTTCCTCTCCCTGTTCCCCCAAAAAAAACAACGATCCTAAGTCATTTTACACAGTGTGTGGGAATATTTGCGTCAGTGTTCGTATGTGTGCGTCCTGTTTTGGGTTTCTGGTCTCAAAGGCCCCTTTAATGTTAGGGAATGGGCTGGACAGGCCGAGCCTGGCTTGGTATGAGATAATGACTGAAGTGGGATTATCAGGAAGTGAAAGCTCAATTTCTGAGAAGGTTCCCTGGAGGGAACAGTGATGCTATGTGGTCTGTGACCAGCTAAGAGGTCAGGATGTGTTTCCTCTCTCTGTTTTCTCAGAAAGTTGACAGTATTGCGATTGGGTTTCCAAGCTACTGTGCTGTCAAAAAAGCCAGAAATAGGCAACGGGGGTGCTGTATGTGGTCATGCTCTTGGCTTTCCCCTAAAACCTGAACCACAGTTAATGTGGTTTTTGCCACTGCCAAACAGAAGACTTATCCAGCAATGTACAGGTGCAGATGTCAACCCTGATAATAAACTGAAAAACTATAAACTAACTCGGAACACTTCAGAATCAAATGGCAGCGTTCCGAATGAGGGATTCCCCAATATAATTGTGATCAATTTGTGACTGTGTAGTTTGTGACTGTCAATCTTAGGTGACGGTGACCCTTTCGTTTGTAGTATCTGCTGGATAACGGGAGAACTGAGGACATCTTCAGTGACCCGTACTACCACCTGTTTGGACAGGAGCTGAACAGAGTCCTCCAGGGCTGGCAGCCTAGCGTGCTTCCTGATGGTAAGGGGGCGGGAGGGAGGGAGCAGCTGGACTATTGACAAGATATCACTACTGTTGGAGGCGCAGTGTGAAATTGATCATGCCACATGTTGTATTGACACAGACTTGTTTTGCTTCAGATTGTGACTGTGTGGGGGGCAAAGGTGCTCTGATTGAGTGTGACTGTGCTGGCACAGGCTCTCTGGCTGTTAGTGACTGTTCGGGTAGACTCTGGCTGACTGACTGTGGGGGGGCACAGGCTCTTGCTGACTGACTGTGGGGGCCGTACAGGCTCTAGCTGACGGATAGTGCTCTTGCAGGCTCACTGTGGGGGCGGGTGGAGGAGCAGGCCCTGTGGAGTAGCAGACAGCTGGGCCAGCACTCTCCCATTGCGCTGCTGCGCTCTCTGGTCTACCTCAACACCAAGTACTTTGGCCTGCGGACCGTGGAGCAGCACCTGCGCCTCTCTTTCGGGAAGGTCTACGAGCAGCGCAAGGCCACCCCGCACTCTAAGGATACCTCTGTGTGCATCCGGATCCCTTCCATTTCCCAGGATCAGGGTACGCTGTTCGCAGTGTTCCACTTGCCATTCTATCACAGCGCGCTCTCATTGGTCAGCCGCTCCACTGCCCCGCCCACCCATCTGGTTTCTGATCCTCAGGTTTGTTCTTTCTGCCAGCAGTAAAAACTGGGACGAGGAAGAGGAAACGGGAAGAGGTGGATGGGGACCCGGACTACGAGCCGGATGAGTACTCGGGAAGCCCCCCTCACTGTCCCATCAAGAAGCACGAGTGCCTCTTATACGAGCTCTACCTCTCCAAATGGTGAGTTCCACCACACTGGCCTACACCAAAGACTACATTTCCCATGGTGCATGCGTGTGTGTCTGTCTAGTCGGGCTGTAACAGGCTGAACGTGGTGCCTGTGTGTCTGCGCAGTCAGGCTGTAAGGAGCTGAACATGGTGTCTGTGTGTCTGCGCAGTCGGCGCTGTAAAGGGCTGAATGTGCTATCTCTGTGTCTGCGCAGTCCCTCGGCTCTGAAGAAGAGGACGGACGTGTTCTACATGATGCCCGACGACTCGAGCAGCTCGGACAGCCCGCTGTGGTACAGCTCCACCCCTCTGGAGAGGGCCATCCTGGAGAAGGTCCTCACCCGCATCCTGCTGATAAAGGACATCTACAGCCAAAAGGACCCCTCAGAGGAAGAGGAGGAAGAGGAAGGCAGCGAGTAGCCCCTCGTGTCCTCCTCCACCGGAGACATGCTCTCAGCGTTAGCGCAACGCTACACTCTGTGTTAGCGCAGCACTACACATCGCTCCCTGCCTCCCCTCCAGGCCGCTGATCCCAGGTCAGCATCCGGTCTGCAGCAGCCCCTCAGATGGGCCGTCGGGGGAGGGGGGGGGGGGTTCAGAAAATGGTCCCGCACCTTCTGCTTCTTTTCATTATGAAAAACTCCAAACACCTTATGTAGCACATTAAACACTACGCCCAGGTTGGGCAGCTTTCATTTGTAAATAACCTTACGAAGAGGACGAGCGGTTTAAATAGCTGAATCCTCCTCCTTAGCCCTGATGCCTTTTTTATGATTAAAAAAAAAAGCCTTTATTTATTGATTAATATCGGTTTGTTGTTTTTTTTTTTGTTTGTTTTTTTTTTTGGAGAAGATGTGGGATTGCGCAGTTTGATTCCTTTCTTCTCCTGTCTAAGCATTAAAAGTGCAGTTCCACCAGACCCTCCCTTCTTTCTCCTCTCTGTGTTTGGGGGAGGGGCCGGGGGGTGTATCGTTGTTTAGGGCCTTTCTGTAAAAGCAAGCTGTAAAGGTTCACTTTGAGGGCCAGTAGAATAGAAGGGTTTCCTCTGCTGGCCCATAAGCTCTTCGGTGGTCATGGCTGCAGTTCGTTGGATGGGGGTGGAGATGACCCGGGCCTGACGTATGTATCCTGGGAGATGTATTCTAATATGAGATGGTAGTGTAGTGCGTCTGTACAACATTGGCACCTGAGGTCTTTCTTTCTTCCTTTTCACACTATTTTAAATCGCACATCAGACAGTATGTTGGTATGTGGATTTTTATTATTAAATGTGAAAGTACTTAGAGTGGGTGACAGTGGGCAGTTCCCAGGTGGCATTCTCACACGGTAGAAATAGCAACGTTCTCGCAACGTTACCGCCACGTTATGGCAACGTTGTAAGAACGAACATCACAGTACTGTATGCGTTAGCTGAATTAGGCCTGGTACACCCAGCAGTGTTGTCTTAATGTACTCGAATCTGCTGTACAAGCTCTTCTAATCTCCAAGTGACAGACATCACATTGGAAGCTGTTCTTTAGATGAACTCAGTTAAGCTAGCGTTTTCTTTTTTTTATTTATGGGGTGAAAAATGAAAAGCAAATGAAAGTGCATATTTTTATACTTGTTTTTCTCTTTTGTTGCATATGTATTTTTTTACCTCCAAATAAATTGCAGTGAGTACATGATTTTCCTTTTATTTATGTGGTACGGTTTGTGTTGTCCCGTTTCATTTCTTTGCTTTTTTTTTCCGAGCATGACCCTGGAGCTGCTCTCCTCTCTGTCACTGTGCTGACACTCACATTTGACTGCTAGCCAGCAGAATAATACATTACAGTAAAGGAGATGTTCTTATCGAGAACGATTTACATACATCACATTTTAATATAGTCAAATTGTACACCTGGATATAGTTTAAAAAAAAATTTTTTTTTTACTGAATTACAATTCAGTAATTCAGTTTACTTACAATTCAGGATTGGCTGTTGTTTTACTTGACAGTCATAAATACACATAGTACTGCTTCACCAGACAACAGTCATCAAATACCTGTAAAATCTCGTGGATTTAACCTGGTACCTGGGTCAACAGCGCAATGGCGGCACCCCAGTTGGATTTCAGACCCACAAACTTTGAGTTTCAAGCCCAGTTCCCTAAACATTATACTACACTGCCACCCTCATAAAAATATATAGAATGATGCAAAAACACATCACATTCTGCTTTATATTCAGTAGTGTGTTGGCGCGAGGATCGAAATATGATTAGGAATGCGTTTATACTGGTGATATCGTAGTTTTATTTTGCATTGGTTTCAATGGGACATGGCAGCGCAGACGGTCATCACCGTAGTTTTATTTTGCATTGGTTTCAATGGGGCGGGGCAGGGCAGTGAAGAATGTCATCACTGTAGTTTTATTTTGCATTGGTTTCAATGGGGCAGGGCAGTGAAGAATGTCATCACCGCAGTTTTATTTTGCATTGGTTTCAATGGGAAGTCGCAGCTCAGACGGCTACATGCTGCTGCGCGTCTTCCTCGGACACGGGTCCTTGGGACTGCATTAATATGTCTGCTGCATGTGGCGAGCTCACGGAGCTGTCCCGCAGGTCCGTGTCATGCAGGGTCTGCAGTCCAGCCTGATAGACCCGCTCTTCACACTAGAGCCACTTGGAAAGCAGTGCAAACTAACAGCAATGAAATCTGTAGCCACAGAATTGTAGTACTGTACTGTCTCCCGCGTGTGAATGTGTGAGCAGAGATTGGAGTGAAAAGGGACGTACAGTCAGATAGGACATACCTGAATGCACGTGCTATATATGGTGTGTAGGTGGAGTTATGTCTTCCACCCCCTCCTGCTTTTAATGGGAAAGGTACAGGGAGCTTTGAGGATGGAGACAGGGGCCAGGGAGGCAAAAGAGGCTGTTTTATGATGGTGGGGAATTTGTGGGTGGTTTTATTTATTTGTTTATTCTTGAGGTGGGGCCAGGAGAAGTGACTGAACGGGGCTTTGGTGATATTCCCCTCCCCCTTTTTGCACTGGGTGTCTGAGACGGGTCACGTGACCAGGAGTACAGTGGCAACAGCACAAAGGCCAGTGAAGAGCATTATTCGCCATGTGCATGCACACACAATGAAAGGTTCATGTAGCCACATTTTTGTTTATTGTGGGGGAAAAATAAAGAACGTGACGGACAGCGCGCAGCCCACGAGCTGCCGCAGGGACTTCTGACACGTTCCAGCAGGGACCCATCGCTGGGGAATTCTCCCCCCAGTGCAAACAAAACACACGTTTTATTTCCTATGTAAGCTAGCAATGTCCTTTTTTTTTGACATTTCCTAGCTTACATATTTTTAAATGGGTCTGATATTTGACATTACGGTGTTGAAAACGGTCAATCGTTAGTCGAATCTCAAGGGTGTGAAAATATTACTGGGACAACCGTGGTCCTCAGTTTTCCATGTCAGTTATCACACACTTTGGGAATTTCAGACCGGTGTCATTGAATAGCTCACGTGTGCTACGTACTATGTTCACGTGTGTGAACAAAGGGTTAATCTTTTCTTTGGAAATATACGCACATTCATGATGTGGAACAGGTGAGAGATACCACAGCTACAAAGCACATTCAACACGAAAGCTTAATGTCCCCCTGTGCACAGGCTGTTCTTTCAGACATGGTGCTGTCATACTCTTAAGTCACTTATTTATCAAAAGTTCAACTTAAATTCAACCAAATCAAGCTGCGTCAGTTCAGTTTGAGATGCCAGCAAAAAAAAAAGACTAATTGAAAGTGTTAATGACCATCAATTTCCTAATTGGAGTGAAAACACTCTTAAAGTCTATGCTTGGGCCAGTTTCACTGAAATCACCAGGATGTGATTCTTCTTGCTCTCCTTGGCTCATTTGGATTACAAGCAGGCATTTGCCTGTACAACCTGCCAGTAAGAGATTTCTCAACTGCGCATGACTGAAATGGCACCAGACTCCCAGCAGGGGGCAATATTTCCCATGGGGGTGGGTGCTCCACACCATAGTGTACACTGTTGGGGAGCAAATGATACAGGAGCCCTTGATTTGTTTACATGGCAGCAGCGGACACTGTTGTGATAGCACTCCGGAGGCTGATCTGCACAGACCCTATTTGTGTTCGTCTGTCAAAGTCAAGTCCTCACCTCCAGCTTCCAGCAGGTCAACGGCCTCACAAGGGAAACAGATGCCCCATCGTCTGCAGCTTCTTCTGCCACACGATACAGGATTGTCCTTTTAAAGACAGAAATAACTTTTGTAAATAAAAATTAGTGCATGTGCGACTTTTTTTTGGAAGAGGCAGTTTTTTTTCCTCCTCTCTCATTACAAGTTGGCCAGACTTCAAAAACTTTCTCCATTCATCAAAAGCTAAAAAGTCCTGAACACACTGCCAGCCTGCTCGCTTGAGTTGTGAGAGAGACAGGAGGGAGAGCGAGAGAGAGAGAGAGAGCGTGCGAGCGAGCGAGCGTGCGTCCACGTGTAAAAACATTTTTGACCCCCTCTGGTTTTTTTTGTTTCTGCTCAATCCCCGTCCCTTTCAGGCCCATAAAGAAAGCGCTGGTGTCAGCAGAGTCCTGTTTGACGCCCCAGAAAGGCTAAAGGCAGACCACTATAGGCAGCGATTAGGGCCTCTAATGTGCCATGAATCCTTTTCCAATCACATGATATGAACTAATGTCGCCATTTAATTATAAAACAACAGAGAGAGAGGGACAGGGAGAGAGGGTGCACAGCTGCTCGGGGAACCAGAATGGATGACACCGGCATTTTTAAGGTTTTGTGCTCCCATACACGCATTATGGCCCTCGGTAGGGAAACAACAAAAAGAGGAACAAACAAGTAAAGGTGCGTAAAAAAAAAAAAAAAAAATCTGGTATGAACAGAACAGTTTTTTTTTTTTTTTTAAACTTAATGTCCCATCTTTCACTGATCTTCATGTATGTGCCCTCCCACAAAACTGGCCAATCAGGATTGCACAAGATGTTCTTTAATTGTTGCTCAGAAGTTACATTTAGGGCAGCATTTCTGTTTAGGGTGGCCTTGGGAACTAAAATGCACAAAGAGGCTATCCCAAATGCAGCCCAATCCCTCAGTGTAATTTATGGTGTTTCCCATGCACCCATCCTCAAAAATACTATTGTCACTGAAAATAATCTGAAGTGAATTACATGCTATTCTGCTTCTAGGGGTTGAAAAGATAACTGCCTTCAATTAATGCAATAGTAAAATATATCTCAGCTTGGTAGTCATTTTGGATAGGTGGAGTCTGTTGTATCTGTATAATTCCAGTTTAGTTCCCCGTTTGCATACTTCCCCGTTCATTTGTTGTCTGTGCTGCCTTCAAGACAATTCAGATTCCGACTCCGGGTTCCTACATAAGTGCTTACAAGGTATGCCGACCGGTATGCCAACTCAAAGACTCAACTAGAAAAATTTGCCCAAGGTCAATTAACGTAAGCCTTCCTCACAACTGATCAACCGAAGTGAAAACAAAACGAATAAAAAAATATTTTAGAAATAAAAAATTCGCTTCGAGTGAATACACAGAATAACATTTTAGACGAACTAAGCTTAGGCCTAGTGACGAAATTATCAAAACAGTATAAATGCATCACACGACACACCCAGTGTTAACATGTTTATAAGGATGACATTTTCTACACTGTAACAATTTGTGAATTTTACGGTAAAACACTGTCAACTGGGTTGCCAGAACTTTACCTTATAAACAAAGGTAACAAAATAAATTATCCAATGTTAAGCATAGCCTGCGGTAGCAGCCTATGGCTAGCTAGCTAGCCAGATCTTAGAAATGTTAAATGTATTACGGTATTAACCTGTATTTATGCTACATTTCGGATGTTTAAATATATTAAGGAATTAACCTGTATTTACATTTCAGATGTTTACAGTTTCGTACCTTTGCTATTTTAGAGACTTTTATCGTAAAAGTTTGGTTCAGGCGCTTGGACTAGCTTGCCTGGTTGTCACTGTCTTCTTAAATTAACGAAGCTGTGCTACGCCCACAGGTGTCAGCAATCATTAGACTACTGTGAGATCCCAAAGATCAATCAACATTCTTTATGATTAGCATACATCTTTTCTTGATTTTAACTTGGATATTTGTCAGTGATATACTAGCGTACATCACCAACTCACAATCAAAGCCTACTGTTTGTTTTAAAATGTATACTTTTTAGCTGTGATACTTTTTTGGCTTTTATGTAGATATTACAAACAATTTATTTATTTGTTTTTCTTTATGAAAACAATCAACATTTCTGTCCTATTTTTTTCTCATGGAAAAAAAATAATGTATTTATTGATATTATGAATGTGACTCACTTTGTTCAAACTGCTGTGTACTGATGACATAGGATGCATTGGTATTTCTGTTTCCAGCCACGTCCTAGGGGGTCATGTGAGCCCCCACCCACTGAAAGTGTCACAGCATACCAGGCTCATTTAATCAATAACTGGTGGGGTGACTACATGACGGTAGTCTGGAATTCCTTCCTTTTTGATTGTCCCACCTCTCTAACATCACTCTGTCTAGCCCTACTTATTCTTCCCCAATAAGGATTTACTCTTTCCCTACTGTCGTTTTTTCCACCAGACAGATCCATTCTCTGCTTGGCAAAGCCATGCTTGGTTGGTTTAAGCCATTGTTTCCCTAATGATGAGACCCACTCATGGCTGTCTATGTACCACAAAGTCAAGTTAGACAGCGGGCCATGTCTCCAACGGGTCTTTAAATAAACCCAAAGAGCTGCTGAAGTGTTTAGGCCATGGGGCTGGTGTGAATTTGTTAGCTGATTAAGGCCTATAAATAGTCTCCTCTCCTTGTTTTCGGTCTCCATGACTCCACATCCCTGCTCTCTGCTGACAGACGATAGAGTTTGCAACACACACATGGCCTTCGGCACGCAATCCGATAATCTCCGACACCCCCGAATCAGTGGGCCCCTGGCCCCTGCCCCCTTCATCTCTTCTCCCTGTCTCTCCCAATTCTCTAATTCTCATTTATTCTGCTGTCCATCTCCACTTTCCTGCCCACCTCATTCCCCTCCCCCCCATCGTTTCTGATGTTATCTCAAAGACGCGTACCACCTCTGCCCTGTGGCAGATAAGGCAGCAGCCGAGCAGAGTTTCCTCTTGTTGAGTGTAGACTTCTTCCTAAGACAACCCCAAGTCTTGGCTATCATGCATATTTGAGATAGCTGGACAAAGCCAAGGTTATAGCACAGTTCCACAGAGCCTTGTGCCTGGTGAGGTGGTGTGTAGGCTGTCCTCGGGGGTTGTGATGTATGGGCACTGTCACTGCATATGTGCTGGTGGATTCGTCAGGTGACGGTTGGCAGGCCGTGTGTTGGGTGTAGTGTGATGATTTGACACAGTGGTGTAATTTTGGTTAGTAAAAAAATCGGGAGGTGGTGTGAGAGTATCGGTGCAAGTCTGAAATTCCTACCCCCTCTCTCTCTCCGTCTCTCTCTCTATGTGCACAACGGTGTGTGTGTGTGTGTGTGTGTGTGTGTGTGTGAGAGAGAGAGAGTGTTTAACACAGATTTCATTTTTCTAATTGAGCGTGTTTTCTCAGTTCCTCCAGAGTGGTGGACAGGCCTACGGCAAATTCCTCTATGTCTCATGCATCCTGGCAGACCCCAAGCACCTTTCCACACAAAGTCCCCTCTCATCCCAGTAATCTCTGCTGTCTTTCACTAAAACAACCAGACACAACCAGACAGGCTAATACTAATAGTCTAGCCCTTTAACTTGTGACATAAACTTGTGTACAATACAGCCAGACAGACTTGTCAGAACACTAGTCAAGTAATGCACCACACGCTAATTAAAATGAGATTTTTAAAAAAAAAACTTGTCTGTGCATATGCAACATTATTCAGCTTTCACTACCTGTCCCAGTAGTGTATTATCCTTTTTATACAATGTCTTGGTCTTTGGTACTACCCATAAATTTATTCTGCCTTAAATAATTTATTTTAATTCAATAATATAAATCTCACAAAGCCTTGAGCACTGGTTGGAAGCTCTGATCTCTATATTTTCATTCATTTTCACAGCAATAACTGACACCAGACTTCAGAGGACCAAGTTACAACCAAAATCACAAACCTGCTGAGAATAAATTTTGATTTAGAGTTACAATTAGCACTTATAATCACATATAGTAACATTACAAAGTTGTACTGTACAGCAACCTAATTCACCCACAGCAGAGCAGGATTCAAAAATAGCTCCTGCTCCCTGAGCCAATAAAATGTTGGCATTCACAAAATTCCACCTGCTCACACACTGTAGATAAAATGGATTCATATGCCGTCTCTAGTCTTTGGCTAGCTTGTGAAAATGAAGTCGGTGCCTGTGAAGTCAGTTTGAAATTAATCACTGAAAAACTGTATGTCACAGAATGATGGAAGGTGTTTGTTTCTGCATTGAAATTCAGACACACACAACTTTACATTTTAAAGACTGAAGACTTATGATGATTAAAAAATCTTCAAAAATGAGGTCACCGCGCATTGGCCAATTAAAAGGCCAATCCGTTCATTCTCAGTAACGGACAATATAAGATCGTAAAAGGAAAAATCTGGATGCAAAATAAGCCCTTTAATGGCGCAAAATAAAACTGACGTGTTTTGACACTACTGCATAAAATGTCTTAAACATTCTTGTGCCAAATTGATTGAAAACAATTGCTATATAAAACCTGCCTTGCTGTTTAAACCCAGCATTAAAAATAATTTAATCCGGGTTGATCCACAAAGCACATGGTTACCTGCTAAATTCAATATAAGAACTAATTTTCCATATACCCTTTTAATAGATGTGAAAAGCTTGGGTAACACTTCAGCACTTCAAAAGTTAATAAAGTGAATCTGCCAGCTGTCAAATTGTAGTAAGCTGAGAAGTGGGTTGTACTCGATGGCTTTAAATGAGTTGTGATGGATATGATCTCTCATGAGAAAGGGACCACTGCTCTTTTGTGTGTAAGCTAATTACACAGACATCCAAGTGTGCAGCGCAGTCAGTGGTTTGTGGGATGATCTGTCTTCCTTGTCTCCTTTTTAGTCTCATCGGCAGACGTTCTTGCACCCTCAGACTGAATTTGTAACCTTGGTGCAAGTTCTAAGTTCATAGGTGTTTGGACATGCATTCTTGGGAGACGTGGTACATGGTGGCTACTCAGACAGTATGCCCTCTGGTTTGTACTTCGGAGGGATCTGCATGCCTAGAAATTGAGACGAAACAGACAGGTTAGCAGGGAAGACAAAAGCAGATATGCATGGTGGAGAGACAGCTAGGAAGTGAGTCCCGGACCTGGGTGTGTGTGTGTGTGTGTGTGTGTGTCTGGCAGAGGGGGGAGAAGGCTACATGGCACTGGGGCTGATTGGCTAACTGATGCTATGTTAACTTAAAATAGACTGAAAACTTGTGAGATTCTCTTATATGACTGGTTTCCTGTGGTTATTCTGCCAAACCGACATAGACGAGGCAACAAAAGGCGATTATTGTACAAAAAGTTTATTTAGTAACAGTTTTGTAAACATTTGAGGTAAATGAACATTTACATCAACTTGTTCTTACAAAATTTTTATACAGAAGGCACTTCTCTTAAGACAGCACTGAAGCAGGCTGTATGTGGAGATGGTTCCTACACCCTGATTGGCCCGAGAAATTCCAAAAGTCCACAAAAGAACATCCTTTTCCTTTCAGGAGTAACATATAAGCGGCTGTGTGTATGTGCATTTGAGGGGGGGGGGAGCTTGGAGTGTGTTTGGGGGGGGGGGCTTCTACATTGGCCCCAGGGTTCAAGAAAATTGCTTAATATTAAGCTGCAGTTGGAAGTCTTACTACCAAGGTAACACATAACATTCTTTCAACGTGTGACATTGTAGTGACACGATACCGTTGCTACAACATCACAGAGGTGTTATGAGAAGATTTTAAAAGCAATGGGAAAGCACACAGAAATTACTCACAATCTCCAGGCCATTTTTCGTTTCAAATATCCAAACGTTCTGCAGTTGTTTCAGACAAAGTTAAGAGTCCTGAACTCAACAAATAGTCAACTTAAGGTATCATATTCAACAAGTTATATTTTTAAAATCACATTAGATGTCATTTTTGTAGTACTGTCTTTAATGTGAAGAGCTGCTGTGTTTACTAGTAAGACATTTTCCTTTAAGGTGTCAGAAACATCGGCAGAATCTGATGTCCATTTCTGTTTTTTTCTTCTAAACCAGTTTAACCTTCATACAACGTTTTGTCTAAATGTGCAAATCTTCATCTATATACTAAAATGTAAACTTTAAGAACCAAAATGACAAGATAACACACTTTTTGGTGTTTTTAATACATTAACAAGTGGAAATAAAAGAATACATACACCTGGAAAAAAATTGTTCTTATTTTTGGGAACGTATTACGGTCATGAACAAGATTTGCAAAACCTCCCATCTGACAGAATGTATCTGGAAGTAGTATCTGTTCATGCTGTCGATTATGATTTTTAAAAATCTTGAATATATGACTTTGGTGTATATTTTTCAATGTGTTCATCAGCTTTTATGACTATTAATGTGTGCAACATTACATTTAGTCAAAATGTAAAGAATATGTAAAAATATGATAACAAATACTTTAGCACCGTTACTTTGTAAAAAAAAATATTTTGGTATCCTGAAGACGGAAGCAGAAAATTGATTTTAAAAATTTTGCTCAAGAACTGTTATAATAGTTTTCATGTGCATTGATTTTGCACACTGTATTTAGGTCTCTGAACTCTGAACTTTAGAATCTTACAAATTAAGCATTGCATTTTCAAGATGGAAAACTGTGCAAATGTTTGTCCATTGAAGTAGTAGTAATTGCTGGTAATAGTTGGGAAGTCAGAAAATACTATAAATATAAACTGAAACACAAAAAAAACAGGGAAGAGGTGGGGTTGGACAGCTCATCAGAAGTGGGACACTTTATGGTTATAGCACTTGTCCATCAGATGCCAAATTCAGTTGCAATTACAAAAAATATCAACCAGTCATTTCTTACTGACTACAGTTATGCAAATCTCATCTTGTCATAACCTCAAATACCTTTAAAAAAATAGCACTTTTATAAATAAACCCAATATTTAAGGCATCACATATAATGGGGGTGTTTACTTTTCTGTTCACAAATTACTCTCTACATGAAGATCCAATGATTAAAATTGCATTAGAATGATTGCATTAGACAGTTATCTTATGTCAAAAACTATATCATCACTGTCAATTCTGGTGGTATGCTTTCTTGCCTGAACACAAAACAATTTGATTAAATCTGATTAAAAAATAATACACCTCCCAAGAAATCTGCAAAACATATGAACATACGTAAAGGTATATTCTTATCTAACAGAGTTTTTTGGCAGGGGTTTTCACAGTTTTATTTGGCTTGGATATTGTTTTTCATGTAAGGTTTGCCACAGGTCTGTCACAGCAATGAGTGACTGAAAGTACGTTTACTCTGGCAGATGAACAATTGGGCTGTAATTAGTCAAAGGAGACTCCATCTTCAGTCTAGTAATCTGTGTTTCTAATTCACTCCCACTGACCCTACAGCCTGATGATCTCATACTGCACTTTCTTTCAGCACTTTGGACTTGCATGTGCTTTATTTTCAAAGAGATCTACAAGAAACTGATTCTCTCTCTTTGGCTAAATAATATTTTCCTTTTAAAAGCAGTAGTGAAGAGTAGCAGCGGGTCCTGGAATCATGGCACCTGTAGTTTTGAGGCAGTGTTCAGATTTGTGGCACAAAACAGAATCTGAATTTTCTGCATATAAAAATGATAAACAGCAGGACAGTGCAGTGGCACATGTCAGTTCTTGATTTCCACCCACAGTCCAGCATAGTTTTCAATTTATCTCCCCTGTGTTTTACACTCCAAAATAAAAACCCTGTTTAAATTAGTTTTTTTCAAAAAAAGTTTCTATCGATATGTATGATTTATTTCACCAATGAAGATTGACCCCTCCCTCAACTCTATCAGATGCCCTGCCATTGGTCAACCACCCTGTGGCAAGCTTAGTGATTGGCTGACAGTGGATAAAACCAAGAAACGTGCTAGCAGACCTGATGGTGAATCAGTGAGTTGTAGTTTCACATTGACAGATTTCGCCTACATTCAAAAAAACAAGTGGTAAAATGAGTAAAAGTAGTCTTCTCAAACTGTTAGCTGATCCATTTCCTGAATGTAAGGAAAAAACCCCAAAGATTAAAATCACAACACAACATTGAAAAGTAGATAACTATATATAAGGAGAAATAACTTGTATACTTTGGCAGGAATAAATAAAAATAATACAAGGCAAGTTTCTAATTATATCATTATTGAAAGACTTCAATAACACCCAAAAACTTTTTGCTTAAGATGCACTCTACTGAGATGTCTGTACTGTAGGTGTCTTTTAGGTGTCTGTTGTTTTTATTGCTGCTGCATATTTTGTGGGACCATTAATTCTGTAAAACACTGCAAACATGAGCATCATTTGGGGTGTGCATTTCCAAGCTTGTGTGTGTATATGTGTGTGTGTGTGTGTGTGTGTGTGTGCGTGAGTGCTTGTGTGCGTGTGACAACATACGTATCAACAAACTGATCTAACTGACAATGGAATACAAGATCCTCTTTCAAGACTGAAATAATTTGCCCTGATGTAACAGCAGTGACAGCATCATTGCTTTTTCTTAAAAGAGAAAGACAAACAACAGCAACAACACCGAGAGCCCAATGCCTAACAGCCACTGCTCCCAGCCCAGCGGCAAAGGCGTCACTGTAAGGTCTTCATAACATTCATTAGAACTGCCTCCTCCTGCTCTTCTGCATGCATGCCTTGTTTTAGTGCCTCCTTTGAAACATAGTTCATTCCAGGTCTGCTCAGCTAAACTGCAGAATGAATATTTCCCATTTTTCATAGGTCTTCATAGGCTACACTAAATTTACTTCATGAACTGAAATAACTGCAACATACAGTACTGTATAGAAACACCAACCATAGGATGTCCGACCAAAGCTTATCAGTCCAAAAACCTGAAGCCATTACAATAAATACAAACAGTAAGAATAAGAAACATAATTGCATATCTCCAGATTTCCCTCACATGAAAAACAGTGCTGAAATCCCAGCCAGTTGTAGTACTCCCTCTAGCCTTCACGCCCTGCACCCCCCCCCCCCCCCCACCCATTCTGTCACATCAATGTCTGTGTAAACCTGTGCTTAGGAACACCAACCCTGTCCAGGATAAGCTACAACTCACCGATTGCACTGCAGTTCACTTTGCTGTTCACAGATTTATATGGAGAGCTCCCCAATTCCAGTGCCCTGCCTCGCTGCTGCTTTTCATCTGCGGTTTTACGCGACTGAATATAAAAACGGGGGGCGGCGGGGTGGGAGCGGGGCTAAACCGCCAGGTCGTTGGGCCGGGCTCTGACGCTGCTGCTCTTGCTGGCCCTGCTGAGCCGCCGGGCGTCCGTGACCGCCGTTACCGCCGTTACCGCCGCGGGCGCCTCGTGCATCTCCACCATGGTGGTCATGTGACCCTCTTCCAACGGGCCCTTCCCTCCGCCCCAGCCCCCGCCGCTCGAGGTGGAGGCGGCGTCCTTCGGCTGCTGCAGCTCATCTCGGACGCTGGAGGTTGAGGACGAGGAGGAGGAGGAAGAGGAGGGGGAAGGGGAGCCTGGATTCCTCTCCCGAGTCTGCTGCTCGGTAGCCTGGTTGGCCCAGTTCTGCTCGGAGGCCAGCCGGTGGTTGTTGTTGTTGCTGATGTAGAAGGAGGAGGGCGCCTCCTGCAGGTCCTCCTGCAGAGGATCCATCTTGAACTCGGCCGCCGGGGCGGCCGGCAGGGGGTACGCGCCCCCCGCGGTCACGTCCGTGTAGTTCGGCGGGTAGCTGAGGTTTGGAGGGGCAGTTCTCGGGGCGGGGGTCGCGGACTCCGGCTCAGCGTCGGTGCGGGGCGGCGACCCGCGCCCGGGGGCAAACTCGTTGGTCATGCCCTGCTTGACCTTCTTCCATCCAAGGTGATAGATCTCTAACAAATTCAGCAAAAGGGACACGCAAGCCACCACAAGCATAAATATGATGAAGATGGTCTTTTCTGTGGGCCGGGAGATGAAGCAGTCTACGGTGTTGGGGCAGGGCCACCGCGCGCACTTGTACAGCGGCCGCAGCTGAAAGCCGTACAGGAAGTACTGGCCTAAGATGAAGCCCACTTCAAACAGGGTCTTAAAAATGATGTTGAACACGTAGGTGCGCAGCAGCGCCCCCCTGATGCGGATTTTCCCGTGCTCGTCCCTGATCGGCGGCTTCTCCTTCTTACCGCCGCCTCCCCCGCCGCCGGCGTCCCCTCCTCCGCCCGCTCCGTTCTTAAAGAGGAGCTCCTTCTCCTCCTGGAGCCTGCTGGCCTTGCGCAGCTCCTCCTCCTTCTCCTTGCGCTTCTCCTCCATGCGGACGATGTGCAGCACGTGGCCCAGGTAGATGAGGGTGGGCGTGGACACAAAGATAATCTGCAGCACCCAGAAGCGGATGTGCGAGATGGGGAAGGCCTCGTCGTAGCAGACGTTCTCGCAGCCGGGCTGCTGCGTGTTGCAGGTGAAGTCGGACTGCTCGTCGCCCCACACCTCCTCCGCCGCCGCCCCCAGCACCAGGATCCTGAAGATGAAGAGGACCGTCAGCCACACCTTGCCGATCACCGTCGAGTGTTCCTGCGCATTCTCCAACAGCCGCCCCAGAAAGCTCCAGTCGCCCATCCTTTACGATTTCTATCCTGAGGAGAAAGTACAGTCTGGAGTGAGTGAACAGGGAGAAAAGGAAGAGGAGGATGGAAAAAAAGGCAGGATATCACAAATGTTACAACAGTATAAAAAATTTAAAAAAAACAACACAAAAACATTTCAATGATTTAAAAAATTATTTCTCCTTGGTCTAAAGGTTGACACATTTGACCCATTTCTGGACTTGGGTCAAAGACGCTGACCACTTCAAATCAAACTGCCTTTACACTGATAGTACAGGTAAGCAGGCCGAATATAGCAGAAAGGAGGCATAAACCCATGTTCTGAATGAAAGAGAGGAGAACCCCTCCCCTCCCTTCCCCACACAAACCTCACACACAGAGTTCAGGCAGGAGTGGAGTTATTACCTCTGTGTTAAATAATCCAGTGGCTCTCATAAGGCTGGTGCAGATGACAGATCAATGTTTCACAAAGCAGTTCTAAAGAGAGATTGAATAATTCTCTCAAAATCGGCACCTCGGTGAGGCCAATGAGCACTTTCCCATCCGCTGATCATCGACTAGCTACCTGATTCAAAATGGTTAACCCTCCTGTTATGTTGCGGGTCAAATTGACCCTTTTTAAAGTTTGAAAATCTAGGAAATACTAAAATATTTCAGTATAAACTCTCTCTGGCCTTAATTAGGTAATCAACATTTAATGAAATGGTTCATTCATGTATTGCAAACCCCTGTATGGGATTGACCGACATTTGCGTACCTAAAAATGAACAGAACAGGAGGGTTAAACTGTGCATAGCTCAGTGTTTCATAGACGTGCTACCAGTCCATCACTGTAAGAGCGAAAGCCACCATACATGTGCCACATTACCACTGTACCCGTTCTCTCTCTCATAGTTCCCTACCATTAGACAAAGACCAAGGTCTCTCTCTCTCTCTTTCCCTTGAGTTGGGTTGGGTTGAGGAGAGTTCCTTTTTGTGAACATAGTGAATATATTCAACAATATTGTCATTAATATTACAACATAGCTTATCCAATTATATACGTTTTCTGTTTTGGGAAACTGGTGTTATCTGCCCAATAACTTTAAAGGGAAAATATACTGTGAATAACTGGGTACAACTCACAGTATGATGTTATTGTTATTTTATGTTATGTTATTTTTTTGAACGTTGAACGTTTTCATAAATATATTTGTGAATAAATAGTGACAAATCATTTTTGTTTGCTTTTCCATTATTTTATCAATGACTCTTTGTTACCAGCCAAAGCACATGCAAGCCACCAAATATTTCTAGAGCAACTTTGGTTTTGAAACAAGTAGTGCCAGCTGCCATTGGCATAAGTACACAGTAAAGGCAAACAAACAATCTTACTAAGTCTGCTGAAATATTCTACATGTAGAGCTACATTTAGATCAAATCCTTATCGTGACAAATGAATATTTTGATTTGCATCACTTAAATGAAACCACCTCTGTGGACTTCTGATCCCAGCAAATACATAAACTATGATGGCACATATCATTCAAGAAACGATCATTTTCAAATTACTGTCACAAAAGGGGAAAAATACACATAAAAATCTCATGCTGAAGCAAGTGCTTTCTACTGGGCTTTACAAATGCTGGAGTCATTTGTTCAGATACGATCAATAATTTGTTCTTTATGCTCGTTTAAAATAAAACAATTCATAAATGTTTAATTTGAAGGTTTTATCAGACCTAACTGATTAGGGCCTGCAGTGACTAACCCTCTTTAGAGCGATGAGGACAGGCACACAGCAGGAGCAAATGCATGAGCATGCTGAGGCACAACGACATCAGTGCATGGAAAAAGCAAACCAGACGGCAGAGAAAATGGAGGACTTACTAAAATGTTGTATTGTGGGTAATAAATCCATCGACTAGGGCTCAAATATATATTTAGTACCTGGAAACAGAAACCAGTTTTGTAGTTAATCAAAGTAGCATATTGTACCAAGAAAAATCCAAAGCTTATATGGTGAAACTTTATTTTAAGGGACTGTTTATACTGTTAGAAAATGCAATGTGTTTTTGATTCATCATTACTCATTGGTAATTATTTTATCCATTTAATAAAGAGGCAGTATGCATGTAATAAACAGATAATAACATTGCCTTACTGGTGGCTGGTATATCACTGTAGTCACAAAGCAAATAAGGTTTATTTACCTGCAAACATCAATATTAAAACCTTACATTAAAAAAGCAAATATGAACATTGAAACATTTACAATAATGATATAGGAATTATTCAGCAATAAATACATTAAAATTAGAAAATAAAATCAGATGTGTATCATCCAAATCTCTTCTCCACATCAGTTTGCCTAAAGTAAGTTTTCATTAGTTAGTAGGGATACATTTAGCAATTCACTGAACCCATTAAAATAGAAAGTAAGCAAAAATAAAAATGTCTGCAACATTTCCTGACATATTAACTTCTGAAAAATTATCACGTTAATCAATAAAATATTAAGTACAGATACAGATACAGATAACTTTATTGATCCCGGGGAGAAATTGGGCATAACTGTAGCATACCTTTCTCACAATAAAACAGTAAACAATAAATACATCAGTGTAAAAAATGATATAAGGGTAGAGCCCATAATCATATAGAAATCGTTTCAAATACCCCTTCACTTTTTGATCATTTAAAGAACATCCTGTAGATCCCGTAAACACGATGTTTAAAGCATTCCTGTCTGCTTTAACAGTAATTGGCTTGGTCTCTAATTATTTCATGATTACGAGGGTTGTCCACTGAAGAAAGATAAATATAACTTCAGAGCTTCATGCTTCATATTGTTGAAACTGTAATAATATTAAATAGTCAAAATTTTAACACATCCACTCCCTTTCCATTAATTACCAACTGATGCACGATTTACATTTAAATGTGCCTATAACTCGCTCATATTAAAAAATAAATAAACAGGCACTGCAAAAAGGCCAAATAATGAGTTATAACGTTAGGCTAATTGCAGATAATAAGTGTCCACAAGTCATTAATAAACTTTATGGAATGTCTGTCATATGACGAAGAATTGTATGCATGGTGCATTTGAGTTGCAGGTTTTTAAACTGTTGTTATACAGTACCAGGAAAGCTGATTCAGTGGCAACAGATTCTACTTCAATATATACAGTTAAATGTCTACTGTATAATTGGTTTTGTTTGTCACATGGTCAGTTTTTCGTTGTAGGCTACGTGAATTTCTGGCCTGTGTCATGAGTGTCCGCTATTTTTCGCTAAAGTATAGCAATCTTTTTCTTACGCTCATCCCGTATGATATACATGATCAATTATTCCATGATTTTTGCAACCATTTCCCTCAAACATGGACGCAGTATCATACACTTTGAAGGGAAAGGGTGTTATAGGGGGTATAGGAGGCGTATATGAGGAGGAGGTGGTGGTGTAGGAGGTTTGATTTACTAAAAAATATAATAATTAACACAGTTCGACGATGTGTATTATTAGGCTATTTTAACAGTATTAATTGTGGCTCAAAAGTGGCTTAATTTAGCTGACTATATCTATCTAGTGTATCAAAAAATAAGAATTTTCCCTACCGTGTGAATATGTAAATGATGGCGGAATGGCCACACCCAGACGAGTGCTGCTCTCATCAGAATTTGGAGTGCTGATCAAGGGAAATATTTCGCCTAATCGACTGGTGTTCACTGAGCAATGAATGTCATGAGCAGATTAAAGCAACATGCTTTCGTTTAGAATTTTTTTCTATTATTTAGCCTACGGTTGGGGGCAACATTATATGTATTAGGCCTAGTAGTAAATTATACCAACCTAGTTCATTATGATGATGATGATGATGATGATTATTATTATTATTACTACTACTAGGCTACTACTACTACTACTAACAGACTATTATAATAACAATTATTGTTATTATAATTGCTGCTGTTGTTGTTGTTATTATTCTATAAAATACAGATGTTGTTTTAATACAAAATATATTAAAACTGCAAAACTCGTATTTAAATTATTGTTTTAATACTTCAAGATTCATGTCGGCCGCAACTTGTTACCGATAATTCGTTTACCTAAAACGCATTCTAAGTATTAACGGTCACAAACAAGCGGTTTTGTTTTGAGTTGGTCGAAGTTTTATTCTCTGACATGCCGTCTGACAGCCCGACAAAGCGGAAGGTACCAGATCTCCTTTGTGACCACTGGCACAATCCATTGAAGCATTGCTGCCATTGTGACCGAGCTTTTGTTGAACCCCGCTGATTATTAAGGGCATATAATAGATAAATAGCATATTTTAAAAACAGCCATTAAACAGTTATTTCCTTAGAGTAACATCACACTCACACTGTCCAGGATGTAGGCTACCGCGCCAATAAAGATGTTCACATGCACCAAGTCTTCACCATACCTTGGCCAGGGGGTGCCAAACTTAGCTACTGAAAGCAATATCCGGCTGCCACCGATGTCATAGTTTGAGTGCGCTGGATATCATACAGAGCGTCCTAGGTAGCAGCAGCCCTCCCCTCTCCCCTGTTCCCAACTCCCAGTAGCTGTGCCAGCTTACCGAACTCTCCTGGAAGCTGCCAGCCAGCCAACTTTATTCAAGCTCACCCTTCTTCGCGCGTGGATTCGAGGCCAGCCTTGCTCAAAAAGCTAGTTTTTAGAGGCGAATTGAACTAGATGATGTTCCGCGAAGCGCATCTGCCTCCCGTTCCCAGCCATAGCGACTGTCACATTGTGTGACCATGCATGACTGAATCCAGAGTCATCGCCCTGCACGCGCGCTCGCCACGCCCCTGTCAACTTCCAAAACTCAACACCCGAGCAAGAGAAGTGCATGCACTTTGTACGAGTTGCATTCATATTTACATTGGAGCAATGCACGTAGTCTTCTTAAATGATTTTTTAAAAATCGTAATGTGCCATTACCCACGTAAGTTAGGGGGTGAACCACTAACAAACATGATGCACTGTTTACATAAATTTGTTTTAATTGTTGGCTTTCCTATTTGGGAATCTGATGGAACTCAGCACCCACGAAAGATGGGGGATTAAGGTCTCCATCCATTTCTTTATTACACTAGGTGGCTATAGAAATATGTGACATGCAGTTTCTGGTTGACTTTCAAAAACTCAAGAGGAGGATACCCTGAGAAAATGAGTCCCTCCCTTCAGCACCGCCCCCCTTCGGTCGACCCTGTAGATACATCGTCCGAATCATCACATGCTTTTCCGGCACGGTATAATGCGACAAACACAAGCAACACCACAATTAACGATAAACTATTTTGTAACATTAGAACCAAAGAAACCCCAACAGTACAAGCAAAATATGTTTGCAGATTTATCTCTATACTAGTGTACTTTAATAACAAATGAAAACTCAAAGTTTACACAATGTTTTTTATTACAACAGCTGTTCTATGCAACTAAATATAAAAAAAGAACTTGTGCACATTTAAATCAATCAAGGTGAGTGTTTCTATTCGTGAGCATAAACAGATAACACTATTCAAATGATTTAATAGAATATCTTAAGTAAATTAAAATCCTTCAATTGTCATGATCATACGTTGTGGAACCCAACTGCATTTATAAAGCAATGCAGGGCCAGTTTCAACTACATTTTTACTACATACAGCTCAATAAATTGTCATTGCAAGTAACAAATTTGCACCATCATTACTGTGTACTGCATAGAAACCATGATACAGACATTAAACCTTGGCCAAAATAAAAACCACATTTTGAAACACAAAAAGAAACGGTTTTGACCCTGGCCAGTTCCCTATTATGAAATCAATGGGGGGGGAGCCAAACAGCAAAAGAAAAAGACAATGACAGTTGACAAGGTGTAAAAGATGTGCATCACACCACACATCTGGATGGGACGATGCAACCCCCATAGGAGCTGGGGAATAACAAATTATGTTTCTGCAGACTTCAATTAACTTTAGCCTTAGTTCAAAAAAGCCAGAGGCACACATGGTGACATATCCACGAATGAAAATAAGGCACAAGCTGTAAACAGGTCAAGTGACTTCCAAAAAGTCACTGGACACAATTAACTTGTGATAGTGCTTTGTAGCCTTAAAGATAAGCCTTCGCTGTTCTCATCCCTACCATCATCAAATCAAGTATCTGAATGTAAAAGCAAAACAAAAAAAACTTAAAAAAATTAAGCCACTGGATGACCTCAAAGAGGACGTCCAAACCAGCTGCGCACTTTTCACAAAAGGTAGGGGGTTCCCCAGTGTCTTGGCCAAATGACAAATATGGCTGTCCCAGTCATTCTATCTAATCATCTCCGAATTTAGTTTTCTAAATAAATCCCTCCCTGTCTAGCCCAGTTGGTGTGTGCTGAGTGATTCATATCATTATCACGTACGAAGAAAAGGCACTCATTGTGATCAGTGGTCAGAATTTCCCTTACACTGGCATTGCTTCATTAGCTAACCAGGAGCCCCTCTCTTCTGATATTTACATATCGTACCATATCATACCATTGTAACATTAAGCCTTAAATCAGCCGGACACTTCACTCTGAGCAACGGCAGCATCACCCCAGTCGGGATTTGAATTTGCAGTTCCCAAACTGTCACATTCTCAGGCTTTCACATTTTGTGACCTTTCTGTGTTGAAACACAGACATGCTCCCACGTGTAAGTAAGATTAAAGGGTCATTGTCATCATTGTGACCCCAACTCAGTAATTTGTCAGAGAGAGTGAGAGAAAGAGAGAGAGAGAGAGAGAGAGAGAGAGATCTTCTTCTTTGTAGAATGGTGGGACTTTCATTATCTTGGTTGCTATATGTTTTTGCTCAGTGCATACTGTGTGATACACTGTGTGATAGGCTAGCATCATCAATAGAGTTACATACAAGACACATCAGAGATACAAGTAACATAAAAGTAATATGGCAGGCTAACAACTTAAAATGAATTGAGTTGCACACTGAGACTAGTCTTCTGATGTAAATGTGCAAGATACCTATCTGACATCCCATCAAATATTTGTAGTTGGTAAAATGTGAGATCATGTCTTGGTATAGATGTTTAAGGACTTTTCTAGGAAAGTTATAACATAAAGGTACTGTCAGCTAGACAATGCTAACATTCAGTCCATTGTAAGAGCTGTCTCCAAGGTTAATGTAAACTGTGGTAAAGTACAGTAGAGATGCTGGTGAATTTGTCCCAAATGAAAACTTTTTGCACATGCCCACTCTCACTCTCCTTTGGTCAGTCACGTATGAACATGACTTGGTTCAATGCGAGCAAAATGTCACACCAAGGTCACGGTGATATGAGGTGTGGAGTGATGCAAGGTGCAAATTGGCTGTCAATTCTTCCAGACGCCCCCCCCCCCTCCCTCCGCTCCCCCCCTCCCAAAACAGAGCACAGCACATATTGTGCAGAGACAGGAAAGGGGACTGTTCTCAGGTATGTAACCAGCCGTGGAAACCGTGTCCTTGCAGCAACTGTGCACCTGGCCACTTAGGTGGAGGAATGAAAATCAGAACAAGTTCATTGCAGTGTCCTTCTACCTACTGCAGTCCCCTCTGTCGCCAGTAGGGGGAGCGCGGGACCGAGGGCACTCACACGGCCTTGCTGCTGGAGGAGTCCGAGGAGGACAGCAGCATCTCGTTCCTTTTGTTCTGCAGGAAGGCCTTGTCCTTGGAGGCGTTGTCCGGGAAGGTGTGCTTGCCCCCGGAGCTGCTGGAGCACCGCAGCAGGGCCTTGACAATCAGGTAGGACAGCTCGGCCACGTTCAGCACCATGCAGATGCCCGAGGAGGCCACCATGAAGATGGTGAAGACGGTCTTCTCGGTGGGGCGCGATATGAAGCAGTCCACCACGTTGGGGCAGGGCCACTCCTCGCACTTCACCAGGCGGGGCATCTGGAAGCCGTCGTAGATGAAGTAGAAGACGTACATGAAGCCGCCCTCGAAAACCAGGCGGAAGAAGAGGCTGGAGGTGTAGGTCCACCAGAGCGGGCCGGTGATGGACAGCCGCCGGTTGCGCAGGCTCTCCAGGTCGTCCTGCACCTTGTCGCCGTGGGCGCGGATGATGCTCCGCTTGGTCTCGCGCTTGCGGTAGGCCACGTGCATGGCCACCAGCAGCGCCGGCGTGGAGACGAAGATCAGCTGCAGGCACCAGAGCCGGATGTGCGAGACGGGGAAGAAGCGGTCGTAGCAGACGTTCTTGCAGCCGGGCTGCTGCGTGTTGCAGGTGAAGTCGGACTGCTCGTCGCCCCACACGCTCTCCGCCGCCAGCACCAGGATCATTATGCGGAAGATGAAGAGGACCGAGAGCCAGATCTTCCCCAGGCTGGTGGAGTGCTTGTTGACTCCGCCCAGCTGGGCGTACAGGGCACCCCAGCTCATCCTGACCCCCTCAACTCAGACCTGGGGGGGAAGGGGGGGGAGGGGCATTCAGTGAAATGGAGGGAGGGAGGGAAAGAGGGTGAGGGAGAGAGGAAAACAAGAAGAAAGAGGGGGAAGAAGCACAGAGGAAAATGCAGAGGAAGTCAGTGAGGAGAGGAAAAAGCAGCGACCATGTTGGAGAAGTTAGAGAATGGTAAACAAAAAGGAGGGTTTGGGCAGTCGTACAACATTCAATTGAACTCAGACTTTACAATCAGCAAGAAACCACCCTTATTTTTTAAGAGCTTCAGTCATGTAGGGCTCACTGAGCTTTTGAAACAGATAATTCCGTGACTTTTATCCAAAGATACCGAACCAGTAAAACAAGAGTATAGTATGCCTTGCTGGTACCGCTGAAAGAATGGCAGGACTACATCACAACTGTATCTGCCTTTCACTGAGAAACAATAAAATAACATTACTATTTCTCAGCTGACATACAACTTAGGTGTCTTTACACCTGTAATACAATAAATTATTCAATAGAGAAAATTTTGTGTTCAGCACTCTCCTCCGCAATTTTTCGATTAACACTTTAAATTTGCAGCAGTGAAGTGGGTCGTTTACCGAATTTAAGTAATGGACATTTCATATTAAAGTACACATTCTATAACCCCCGAGCGAAATACCATTTAGATAACATAATTAAGCGTACTTAAATCAATTCCTGACATTTACATCACAGGTTTCAATGTATCTGAACGCTAGATGGAGCGCGCAGCTTTTTGTCATCGGTTCCTTGGGGGTAGTGATTGCGTTTCAAAAGCCAGTGTATCGATTTTTGCACAATTTACAAATTTAAAGCAAAGCAAGCACTTAATTTGCCAAAATTAATCTCAGCCTAAAGAATGGTGAATTATCATATTGTTGCATATTTTATTTAAAAAACACCTTTAAGGTACCCCTGTAGCCTATTTCTGAAAGAGATCTTGCGTTTCATCACCTCACATTTCCTTCCAAAATAAACCTGATTAAAAAAAATAAACAGTAACTTCTACTGTGTACAAGGTTCTCAAATCGGCAAATGAACGCTATGTACAAGGATTTGATTCTAAAGATACAAACTAATTAGCTCAAAATGATTTCCATTATATTAAAACAACTCAGAGCTTAAGCTAATTACACCCCTAAAGCTTGTTTTGAAAAAAAAAAAAAAAAAATCCATAATCCGTATTTCAATTAATCATAGTATATTATCCTACCTAGATATGACCATAGCCTATATGTAGACAACATTTTAGATTACTTATCAGACAGATATTGTAGGTTAGGCTAATACGGTATAAATTAAATACGAACTGTTAACTAAATTAAATCGGCTATATGCAGGGCTAACTTTCACAAATACAGAATCCTGGCCACAAAAAGCATCACCTTTCTCTCCAAATTTCAGAAATCCTCCATTAAATTTAGTTCAACTTCCTTTACTCCGTCCCAGAAGATGACTCCTGCGCTTAGCCGCCGGTTTAAAGTGGCGAATTAATTCCGTTGCTGAGATTTATACTGTACAAGTCCTGAAGATGCAAGCCTGAACACTTGCGGTCGAGCACCTGATCTTTTAGCCTCGCTCTTGAAGTTCCACCTGCCTGTCGCGAGGCTTTAGAGGAGGGGCAAAAGACTACGTCAACTAACTTTTTTTTTTTTTTTTGCTCTTTTTTAAGTCATTAAAATTGAAATTATATGTACAATTTGCTGACATATAAATTAATATTGTTTCATTTGTGTCTCTTATGCTGTAACTACGGCGTTAGTAAAGGTTTTGAGCTAATACATAAAACACATTAATAACACAGAAATAGACCAAAAGGCTATTATGACAATATATGAAAAATAACTATTTCTCAGAAACACAGCCAATATTTATAATTTGACATTATAGTAATTGTATTATGTCTACCAAATAAGCTATTCACAAACCAGATTGTGAACAGCTTAGGCGTATGTGAGAAGCTATTTTGTTTTATTTAATTTTATTTTATTACAGCATCTTTCCTATTTTGAATAATGTGCCTTTCTTGAACAGATTTCTCTTTTTGAAAAGATATTTATTGCCGGTCAAATCATGTACACGCTAGGCTACTAACCAGAGTGAGCTCAATATATTAAGTAATCAATAGCATAAACGTCCAAAGCAAAAATGTTGACAACAGAACTCCAGCAAATTATTTCAAGATACGTCCTCATATCTGACGTCAGGTTTCGATACAATAGCAAAAGGTAAAACCGTTTATAGAAGATTGTTATTTTCACCATATTCGATAACCTACAGTTCCCAGCTCGTGTTGGTAAGAAAAACCCAGTCAGAACTCAGTCAAATTTGCGCTTCTGTAATAATAATAATCATTATTATTTATATCCTTCTCTCATCGTACATACTTGCTCTCTTGACTAATGGTAATTTAAAGGCTAACCTTTCTGATCTTTTTACACTCCTTTACAGGTAGCTAATTTAATTTATTGTGTTTCGCTATACTTGGCAGTATATAGTTCCAGTATATCGTCATGGATGAACGTGAATTATAAACGATTTAGCAATATATCTATTTAAACAATTTTAATTTGCATTATAATCTCAAGGACTGCCGTGGTAGAAATTCCATGTACCAGCCTGAGATGGAATCGAGCTGGAACCAACATCAGCTGCTGCTGCCATCTGGAATTAGGTGAAAGTCTGTTGTCCGTACCAAGCTGACCCACCAGCTGGACATGGTCTTGCCAGCATGGTTGCCATCTCAACCATCTCACCACCAGTTTGGCCATCTACAAAATCAGCTTAAATCCAGCTGGACCCGTTTAAAACCAGGCTACACCATCTTAAAACCAGGCTGGAATAAAGGAGGAATTTCTACCAGGGTGCCACCCTACATTATGTTAAACAAAAACGGTAGGTGATTAGGCAACCACGCAGTCATTGAAACTGGTCCTGGCTAAACTGGCTCCTTTAATTTTAGAAACATACTCCTAAGTCACAGCACGAGATAACCGCACCAGGCCTCTTCTGTAACGTTAGACTGAGGCATGACATTTGAAAGCGCAAGGACACTGACCGGGCACGCGCAAAAGAGAAGAAAGCCCCCTTTGACGGAAACATTACATCTCTTACTTACGCTACCTACTGCACGCACTTCCCCCGATTAAATGCATCCAGCTAATATCACCATGCTACATGGTTAATGGCACGATATTAAGGTAATGAAGAAACAGACAACTATCCCAAATTATTTACTCTTACATGTTCTTGTCAAGAGACTGTTCTATTAAAATCTGTTACTTCATTATTTATTTTTATTTATTTAGTTATTCTGTTTTAATATATCATTTTAACAAAAAAAGTGCTTTGGGGACATAGCTTGTGTAAGCACATGGCTAGCCGATGTGTGAGTATGAGGGTGAATCCCTAATAGTTAACACATCTCTGTTGTGGATTTTGCAAGGGCTTTCATGGGCCAACTGCGTAAGGATAACCTAAAGTCTATGACTGCATCCACTGGTAAGTCAGACTAAAGATACTTGTGTATTTTCTGATTATAAATAGCCGTTTTACATTTAGGTAACTTACGTATGGCTTATCTAAAATAAATAAATAAATAAATAAATAGCTTTTATTTAGTGGCCATTCATTCCACGTTGTAAAGAATTGCTGGATTGAAGAGTTCAGTGAGTGGAGTGATAAGAGGTTCCATTGGCTCTTTCCAACAGAAACTAGGCAGCCAGCTATCCACAGTAGTCACAATTGCCTTGCTTTTTTAACTGGGGTGATGCAACAAACAAAAAAGATTGTTCCTTGAAAGCTTGTGTTTAATATCACGATTGATTCATGCATCACTCAACTATTAGGGAAAATAAACACAATTTATAACTTTTTAAAAATCGTGACATCCATTGATAATGTCCGAGAAGTCTATGGAAATCACGATGCTGTTTAGTCCATATCACCCACCCCTAGTTAGCTAGCTAGTAAGGATGATCTGGGAAAAGAAAATTCACCATTAACTCTGCAGGTATGGTCATGTTAAGGTAAAAAATGACACGGAAAATCTACCATGTTAATCAAATTAATATCTGATGTTTCCTAACTTGTTAATGTGCAAGGTTATGCTTGCGCCATGTCTGAAATTATATTTGAAATACTTGATCAATGAAAACCAATGTTGTCCTTTTCCAATAGTAAGCCATACTTTTCAATTAAGTCTGTTAACAGGATGACATTGGTAGCTGTGCAAGAGACACATTAATAATTCAAACAATCATTCCACGCAAAGTATTAGTTTTAAAATCAAAACTGGCACCAGCAGGTGATCGTTTGTTTTCTCACTCTTTAAATCTGAGCTTGATTACAAGAGCCAACCAGGAGGGATGATTTGAGCAACCTGAGAAGTCAAAGGGGTCAAAGCAATTACAAAAACGGCGACAGACATTGAAGCAATGCTGGAAATACAACATTACAAGGTACATCAGGTACATGGAAAACTAACTCTGAGATTCACTTTGTAAAAGTATACAATGAGCTGGTCAGTGTATCAACATAAATGTTGATAGTGTTTGTTATTGGGGCAAATTTTACAGGCTTAAATTCAGTAGATCTCGATTTGTATGCAACCAACTGTGTAGGAGTTTAGTCCTATGGGTGAAATATGGCCATTCTTAAGTTCTGAGTTAATGTCACGAAGCTGGCCCCAGGAGGCTGGAGCTCAGTGGAATTCTAGAATGCAACAGAACTCGAAATTCCACACAGCAAGTTCCAGAGCCCGGCGATCCAGGGCATCCTCAGACATTCCGCCATTACGCTCATTTCTTCAGCTTGGCCAGGCCCATCAGGAGCTGATCCCGCCGCTCCCTCCTGGCGGACAGGTGCGGCTGATCGTTGGGTATGAGGTCACACATTTCCTGAGCATTGACGCGGGGGGAGGACGGAGGTTGTGGTGATCGGGAAGAGAGACATTGTAAGAATGAAAAATACGGTATACCACACCCTTTCCTATACATTTCCCAGAATCTTTTTTATCTGTTTGCTGCAACACTGGACCCATCTCAATGCATAAGCACATTTCAAAATGTTTTTTTATTTATTCACTCAATTTAATAAAACAAAAAATTTCTCTGCGGTTAAATAATAACAATAGGACAAACCACTGCGCTGGGAAAAAATTGAGATAATGATCACACTTGTGTGTGAACAGACACACGCGGGCAAAAACAGCAGCACAAACATACTGTACAGACGTGCACATACATACATGTCCAAGCGTTTAAACATGCACACATGTAGAAACGTACACGTACATACATGTACCCACACTTCCACATGTATATGTCTGTATACACACACCTGGACGATGGCCTCGGCTTCCTCCCCAGTGAACTCAGGAACAGGTCCGAAGGAAGAAAGCACTCTCCTCATCCCCTCCCTGTAGCGCTGCAGGTAGTCTCCCAGACCTGGAAGAAAATGCCGGAAGGTATTTGAATGGGACACTTACCGCAGAAGTAACTTTTTGGTTAATTAGTTCACTATGTTCTTATGTGCTGACCACGGAAGCACCAGTTGTGTGTCGGTAACATTGGTCCTTTTTCACCGATAAAATTTAATCCGAATGATAACTCGGGAGAACTCTGACCTCATGGCCCAACAACTTTTCCTTGTAGTGAGGCTACAGTGAGGCTAACTCTACGGCTCTCCCCTGGTCCTGTTCTTGACCCGGAGCCAATTGCCAGTCAATGCAGCACATTTCTTCTCTTTAGAAATAGACACTTTTGAAAGAAGTACAGTTCACAAACTCTGCTTGCAATCTTATTTGCTTAGACTGCATCGGTAATAATGCTTTTGCATTTCTCATACTCCTTTTGCCACATCAGAATCTACATTCTTTGGCCACTGCTGTCTGCCCAGATAACGGCAAACACCTTAAAATCGCACCAACACTTTTTCTTTTTGTTCAAATAAAAATACTCTTTTATAAGAGAAGAGAACTTAAATTGATTCAAATAAATTTGTCCCAATTCAGGGCAATATATATATATATATATTGGGGCGATGCAAGACCACAGTTGAGTAGCCCAGTAGAACCTGCAGCCACACAAGACCAGGGCTGAAGACATTCTAGTCCAACAGGGCCCAGCAAGAGTAACGTGCAGACTGAGAGAAATCGCTGGGGAATTTCCACTGACCCCAAGATCGCTGAAGCCTTCATCATTTCATCATTTCTATCAGCTGGTCGGAGTCAATGGGAGGAAAACCAACCACAGCAATTCCACCAGGAACCCCAACCACACCTTGCAGTGGCTGAGTGCGTCACTGCTGACCTCCGTATATCAATCACTGGGAAAGGAGGGACTGACTGAGCTCTCTATTATGGATAAGACCTTGACTGGCCGATACACAACGAACACCATTATCGTCACGTTGGGTTTTGAACGCTGTGTCATGGGTGTGAAAAGCCTGTGTGTCTCAATAGCACTTAGCCCTACCACAGCCACAAAGACAAAAAAGACCCACAGAATACTTCAGATAAGATGCTTGATGCGCAATTGCTGATAAGGAGTTTATCTACATCTTTTGTTCCGTTAAAGCAAACACACATGTAGGCAATACTTGTAATGGACTGTTTTTAGGAGATTTTTGCTAGTTAATCACTTGCAGAGACCCACTTATCTTATGGTGTTACATAAGTATTTAACAAAAAGATTTCCTCACCTGAAACAAATGGGTTTAATGAAATAATTGCCTGGAGTACACTTGACTGGTCAGTGATTTGCTGATACAGTGACTTTCCCTCTTTTTTGAAAGCCTACTCTTTGTGTGCTGCCATTTGTGTGGTATGTGAGACTTTGAGTGTTTCAAGTTTTGAGAAAGCACAGCCTCCGGAGGACCTGCAGTGACAACAGAACTGTGAAAACAGCAACCTTACGAAGCAAAACATGAAACCACAAGTTGAAGGTTTCCACGACCCAGAGGATTTTTCAAAGGTTACAGATGAGTCTGGTGTATGTAAAACTGATGTATGCATATAAAGCGTTAGTTTACAACGAGTTACATGTAGTTGTACAACAACACAGAAGAGACTGTTGTTTTCCTCTAGTGTTAAAACACTGCTTTTTGAAAATCTTTCAACTACAAATACCAAGTCACAGCAATTATTTTTTCATGATTGAAAATGGTTTTAATTTAGGCACACCACCAAAGACACAAATGCTGTTTTAACCACCAGCACCAATTATTTTGTTATAAACAACACGAATAAAAAGTCACAACATAATTTTTTCCCCACTCTAATCAACACTAATAATCATACTGATGCTGTAGGGAACCGGGGTTCTGTTAAAGGTGTAAAATCCTGGGAGATCGGAGCCATCTGCAGAGTGAATCACATAACGGAATTCTGCTTGAAGGTCACATGACTTTCCGCGATGTGTGACCGTCAGGCTCACAGTTTAAGCAGAGTTTTCTGCTGTGTGCTGGACACAGTCCCCACAGGGCCTGCAGGTCACACACTCCTCAGAGTTACAGCTACGGCTAGCACCCTCCTTATTATCTCACAGGAGGGTGAGAGCCATTTGGGAGGTCAAAGGTCAAAAATGGCAAGGCTGTTGTGCCTCCTCAGTCCAGGCTTGAGTACTGGCAGCACAGAGGAGGGCTTCATATGTCCGTGGGTGTATTCACAGAGGTTCCACACATTGAATGTAACACTTAAGTGCGTAAAATTCTAAGTATGATAGAATGATAGGTGGTGTGTCTAATTGCTCTTAGGCCTCTTAAGACAGGGACATTTTTCAAAAGTAAAACTTATAAGAACCAATACATTATGTAAATTACATAAACTGTAAAACTGTCTCTATTCATTTAGTTGTCTCTCAAAAGCACAGTGGGAAAAATTGATCCAATCAAAGACAGGAACCTCCACACTGCTGATCGACTCTGTAACAGGCTGAAAACATCAGTCTGATGTGTGTTTATTAATGTACAGTCCCATGATTTTTAGATGTTTTTACTGCTCACTTTGCGCAAATGTACTGTGCTGTACTATGGACAGGAGTCCTCCCAGGTTTAAGAAAATGTACAGGGCTTAGAACATTTCACCCATTTGCTCTCAATAAATGATGCAGTTCATGAAAATATGATAAATGCAGTAGACATTATGCAGTGCCTGTTGACCAGTTCATGGTCTGGCTGCTCTCTCCTTTAACAGCAGGAGCCTCCCAGAAAGGGAGAGAGAGTTTATGAGCGTGTTCTGTTAAAGAGTGCCACGTGATATTACCACCTATAGCAGGGGTGTCACTCCAGGTCTGCAGGTATTTATAGTTTCCTTTCAATCAGCAGCCAAAAAAAGGCCCCAGAACAAGGGGTGTGGACTCTTTAGCCAATCAATGATTTAAATGCTGAAACACACCACACTGCAGCCCTCGAGGACTGGGGTTCAACACCCCTGACCTACAGAGCACTCTGAGGAAAGAGCGCGAGCCAGTCCTGCATTAACGCGTGGGTACCTTCGGGTGCGTTCAGGTGCATGGTTTCCATGGGACCGATAAAAGCGTAACGCATGCCCAGCCCCTCGGTCATCACCAGATCCATGTCCTGAACTGAGATGATCCCTTCCTGAGGGAGAGCAGACAGGAGAGGACACGAGGAGGTTAGGAGGAGAACATCTTCTAACAGCGCCCTGCGATAACACATTCCAGCATAAACCACTTCCTGTCATCCGTACCTGCCCCTCACTGACACAAAGATTGCTGCTGTTGCTTGTTCTAATCTTTTTTCATACAGTAATGCACATGCACAGTACTTAACATTTCATAGAAGAAACTCTTCTTTTACTAAGGTTTCACAGACAGCCCAAAAATAGCCTTGAAAAAAATGTACAAACACAGGAGGCTCGGGCACGGGAAACTCGAGAAATGATTTCTCATATTTCAGCCATTTCATTCATTTCTTTTGGTTTCCGTCGGATTCTCAATCTTTGATCCGGTTACAGGTCATCCATTCTTCATTGAGCAAAGCGCTTTACTCATTAGGTTCTTTGAGTACCATAACAACAACTGGCATTTACTGAATTTAGAGGGGATGGCCTATCTTTCAACATGCACATACGTCTCTGGAGACAGTGCCACTTCAACAGCCCAATCCCTTCAAAGACAGTGGCACTGACGAGGCAAGTGTCCTATACTGTACAGAGAGAACTGCTAAATTAATCTTGACATCAACACCTCGCCGTGAGACTGCCTCAAACTCCAACCTGCTGCGATGGGGTACCCAGGGTGACAATCCGGCTGAAACCGGACCAGGTGAGCCCTTATGCACCCTTCATCCCGGTCCCCCAAACAAACCTGGACCCATGACAAGGTCTCAGGCAACACACAGGACCCGTCCCTTTCAAAGCCTTTCTCCCATCTCACCAACTCCCACCATATTGGATTTCTGCAGTCCTTAATTTCTGTGTCCCCAAAATAATGGGAGGGCACTACCCAGCAGGGAGAGCGGAGAGGCAGGTCCGGCCAGCCTTCCTCTCTGATTACCCCACAGTTCCAGTTACTTGCTGGCTGACATGGGTGAAATCAAAGCGTGGACAAAGGGTGAGGGGACAGTGCGGTTTTTGTTCCCGTCCCGTGGGCAACAACGGCCCCGTTATCCGGCTTGGCGAGCCGGTGGGCCAGGTTAGAGCAGCGCCTCCCGGGAGCCGCGAAAAGAGGCCTTTCCTCGGCGCGGTAATCACCGGGGAGGAACGGCCCGCTTTCCCAGCCGCTCCACTTTCCCCAGCTGGCCCGGGCTCAAAAGAGCCGGGGCATCAGAGCCGCGCGGCACAGCTCAACACCAGAGCTGGCAGAGTGCGCCAGTGTGTGTGTGTGTGTGTGTGTGTGTGTGTGTGTGTATCTGTGTGTGTGTGTGGTGAGAGTGTGTATGTGTGTGTGTGTGTATCTGTGTGTGTGTGTATCTGTGTGTGTGTGTGGTGAGAGTGTGTATGTGTGTGTGTGTGTATCTGTGTGTGTGTGTGTGTGTGTGTGGTGAGAGTGTGTGTGTGTGTATGTGTGTGTGTATGTGTGTGTGTGTGTGTGTGTATCTGTGTGTATGTGTGTGTATCTGTGTGTGTGTGTATGTATGTATGTGCATGCATGCTTGCGTGCGCGCGTGTGTGTATGAGTGTGTGTGTGTGTGTGCGTATGAGAGTGTAAGTGTGTGTGTGTGTGCGTGTGCATGTGTGTGTATGAGTGTGCGTGCTGGCAAGTGTTTGTGTGTGTGTGTGTGTGCGTGCGTGCGTGCGTGCATGAGAATGTAAGTGTGTGCGTGTGTGCGTATATGTGTGTTTCAGTGTGTGTGTGAGAGTGAGTGTGTACCTGTGTGTGTGTGAGTGTATCTATTTGTGTGTGTGTGTGTGTATCTATGTGTGTGAGTGTGTGTGTATGTGTGTGTGTGTGTTGGGGGGGCTCTGAGGAGAACTGGGGCTCAGTCTCTCATGCAGAGCCCTCTGCGCCCAGTCAAAGTGATCCGCTTTGTCGCCACCAACAACGCCCCTGCCCTCACCACGAGGGCTAGACAACGCCCCCCATTTATCCCGAAAACAGCCCAGCACCCCACTTTGCATCTCAACAGGGGTTCCAGCCAGGGGGATCTCACAGGGCCCAGGTACTGATCTCCACTCTGTGCCCCTGTGTCTGAATAACGGAGGTTAATGAGTGAGAGTGTGACCCTGGGACAGTGGAGGCTGAGAATAACCCCTTTCACAAACAGCAGTCGGTCACACACAAACACACAGACCCGTTTCACTTTAATCGAAAAAAGAAGCAGGAGCTTTTAGTTTAAATATACTTCTGAATAACAGAGAAAAGACCTCGCTTTGTGTCCAATACTGAAACAGAACAGGGCCTCCAAACTGTTGGAGAAGCACAGAATCGTCTAGAACGTGATTGTATGCTGTAGGGTTAAAATTTACCTCCACTGGAACTAAGGAGCTTAGCCCAAACCATGCAAAACAGCCCCAGGCCAAGGAGTGTCCAGATACCTTTGGTCATATAGTGCAGTTACAGAAAACTTGTATATCTGGTGTGTATATTGACATGACACGTGAAAAACACAATGAAATGTGAACAGTAACAGCTAGCTTGTGCTTAAGACCTGAATCATCTGCACACTCGAAGGTAACCCATTCATCCACGGAGACGGGACTGAGCACACTCAGGCACTCAAACTTCACACCGGGTCCTTTCCTTACAACAACACACGTTTCAGCCCGATGCCCAAGTCACAGCACAGCACTGAGCGAATGTCGAGATGAGTTTCACTGCAAAACAGCTCTGCTGGTCACCTGACTCCCAGCCGGATCTTAAATGTCGCACTCCGGCAGGTCGGCTAGCGTGTGAGCACACATTTAGTCTCACATTATTTCATACTTATTCTCTCGTTATTGCTACGAACTATGGTCTTTGGTGGTGTGTCCAAATTAAGCATGGCGAGGGAGAGGGCACTGCCTGAAGTCCACACTTCAGGGATCATCCGCATTTAACACTGCAGCATTAACACTAGCACTGTCCCTCACAGGGAATGGTAAATGGTAAATGGACTGCATTTATATAGCGCTTTTATCCAAAGCACTACAATTGATGCCTCTCATTCGCCAGAGCAGTTAGGGGTTAGGTGTCTTGCTCAAGGACACTTCGACATGCCCAGGGCGGGGTTTGAACCGGCAACCCTCCGACTGCCAGACAATCGGTCTTACCTCCTGAGCTATGTCGCCCCCAGGGAAACAGGAAACACTCATAACCTTCACCCAGGGCTGAGCTGACTCTAGCTACAGCCATGCGAGCCAAATTCCACAGTGCTGTCTGCGGCCTCTGAACCCAAAACTAATAAAGTTACACAACAGCTGCCTAGCCACTGGTCTCCTATAGAGCTAGGCTGTTATATACGCATGTCTGATAAAGTACAAGCTACATGCTAGAGTTGTGCAGAGACAACATAGTGCGACATAGCAAAAGGGCTACTCACAGGCATAACAGGAACTGTAAGTAATGAGCAGAACTCCAGAGGAATTCATGGAAGGCTACACAGTGCTGGGGCCTGTGTCAGGGGGTACGACACAGCGGAGTCATCTGACCTACCTGAAGCAGGTAAAGTGAGGTGAGGAGGATGTACATATTCAAGAGACATCATTCCACACCTCCACACTGTTGATATTTGTGGCATCACTCACTCTTCCACATTCCTGATCCCTCTGTGACATCACTCACACCTCCACACTGCTCATCCCTTGGTGACATTGCTCACACCACTGCTGATCTCAGTGACATCACAAAGGGCACAAGACCACGGGCAATTAAGATTTGTCCTATTTCTCAGGTAATGCAAGCGGAAGTCATCAGCAGCAGACTGTAGGAAAAAGCATACAAACTCCCACTGTCCTCCATGTTTTCCACAAGAAGGGAGAGGGAGAGACAAAGGCAGTGGGTTCTACAACTGCATAATGTTAAATAACAAACTTACTTATCAGTCTAATAATTCCACAAAAGGTCTCACAGTTACATGCAGTTGGATTTGACTCCATCAGCTCCATCCGAGGGTAAAAACAGCGCCCTAGCGCTCACGCTCGCTAACCTTGACCAGCCTCCAGGACTCGGCGATGACGGCGTACTGCACGCGGTTCAGGGCGAAGCCGTCCACCTCCTTCCTCAGACGGGCAGGCGACTGCCCCACCCGGGTCATCAAGGCGTGGGTGCGCTCCATCACCGTGGGCAGGGTATCTGGGTGGGGAACCAGCTCCACCAGACGAACGTAGTAAGGAGGGTTCACCTACAGGGGGCGCACATTCAGCTCAGCTCCAAGAACAATAAACGCACACACAATTCTCCATATCTGGTGTCTTCTGTTACAGGGACAGTCATATGCGGGCAAGTCCCACTGAAAAGTACTTTTCTTGTGAAGCACAATGCATTTCATCTCAGCTTCCTCTCGAGCAAGATCCTAAAATAAGTGAAACCAGAAAACCAGAGCAGTGCCGTGCCCAGTGTTTCGGCTGTAGTAAAGACTGAATGAGGTCAAAGCCAGTGACAGTACTACTGCTACTCAATCTCATCTCCAAGATAACAGAGCTATCATATTTAACACCGGGTTCCAACAGGAGCCACGCTGGCCTGGGAAACTCCAAGAACCATTCTCCTGACATTAGAATAAAAAAAACGAAGCTGACAGGTAAAGCCGTGCTTCTTCCTTGGCATCGTGCCTCTTCCTGTAGTTAGATTATGCCTGTCTGTACAGACACAGAAACCCAGCTGGCAAAGGGCTAGCAGCAAGTCGATGCTAATAGGATAACGATGGACCTTTCTGGCTCTGTGTCAGGCTGGATATCTGACCGGCCACCTCACACAGCCTGGCTGGGAGAGGGCCACAGCGCCCCCTGCTGAACAGCACAACCAGGGGGACAGGGCCTGCTCCACTCACCCTAGTTCCGGCCACTGACTTAAGCAGTTAGCCTTTTAAAGAGAGGGGATGAGAAGCAGCTGTATGGTCATGGTTGTTTTAGACAGTCAAACAGAACAGACTGGTTGGAGGGGAGTGGTGCACTACTGACCAAGTGGAGGGGGGGTGGTGCTCTACTGACCAGGTAGAAGAAGGGTGGTGTTCTACTGGCCAGGTGGAGGAGGGGTGGTGTTATACTGACCGGGTGGATGGGGGAGGGGTGCTCTACTGACCGGGTGGATGGGGGAGGGGTGCTCTACTGACCGGGTGGATGGGGGAGGGGTGCTCTACTGACCGGATGGGGGGGGGGTGCTCTACTGACCGGGTGAGACACGATGCAGCGTGTCTTGTTCTGAACGCGGGAAAAGACGTTGCTGGGCAGCAGACAGGAAGTGGAGCTGCTGAGGATCACACTCTCTCCGACGTGACTTTCCACCGCCTGGAACACACTCTGCTTGGCCTCCAGCTCCTCAAACACACACTCCTGCCAATGCAATACAACAGCCGGGTCAAATACATGCAAGTCTGCATTTCACATAACACAATTATCTGTATTTTAAGCATTTTATCTTGCATGTGTCAAACTGTACTCTACCACAATCCTACTCAGGGGCCACAGCAATAATCTGAGTTCCGTTCTGTTCATGTTCTACACATCACCAGCATAAAGCATAAACATGGCTGCCAATGGGATAATGCAATTAGAGGTTTTGTGAGTATCGAGGTGTGAGAACAAATCAAGCATTTCCAATTCTCCCCTATCCAGTAAAATTCATCAATGGAGGAGTGGGTGTTCTCCAGGACCTCTCAAAGCTCTCTCCACCCTCAATCAGTTGGACAAAAGACCAAGAATGGGAGGAGAGATTCTTTCTAATTTAGCCATGCTCCTTTTTTTGGCTCTCCTTCGATCCTGTCCTGAAGGCATTAAAATGGCGTATATTGTTACTTAAAATAACCCAGCTGCGAGCGCCAGGAAGAGAACAACGGGGCCCAGTGTTGGGACCCTGTGCAGGCTGTAGTAGCGCAGAGTGTGAAGGCCGTGCGCGTCGGGCATGTGACAGACCTGCGGGGCGCAGGGCGAGCGCTCGCTGTCCTACACCATTCGACATATTTCACATACTTCCCCCGAGAGCGGGCCGGCACACAGAACAATGAGGACCCGCTGGTGGGAGAGGGTCACAGGCAGGAAGCCGGCGAGGCGGGGGGCTACACCCAGCGGGTGGGGGGGGGGGCACTCGCATCTCCGGGGCGGCCTCGTCGTGCTTTTAAAGCGTCAGACGACGAGTGAGAGAGTGCATCAGGGATCTGATCTGATCAGCCGAGACCCGTCCCCACTGACAGTGTCAAAACATGCAGTGATTGTAGTCCATGTGTAGCCTGGGTGCTATGCTTTCTCTCCCAGGGACAGGAAGATGCAGACACTGTTCCACAGTTCTCACACACCCCAGTGGCCAAGCAGTCTTCTCTCATTGGCTAATCTGTCCCCCCTCACATTGGCCAAGCTGTCCCCCTCTCATAGCTCTCATTGGCCAAGCTGACCCTCTCTCATAGCTCTCGCATTGGCCAAGCTGTCCCCTCTCACAGTTCTCTCATTGGTGAAGCTGCCCCCTCTCATAGGTCTCTCATTGGCCAAGCCATCCCCCTCTCCTTGTCATCTCATTGGCCAAGCTGTCCCCTTCAAACTGTTCTCTCATTGGCCAAGCTGTCCCCTGTTCATAGCTCTCATTGGCCAAGCTGTCCCCATCAGTAAAGCACACTCGAATTACTGGCCTCTGTTCAGTGATAAAATATTACACCTGTTAGATCTTACCATTGCACTATTTGAGCATGTCTGAGATGTTTCAGGATACATGAGGCAGGGGGCTGGGGGAGGGGGGAGCAGGGTATGAAACTGCCTTGTAAGGGATACAAACATTACATTTTGCAAACTGCTGCATCTCTGTTTCACTAAAACTCTAATCACAGGAACACAGGAACAAAACCAGCACTAAACAGGAGAATGAACTGCTGCAGATGAAAGACAGACCCCTGGTCTCCAGGCCCCTCAACACAGTATGAATCCAACTCCAATTCAGCTCTAAAACATCATCAACCCAAGCTCGGGTTATTTGTGTGAATAACAGCTAAATCTGGATTCGTAGTTCCAGAAGAAACTCCATTTGCTTGCAAAAGGCTGAAGTAATACAGTTACAATTGTTTATTCTTAGTTCCAATATGCAGGTATAGTAGGTAAGTAAGCTGCGGAATTGAAAGTAGCGGCAGTGGTAGTAGTCTCATTACTGGTAGTGGCAGCAGAAGCATAGTGGTGGTGATAATAGTTCTGGTATTTTTAGTAGTTGCGGTGGTGGTAGTACTAGTGCTGGTAATAATAGTGGTGGCAGTAGTAATAGTACTGGTAGTGATAATGGTGGTAGTAATATTGCCAGTGGTGGTAGTGGTACTAGCAGATTCTAACGTTGCTTGTTTTTTTTTAGCTAATACACACACTTCTCAAGCTAATATTTAAAAACCTTCTCTGAGCCAATTACAAGACATGAGTAATATTAATTTGATTATGAGTTCACTATTGTTGACAGAATCTTCTGATTTCTGAGTAAAATACCCCTGTACCTCACTCGGGCCCATGCTGCTGATAGCATAGCCATGCCTAATACCCACAGGGGATGGTAACCCACCTGGACAAAGAAGGCTCCCTCTAGTGCTTGAGTGAGGTCATCATGGCTGCTGAGGAGAGAAAACTGCTCCGCTGCACTCAGCTCTCCTCTCAACATCTGGGCCTGCTGGAGCTCCTCTAGCTGCTTTCTGTACACACGCGCACACGCACGTATGCGCACACACACACGCACGCGCACACACATGCACACACACCGACACACATGCACACACAGACAGTTGAGTTTACTCCAGTGATTTACCTGATTTAATAAAGGGTGTTCTCTTACAGTTGCACATATTGGGGACCAAAGTAGTAATTAACCAAATATAATTTAGAACCTATAACTGAAATATTTAATAACCAACATATTCATAACAAAAATTGAATTGAACTTCCTTTAGCAGAGAAGCCCAATTGAAAGGCCACATCCCCTATTAATATAGGTCTGAATTACTGTAGGTGACATTTGCCCTTTACCCAGTGGTCATCATGGGAAGGTGTTAATTAATTAGTAATACAGTTCTAATATTATTATTATACCAGCAACACTATTTGCAGCTATGAGAAAGTACAAATATTACGTATGACAAAAGCGGAAATGAACACTGTGAATGCTTCTCAGACAGACAGCCCTCAGGGCACAGTGAAGAACCAGAACTGGGCAGCTGAATGTTAGAGTAACAAATGTTAGCAATAGAAATTATGGACTGAACCGGAACTGGTCCACTATCTGCCCAAACCTGACTATGAGGTCAAACCATTTCTGTCCGTACAACTCGGCAAAGCGTAGCTATTGGTATTCAGCAGAGAACTTTAACAAAACTAATGAAAATTCTGTTGTTTGTGAAGTCCTGCTTGAAGAGAGATTTTGAAGAAGTTTACAGACTCTTATGACTTGCAGATCTTTAAGACAGACATGACCGATCAAACTCGTAACTAACTAGACTGCATTCTCAGGAACAAATTAAATGCTTGAGGTTTCTTACAACCTGCTGGCATTAAAAAAAGCTGCTACTCCCCCTGTTGTTGGGAAAGAGTAAAATCATTCAAAAGTGTTATCATTACACTGGATAAAGCAGTGGCTCCCAAACTCGGTCCTGGGGGACCACAGTGTATGCCGGATTTCGTTCCACAGTTTGAAATCTCTGAATTTTAACAGGCTGTTATTTTGTTTATGTATGTAATTTTTTCCACTTTTATGTACATAATTGTCCAAGAGAACTTAAAATTGCTCCACTGCATTCTGGAATCCCAGAACCCGCAGCTTTGAGAAATGTGTGTCAATGATTACAGCAGTGGTCCCCAACCCTGGTTCTGGAGAGCTACAGGGTCTGCTGGTTTTTGTCACTATGAAAACCAGAGTCACTATGAAAACCAGCAGACCCTGTAGCTCTCCAGGACCAGCGTTGGAGACCACTGGATTACAGTCATCAACTATTGTCACATGGCTCACGTCTCCATGGAAAAGCTTTCAGCAGCAGTGTATTGAGCTTGTATTCGAGCAGTGGTTCCAAAACCTGTTCCTGCAGGTCTACCATCCTGTAGGTTTTCATTTCAGCCCTAACAAACAACACCTCAATCAGTTGCTAATTAGTAGAATCAGGTGTGCTAAATTAGGGCTGAAATGAAAACCTACAGGGTGGCAGACCTCCAGAAAAAGGGTTGTGAATCACTGCCCTAATACAAGCCCAAAACACTGCTGATGGCAGCTTCTCCATCAAGACGTGAGCCATGTGACAATGGCTGATGATAGTAATGGATAATAGCTTTTGATTGTTTAATTAACGAATAAAAAAACAATGACATTTTCCCCCCACTGACCTCACTTCCTGGGCAGCCTTCAGAGCCTGTCCTGGTTGGTTGTCATAGATCTTCACCCTGTACCCTCCACTAAGAAACACCATGGCCCATGAACGGCCAATCAGCCCACTGAAAATACACAGAAAACAGTTACATTAGACAAGCAGACATGCTGAATTATTGGACGTGGAGTCATTGTTTGTGGTATTGAAGGAAAAAAAGATATATTACCACTAGTAGGGGGGAAATTATGTGCAGACGTCTTTTGTTACATAGTGGCAAAGTAACAAATCGTATATTGATTATAAACTGCAAAGAACGACACACACTTGTGTTATTTTAATATTTTTAATATTTCTTCACCTCTGACCTTTGACACCCTGTAATGCGCGAACATCTAGTACCAGAAAAATGTTACACAATAACAGGAACCATGAGCCAGGACAGGATGTGGAATGTGAGTGTGCGGGCGGTTTTGAGCCTCAAACTGACCATCTGCACCTCCTAAAAAATGGAAGTCACAAGACCAGAAAACGGACGAGCAGGAAACCTACACATAATGCAGAAATTAACAACTGAATCAAATATTACGCTCTGGATCCCCATGACTTATTCAATAAGAGCATTAATGTTCGAACTTATATTCTTGCATGTTGGAGAACAATCTAATATATTTGCTAGATATATAAGTAGGCTTTGATAGATAGGATGGGTTCTGCAGTATTGCAAGTACCTGACAGTTCGTTGCCAGCTTCGATTTTTTAAAAGCTATTAGCTAGCAATCTGATGTTACTTCTTTAAAATCTCTTTATTAAACTTCTGCGCACTAGGTCTAACAGAAGTACTGTCGCAACAGGAATCACGACCGATTAGTTGACAATCTATAGCTAACTCACCTAGTATTAGGGAGGACAATCGAAAAATTTATTTCCGGAAATTAGCATAAGTATTGTGATTAAAATACCAGTTTAGCCTTAAATTAACGTATTGTGAACAGCGATCGTACATATATGGAATATTAATGTGATATATTGGCTGTTTTGTGGCTTTAGCTGCACTTTCCCAAAATTCCATCAATGATAAGATCGGACTCCGACGGCACCGAAAACGATAGATTTCACTGAACATTCGACGTTTACATTTATGGTTACTGAACGAGTGACATCATAATAACTTCACTGGTTGATTTTACGCGGTCATTATGGCAGTGGTTCTCTCAGAATTTGACTGAGACAGTCATATTCACTGACCTGATACATCCGACTTATAACTTCAAATCCAAGTCATTGTGAAGGTTTAAATGGATTTTGAAAGTAGACACTTCATGCTACAGCATGAAGGGATTTGAGTGTGCTGTGAGTTTAGGTAGCAACAACAAGGCTGAATCCTTCTGACGTATTTACATAGCGGACTATATGCTCAGATCGCCTAGTTTCACTCACTACGGCAGCGGAATCGATAAGCTTCAGAATATATAATTTTAAAGATTTAATCGTCTCTACTGGATTTTGCTGTTTATCGAGGGTGTGACAGAAAATTTCGGTGCGGACTATCGAATGTTTTTCCATTACGTCGATTGACCAAGTACCATTCAAGTATATTTTTGGGTTGTACTGTAGATTGTGCTAGGTACTTCACATTAACCTGTACAGCGATCAAAAGCTAACAGCCAGTACCACTTAATTCTAGTAACTTCTATCACCACTGTAATGAACTAAAAAAAGGTAACAAACGACCTTTTCTGTGAGAAATGTATTGTCAAGCTCACGCGCATACACTGCTGGCGACATTCTAAAGCTTCGTTTTGCCCTCCCTACTAGTATCACACCAGAAAACAACCAAAGTTAACGTAGTTAACGTGCCACCTAGTTAACGAAATAACTGATCTGTACGTAAATTAAGTTTAACATGCCACCAGTGTGCGAACCCCAATCTAATTTAGTAAATTAGCCAGTTAGCAATATCGCGCGATAGGTTGATTCGCTTCAATGACTGTCACTGACTGTTAGCTCCCTAGCTAATTTAGCAGTCTTGGCTCACCTTCCAATAACAGAAATGATTCTTCCTTCAGGTGTAACGTTACTCATTCTTCTTGTCACTGTGCATAGAATATCTGTCCGTATGATCTATACCTGGAAACCACAGCAGGCTACAATAAGTACAAAACAAGGGTAATGAACTTGTGGTTTGGTTTTGTTTGAACCCTGCTACATCCATTTGCGATCCGCCCCTTGCTGACGCGTTGCGTTCGGGGCGTTAGCTATCGACTTTTGCAACTTAGTTGTGATAGAATTTCTATATATAGCACCAACACTAAAACAAGTCATTGTTAACATATCACGGTGGTTATTTCTCAATTCTTCAAAAATGATGCTTAATTTTTTGAGGACAGCACGCAAGTCGGTCTTCAAAGAAGAGTCATCTTGTATCCTAGCAACAGGTCTTCTACCTTCTTAACCAATAAAGTGAAACGGAGCGTCCCACCTTCTCTATTTTAACCAATCAAGCAGCGTATAGTTTAGGGGCTACGCGGAACTCGCAATGCATTGTGGGCCACAGCCTCCATGGATTCCAGGCTGTCAACAAACTAATTTACCAAAACGTAGGTTTTTTGTAGTCTATTTGCTTGTTTTACAACAAGCTACATCTTGTTACTGAATACGTGCTTAATTGTGAACTGTTTTGACAGGACGTACATAGTTGGCTAGGTAGTTTTCTATCTTGAGTTTATCTATCCAAGCGAATTCATGTTTATATGTTTAACTTGCATGTAAGCTATTAGTAGGTAGCAGCTTACTCATTGCCAGCCATTGGAAAATGTATGTGCTAGCGCTCGCTTCATCTAAATTTGTCATCAGAATCATGTTCTCTTATTTGCTGGTTAACGTTAACCATTAATTTTGAATGATTTGCTTGTGGGTGAAAACACACGAGTGTTCCTTTAACGATGAGCGTAATCTTAATTTTCTAGCCAAGAAGTTATCCAACCTAGATGGCCAGTAACGTTACCATTACCATTTTTGAACATTTTTTTGTGTTTTGTTACATTAGGCATATTAATTTACACTATTACTTCAGAACATTTGTATACGTGAATCATGTTTCATTTTTTAAACCAATTTTAACATGTTCGGTAGCTACACGTGCTATATTATTTTAACCATCTCATTCAATTCTAATAGAAACTTATTTTGACATTAAATTAGTGACATCCGAGCATTTAATGAAGCTATCATATTTAATGAAGCTATCTTATGTGAAGTCAGTTTGATATGCTTTTGTCCCGATAGAGTTGCAGCAAGATGATGGAGCATGTACATCTAGCTGCGGAGGAGGAAGATGACCTCTATTCTGGCTACAATGACTACAATCCTGCATTTGACTCCGAGGTATGAAGCTAATGTTTCTGTTATAAGACAACCTCAACTACGACTTATTTTTATTTAGATCAACTTTTTTTACAATCAATTACGTAGTGAATTGCTTATCGACTGTTATTGCATATATTATGGTATTAAATTGTGACCTGAGAGTAAATAGTTTGGCAAGGCCAAAACGTGGTTGAATAAAGATCTTCATTTAGCTGCACTGACGCTCTGGCTTTTTCCAGGAGTTGGACAATGATCCTGCCTTTCAGCAGGCAGTTAGGACAAGTCATGGGAGACGACCCCCGGTAAGTCATATTCTTATATAACTGTCAGTTTGCAGTCAGTAGTTAGTAATTACAGTGGGCTGGACTATGTTTAATATAAAACGTTTTGAAACCCTTCTGCAGATGACTGCCAAATTTCCTGGCACAGCCATTGGAGGACGGGCCTTGGGTACCTCCTTTGGAGTGAGTTACACTGATAGGTGTTGGGCCTGCTGTTTTTTTTTTTTTTTTTTAACTATGCAGGCTTTCATTGATTTATTTTACTGTTTGGAAGAAACAAATAAAATGTTCAGCTGTGTGACACTGTTTGATTTACAGTGGCCCATTGTATCAACTGATTATTTATCATGTTGTTTTATCTTGAAGTCGAGGATGCCTATGGCCTCATCTATGGGTCGGCCTATGACAGGTGCAGTGCAGGTGAGTGGATAAGGTGTATCTTTACACTCTTTGTATGCCCCCTGAGGCAGCCTTCCCACCACACACCTCCAGAGCTGAACATTAAATGAAAGAACCCATCAGTTATACATAAATAACAAAAATGTTCAAGTATCGTCAAGTAAGGTCTCTGACATTTAATAAACTATACTCTTTCCCCTCTGAGGAGTCTTGACTTGGCAAAGTTGGCATTATTATCATATTTAGTAATTTAGCCCCTGTCATTATATGACTTGCACTGAACAATCATGTAATGAAATCATCTTACACCTTAAAAAGGGTATGATCACAAATATGTGGTTAGAATGTTCTTAACTGAACATCCTAATGGTAATGTAACAATCACTGCTGGTAATTGAAAGCAATGGAGTTATAGAACGCTGACTTAGAATTTTGAAGAAAAGAAAAAACATTCCAAAAACCCTACTCTGGAAAGGGTTAAATTTGATGTATACAGCCTGTTGATTTAGCCTGTGATGTGTGTGTGTGAGACAGGATGGAGCCGCTCGGCCAATGACTGCAGTGCGGGCAGCTGGGTACTCCTCAGCCATGGCCAGAGGTGAGTGCCCTAGTAAAGAGTGAGTGAGGTAGAGACTGCTTATACTGCACTAAGGAATATTCACTACAGTACTGAACAACAGTGAAGAGTAGCGGTTAGAGTAGTTAGGAGTAATGGCTAGAGCACTAGGCAGCAGTGAAGTGTACTAGCTGTTTCTACATACAGATTGAAGCATGCATAGTGAGCAATAGAGGTACTGCAGTTTAGTTTAATTTGCAACAAACTCAAATTAAGTTTAACTCTTTCAGGCTCTGCATTTGACCCACTGGGTCAGTCCAAAGGACCTGCACCTCCACTGGAGACAAAAAACGAAGACACGTAGGTCTTTTTATCTTTTCCCCTTTTTCATTGATTATGATTTATTTAACACAGTGCATTTAGCTTCCATTACTGTGCTGACGCTTTAGCACACTGCTGGGAACTCCCATATGCACTCCCGCACTCTGACACTGGCGGAGAGCTGCCATTGTTTTGGAGGAAATGTAAATTGAGAGTTTGTGAAAACGTCTCAGAAAAAGGTGTTATTTCAGGCCTGAGGAGAAGATGAAGATTCTGGAGAGGAAGGTGAATGACCTGATCGAAGAGAGCTGTATGGCTCACGGTCGTGGTGATCTGCAGCTGGTAAGAGTCCCTCCCCCTCCCCTTCTCCTCTCAAATGTGCAGGGCACAAATATTCATGCTGCTTTTTACCAGTAAAGATTCAGGTGATTTTATTCTGCTTCATAGCCTGTGTTTGTCTGTTGCTAGAAAAGTTTCATCTTATAAAATTGAGACTGAGGGCTGTATGGACTTCTTTTTACATCAGTCTCTCACATCTGTCCCCCTCCCACACATTAAATTGTCGTGTTAATTCAACACTGAACATTTTGCTGTGCAGTGTCTTTTACAGATCTCTCTCCATTTTCGTCTCAACTCTGATTTCTCTCCCTTGTCAATCCCTTGAGTGTTTCATTCACATTGATCTCTCCAGCTCTCTTCCATACTGGTCATTCTCCCATCTATAGCCTGGTTGAGTGCGCCTGCTCTGTTCCACCTTTGTGCTGATCCAAAATGGCGCCTACTGTGTCTCTCTTGTGCAGTCGCTGGAAAAAGCCAAAGAAGCAGGGCGGAAGGAGAGGGCTCTGGTGAGGCAGAGGGAGCAGACAGGCACTGCTGACACCATCAACCTGGATCTTACCTACTCTGTGAGTGGCTCTTCTCTCTGTCAATCCTCACCCCTGGGTGGTGTCTGACACACAAACTCACAAGTAGATAAGAGTTCCCTACCAATGGCCAGCTATTAGCAATGGTCTGTCCATGCACATAGATATGAATCACATTGAGAGGAGTTAAACTGTACAGCTTCATATATTACTTTAATGGTTTCTGTGATGTTCGGGGAGCAGTATGTAATAGCGGTTAGGGAAGATTCTGTGTTCAAATGCAGTGCGGCACACACACACACACACACAGTCACATAGTGTGTTAAGAGTGTAGACATGATGTTCTCTTCTCGTCCAGGTTCTGTTTAACTTGGCCAACCAGTACGCCAACAATGACATGTACCCAGAAGCACTGAACACCTATCAGGTTATTGTGAAGAATAAAATGTTCAGCAATGCAGGTAAACAAGGAGTGGAATCAAGCTGAATGTATGCGCCATATAATAGGGTACAGCATGACTACAATGCATCAGAGCCTCTGGGCCTGATGTCCATTAAAATCAGTCCTTATTCTAGCATGAAACGCCTCAATGTTTTCCTGTTTTCTTCTCATGCGTTTTGTTTGGTGGTGTTTCTAATTTTTTCCATTTTGGGGGTTGCAGGACTTTTAAAAGTGAACATGGCAAATATTTACTTCAGACAGAAGAACTACCCAAAAGCCATCAAATTTTACCGTATGGCTTTGGACCAAATCTCAAATGCACACAAAGAACTGCGGTAAGCACCCTTCCACATCTCCCACTGTCCCTGTCTTTGTTTCCCCGTGGATAGTGGACCCCTAGCAGCCTGCAGTGGAGTGCCGGTATGCAGCAGTGGTGTTAGAGCGGTGCTGTCTAACTGTCTGTCCTGCAGGATAAAGATCATGCAGAACATCGCGGTGGTGTTCATACGGATCGGAAAGTACTCCGATGCCATCACCTCCTTGGAGCACATCATGAGCGAGAGCCCCAACATCAAGACCGGCTACAACCTGATCCTGTGCTACTACGCCATCGGGGACCGCGAGAGGATGAAAAAGGCTTTCCAGAAACTCATCTCTGTTCTGCTGGGTGTAGACGAGGAGGACAAGTACACTCCACCCAATGTGAGCATGTAGGACCTTACACTATGCTCCTATACTCCTGCAGACAGGGGTATATTTACAAAACTCACAGCATCAGGGAGCTAACAGCAATTAAGGGCTTAGTGTGTGTATGGGAAGATTAAGGGATTAGTGCATGTATGGGAAGAATTTCAGAATCTTAAAATCAAACTGATTTTGTCCCTTTACAGGATGATCCCCACACCAACCTCGTGATCGAAGCTATAAAGAACGACCAGCTCCACCAGATGGAAAGAGAGAAGTAAGACCCGTTCGAGGTCTTCCTCTGAGTACTGAAAGCAGGGCTTTTAACAGGCCATGTGAGCAGACTCAAACTGTGACCCTTCTGTTCACTGCAGGAAGGCGCTGGCCGAGAAGTTCATCATGACTGCGGCGAAACTCATCGCACCGATCATTGAGGCGTCCTTCGCGGCTGGGTTCGACTGGTGAGTGGAGAGTGTGACTGCGGTGGGCTGTGGCCTAAATGTGTCCTTATAGCGCAAGCTTTCATGTTCATCAGATGTAATGATTACGACTTCAACTGTGACACGTTTCTCACAGGTGCGTGGAGATGGTGAAAGGCTCTCAGTATGTGGAGCTGGCTAACGATCTGGAAATTAACAAAGCCATAACCTACCTGAGACAGAGAGATTTCAATCAGGTATGACTGCGCATGCACAATGCAGAGATGCATTGCGGGCCATCATTTAAACTGCACCCATTTCTGCATTTCACTTCATCCATTTGTCAGCGTGGTAGATCACCACTCTCCCTGTTAATGTATCCTTCATTTTTCTGCACGTTTTCTGTTCTTTCTTTCACTCTGTCCATCTGCACGGCTCATAAGAACGAGGTACGTGTGTGCGTGTGTGTGTGTACTGTATGTGTGTTGGCGCTCACGCTGGCATATTTCCGTGAGAGACTACTAGTGCTTCTTTCACCCAGGCTGAGAAGTGGCTTAGCATTTCCCTGTCTGTTCTTCTGAACTTTAAGTACACCTGAGTAGGAGTGACTCGTGTGGGAGTGAAGACATGAACGGTCTGGTCTGTATAACTGGGTAGATGTTCATTAGATGAGAAACCTAACAACTGCACTACACCACGACAGGCTCCTTATAGTCCTGACACATCTCGTTCACTACCAGTCACCTTTATCACGGCCCTTTCTTTTATTAACAAGTATTCCCACTTCATCGGGGAGCAAAATGATTTCACTGACTGAACACTTCTTGAGTATGTGTTTCACAGAGAGCGGTGCTGATGGGAGGTGTGTGTCGATTGGATGTGTGTGCTGATGGGAGCGTGTGCTGATTGGAGCTGTGTGATGTCCGTCACTGCAGGCAGTGGAGACTCTGAAGATGTTTGAGAAGAAGGACAGCAGAGTGAAAAGTGCTGCTGCCACCAACCTCTCCTTCCTCTACTTTCTGGTCAGTCACTGGTCCTTCATTTTAAGGCTATATTCAAATATTTTTTGCAGATTTGAGGAATTTGAACAATAGAAAAAAGCATCAGGAAAAAAAAAAATGTATGAGGCTTTGAGGAAAATACAAAAACATGGAACGCGAAAAATATTTTGTATTTTACACTACACCACTACCATGAGCTGTTTATAGTACTTGAGTCTAGCACATGTGACCAGGGTGAAATGGACTACTGTACACATTGGGTCACAGCATCTCCCCACGATCTGCTGTACAATGTAAAAACTGATTTTAGCCTGTATTATGTACAACTCCTCTTGCAGTCCATTCCACCAGAGGACTGGCCCAATATCACCAAGTGAAACTCAGTCACCAGTTACTGGCATCCTAACCTGGCCCTCTCCCCTCAGGAGAAGGACCTGGACCAGGCAGATCGCTATGCCGACCTGGCCATGGCTGCGGACCGCTACAACCCAGCAGCCCTGACCAACAAAGGCAACACGGTGTTCGTGCGGCACGACTATGAGAAAGCAGCCGAGTTCTACAAAGAGGCTCTCAGAAATGACTCATCCTGCACAGAGGCGCTGTATAATCTGGGTTAGTCATGTCCAGTGCAGCCTTAGCTTACTCCACACTAGTCATCTCCAGCACAGTCACAGCTAATACTCCACACACATCATCTCCAGTAGTCATAGCTAATACTCCATACACAGCATCTCCAGCACAGTCACACACATCATCCATCATCTCCAGCAGTTATAGTTTATACTCTACACATGTCATCTCTAGCACAGTCATGGTGGTGTTGAGCTGAGTATTTGTAAGCCATAAGAACCTGTGCCAAGTGAATGTAATGTAATTTAATGGCGTTCATTTGTTAATGAATTGAACATGATGTTCTTGATGTCTGTTGCTGATGCGTGTCCACACTGACCTCAGGCCTCACTTATAAGAGACTGGGCCGGCTGGAGGAGTCGCTGGACTGCTTCATTAAGCTGCATGCCATCCTGAGAAACTGTGCCCAGGTCATGTACCAGCTGTCCAGCCTGTATCCTTCCCCTGCAGGAAGTCATGTGCACATCACAGTGACCTGTGTGAGGGTCATACACACAACACAGTGCATTTTAATCAAACGCGTGGGTCATATACACAACATGGTGAATTTTAGTCACGTGTGGGTTATATACACAACACAGTTTATTTTAATGACACACGTGGGTCATAGACACAACACAGTGGATATTAATCACATCATGTGGCATGCATGTGAGGCAGGGGTCTCTGTGTAATGCAGTATGACCACGCTCAGAGCTGTATGATGTCATAGCCGGTGTGTAGGACGTGCCCTGCCCGGAGGTCAGATCCATGTGGGAGGGGTTGCAGTTCTTAACCGGAGGGGGGCCACAGATACGAGACGCTGGAGGACTCTAACCAGGCCATCGAGTGGCTAATGCAGCTGATCAGCGTCACGCCCACAGACCCCCAGGCACTGGCCAAGCTGGGGGAGCTGTATGACCACGAGGGGGACAAGTCTCAGGCCTTCCAGTACTACTATGAGGTCAGTCCCACTCCAGTTACTGTACTGCTGTGTCATTAGCTTTCTTTAACCCTTTGAAGAGTACGTTTTTTTTTTTTTCCAGAATGTTTCTTCAGAATTCTAAGTCAATGTTCTGAACTCCATTGCTTTCAGTAGGGTAACTAGGGATAGTTACAGAAACTAGAGCAACAGGGAAAGCTACTGTTTTTTATTAATTTATTTTTTTAGTTAATGCTGGCAATGTGGAATCTAAATGAAAAAGTCACACAGTGACAAACGTTGTGCAAATGGATGGTTCTGTGCTATTTAGTGTGGGGGATCAGAATGCCCACTAGTGCATGGGTTTGTTTTATCTAGTCTTTTAGATATTTCCCATCAAACATGGACGTGATCGAGTGGTTGGGAGCCTACTACATCGACACGCAGTTCTGCGAAAAAGCCATTCATTATTTTGAAAGAGCTGCCCTTATTCAGTGAGTCTTGTCTTAAATAATAGTTACTTGTATTAATTAAGTCTGTGTGTAGATTTTGTGTGTGTACTGTATGTATGTATGTATGTGTGTGTGTGTGTGTGTGTGTGTGTTTGGTTCTGACAGTGGATGTGTTCATTCTGAGACCCACTCAGGTAAAGTGGCAGTTGATGGTGGCCAGCTGTTACAGGAGGAGTGGTGAGTTACAGAGACCATATCTGACACATTATAGTGTCTACTACTTTACTTGCCCATGTTGTAAGAAACACTTTCTGAATATTTCTCCTGCTTCTCATTTTAAGGAAACTACCAGAAGGCACTGGAGACCTACAAAAGCATCCACCAGAAATTCCCGGAGAGCGTAGAATGTAACGTACCCCGTTCAGGCCCGTGTGCTGTGGGATTGTGGGTAACGTGTGCTCCCGTGTGCGGTGCTGATTCTCAGGGTGGCTGTGTCTCGCAGGCCTGCGCTTTCTGGTGCGACTCTGCTCGGACATGGGCCTGAAGGAGGTCCAGGACTACGCCACCAAGCTGAAGAAGGTGGAGAAGATGAAGGAGAAGAGGGAGCAGGTAGACCAGGACACCCGCAGATGTCCTCTTCTGAGATACCGCCATACGTTTGCTTACCGCCCTGGCTAGTGCTTTCCACAGGGGTCATTTCACATTTAATGCTTTTGACCTATGTTCTTCTTTCCTGGTCCTGGTGGGTCACAGGGTCTGCAGAGCTCTATTTTTGCATTAATATGTGAGGTGAGGTGAGTTGGCTGTGTAATAGACAGCTTTAATTGATTAATTAAGAGCCGAGTAACAACAAAAACCTACAGAGCTGGCGTATCTCCAGAACCAGGAATGAAGATCACTGGGCATGTTTCAGGGGTCAAAGTTGAGGGTCTGCCTGGCAGACCTGTGTTTAGGTAACGGGGCCGCAACTGAGCAAACGTAACTGCACTCGTAACTAAAACAAGTTAGGCACTCATTTGAGATTAGAGCTGTCAATCAGGTCCCCTCTGTCCAATCATCTCTCTTCCTTTCTCTCTGCAGAGGGTGAAGTCTGGACGGGAGAGCAGTGCTCGAAGCCGTAGGGAAGGCAGCGCCAGCAGCGGTGAGTCTCTCACTCTTTCAAATTAAAAGTGCATCAATGGCACAGCATGCGTTTCTTCCTATCGATCTCTCTACATTGATGGGTTGAGTGAATCTTAATAAAATCCAGCCAAAGAGAGGGACATTGCATGCAGCTTCAGAGCTCCCTGCAAGGGTTGAGGTGCCACTTGTCAGGAGAAGATAACTCAGGGAAAGTGGGGACTTTTCTGAAACCTTCAACTCCAAGTCCTAATGTCTCTCCCCTGTTCTTAGGACCTCTCACCCACCTGTGAACTCTTATCCTCCTAGAAGCACTAAAAGTTGCTTTAGCATGAAGAATGTGCACATCACATAATTTAATCCAGTCTGAAAAAGCTGGCATAGAGGGTTGAAATCTAGATTGACTGACATTTTGACAAAAAGACTGGGTTAACCTCAGTATAGCTCAGGTTTTACATGGATATAGCCTGGTTATGTCCAAGTCAGCTAGAAAACGTTCACTTTTCAACCAAAATGTAGTCAGGTTTTCACCTGAACGCCTAGAAGGTGTTCCACCACAAAAATGTTAATTGGGAACTTTATATATACATCCATATTTTCCCTTGTTCTTCCTCGGGGGTTCTTGTTCAGAGTACTCCTCTGCTAATAGAGAATCCTAGTCGGACACAAGTTCTCACTGCTACATTTTCTTTTCTTAACTTGCTTGAACTCAGATGTGGACGGTAAAGCAGGTGAGCAGCAGAAATTCCAGTTGGTCACATTAGCTCAGGGGTGTCAGACTGAATCCCAAGGGGGCTGCAGTGTCTGCGGGTTTTTTGTGGTTTCTTTTCAATCATCTGCTAATTAAGGCCTTGAGAACAAGGCGTGTGGATTCTGAAGCCAATCATGGACTTAAATGAACCACTGGTGCCAAAAACACCTGAAGATGCTGCGGCCCTCCAGGACCGGAGCTTGACAGCTGTGCGTTAGCTAAAGCTTTGTATTCCGTACCTGCGCTGTGTGCTAACCCTGTGTCTAGACCAGTGGTTCTTTGAGATCGACCATCCTGTAGGTTTTCATTTCAACCACAATTTGGTACATCTGGTTCTACTAATTAGCAGCTCAAGAAGATCTCTAGCTTTTTATGCTTGGAGTGAAAGACTACAGGACGGTTGATCTCCCGGAACTGGGTTGGTAGCCACTGGTCTTTGCAGAGCCTGTTGTCACTTCACTTTTTTGTGAGAGCAGTTTCCCACTGACTTGCTTTTACAAGGGTGTCCAATCTTATCTGAAAGGGCCGTTGTGGATGCAGGTTTTTGTTTTACGACACCTGATTCGACTAATTAACATACTCCGGCCCTTTCCGAATAAGACTGGACACCCCTTTACTTTTCACTCTGAAACTGTTCTTCGCTCTCTCTATTCACTCTGAAACTGTTCTTTGCTCTTTCTTTTCACTCTGAAAGTGAGGTTCACTCTTTCCCTCTTTTCTGGTCTCCAGTGGGCTCTTCCCCAAACAGCACTCCACCAATCAAAAGCAACGGTAGGCTTCTGCAGACCGCAGTGTCCCACAGTACGGTTATGCATGACCACTGTGTGTGTGTGTGTGTGTGTGTGTGTGTGTGTGTCAGTGTTTTTAGGTTTGAAGGTAATCTGTGTATATCAGCATGATGTACTAATATAGCTTGGACTCCACAAGAAGTAACATTAACCTTAACACTGTTGAAGGTATAATGTAAATTTACATCATAGATCAGGGTGGAGGAATAGACTTCACATCATTTTTTTAATCACTGGAGATAAAGGAAAAAGTTGCCTTTCATTGCCCTGTCAATGTCATGGATTTCTGTGGTTGTCTGTCATCTGTGATGACTCTTTGAACAAGCATAAGTGAGAGGGCACGAGTGCACCTCTCATAAATAAATCCCATTATTGACTGACTTTTTATTTTTGTCCTGGCCTGCTGATATTGTGGCTTTGGGCCACAGGTGAGTCTATGTAGGGGAAACACGGACTGGTGTGTGTGCGTGTGTGTGTACATTTTGTGTGTGATTACCCATCCCCTAGGTTCTACCCCTCTGGTGTTTTGCTTTTCTTTGTAGTTTCTGAAGCTCTCACAGACTGGTCATTTCTGCCTACCTTCCTCTTTGTGTTGCTCTGTAGTTTTTTTTTTTGTTGCAGTCTCTCTTCCTGACTCTAGACATGGGCAGGGCAGAGGTTAATGTTCATATCAGAAATCTTCAGCTCTCTGTAAGGAAACAGGATTTGGTGCTGTTTAGTGTTTGGGGTTTTAGTCTCGCTTCATCTGTTCCAAGTTGAAAACATTCTGTGGGTGTAAGGGCTTTGTAAGGGTGGAGGGGGTTCAGTTAATGAACTTGCTGGAATTTGAAAGACCCACTATTCCCTTCTCTGTCCTCTGCCTGGGAGGAATGAGTTCTGGAACACCCATCTTCCTGTTTTAATGGGAAGGGGCTCTTTCCATGACTACCTGGCCTCCATGTTTGGCCCTTGAAATCAATTTTTACATCACAGCATATGTACAAATTTGTCATCTGCACAGAGAGCCTTCATAGCAGAAATGCCCATAATTGCATGAACCATATTAATGCTTAATGTTTCCAAATTTTAATTGTGTTATCAGCATATCATCAGATTGTCATTAATGTTGTTAGATCTTTTCTAAGTGCTAGGAGCCTGCCGTTTTCTTGATTGTAAGATGGAGCCTGCTGATGCAGTGGCCTACCCAGCAAAATGTTTTCTTTTGTGGTTCTATTCCTCTTTCTTCTACGACTGTTATGTTTTAAATGTTTTTTTGTGATTGGCTGCCTCCTCAGACAGTGGACACAGCAGCCAAGGCACCAGCGCCAAGGGGGAGCGAATGAGCGCCAGGCTGCGGGCACTGCCAGGGTCTAACGAGCCGTACGAGGCCAGCAGCCAGCGAGACGTGGGTGAGCATCTCTGCTTCCTCCCTGTCCCCTGGTCACACTTTCCATCTGTACAGCAAGGTTACTTAATGCAGGGCTGCCCAGCCCAGTTCCTCGAGATCTACGTCCTGTAAGTTCTCATTTCAACCCTAATTTGGGAGTTTAAATGAAAACTTTTACTAATTAGCAGCTCAACGAGATCTGAATGAGGTGCGCTTTGTTAGGGTTGGAGCGAAAGCATACAGGATGGGAGATCTCCAGGAACAGGGTTGGGCAGCCCTGCTTTAATGCATTCTTTAGTGTACTCCAGGGATACTCAAATCTGGCCAGTAGTACTGCTAGTTCTCATTCCTCACCTCCAATCAGGGAATGATTTAAAGCTGACACACCAGGTAAATGTAATCTCTGGTCAGTCAGTGACATTATTGGACTATGCACAATCAGGCAGAAGAGAAACCCAGCAGTACTACTGACCATGAGGGCCACATGTAAGTATCTCTGGTTGAATGTTAGACTTCATAAGAGCAAGCAGCACCCATTTGGAAAATTTGTATAAAAAAAAAGAAAATAAATTTAGTGAGCAGAGTAATAACCTCTTGAATGGTAAATGTTTGTGTTTGTGCTCAGATGCTTCCTATGTGGATCCACTGGGCCCTCAGCTCGAGAGGCCAAAGACGGCAGCAAAGAAACGCACTGAGGAGGACGAGTTTGCAGACGAAGAGCTCGGAGATGACCTGCTGCCGGAATAGTGTGTCCTCGTATGTCACTTCTACCCTCCCTTAGGTTACAAACAGGAAACGGGAACAGGAAACTCCCAGAGGTCTCTTTTCCATGCAGTTTTTTCTATGATCACCCATGATCAACATAAGTTCAAGGAACTGAGCTCTCCTAGCTTACGTTGCATTTCTGTTTAAAGGCATATGATGTATTTATATAACCGTTACCTTATCAATAAAATAATTTGAGCATTTCAAACCCTGAATGAAAATGGAAGAAAACTCAGCCTGGCTAGAGGTTTTAATCCCGATGCACCTTTATTTCAACTCTATGCGGCTCATCAAGATGCAGCAATGGATTTGGTCAGGAGCAGGGCAGCAAAGAGCAGTGTGATTTAACACTAAAAACATCACTACATATAATGAATAGATACCAAATGCAGTGTAGCAAAAAAGTGCAAATCTAAATTTTGAATACAGTGAGATGCGTTTAAGTCTGGGTTCATGTTCTGCTCTCCCAGTCAATTCTCCTGTGCAGACCAGCATTTTTGAGCAATCCATCTGATCGAAACAAAGTTTTGGTCAACTTTTGGTACGAACGTAGCTCTATGGCTTTATCTTGAGCTAGAAGCTAGCCATGGCAACAGTACTGCGGTAACTTGTGCTTGGCTAGCACTGCTCAGTGACCCTGTTAGTGATTTATGTCAGTGACATACCTCCACACTCTCCAGTCAGTACATTTGTAACATTATTTTATTATTTTAGCACGCAAGACTTTGTGTATTTGTTTATTTCTCTTACTATTATTGTTTTTATGAAATGGACCAGAATGAAACGTGAGCACAAACATGTTGCTCACAATTTCAGCAAGTGTAAAATAAAGTGATTTTTTTTACCATGTACATCCCAATAGCAACTCATTTCTACCTGATGTTTTGTACTGGGAGTCTATATACTGTTAGAAATATTGGTGGAAATGTGCCATACATTCAAAACCTATAAACGCAACCCCAAATGTTACTCCACTGTTACCCACCTATGTCCTCATAGGGCAACATCAGTGACCAGAGTGGGCAGCCTGACACGACACATTCCTGGGGTGACACATTACACGACTCTCCATTTTAAAACTTGTGTTGTGCGTTACCTTGGCTGTCCACATATCTCCACTGTCCAGTCAATACACACCTCTCCTTCCTGGAGTTTAAACAGTGATGATTGTTGGAACTTGTGTAGCATATTTAAGGCTTTATCTATAACCCGTACAAAGAAACAATTCACATGTGCAAAGAATCGGCAAAATTTTATCGGCAAGGAAGGGGGGGGGGATATAAAATTAGCAATCAATCTTTGTACACCTGATGTTAACGATAGGGAATTCACCAACCTCTTGATTTCTGCTGCCATCTACTGAAGAAAGACCACCACTCCCTCTAAAACTTGGGCAACAGTTCCAGTTGCAATTTTACCCTAACATGTTCATTATAGGGACTGTATTTAGAGAGGAGCTGAGCATGTGCCCAGTGTCTAGCTTTATAGTTATTCATGGTTTTACATGCACAGATGGCCTGTTGCATGAGACATCATATTGGGGATGGAGCCACCCACCGCTGTTAGTGGACAGACATCACGAGTCGAGACCAGACTGGTAGTTGACATAACAGCGGAACTCATTGGCCAGGTTGTGGGTGTGTTTGGGGAGAAAGGTGCACATTTTCAGACCCAGCAGCTTCTCTGCGTCTTCCTGCATGATTGCACCTGTGGGAGAAAATAAGGGCAGTGGTTACACGGGGATAGCATTATTAGAGTAATGTTCAGTCCTAAAATGTGCACATTATACTGTTCAATAAAAAGCGGAACATAAATATTACAGTAGCACTCAATGTGAGTAAATGGTCTTATTTATACCATCCGTTTACAGAAGTCAGATATTGCACTCAAAGATTGATTGATACTCGAAGTAAACTGACGATCACATATTGGGTCCCACGCTGGCGAATTTGTCGTATTCATGCTATCGGACCATGACAGTCTGACCCCAATCAGACAACTCACCCGTGCAGAGAAGCACCTTCCCCTTTGTCAGGAACTTGACGGTCAGGGCCACTTTGCTGAGGCACTCCTGTGACAGGTACGGGGGGTCCGCGATGACGATGTCGAAGCTTTGGGGAGCCACGTTCTCCGGGAGACACAGCGGGTTGCTGTAGTCGTAGAAGACGAACTCGTCCCCGTAGATGGAGAAGCGCCGGTCAAACTCCAGCAGCGCGGCCGGCGCGTTTGCGTCCAGCTGTTTCAGCTTCTGATACACGCTAGGAGCGCTCAGACACGCTATCCTGTCATAGGACATGTTTGCACACCGTCAGGGGCTGCAGCGCAACCCGGGGACAGAGAATGAACGATGAGCTTCTTAACAGAAGCTCATGGCTCACTGCTGTCCAGTCAATGAAGGCACACCGTACATTTCACTCATTACACCTGCTCTAAATTTCTGCTGCTCTTGCTTACATCCAAATGTAAACCAACTAGTGGGTCCAGCATGTTTGGGATACTGCCATACCACACTATAAAAGTATCCTTTTCACTGGTACACGGTCGAGCCTATACCAGCACTATGTTAACCCTGTACACCAACTCCCTGTTCTAAGAGGATGTAGCCTCCGGGAAGCCATGGGGCTCAGTAATTCTCCTGGTCTCAGAACCCTGACCCAATTTTCTCCAAGGACTGGAATTCGGAGACCACAAGTTACTGATACACAGACATGTCTGTGCCCAGTTGTATAATTACAGCACAAACTCTCTCCCTGACAGAAACCCTACCCATTCATTTCAGTAAAGGCCAGCAGGTTTAACCTCAGAGATTAAAGTTCTTGCAGAACTGCGAGACTCACCGGCCACCTTCTCCGGCTGCCTGTAGCACCTCCTCAGCTAGCCGGCTTGCCGTTTCATCACTGTACCAGAACTGGCTCATGCGCTGACAGGTAGAAAAACACACATCTATAAAATATGTAAATTAAAGGAACATGACCGAGTTTTTTGTAATTACAGTACTGCACGCATGCGTATTTCCCCCAGCTTCTTTGCCCCATAACAACGGTGCTTTTCGCTAGGTGACTTTTTTTCTTATTAGTTTAATTGCATTACTTGGTCACTAGCCTTCCTTACGAAAGCGCGCTACATACCCTTAATTCAAAGGTTCCCTACGTTTTCCGTCTCGAGTGAATATCTTACCCAATCCTCCTCTACAGCACCAACAGAAAACTTTTCTTCAGGCGTAACATGTTTGGCCAGACCGTTAGTCTCCGCGTAGAACTCCTGTAGCGCCGCCAGTGTTGAGGCCGACAGCTGGGGTACATCATCGTCGCTGTCACTCATCGTACGAGCCCCCTGAAGGCAAGTAACAGGACTTGCACACCGTCAGGCTCTGCAGCGCAACCCGGGGACAGAGAATGAACGGTTTCCCAGAGTGCTAGATACGGTGCGGCCCAGGCGTCAATTAGAATTAAACTATTCGACTTCTATTCTTTAAATGTTTTACTACACGCCTAGCTAATTGGCATTGCTTAGCGAGAACAGTACATTTCTTTAGAAAGCAAGAACAGAATGAAGAATAAATCGCTGGTTTAAAGCAATCAAGTCCCAACAGATTTTCAAAATGAAAATAGCTAACGTTAGTTCGGTAGCTACTAGCAACAAACAAAATATAAACCTTAATGATTTAACTCTTACCTGAACGCACTTGATACCCGTATATGTTTTTTCGAAACAATGAAAATGGGGTGCAGTGAACAGGATGTCAATGTAGATAAACAATTTTACCCCTTTCGCTACTCCTAGAAAATAAATATACAACCATGTGTTCCTGACCGATTAATTTTGTAGAGTTGCTACGGGTCTCAGCTAACGGATGCCGAGGTGGGACATAAATGTTGAAAGCGATATAAAAAAGCGAATGCACAGTGTCGCGGCTCCATAACATTGTTTTATTTCGCCATTTTCACCAAATAATGGAGACAGTGGAATATAACAGCACCACTTAAAAATGAACATAAAACGCGCTGCTAAATTCGTACAAATCACGTGGGGGACAAACACAGCAAATTACATCTTTACAAAAGATATGTCCATTTATTCTAAAATATCTTTTCAAACATTTCCCCCCCAGAAAAGTTAGTAAAGTTTGCCATTTCACACCATATTTGGAGAGTCCAGAGCAGTGGAAACCAACACTGTTCCTGGAGATCTACCATCCTGTAGATTTTCATTTAAACACTAATCTGGCACACCTGTCTAATTAGCAGCTCAATGATCTCTAGCTGTTGAATGAAGTGTGCTTTGTAGGGTTTGGAGTAGATTATACATGGTCAGTTAATCTGTGCAGCACTGATCCAGCCAAACAAGCTCATACATTTTGTTTCTCTTAACTGAAGCCAAATGCAACTAGTAGGCTGCTAATTCTGAACTCAGGGTAATAGGTTTCTTGTGGAGCAATAACTATGTCCCTATTAAAAACAAGCCCACTCATAGCAGATACCAGACCCCAGGACTTACCTTTCTGCACTTCGTAGATTCACAGATAATACAAGCCCTTCTTAAGGATGTTAAGTAAGTTTTCTTTAAAAAAAACAAAAAGCTTCAGGAAATACGTCATTTATTCAGGAAATACGTTAAATGATTTAAAAATAAGAATTTATCAGACTGCCTTGTTTATTCTTAGCCTTTCATCCTTTGCTAATATCTACACATGATCATTTGTAATCAGTTTAATTAAAAAACAAATGTGAATATTTGCATTTGAACTCCTGAATTTCCTTTATTTGTACCTTTAGATCAGACCCAGGCTTCCACACGGTATGGTTTAAAATCTTCTAACGCAGGCCCATAGCTTGTGTGCATTCAGCTATAGAAACAGACCGGCTACATGGCTGGAAAGATTCATTTGATTTGCATGTGGCCATCCTATCCAATGTGATGTCGGTTTGAACGTGCACTCGTCCCTTGTTTTAAGGACTATGGCCAGTGTAGAACACGGCTTCCTCAGTTCAGCTTCACAATTAAAGTGCATGTCCAGTTTAATGATCTCATTTAAACAGCCAATAACTGATATTCTGACAGAAAACAACCGATTATTGTGGCAGCTTTGACGGTTATTAGTAGTGATCTGCCTGATAATTTTCCTAACAGGAAACAAAGGAATAACAGTGTCTGCATTCAATTTTCTTGTTTTTTTTTTTTATTTGAGGTTTTGCTTGAAGTTCACTTCAGACAAAGAAAATCTGGGTGGTTATATGGGTTCAATGTTTGATTTCCAGATACATTCAGAGCTGGTTTAAAGCACTTTAGTTTGAAGTGTGGTCCCCACAAAGTTCTCAACTATTTCCTTTCAAATAAAAATTTAAATAAAATGGTAAAATTCTCTTGGAAAAGAAGGTCTCGTAGAAGGAAATTACATTTCTCCACATGGTTGCTCTTTGCTACAATTAACTAAAATAATTACTTTTATCATTAAAAGGAAAAAAAACCCCAAAAAACAAACGGAACAGGATTGCTGTATCACCCTGATTGTTAGGTGTACTCAACTGACAACGGCACATAGTGGCAAAGACCTAACAGAAAAACAGCACTCAAAAAGTTTATATAATAAGTTTATATACACGTATACATTTCATTTAGGCATTCCGAACTCTATGAACAGGAGTAGCAGTAGTGGGGTTCTTCTACAGGCGCACTGGCTAAAATCTGTGGTGTGGCTTCCACACACCATGAAGGAGACCATTCTCCCTTTATCACTTGTTTTTGGTTGGTTATTGCTCAAGCAATATGGATTACTTCACATCCACTCTGTATTTTGGAGGTGTAGTTGATTTTAAAAAAAAGGGTGTAAGCTACGCTTCAGGTATCCGTGCATTCGGCTTCCCGCTCCCCAGCGTGGGACCGCTTGTGCCGTCGTCCCCCCCCCGCCCCCCCTCCAGAGCTCAAGTTCACTGGGCCTGTAAAACCCAAAGCTTTGTGAGGCTGACCCCGCCCACCTCGTCAGGAAAGGGATAAGAGAGGCCACAGAGGAGCGGAGGGCCTCGGGAGAAAAACCGTCTGCGAGATTTGTGGAAAACAAATCGAAAATGAAAAATCATAACATGCCCTTTTCCTTCAGGCAAAGTCACAACAATAAAAAAATTCTGCTTATCTGACCCCTATCTTATAAAAATTTTCTACCCTGCCCACCCTCCCCAATTCTCTTTTGAAAATATATGTACACCCTTTAATGAACACAGAGTGATTTGGTTTTTTTTTGTTGTTTTGTTTTGTTTTGTTTTGCGTTTCCCCCCCCTCTGCTGATTCAGGGGCCCGGAGGTGGCAGAGAATAAGGCTTGTCGTCATGGCAATCTGTATCCTCCCCGTGTCCATGGTAACCGCTTGGTGATACAGGCCTTGGAGCACACGCTCGCCTTCCGTGTTACTGAGACACAACACAAACAAGAAAACAAAGGCACTCTGGGAAGAGTGGGGGGTGGGGGGTGGCTGACCACCGGTCAGACACGTCCACACGAGATTCACTCTGTATTTATCCCAAACCATCTGCTTACAAACTAAGCACAGATGAGAGCAGACAGAGATGAACGCTGTGAACCGTACTGGGCCTTGGCCCTGCCGGGAGCCCCCCCTCTGGCTTCACGCGTGTGCTGGGGGGACCTCGTGTGACTCCGCGTGAGGGGGGGGGGGGGTCGGGCTGAGAGGGGCTGAGAGGGGCGGAGATGCCCGCCAGCACATGAAACGTCTTGTTTATCGTCCCTCTCTCTCTCTCTCTCTTCAGTGTTCTGTCATTGTCCAACAGTGCAATAATTCAACAGTTTTTTTCTCTCTCTTTCGTTTCTTGTCCGCACGGTTTGGCAAGCTGGTGGGGGCTGTGGCGACGTTTTGGCGGCTGCGGCGGTTACTTCACGCACAGCAGGCCGCCCACGTTGGCCACAAACTCCTCCAGGCTCTTCAGGAAGGCCACCTTCTGCTTGCGGTCCATGCTGGGAGGGGTGCTGCTGGCCGTCAGCTTGTTGAAGGCGTCGGCCAGCCGCTGGTAGATCACCGCGTCCCGCTGGCTGGACAGCAACGTCTCCACCAGCTCAGAATACTCCACCTGTCCAGGAGCAAGTAATATTCAGTTCAATCCAATTCCTTCAATCAAATTCCCCTCAATTCAATTCTATTCAATCCAATTATATTCAATTATAATCAATTCAATTCTATTCAATTCAATCAATTTCTATTCTATTCAGTTTTATTTGTATAGCGCTTTTTGCAGACACTGTAATAAAGACACATTAAGCAGCCCATATGTCAGGCCTTCCGTGGGCTATCAAGGTCAGTTTTGTTCTGGAACTGCATCACAGGCTGCATTTGATGAGAGGGAGGTGGGTGTGGAGATGGAGGAGGCTGGTGGTTCAGCGCAGCAGAGGTGAAAAAACTACAAAGATTTATCTGCTGATGACAATGTGTGCAAACACAGGAAAGGGCTGAGGCCCATCTATGAGACATCCGAGTGACACGCGGAAAACCTCCCACGTGCTTCTCTAGGAACTCCTGTATGGACTCTCACCTGATGCAGGCACACTAGTGTATAGAGAGCTTCGCCTGCGACTACAGTCATTTCTGTATTGTGTTTCTGCAGCACCAGCATATCAAACACCAGCTGTGGAGAGGAGAGAGAAAGAGAGAGAGAGGAGAGAGAGACAGAGAAGAGAGAGAGAGATGTACATAATGAGCAACCTATTAACTGAAATGCAAACATTCATCCATACACTCTGCATAAGGGCAAAACCCTGGCCTCAATGGGCAGTTTTCATAACCATTAAAATGCTGTATCCCAAATATCGTCACTGACATTAAAGTGCAATTCTTAGTCTAACCAGCCAGCTAGCAGCTATCATTAGCTAGCAGCTAGCCAGTTTTCAATTGAATCTCATTTGTTAAGATATTAAACAGATAGTACATCCAAAAAGTAAGTTTGGCAAGTATCAGTTTGGCAATATCGTAGTCTCCGTCTGGAGACTTCAGAACAATGCTAACAGAGCGGTTAACTTAAACACCTCCAGCACAGGCTTCCACAATCAGCTGCTGAGCACAGTAAAGTTTTATGACTTGTGTGAGAGTGATGTCACAGAAAGGGGCGTGGCTCACCTTCAGGAAGTGACGGGTGGCGAGGAACAGAGGGGTGTCCTTCTCCTGGGTCTTGGCGCACTGCTCAGCAAGAGGCGTTAGGGCCTCCAGACACAACTGACTGACTTCTGAGCTCATACTGCGCAACAGGGCTAAGGAAGTACACTGAAACACTAACACTGCACACTAAAGTAATTACACACTTTACACTCTGACACAGCTACACTAACACCATACACCGACATAACACACACAGCCACACAGACTTCAACACTACACACTCAGACACTGTAACAATCACACACTGTCCTAGCAGTACACACAGGAATAATTACACAGGTTATCAGTGTGTACTGCTCCAGCAGTACAGAACATATAGCAGAGCTAGGAGTGGGGAAGGGCTGCTCCTGCAGTACAGAACACATTGCAGTGCTGGGAGTGGGGAAGGGCTGCTCCAGCAGTACAGAACACATGCAGTGCTAGAGTGGGAACTGCTCAGCAGTACGACACATTGCAGTGCTAGGAGTGGGGAAGGACTGCTCCAGCAGTACAGAACACATTGCAGTGCTGGGAGTGGGGAAGGACTGCTCCAGCAGTACAGAACACAGCGCAGTGCTGGGAGTGGGGAAGGACTGCTCCAGCAGTACAGAACACAGCGCAGTGCTGGGAGTAGGGAAGGATACGAGGTCATGCCGAGCTCCAGGGAGAACATCAGGCTCTTAAACAGCTCCTCGGGCAGCTGGGGGATTTTCTCTGGGAAAATCTCACAGATGAAGGTGATGAGCTTATAGTACTGGTTACACAGGGAGGGGAACTGGCACAGAGAGAGAGAGAGAGAGAGAGGATGTTAACACCATCAGCGTTATACATACAGTATGTCTTTTCAGCTGCAATACGGACTGCCATACTGGCTGTGCTTGTGTTGGTGCTGCAAAATGGCAGCATTTAAAAAAAATTAAAATTTGGGTAGAGTTGCTTGCTCACCTTCAGCAGGTCTTGTGACATGAGCGGCAGCACGATGTTGACCCCGTACAGAACCACGTCTGCCGCCGACACCGTCCGGCCTGCTGCCTGGCCCTGCTCCTGGCCCCGAAACACGTCGTCTGACAGGACACACGCGCACAGTTAGCTTTTACTAATCCCTAAACCATACAGTTACTCTACTAATCCTGGGACACACACACTGAGTTTATAATATTTCCCAAATATCTGAATAGACAGACAGTATTAAGTTAATCTTGGAACATGCACACACATGCACACACATGCACACACTCACACGCACGCACACACTCACATACGCTCAAGTTCTCACTCAAGCACGCACTCACACATGCACGCACACACACATGCACACACACATGCGCACACACACACTCACCGCTGCCCGTGTCGCTGAAGTCGATGAACTCCTTGGACAGCAGGTTGGTGAGCAGCTCCATGATGAGCAGCAGGTCCTGGTACTGGTCCTCCTCGGCCGTCACGTCCATGCGCTTGCGGCCCAGGTTGTTCTTGGAGTACACCTGCAGCAGCGTCAGGCACGCCTCGTACAGCTTCATAGACTTGGACTGCCACGCAGAGAGGGGATATGAGAGAGACACATCCATTACCCTCAGCAGTGCCACTGCTCTGCTAAACCCAGTCCTCAAAGCAAGGTCCCGTTTCGATAAATCCGATGCTTGCATTAGCCTTATTTAGCTATAGCTTACAAGCTTGCGACATTAATACAAGGCAAAGCTGTTATTCCAGGCATCGTAGCGAGTTTAAATGTGACCAAACGGACCACACATGCAGTATTTTTAGCCTGTTTACAACCCACAGATTTGAAAGACCTTCGCATTTCCTTTCAAGGCCCTTTGTGATGGTTCATGAGTGGGCACTGAGCCCTTTTGTGCCCCATGATGAAAAGATTAAAATCCTCCTATTAAGTTACAGGAATTCTGCAAGAACTTTACGGGGTTTTACAAGACCGGCGAGTGCGGTAAACTTGCCGCACTTGCAGGAAGTGGTTTGATTTATAATGCATCGCAGGGATATATAAATATGCAGCTCTTCTCTCTCTCACTTGGCAGAGGTCAAAGGTTGTGTATGCACTACTCAGGCACAAAAGTAGAAACACATACACTGGAACAACAGTCTGGAAAGATTAAAAACCTCTCAAATTCCAGCTGGAACAGTGCTTATAGGCACTTTATCTAAACTGCTTCAGGAAAGATCGACCATAGATACACACAACACACCATAGATACACAAAACACTGTAGGTACTACAGTCACGTCACGATAAAGCACATAATGGTCTGAATCACTGAAAACTCTTCAACTGCGCAGCTCCCACAAGGTCTCACCTCTCCCAGATAGCAGATCTGTTTGTGCGCCACCTCCACGAACACCTCGATGATGAGGTTGACCGTCTCGGGCGTGGTCCTGTACACCTCCATCAGCCCGATGCAGTTGGACAGGAAGTCCATGAGGAAGTTGAAGAGCACGGACACGTTGTCGATCTGCGTGGCCTCGGCGATGCCGCACAGGGCCTCCAGCGTGGCGATGATCTCACGCTTCACCTCCTCCTCCTGGCAGATCTGCTGGAAGTTTTCCTGGTTGATCACGTTGAGGAACCTCTGCTGCAGGGGCTGCAGGACCTGGGGGGGGGGGGGGCATATGGGGTACAGTCAGCCAGGACAGAGGACTGATGGGAGAATGAGTTTTCACAAACTACACGATGGGTGGATCTGTTATGTGCAGCGACTGACTCGCTGATGTAAACCAATCAAATCATTTTGCAGTGGAATGCAAAACCTTCACTGGATCAAATAGGTGATTGACTGTATACAGTGGCTCCATGCATGATGCCTAACTCTCCCTTCACTAGTACAAGGCACCTCTGGCAGGGATGATTAAACAATCACCGATAAAACTATTGCTGAAAAAAAGAGCTGATATTGAAAATACAGACTGTTTTTGGAGACTGAGGTGATGCTGTGATTGTGCTTCAGAATTATCGAACTTAAAGTTAATAAAAGCAGCAGTGTTCCACGTTGCAAAAATCTCCCGTTCAGCTCCGAACACGAAGAGAATATTTCGAATGCGTGTTTCTGAGTGCGTTCCCGTGTCCTGACCTCGGTCCAGTACTGCTGCTTGGTGTCCGAGTCCATGTGCGCGAAGCCGCCCAGCACCAGCGCCTTCATCAGCGTCCGCTGCACCGAGCTGGACAGCAGGTTGAGCGGGGGGGTGCGGCTGGCGAACTGCTTGGCCAGGTTCCACCAGTTCTCACACTGGATCACGATGTTGGCCCTGAAGGGACACGCGGCAGAGGGCAAGATGAGCCGGGCCTGCTTGCTTTACCCAATACAGAACGTTTCTACTGCTCGCAAATGAAACTATATACACAAACTATGAAACAGAATTAAAATGCCATTTTTAAATTCGACCAGCAGTTTTAATACACTTCCAAGACACATCTTAAATACTTATTGAAACTCATTCAACTTTCACAAACATTTCCATCTCCATGTCCTCTACCTATCCAAAGACTCCTGCCCAAAGGCCTTGTACTCTGCCTGCTCTCCACCAGTAGGGGGAGCCAGAGAAGAGCCCCTCACCTTTCTCTCCTCTCCACGAGCGTGACGAGCAGCTCCACCGTGTCATTGGCCAGCTCCGGCTCTGAGCTCCACACTGACAGGTTGTTAATCACTTTCTCCAGCAGGTATCCCACAATCCACTGGGCACCTTCCGTGTCTGCCCCAAAGGCCATGCTGAGAGGGATGCTGATCTGCAGGGAGGGTGAAGGGGGGGAGGGGGTATGGGTGAGTATCTCTGACACCCCAAAGCTCGCAGCGCCGGGCAGCGTGTGACGCGCTGAAGAGGCTCCGCCCACCTGGCTGTACAGCTTCTCGTCCACCAGCAGGTAGGTCTTGGCCCAGCGTTTGAGGAACCAGACGATGTCCTTGCCCATCTGCGGGCTCAGCAGCTCGGTCAGGCTGGCGCGGGTGGCCCGGGACTCCACCTCCGATGTGCGCAGCACTGCCGAGAGCAACCTGGGGGCCAATCAGGAGAGGGTCACCGTCTGTTATCTGCAAACATTAAGATCCCTGACTGTGTGTGTATGTGTGTGTGTGTGTGTGTGTCTGTACATGTGTGTATGCGTCTGTGTATGTAGATGTGTACGTGTGCATGTGTGTGTGTACGCGTGCGTGCCTGTGTGTGTGTGTCTGTGTGTGCATGCACATGTTTTAGTGAACCTCAATCCCCTGCCTCAATGCCACCTGCCACTGTCATAATTGAATAATGCAGTAAGGGGCGTGGGGGGCGTTGGGGGGTGTGTGGGGGTGTTGGGGGGTGTGTGGGGGTGTTGGGGGGCGTGTGGGGGGAGGTAATAAAGGATTGGCTGGCGCCTGGCTCGCGGTTGGCAGGGGCTGGAGCAGTGCCAGCGGATTCCCGAGCTGGCGGGGGCTTCTGACGGCACCCGACAGGAGCGGGGCGCAGGGCGGGACCCGCGTGGCGGATGGCGCGTGGCGTGCCACACCCCGGCTGGGCGCCGGATCTGCACGGGAATCCGCCTCCAGCTGGCGAGGATAAACTGCGATCGCCACGGAAACTTGACAATCCGCAGTGACGGCGTGCAGCGGGGCGCTGGGCTCGGGACACAGACGCCCCGCCCACCTCGCACGCCATCGCCATCGCACAGCGCCAGCCAGCTCTGCGATGCCAGACATTTCCCTACGCCACAAATCCGAGGACCTTCAAGGTCCCATCCCCCAAAAAAACTTAAGTTATAGTCTACTGTTGGGGTCATAGAACAGTAGACTATACACTCTCGAGGTCCAAGGACCATTCAACAGCCTGTTCACTGCAAATGGCCCAAACAATCCTGCAAGAAATACAGCCAAGGTTTCTACAGTGCAAGTTTACATTTTTGAGAGCCTAACTCCAGATATCAGTGTCTGTGAAGCTGGCAATACTGCGTGTGCACATGACTTGAGGGTTTCTTCAGAGCTTGCAGTGGCGGCGCAGGGACAGCACGTTCACCCGGAAACAGCTGCGTGCTCGGTTCACCCGGCTCCCTTACCTGATGACAGAGTCCGTCCTGTTGCACCCTGGGATGGAGCAGGCCTTCTCGCCCGGCGATCCCAGGACCTGAAGCGTGGTGTTGATGTCCACCTCCGTGGAGTGGCTTATGGAGTACTCCATCACCTCCGACGGGATTAGCGGGGTCTCGCTCTGCGGGTCATCCGCCAGGAGGTAGCCTGTACCCCACCGCCCCAAAATATCAGTTACACGCCGGGTTACAGAACCAAATGGTAGCCTCTAACCCACCGCCCCAAAATATCAGTTACACACCGGGTTACAGAACCAAATGGTAGCCTGTCCCCACAACACCCCAAAATATCAGTTACACACCGGGTTACAGAACCAAATGGTAGCCTCTAACCCACCACCCCAAAATATCAGTTACACACCGGGTTAGAGAACCAAATGGTAGCCTGTACCTAATAAAATATGTTACACGCCGGATTACAGAGCCGAAAGGTAGCCAGTACCTCATAAACAGTCGCACACAGTTTCAGTTGAGCGATAACTGCTACGTAATACTATGGCTTCAGTCCTTCAAATCCAGCAGCCCCCAAAATACCAACTGGGCCGATAGGGAAATGTTAATGGACTTTGAATATAGTTAGCCAACGAGCAAAAGAGTGAACGTGTTACTGACCTGTGACTCTAATGATCTAGTGAAGGTGTAACTAACCATTGGTCAAAATGAACTAGTCACTGGATAAGTGCTGACCTGTAACTAGAATGAGCCAGTGGATGTCTTCGTAGAGGTCATCCAGAACCTTCCGGTCAACGGACTCGGGTCCTGGCGAGGCGAGTAGCTGCTGCTGGTGCCGCTGGAGCTGCCCGTGCAGCCGGGTCACGCGGTCCTCCAACAAACTGCCGCGCACACACAGAGCGGGGTCAAAGGTCAAGCACCGCACATTTCACCACTCAGAAACTCCAGTAGGGTAGCGGTATGGGTCCCTGTGTGGGGCAGCGTCCCTCCCCCACACCGCAGGCCGGTGGCCTCGCGTCTCTCACCTGGTGAGCAGGGGGATGGAGTGGTCGGCCGCGATGCGTCCCAGCATGCCGATGCTGGCCAGCTGGTCGGAGAAGAGCTCGCGGTCGTCCTCCTGCAGCTCGTTGATCTCCTCCTCTTCGTGGGAGGCCACGCCGTTAGCCGTCTGGAGGGGAGGAGACGGACAGGTACTCAGCCCGAGAAACGCTCCCTGCCAGGAACGCCTCGGCCGCTAAAAATCCCCAGGACACCGGATCAAATGATGTAATACAGTGAGAATGCTGCTTGATAGGAACCAAACGTTGAGCTCTCCCAAACTTTCCAAACGGCCATAAAACAGTTCTCCTCAGAAGGGGTGTGAACAGCACATAAAACATGAGGGAGCAGAGGAGCGGTAATTGAAACGTACCCCTACAAAAACCTGCAAGTTCACTAATGAGGCCGCCGAGGGTTCAGTGTGCGGAACCATTAGCCGAGGAATAGGCCACATTGAATGCTGGGAAAGTGACTTAAGCAGCTTACTGCAGGGCTGAGTGAGGGATGGAAGGACGGATGGCTGGGGTTGAACAGGTGAAGGGGGGGTGGGGAAGGAGGCCTCACCAGGTTGCGCGTGCCGTCGGGCGCTGCCAGGTGGCACTGGATGTAGGAGTTGAAGACCTGCACGGCGGGCTGGACGAAGCAGCCGCGGGGGAAGTGCTCGTCGTCCTGGAGCAGCGTCAGCCACGACTCCAGCAGCTTGTCGTAGGCCTCCATGTACACCATGTCGTCCTTATCCAGCTGGGGGCACAGAGCATGGACAAACAAGCCCTTTCAGGAGACACACTCACAATGTGTTTCCACATCACATCACGTACACACAAACACCACGCTGTCACATTAGGCTTCATAGACCCGTATCACACCTTAACACTCACACTGCTTTTATATTACACTCCGACATGGTCATTTTGCAGTCATACAGCCACATCTCAATTTCATATCACGTCCCTACACCACAATATACCAGCACCATAATTTTACACCACATATCTGACATATGCGCTTCCACCTGGAACACACTCAGATTGGACCTTCACAGAGACTACAGTAAGTCCCTCCAAACTTTAAACTTTGTGCTCCGTGAAATATGAGTAACTTGGGTCGTGCTCATCTTGCAGTAGCTGAATTTTCATTTACAAGGTCCCCACAAGACCGAAACAAGGTCCTCACAAGACCGTTCCGGGATACACCAAATTAATCCAACAGTTTAATATTGCGTCAGCTTGTGTAGTTTGGGGTACAGTGCTTTTATGTATGTTCTGTTACACAGCGGTGCGTGTGACGGACAGACGGGCGGAAACGGGCGCGAAGCAGGACCCTCACCACTTCCTCCAGGGCGGCGCTGCGGCCGAAGGAGCAGGTGAGCACCGTCAGGCAGGTGATGAAGGAGGAGAAGAGCTCGCTGGGCAGGGCCGTCATGATGCTCCGCGGGAAATTGGTGATCAGATTGCTGATGATGTTCGAGATTCCCACGGCTTCCGAGTCCTCCATCTCGATCCTGGAGAAAAAACATCCATTAGCATCCTGCAGTCATTGTCTACACATTAGAGCTGCCAACAAATTTAAAAAAAATAATAACGGGAGAAACATTTCTGGTTGAAGTTATTAGTCAATTAATTGAATGAAAGCTTCTTCATCTGGCATTAGTTTCTGGGAACCTATCCCTTTGTATTCACCTCAATTTTTTTTCCTCCAAAGGGAATGAAAATGATGCAACCATTTAGTTTTGTGTCATCAGCTAGAGTGTTTACTCTATTAATGATGCATCAAATTAAATTATTTTTGCTATGCTTCTGCCACATTTCTGAAACCATACATCCTAGTACACCCAAAGCTGCCGGTACATCTGAGTACAGAACACCTGCATCCAGAAGTTGTCACTAAAACAATCGCACGGTGTGAATGTGCCCGAGTCTTTGTACGTAGAATGAACTCAGCAGATGTGAAAGAGAATACGACCCTGTACTTCGCTGCTCAGTCCGGTAAAGCACACTTTACACCATACTGTACGCTCAGCCTGCAAAACCTATTCTCTTTTCCAACCGAGGTCAAGAAGACTGAAATTGCTCACACATGGAAGTGCTCATTCCTTAAGCCCCATTTAGCCCGGTCGTACTGCCTTCTGCTACGCAGCCCTAAACCATATCAGATGGGTCTAAACTTCCAGCAGAACAATTCGATTATTGTAGATTACTTGGCCAGCGCACGGGTAACCTGTGCCATGGCTTTCCGATGATGCAACTGGAAAAAGCAGCAGGAATAGGTGATTACGGAGGGGAAAAGAGCCCCCATCCCCGATTCATTCCTCCTCCTGAGTCACACGTTCCAAACTGAAGTGTTGCAGTTATATATATCACAGTAAAGCCCTCTTCTCTCCCCTGCCTCTCCACTAAACCCTTTACCACAAACAGACAGACAGACAGACAGACAGACACACACACACACAAGCACACACACAACATGGCTCGAAATTAACTTTTTTTAATTGGTAGCACTGGTGCTCCCAACTTCAAAAAGTTAGGAGCACCCACCAAAATGTAAGGATCACCAGCAATATATACAATAGATTTTTTATTGATAAAAAACGACAATATAACAGTACGGTTTACAAGTAACAGTTAAACTGTCACGCTTAAAATGTGTCGACTTTCAAGGAATTGCGTGTTAAGCACTGTTGTACGTGCTCGGAAGAGGTCTGCTAAATGCTATAAGTATGTATAAGTTAAAACGCAAGGTTCGTCAGATTAATACCGCTAATTAAATCAACCGCCAGTAAACTGCATCGGAGAAATTAGCTGTTTCAACCGGGTCGCTACACAAAACGCTACGTTAACGTTTCTAAAAAAATGCCGTAATCGTTCGCTTCAACTTTTCAGCTTTCGATAACGCTAATAAATTGAACATAAACTTTTGTCTTCAGGTAACATTAGTTAACGCGTTAGCTCTCTGTGTCGCGTGACAGTGGAGTGCAGCGAAAGGGAGTGATTGAAGGCTAAAATTAACCAATTTAAAATCAGCATTAAAGGTAAGAATGTCAAGCTCACGATTGGTTAGAAGGGCCACTGTCAGCTCACAAGGCACATACTGAGTGTACTAACTTGCGAATGTACATAGAAAGAGACGTTCGACTGGAAAAAAAGGTCGCACCAGAACAATTATTTTCACTCGCACAAATGCTCCCAATTATATTTCGAGGTCGCACAGATTAAATTTCGGGAGCATATGCGACCAAAATGGTCGCAATTTCGAGCAGACAGACAAACACGCACCCACTTAAAGCCGGTATTACGCAAGGTCTACTCCTGTGCTCAGTCTCTGTGGCCAGTGAGACTGCAGATGGAATGCCATCGCCACACACCATGTGGCATTCATTCTTTTATACTAATATTAAACACATTCACAAAAACACTAGTTTGCCCATGACAAGTTACAGGGACAGACCTCAATCATTTACCAGGCAATCGCACACATTTCAACACGCATCCAGAGAGTGGAGCGCCTGTGAATGGTGAATGTTTTTAGTGTGAGCTCCCCTGTAAATGCAGTTGCAAATGCGGTTAATGCTGTCTGTAAATGCGGTTAATGCTGTCTGTAAATGCGGTTAATGCTGGCTGTAAATATGGTTAATGCTGTCTGTAAATGTGGTTATTACAGGCTGTAAATGCGGTTACAGCTGGTCATAAACACAAACATGAAAGTGGTTGCTGTGGTAGTGAGTGTGGTTGCTATAGTAGCGAACAGGTTGTTGTACTGAACATGGCTGCTGAGGTAGTGAATGTAGTTGCTGTTGTACTGAACGTGGTTGCTGTGGTCGTGAGTGTGGTTCCTGTGGTCGTGAGCGTGGCTGCCGCGGTTGCGAATGTGGTCGATGTGATTCCTGCGGTCGTCGCGGTCAGGGACTCACCCGTTGATCATGCTCAGCAGCCCCTCCACCAGGTGTGCGAGGTAGGAGACGCGGGCGCTCTCGTCCGGGAAGATGGGGCCGTGCATGGAAGCCAGCTGGGCCAGGCACTGCAGGGAGTCCTGAGCCATGTCCGAGTCCTCCCGGATCTTCCTGTGCACCTGGGAGAGAGAGACAGACAGACAGCCCATAACCCAGCGCTCTTATGCTCAAGGGCTCCCCCTGCTGGCCCCTCTACTCTGGGGCTCCTGCAGCTGTTCCGCACCGGATGGAATTCTGGAAACCCAAGTCTGAATTAATTATAAACCAGAAGAGGGATGCAAAACAGTCTGGAGAGAACCAAACAGGTCCAGACGCAACTAAAGGAGGCAGACACAGCATCTTCTGGAAAACGCACCTCATGACTCACCCTCAGCAAAGCCCACAATTATAACCCATCAGTTTCACAAGCTGACAAAGGTACTGTAATTAATGAGCAAATTCTAAAAAAACAACAGGATGACTTTAACCGAGGAGCTCAGGGTGACATCCCAGACCTAAACCTTTGATAAAGCAGAGATGAGCTCACCTTCCTCTGTCCTGTTCCTGGATGGTGCGAGTGGAAACGCTCAAACTCTCGCTCACGGGACCAAGATTTTGGCCCCAGCTCCGATGTGAACGCACGCGCACACGAGGGGGGCGGAGGGGTCACCTCATTGTGAGAAAACCCTCTCAAAGCCACTCAAAGCCTGGTGCCTCCGTATGGCGGTTAGCGGACGAGTGTCAGAGAGCAGGACCACTGAGACCGGATCACTGAGATCGGATCACTGAGACTCGGAGAAGAGCGCCCATCTCCAGACCGGACCTGTGCTGCTCCACCCCAGGCACTGCGACTCAGAGACGAAGCTCAGCTTCCACACACAGCCCCCCGCCCATCAGGGCACGGCGCTCCAAACGTAAAAAATCCACCGAGAAGGACGAGCCGGCTCCAACGCCCCCCCCGCCGCCGCCACGTCCTCCGCACTTCCCGACAGTAACGAGTCTCACACACACCTATCGTCTCTCACACACGCACAGCCTCACACGCGCGATTCAAACTCCAGCTACCCGCCAACGGAGCGAGGACCGTCCGCAGCGGCGTGCGGTAGGCTACTGTGCCACAGGCCAGACTGCTGTCAGAGTTATTCATTCATTCCCTGGAAATGAGGAAAGAGGGGAGAGAGAGAGAGCGCTGGAGAGAGAGAGACGGAGAGAGAGGGAGGGAGGGAGGGGAGGAAGAGCAATGCCAGATGACGGCTAGCTGCACACGTTCTAAAAGCAGCAGTGGCGACGGCAGGCTTCACTACACAAACTATGCCACTCGCCTTGAGCCAGGCTATAGTTAGAGACAACGGGGTGGGGGGGGTGGGGGCAAAGCCAGGATGCCCCTCTACGGAGACAAACCTATTTATAGAGGGGAAACAAAAGGGCGACATCTCGGGCGATTATTCTGGAAGAATACGATAGCCTCACTGTTGATTACAAAGGCTTTGCTCGGTCTCGTCCCGCCCTCTCTCTCTCTACCTCTACTTTAATCCAGTTTGGGAAACCGGGGAGGGGATTGGCCATTGTCACGACAACATCAGAACCAATCTGCCAGATGCCAGGTCAAACCCAGCCTGGTTCTGTTTAGAGTAAACAAGCACACGTGTGCTGGAGCAGGCTTAAAGAATAACACTGCTCCAAATTAAAGGGATCAATTATCTCAGGGGAACAGAGGCCAGCCAATCTGGACTGAATTTGGCTTTTTTTAAAAAGTTCCAAGTAAACGACTCTTTAATCAACTGCCGTATGTATACGCTCAGGCAGAGCTCAGAAACCGCCTGAGAAAGGAGCAAGCCTGGAGAGCGAAGCTTCGTTAAGTGATGTGCCTTACTGTGCTCAGGCAGACTGTGCTCAGGCAGACTGTGCTCAGGCAGACTGTGCCGAAGCGAGCGAGTTTGGGAGCTCAGGCCCCCGTCAGGGTCTGTCAGTTCCCTGTGCGTTCTTCCAGCTCATGTTTACCAATCAGACCTGTGATCTTAATGCTCCTCTGGAAAACGCATCCCTTTGGGATGCCAAACCCAAAGGGGGGGGTGAGGGGTGAGGAGCAGGCCTGGCGTGCTTTTATGTGCCCCCCTCTAATCCGGGGGTCAGGGTGTAATCCTCTGGCCTCGTGGCGCGTGCCGCGTCTGGGTCACAGCTGAACCCCCCCGGGGCACACGGACAGCTGGCTAAATATCGCCCGCTGAGCCTGGAGCCCCGAAAACACCCACAGCGGCTACCAGCTCCTCACCGCACCCCACTTCTACTGCAGGAGCCCCCAAACATCCACACCCACAGCCAGCTCCTCACTGCACCCCACTTCTACTGCAGGAGCCCCCAAACATCCACACCCACAGCCAGCTCCTCACTGCACCTCACTTCTACTGCAGGAGCCCCCAAACATCCACACCCGCAACCAGCTCCACACTGCACCCCACTTCTACTGCAGGAGCCCCCAAACATCCACACCCGCAACCAGCTCCACACTCGAGTAAACCAGTACTCACCAGCCGATTCGCAAAACGTTTACAGAAAAATGTAATCATAAAATCTGAATTTTTTTGTTAGTTTCTTTTGCATCTTTCAAAACTAGACCAGACATAGTAATAGGTCAAAGTGTGTACAGCCTCTATGTTGTACTTATCCTCCACCCAACCCACCCGTCCCCCGCACCCCCCCCAACTCCCAATCTCGCCTAGGGCGGCAGAATGGCTAAAGCCGTGCCTGCTAATGGTTCAAAACAAGCTTTTATCTTATCAAAGAGTGTTGCTAGCCTACTCTCTCTGTCGCCTTCACACAAGTCTGCTGCTGTAAAAAGGCCTTTTGGTACAAAAATAAAAACATAGTATTTAAGTAAACTCAAGGACAATCAGTCATCTTTTAGAGAAAACCATAAAATGTCCCACACTTCAAGTTCCAGGTCAGCCTGTAAGACACCTTCTCAATGGTTCAGTCTGTCAGAAAGCGTCTCTACGGGTCAGTCTGTCAGGTAGTCTCTATGGGTCAGTCTGTCAGAGAGCTTCTCTATGGGTCAGTCTGTCAGAAAGCGTCTCTATGGGTCAGTCTGTCAGAGAGCATCTCTATGGGTCAGTCTGTCAGAAAGAGTCTCTAAGGGTCAGTCTGTCAGAAAGCTTCTCTATGGGTCAGTCTCAGAGTCTCTAAGGGTCAGTCTGTCAGAGAGCATCTCTAAGGGTCAGCCTGTAAAACACCTTCTCAATGGTTCAGTCTGTCAGATAGTCTCTATGGGTCAGTCTGTCAGACAGCATCTCTATGGGTCAGTCTGTCAGACAGCATCTCTACGGGTCAGTCTATCAGATAGTCTCTACGGGTCAGTCTGTCAGAGTCTCTAAGGGTCAGTCTGTCAGAGAGCATCTCTAAGGGTCAGTCTGTCAGAGTCTCTAAGGGTCAGTCTGTCAGAAAGCTTCTCTATGGGTCAGTCTGTCAGAAAGCTTCTCTATGGGTCAGTCTGTCAGACAGCTTCTCTATGGGTCAGTCTGTCAGACAGCATCTCTAAGGGTCAGTCTGTCAGAGTCTCTAAGGGTCAGTCTGTCAGAAAGCGTCTCTATGGGTCAGTCTGTCAGAGAGCTTCTCGATTGTTCTCAGGTCAGTATGTTAGGCAGCTTGCGGTCTGTTCCCATTTCCCTGAATGCTTCTGTCACATGGCATCCCACGGCCCAATCAGATGCGTGAATGAGAATAGAGCACATGTCCTGAAAGGACGGTACTGGGAGACACTGAGCATGCACTATACCAGCAGAAATGAATGCAAAACCACATTAAAACACAAAGAGAAATGTACAGTACGCGGACAGGCCATCAGACCCAGAGGAGAGGGCCAGGTCTGGCACCTCAGCTCCAGGCTCCTGGATGCAGTCCTGAGAAAGCCCACTGATTGGTTCCACACTTCCGTGCCCTGTCAGCGAGATTCCCTTGCCTCGCCTCCTCCTACACGTCTGTTAAAACACACCTCCTTTACACGGTCTCTTTAAAATCAAATCACAGCCGCCAGCTTCTACACAATAAAAATGCTTTCTGACTCAACGCCGCTTTAATTAGTCTTTGGAACCGCACCACTCAGAACGGCTTTTGGAAAAGCTTTAGAGAATTTTTTTTTTCTTTCTTTTTAAAAGAGACCAATTCAACAAACGAATGTGCCACAGCGATGATGTTTCTGAGTTGAGCAGAAAGGCATCTCGGAGAATTACACACAAAAGCTGCAGAGAAATCAAAAAACAAACGTAGCGCAAAAAAGCCAACAGGAAGAGCAGTTCTATCCATTCTCTGACCACGACCACTCGTCACCAACACGTTTCTGTTCGGCCCAGCTGATCCGGCAGGACGCTGGACTTAACCGATGCCCCTGTCCAAGCGGGCTCCTGCTGCGTACCACGTCACATCCTCCTCATTCACACACAGGTGTCCTACTCCAGTCCTGGATGTTGCAGTGTCTGCTGGTTTTTGGGGTGTTCTCAGCACCAGTGGTTCATTTAGGTCATTGATTGGCTAAAGTTTGACACCCCGGGTATACTGACACAGTCGAGCTCTCAGAAAGCTTCACCCTTCACATGCACAGGCCAGGGGCCCTGCTGTCAAAAGCCCCACAGCAGGGCTGCCCAACCCCGTTCCTGGACAGCTACTGTCCTGTAGGTTCATTTCAAACCTAATTTGGCACACCTGATTCTACTAATTAGCAGCTCATTGAGATCTCTAACCGTTGAATGAGGTGTGCTTTGTTAAGAGTTGGAGTGACAGCCTACAGGACAGCTGATCTCCAGAAACATGGTTGGGAATCACTGTTATACAGAGACTAAAGAGACCTGCAGAAAACTACCTCTGGGAGAAATGCAGAGCAGCACATGGTACCCGCCCGTCATACCTGCACCAAACCAGAACCACAGCAGGAGCGGGGAGCAAGAGGAGGCGCAGAGAGCAGAGGAGGAGCAGAGGAGGAGCTAATAAAGGAAAAGGTGCCAAGGTGCTGCTCCAGTGGAGGGAGGTAAAAGAGAGAGAGAGGAGGTGCAGAGAGCTGATAATGGAGGAGATGCGCAGAGAGGAGTAGCGAGGAGGTGCAGGGAGCACGGAGGAGCAGCAGAAAGCGGCTAGGGGAAGGCGCACTTACTGTAAAGAAGAGGTCCATGACCCTGGTGTCCAGCAGCGCCTCCCTCCAGGTCTCGGTGGGCTTGAGTGACACGTTGTGGGTGGACTCGAACATGGCGATGTAGTGCCGGCCTAGTGATCTCCCGGTCAAGGTCAACAGCACCAGCTCCATAGCGCACTCAAACAAGAGGGATCCTCTGTCTTACACTACTGCTCTCTGCCTGAGTGCGTGTGTGCAACACTCTCTCTCTCTCTCTTAGACTGCTGCTCTCTGTCTGTCTGTCTGTCTGTCTGTCTGTCTGTCACACTCTCCCTCTTAGACTACTGCTCTCTGTCTGTCTGTCTGTCACACTCTCCCTCTTAGACTACTGCTCTCTGTCTGTCTGTATGTCTGTCTGTCTGTCACACTCTCCCTCTTAGACTACTGCTCTCTGTCTGTCTGTCTGTCTGTCCGTCTGTCCGTCTGTGTCTGTCACACTCTCTCATGCTACTCCTCTGTCTGTCTTTGTCTGGCTGCCCTACACGCACACTCTCCCATATGCTAGTCCTCACCCTCTAGCTGCCCCACACTCCCTCTCTCCCTTTCCACTCCTCCCTCTCCCCTTCCTTCATCTTACATCCCTCCCCCTCTCACCCCCTCTGTATTCCTCAGAATTAACTCGGCTCTGTTTTACTGATACAAGGACCATTTATTACAAAAAGGACGTGAAATAAAAAGTGCATCGACGGAACAGAGGCCAGGCCGTTCTTGTATTATCGATATTTAGAATTCATTTTTATACTGTAAAGCTTGTAGTCAATACAGGAATTAGCATAAATTAATATGGGCTCCCTCTGATCTGAGAAAGCAATCTGGCAACCTGAAAACCTGGCCTTAGGTCCCAAACATCTCCATAGGACTGAAAAGACCACAGGACAGCCACCGCTGCCAGGTTCAGAAAGCACTTTTCACTTCAGCCTGCATCTGGTCACAGTGGTAAAACAAAGACTCTGGAAAGAAATCGTCTCCATTGTCAGGCTCAGACGCATTTACGGATGAAACAGCAGGAACGATCCCCGACCCACTAAAACCTCACAAAACATAAGCGGGGATTTCGGTTATATCGGTTTTCACAAGGCGCTCTCTGTGCCAGAAGGTTGTCAGTTCTGTCACCGACGCATTCTAACCGACTGGAAAGACCATCAGAGCAAAGCACTTCCAACTGCAGAAATGTGTGCCGTAACACTAGAACCTATAGGGACATTACATGCTGTACAGAACTAATCCACCATATCCTTTAAAACTTCCCTATGAGCATTTATCCAGACACTTCCCACCCATTTCACCTCCTCAGCCTAACACAAGAGCCTCACAGACTCTAAAACACAGGCCTGTTTTTTTCCCCCACACAGCATGTCTTGTAAGCAGTAGAGAAGCAGCAAGCCATTTATTTCCTCCGCAAATGCAGAGGTTTTTACACAGTGAGGAGATCTGTGATACAGGAGGAATAAACGCACCCCTCACGTATCCCCCTTTCTCTCCAGTTCTCTCTCTCTCTCTCTCTCTCCAGCTCTCTTCCAGATCTCTCTCTCTCTCTCTCCTTCTCCATGCTGGAACGCGCTGTGGAAAGGGGGGGAGGGGCTGGACTGCGCTCGCGTGTGCAGGCTTCAGTGTGCAGGAACAGGAGGTGTGAGCGCGGCAGGGGGGCAGGGAAGGGGAGGGGGGGGGCTCCCATGGGACTGTCAGATCAAAGCCTTCATCACCGGCATGGCCCCTACGCATTCCTCCAGACAGCACTCGCCTTGACCCACCCCCTCCCCCTCCCCCTCCCCAGAGACAGGTGCCAACTTTTTACAAGAGCAGTCTGGCGAGGGGCGAGTTGAACCCCCCCCAGTCGCCTCTGCTTTTACAGCCCTTTAAAATGAAACTGATCTTAAACCCTGAGGGAGAGAGCAGAAGACTGAGCCAACAGGAACTCTGGATGACCTCCACCAACCCTCCCCAAACACACGGGACGCCTCCCTAAAGCACAGTCTGGAGCTCACCAAGCCCCCAAGTACTGAGGAACAAGGAGAACACCACAAACCAGATCACTGTGCAGGACGGTGTACCACCATCGTCTTAACTTGCTACCCACAGACTTCTACAATAGATGAGCAGCCCTATTACAACCACCATACACTACACGTCCCAGAATGCATCTGTTCTGCAAGGGAACTCATCGGCATAATCAGTGTATCTTTATGAGTGACATGACTGAACTACATTCTATGAAACAGTATGAAGAGCATTAGAACAGATTGCTCTCCGTAAAACATGCTGGCAGGATGCACTGGCCATTCTGACACAAGCATATAATACAGACAGATGAAACTGTGGTGCATGTGACACGCGTATAGCTACACACAGACAAAAGATGCATGTACATTATTACCTGCACAGTACACAGAGGTGTATTGTGTACGTGCGTGGTTTACTACTCTAGTTTATGATATAGATTGAAGTGTCTGGTGCACACAGATAAAATGATGTAGGACACTTTGAGGTAAACAAAAAATCCAGCATTGAGCTTTTACAGAATATGCGCATCATGTACGATACACAGAGGCGAAGCCAATATCTGACCACAGCTGCAGAAGATACTGTGCAGATCACGGCCACACGAGGCGGCGACAGGCAGGCAAAGCCGTCCCGACAGTCTGTAGCACATCTACACCCATCCCAAACATCACAAACAAAACAGATCCGTTTACCCGCTGCACACAGGCCGGACTGGAAAGACTCTGCTATCTGTCATGCTCATGTTATCACAGGCTGCTGTCTGGGTCAAACACAGAGCCGTCTGAGCTCACGGGTTTATGAGCGATAGAGGGAGGCTTATGTTTATGAGGTGTGTGTGTGTGTGTGAGTGTGTAAGCTGTAAGAAATATGACAGGATGCAGTATGAATGAACTTAAGAGTTTATCGGATAAAATAATGTGTATGGGGGGTAATAAGCATGTATGTGTATGTGTGTGCTCGTGTGTGTGTGTGTGTGTGTGTGTATGTGAGCGTGTGCTCATGTGCGTGTGTGTGTGCGTGCGTGTTCATATATCCGTATGTGTGTGTGTGTATACGCGCATCTGCTCATATATGCGTGTGTGTACGTGCATGTGCTCATATGTGCATGTGCGTGTGTGTATGTACATGTGTGTGTGTGTATACGCGCATGTGCTCATACGTGCATGTGTGTGTGTGTATGTACGTGTGTGTGTGTGTGTATACGTGCATGTGCTCATATGTGCGTGTGTGCGTGCGTGCGTGTGTATGTGTGTGCGTCTGCGCTCATAATAAAGGGTCCTCGGTGCACGGGGCTTGTTTGGGGGTTTATGGGTTTACCCAAGCCGTCCTCACGGCGCAGAGAGACGGCGGCGAACATGTGAAACAGCATCTCCGGAATGCGTCGGCCGGCGCTGCAGCGTCTCCCGTTTCGAGGAGCACGCCGGGGTCCCGCGAGGGGACGGGGGCCCTCTGATCTGCCCCTGACCGCTGCGATGCCTGGCCCGGACGGGACGGGTGTGGAGAGACGCCCCGCGCTGAAACAGGGGGAGCGTGGCCCTGGCAGATGACTGGCATGCCTTCCCTGAGCCCCGGAATGGATGAGACACTGTGCCTTTTATCAACCCCCCTGGGTTTTGGGGGGGTAACAGGCAGCAGCAGAAGTAGCCGCCAAGTGTCCCCCAGGCGCTCGACCGAGGATCAGCCCAAAAAGTGCCGACGGGGGGCACTCACGCCCCTCCCCGACCCACCGCCCTTCAAAGACCTCCCGCCTGTCCTGAAAGTCTCGCACCCGTGCCGCCCCCCCCCCCCCCCTCCCCACAGACGGCCCGCCTGCCACGCCCGCACGTGCCGAGACGTCTGCCGAACATGGTGCCCCGAGACGCCCCGCCAACTGGCCCCCAAACAGGAGCCCAAACAATCTCTGCTCAGACGACACCTTCTATACGAGCCCCTAATACCAAACAAATCTCAACCTCCCTCAATCTGACCTGCCCCAACAGCCCCTAATACCAAACAAACCTCAACCTCCCTCATCCTGACCTGCTCTACCAGCCCATAATACCAAACAAACCTCAACCTCCCTCATCCTGACCTGCTCTACCAGCCCCTAATACCAAACAAGCCTCACCCCCCCCTCAATCTGACCTGCCCAACAGCCCCTAATACCAAACAAACCTCAACCTCCCTCATCCTGACCTGCTCTACCAGCCCATAATACCAAACAAACCTCAACCTCCCTCAATCTGACCTGCTCTACCAGCCCCTAATACCAAACAAGCCTCAACCTCCCTCATCCTGACCTGCCCCAACAGCCCCTAATACCAAACAAACCTCAACCTCCCTCATCCTGACCTGCTCTACTAGCCCATAATACCAAACAAGCCTCAACCTCCCTCATCCTGACCTGCTCTACCAGCCCCTAATACCAAACAAACCTCAACCTCCCTCATCCTGACCTGCCCCAACAGCCCCTAATACCAAACAAACCTCAACCTCCCTCATCCTGACCTGCCCCAACAGCCCCTAATACCAAACAAACCTCAACCTCCCTCATCCTGACCTGCCCCAACAGCCCCTAATACCAAACAAACCTCAACCTCCCTCATCCTGACCTGCTCTACCAGCCCATAATACCAAACAAACCTCAACCTCCCTCATCCTGACCTGCTCTACCAGCCCCTAATACTAAACAAACCTCAACCTCCCTCATCGAGACCTGCTCTACCAGCCCCTAATACCAAACAAGCCTCAACCTCCCTCATCCTGACCTGCTCTACCAGCCCATAATACCAAACAAACCTCACCCTCCCTCATCCTGACCTGCTCTACCAGCCCTTAATACCAAACAAACCTCACCCTCCCTCATCGAGACCTGCTCTACCAGCCCCTAATACCAAACAAGCCTCAACCTCCCTCATCCTGACCTGCTCTACCAGCCCTTAATACCAAACAAACCTCACCCTCCCTCATCCTGACCTGCTGTACCAGCCCTTAATACCAAACAAACCTCACCCTCCCTCATCCTGACCTGCTCTACCAGCCCCTGATACCAAACACGCCTCAACCTCCCTCATCCTGACCTGCTCTACCAGCCCATAATACCAAACAAACCTCAACCTCCCTCATCCTGACCTGCTCTACCAGCCCCTAATACCAAACAAGCCTCAACCTCCCTCATCCAGACCTGCTTTACCAGCCCCTTATACCAAACAAACCTCAACCTCCCTCAATCTGACCAGCTCTACTAGCCCCTAATACCAAACAAGCCTCAACCTATTCTATTGTCTGCTAGGTTTTCACTCCGACCCTTACAACGCACACCTCATTCATCAGCTAAAGATCTCACTGAGCTGCTAATTGGTAGAATCAGGTGTGCCAAATTAGGGTTGAAATGAAAACCTACAGGATGGCAGATCAGCAGGAACAAGGGTGGGCAGCCCTGCTGAGATCAGAGGGCAGAGACACAGGCGGAGCGTAAAATGGGAGGAGCTGAAACACACAGGAAGGATATGATTGGGCGGCAGGAAGTTCCAGCTGAGCACCTGGTTGGCCAGGGCCAGGTAGCGCTGGAAGACGGAGGACATCTGGGCGCTGAGGTTCTCCCGGCGGCTGAACTCCTGCAGCACCTCCATGGTCAGCACGAAGATCTGCCGGAGGGCCTCCTCCTGGAAGAGCCGCTTGCAGCTGCCGTGGAACTCCATGCTCAGCCCGATGTTGCTGGTCTTACTGGAGCTGGAGAACTCGCTCAGCAGGGCCGTCAGGATGGAGCAGGCCAGCGTCTGCTGCAGGGGCCAAACACACGCCAGGGGTCAGGGGCCAAACTCACACAGGCCAGGGGCCAAACACACATAGACCAGCGGCCAAACGTACACAGGCCAGGGGCCAAACACAAACAGGCCAGGGGACAAACACAAACAGGCTAGGGGCCAAACACACACAGACAAAGAACTACCGCTTTGCAATGACCATCTCATGTCTCCAGACCTGAACTCCATTAAAATGAGTGGTTTGCAGAGTGAATTCAAAGGAGGAAGTCCAAATCAAAGGATCTGAAAGATCCTGGAAGACTCAGTACAGAGGAACAGCCAAAGCCCCACCAAACTATGATGCACTACACTAGACAACTCAGTAGCGTCATCAGCAAGGGAGAGGATGCACAGAGTACAGAAAACAAAGGAGTGAATATTTTACTATTTTTTGGAAAAACATTTATAATTTCTGATGTGTTATTTTACTTGATTCCACTGAATAATTGGAAGAATATTTTCCACATGGTGGAGAAACAAAATATAGCTCAGTACACGCATCACTTATTTTAGTCTTTTTAAAAATCTTCATCAATAATTTTGGTGGGCGCAATATATATATGTGTGTGTGCATATGTATCTGCATTTCTCATTTGTGAGAAGTTGACATCATATCTGATTTCAGGTTAATATTTACTGAGACAGTTCAAGTACGCCTAGACGAATGGGCTTCATACTAGTACAGTCAGTCGTGTTTTGATTGGTCTTGAGTTGTTTTAAATTGCTTGTCTTGACTGTTTTTGTGCCTCTGGTGGGGAGGGAGGTGAGGGAGCGGATGTGATGTGTGTCTGTAAAGTCTTACACTTGGACCCCGTGACAACAGTTAATGGGGGTTTGAGTAAAGACTGGATGAATGGATGAATGGATGAATGAATGAATGAATGAATGAATGAAGACTAAGTGTACAGTAGCGCTATTCTAACATCCCGACTCTACTTTTGGCTCTTGTCCCTTGACACACACCCCGCTGTGTGCATCTAGCTCAGTAACAGCCTGCACCCCCTGGTCGCCCCAAACATGGCAATGTCAGCCGGAGGTCAGAGTGGCTTGCGCCTGCTCCCTGGGGGGGGGGTTCAAAGGTCCACCCGCCACACACCGTCTGTGTGGGGCCAACGAGGACTGGCGGGGTGTGTGTGTGTACGTATGTGTACGTGTGTGTGTGTATGTATGCATGTGTGTGTGTGCACATACGTAGGTGTGTGTGTGTGTGAGTGTGTGTCAGGGGCGTAGGGGTTTCTGATTTAGGGAGAAGGGTGCAATGCAGCCCCCCATCTCGAGAGGCAAATATGTACACTACTGCTCCACATACCACAGATTAAAGGGAGCAGGAGCGTTGGCTATTAATAACCCCCCCCCCCTCCATCGCCCCCACCCAACAGCTGAAGACAAGGCCTCACCTCGCCCCCCCCCCATCCCCCACAGCCCCAGCACTGTTCTTCACCCCAGGCTGACCGTGCTGCTGCTCCACTCACACCCTACAAGGCCAGCCGTGGGGCCAGGGCAGAACAGGCCCCGATCCGTCTCCATTCACACGACTCTGAGCAGGGCCGCCACAGCAGCTGCCTGCACAGGCAGCACACACAGGACACGCAGGCAGGCATCCCCATTCAGTCCACCCGAGCCCCGCAGCAGCGCTACGGCTAGCGTTAGCGTCGCAGGAAACACCGCGAGCCACTGTCAGCACACAACCCACATACAACTTTATACAGCATTCCACAGGGCATCCACACACAGAAACTGCATCTACAGACCTACTACTGAACAGCCAAAACCCTAAACCAACCAAGTGCTTCACAAGGACTGAGAGCATAGCACGTTCAGGACACAGATTCTTAACACATTCAGGACACAGATTCTTAGCACACTGAGGACACAGATACAACACTGTGTCACACAGTTTGGGGCTGAGGAACCCTGCAGTCCTCAACTCAGCTTCAGCCATTCAGCCCCCTGCAGAACCAACTAGCCTATGAAGTCCGGAAGCTTCTGGAAAAAGCCTAAGATTCTGCACACGGCAACTGGCCGTCGGAGGAGGCCTGACAGGCGCGGACTGGACACGTGGCTCTGCCACAGAATGCGACGCGGCCGCCAAACTTCATAAATCAAAAGTACAGCTCAGATCTCTGCAGCACGGCACACACATGTCCTGCACCATTACGATTTACAGCACCTGGCTTTCACTCACACACACACACACACGCGTTAACTTTTCAATGTTTTTGCCGCACGACATAAAACCTTTAACATTTGCGTATAATACATAAAAATACTCTGTGCATCACATGCGCCCCCTGAATTGGTTCTTGCAGCTTTATGTACATCTGTTTTTTCAGACTAACAGTCTATATTAAATTACAGGAGAGTAAACACGTAAAGGCCATATTGTTTCTTTAATAATACTGGCAAACTGATCACACTCCCAAGTGAAGCTCATCTTATATCAGGAACATTAATCACAGAAGGCTGACCGAGCGCCAGTATTAGTCTAGTCACTCTAATCCCCATAATCATTGAGAAACAACACTGTAATGGACTGGTGATGATAAATTTGATTTATTGCAGCCCTGGGGTTATTTTGATCTGAGAGAGTAGATCATTTACACATGTACAGTCTCAAAATGGACTAGCGCCATCTACTGGAGGAGAATTAGAAATAATATAGGTCTCACATCATAAACAGTCATAAAGATATCATTGGTTGATTTATATTAATTTTCATGAAACTGGAACATATTTTACGCCATAATATTACACTGAAGCAAACAAATGTTCCCATTTTATAACTTATAGCAAATATGGTTTTAATACAGTGCGTAATCACAAATAAGGTTATTCAGAGCTACACTGAGTTAGAAAGCTGGTGTGTTCATCCCACATTCAGTCCCAGTTCAATCCAGCTTAAAGGACCCATTAGCTGTACACAGATAAGCAAACGGCAACCAAACAACAAGTTCAGCACCGTTCCAAAATAGCTCCGTATGACTTAAAATGGAAACATTTTTACTGCAGCATGTCAGACTGAGCCAACATAGCACAGTACAAATTTAGTTGCTATTCAAATTAATTCATCGTTTGTGAAGTAAAAGAATGACACCGTGTTGCGGTTGCACAGCACGTGCGCATTACAATAAGCTGCGTGCGGTGATAGGGCGCCATCGTGTGTTACCGTGGTGTACTACGTGACTTTTACAGCCAAGCCGTGTTACAGCAGGACTGCTGTGATGCAATGTCAGTGTCACAGCTACACACTGCATGCCTGTACGTTACAGTGAGCTGCGTCAGGGTGAGGCACAATGTGACCGAGTCTCTCACCACTGTCGGGTTGCCACTGCTGATGAGCTGGCTGACTTCGTGAAAGATGCTCTTGCAGTCGATGGACTTGTCCAGGGAGCCACGCTTCACAATAACTGCCACCGCCAGGAGGATCTGCTCACGAACATACTTCTGCAGACTGGAGGGAGAGGGAGAGAAAGAGAGAGTGAAAGTGAGAATGAGTGAGGGAGAGTGAGAGTGTCAGAGTCAGAGAGCGAGAGAGAGAGACAGGGAGAGAGAGAGTGACAGAGAGAGAGAGAGACAGGGGGAGAGAGGGAGGCAGGAGGAGAGTGAGAGAGAGAGGAGCCATGAGTAAGAAGCATGGAGGCGTTTTCTAAATTCTTAAGATGAAAAAACGAAAGCCATTAGACGTGTAAAATACTGAGGCACACACATCTCTGCAGAGTGGGACTCAACTGGACCGTTGAGCCATAGAATGTTCCGCCCGCACGCACACACACACACAAACAAACGAACACACACACGCACACACAAAAACAAACCCACACACACACACACACACACACACACACACAAACGCAGACACACACACACAGGCAGGACTCACTTGGGCCTCTGTAAGACGTAGGTGAGCAGGAATGTGCGCAGAGACTCGATGCTGCTCTTCTCCAGCAGGACCCACTCACGCACCACCGCCTCCATGACGGCCGTGGCCGCCTGGAACAGCACGTAGTCCACCTTACTGGTCTCTGTGGAGAGGGGAGAAACACACACGCCCACAAACACACACATACATAAACACATAAATACATATACACACACACACACACAAACATACACACACACACCCACCCATGAACACACACATTCACATGCACACAAACATACAGAAGTGTGCACAGACATACATACAAATACACACACACACATGCAGAGAGAGATGTGTACTATGATACAGACACACATTAACATAATTTTACATAAATCCTTCTATTGAATAAGAGTATAAATGCTGTGTAAAGAGTAATCTAAGGCCATGAATGAAGCTGGAAGAGCTGGGGTTAATAAGCAGGGAGAGCAGGGGGTTATGGAGCAGGGGGAGCTTGGGGTTATGGAGCAGGGGGAGCTGGGGGTTATGGAGCAGGGGGAGCTTGGGGTTATGGAGCTGGGGGAGCTGGGGGTTATGGAGCAGGGGGAGCTTGGGGTTATGGAGCAGGGAGAGCTGGGGGTTATGGAGCAGGGGGAGCTGGGGGTGATGCAGCAGGGGGAGCTGGGGGTGATGCAGCAGGGGGAGCTGGGGGTTATGGAGCAGGGAGAGCAGGGGGTTATGGAGCAGGGAGAGCAGGGGGTTATGGAGCAGGGAGAGCTGGGGGTTATGGAGCAGGGAGAGCTGGGGGTTATGGAGCAGGGAGAGCAGGGGGTTATGGAGCAGGGAGAGCAGGGGGTTATGGAGCAGGGGGGGCTGGGGGTTATGGAGCAGGGGGAGCTGGGGTTATGGAGCAGGGGGCGCTGGGGGTTATGGAGCAGGGGAGCTGGGGGTTATGGAGCAGGGGAGCTGGGGGTTATGCAGCAGGGGGAGCTGGGGGTTATGGAGCAGGGGGCGCTGGGGGTTATGGAGCAGGGGGAGCTGGGGGTTATGGAGCAGGGGAGCTGGGGGTTATGCAGCAGGGGAGCTGGGGGTTATGCAGCAGGGGGAGCTGGGGGTGATGCAGCAGGGGGAGCTGGGGGTTATGGAGCAGGGAGAGCAGGGGGTTATGGAGCAGGGAGACCAGGGGGTTATGGAGCAGGGAGAGCTGGGGGTTATGGAGCAGGGGGAGCTGGGGGTTATGGAGCAGGGGGAGCTGGGGGTTTTTGGAGCAGGGGGAACTGGGGGTTATGGAGCAGGGAGAGCAGGGGTTATGGAGCAGGGGGAGCTGGGGTTTTTGGAGCAGGGGGAACTGGGGGTTATGGAGCTGGGGGAGCAGGGGGTTATGGAGCAGGGAGAGCTGGGGGTTATGGAGCAGGGAGAGCAGGGGGTTATGGAGCAGGGGAGCTGGGGGTTTTTGGAGCAGGGGGAACTGGGGGTTATGGAGCTGGGGGAGCAGGGGGTTATGGAGCAGGGGGAACTGGGGGTTATGGAGCTGGGGAGCAGGGGGTTATGGAGCAGGGGGAGCAGGGGTTATGGAGCTGGGGGAGCTGGGGGTGATGGAGCAGGGGGAGCTGGGGGTTATGGAGCAGGGGGAGCTGGGGTTATGGAGCAGGGGGAGCTGGGGGTTATGGAGCAGGGGGAGCTGGGGGTGATGCAGCAGGGGGGCTGGGGGTTATGGAGCAGGGGGAGCTGGAGGTTATGGAGCAGGGGGAGCTGGGGGGTTATGGAGCAGGGGGAGCTGGGGGTAATGCAGCAGGGGGCGCTGGGGGTTATGAGGTTATCTCAGGCATAAAGGCAGAGCAGGGGCTCCCTTACCCAGGATGTGCTTGCATACAGCAAAGGGTGATTTGGACTTCCTGAAGGACAGAAATATGTGCTCCGCATGCTGCCTCTGCTCCGTGCTGACCATGGATGGCGGGGCCTGAGGAGTAAAACATCATAACCAAACAAACATCAGACACAAAACACACACCACAACCAAACAAATATCAGACACAAAACACACACCATAACCAAACAAACATCAGATACAAGACACACACCATAACCAAACAAACATCAGACACAAAACACACACCATAACCAAACAAACATCAGACACAAAACACACACCATAACCAAACAAACATCAGACACAAAACACACACCATAACCAAACAAACATCAGACACAAAACACACACCATAACCAAACAAACAGACACAGAACACACACCATAACCAAACAAACAGACACAGAACACACACCATAACCAAACAAAACATCAGACACAAGACACGCGCTATAAACAAACTGACACAAAACACAGTCTATAACCCAAAGACACAAAAGACACTCTATAAGCAAAACAACAAATGCAAAACACACTCTATAACAAAAAAAGAGAAACACAGTACTGCATACAAAAACCATCAGACAACTCCACACTACACAATAAAAACCATTAGACAATTTGACACTGCACAATAAAAGCCATTAGACACAACTCCACACTGCACAATAAAAGCCATTAGACACAACTCCACACTGCACAATAAAAGCCATTAGACACAACTCCACACTGCACAATAAAAGCCATTAGACACAACTCCACACTGCACAATAAAAGCCATTAGACACAACTCCACACTGCACAATAAAAGCCGTTAGACACAACATCACACGGCACACAGAAACCAAATTGCTGACGCAGGGCAAAGCAGATCCTCATAGATCACCATCAAAAGGTCGGACATTTGTTTAAAGTTAATCTATAAGCAAGTATAATTTAGTCCTCCAACAGAGAACAAAACTGTGAAAACAGTCAAAACACATGAGAATAGCACAGCCATGTTGCCTCCCAAATTCAACTAATTATGGGGCAGTACACCAGCACCTGCAACTGCGTAGAGACACTGTGGAAATACAAGGCCAAAATAACTGTTTCACTGTATGCACAAAAGCAAACAAGGAGGAGTAGAACACTTTCACTAGTACCACTGACAACCTGCATAGGTACTCTAGTGATTTTGTAGCCCTCTCCTCGCATTGCTGTTAGAATACGGAAAGAATAGCCCCTAGAGACAACCAGGTAAATGGAAACACATTAACCACCCATTAGACAGGTCCTACGGGGACAAATGAGGCACTCAATTTTAAGAGCTCAGTAGGAGCCCCCTTCTGTCAGAAATACAGCACTGCACTCACATTCCGAATGAGAACACACTTCCAGAACACGGTGTGGAGAGAAACAGAGGAGCTCAGATGAGCAGAACACTGAACACAGAAATGTTCCATTTCTCCACTCCCCACAACCAGGGCTAAATATAATATAATATTTGTACTTAAGTATATCAGAAATAAGTTTGCCATCTCAGTTTTTATTTTCCAAATGCACCGTTTTTTTTTGCGTTATTCTCATTTCTTCCCAAATTGGAATGGCCAAATGTACATCCACGATCATTACAGCATCTTCAGGATTCAGGAGAGAGCAGATAAGCATGTGCTCTTCTCCAGAGCAAACACTGGCAAACTCCGCTTCTTAGCACACCGCAGCTCGCCAGCTCAACTGGAGGAAGTCAGAGGAAGATGCTTCAAGTGCAGCTCAACAGGTGGACCTGCAGCCTCCTCGTCGATCTGCGCTCAGCGCTCCTGCCAATTTGAGCACGGCCCCGCACGGCAACTGGTCACGGTCGATAATGGTACAGTTGTAATTCGGTCCTGGAGCGTGGGGGAGGCCATTATAAAATGAGAATGTCGCCCAGCCCTGACGATCCACCTGGTAGCACATATTCAAATTTCAGCATTTGGTCTTCACGCTTTTTAAAAAACACAGGCAGGAACACTTGGCACCAGGACAAGTAAAGTAAAGTTGAAATGTGGAGATGCAGGGAATCTCCCACTCAGCATAAGGGAAATCATACACTGCACACACTGGCCTGTGGCCCTGCTTTCTCAGAGGCATTTCCTCAATCTGGAAGCTATTTCTGAAAAATGTCCTTGTGTTGCTGGGTCATTCCAACAACATGTTCTCCTTCCTTTTATCCATTTCCATGTGGCCACAGTTATGGGTTAAGAGTGGAAACTGGAACAAATGGCCTAAGCCTCTCCAATGGTGGGACTCTTTTAAAAACATGGAAAACAAAAGACACAGCACCAATATTTAAAACTGATGGCAGCCAATTAAAATGGTCTCTGTGAATCACACGCGACAGAAGAACTTTGAACGGGCTTTCTGAACATAGTCAATCAAGTTCACAGGCGTGCTGGTGGTTGAATAGAGTAATGTAGACAAATAAAAAAATAACCAATCGCCATTCACAGGATGATAACACAATGATGTCATACTCAAGCCTCAGAAAAAAAAAGTTCAGAAAGTTCACCACCATTTTTTGGTTCACCTGCACATAGTACTAAAACAAGAAAGGGGGGAGAAACAAAATTCCACCAGTTCTGATGGTGGGAATGGCTCAAATAAGAACCTCATCCAACATATTTCACAGTGGCGTGGAGGCCCACAGACCAACAGCAAACACCGGTCTAATCAATAAAGCAATATACCCAAATATAGGAGAGCACAGCACCCTCCATGCTTCCAAGACCTGGCCCACAATCGCAGGTTAAACCAGGTCAGCCTCAAGTCAAACCCATTCAGATCAAAGCTGTAAGAACATAAAATTACACTGACATATTGAAATGAATAATTATGTCAAAAAGCAAGCAAAGGACCAGCTTCAATTCAATAAAATCATAAATCTCAAGACATAACTCAGGTGAATGAATCTCAAGACATCAGCCTCAGGTGAATGAATGTAGCTCAAAAACAAACATGAGGTTCATTTTTAACGATTAATATGTAGGAATGTTACTTTGAAATACGTTGGTTGCTTTATAAACAAATGCAAGTCAGTAAAAAAAACTCAAACTCTCAAAGTAAGGGTTGTGTCAGAATTTAAGCAACCAATTATTCTAATATTAATAAGAGAAACATTCAGGATTCTTTTCCATCTTAAAAACTTGATAAACTCATGGGAATCAAATTAACCTTTAAATAGCTGGGGTTAATCCATCTATAAACTGATTGGGGTCAAATGTCTCTCATTTATACCTCTGGGTGACTTCAATTCTTACAGACAGAGCTAGATTTCAGGGCCCTGGTTCTTCTGCATCACTGACTTATTAAATATATTCTGTAACCAGGGGTCTAATTTACCGATTAAGAACTGCCTACACATGTTAGTAAATAGAACAAAGCAAAAATAGAATTATGTTTTACTCAAACATACCATTCTCACAACGTTAATTTATCATAAAATATTTGTAGATTGTGTTACTACAACATAAAATCTAACTTCAAGATAAATATTTCACATTCACATTTGCTCTTGCGATTCAATGCGATTCTTTGATAGCGCGTTGTGATTCAACAACTTTCCGCATTCTACAGCTGCCAGATAACTTGCAATAGATAGGGGTAAATGTGCAGCTATACGATTTGCGTGTCGATCTGTGAATATACTTATCATTACATTTTACGACATGTAAACAGTAACAACTCATACGTTAAACTCGGAGTTGGAGTCAAGAATTTGCTTTTCAATTGTACAGTACCCAAGTTAGCTAAAATATAGTTATACAACTTACACGTTACAGTGATACTACATGCTTAAACATGAGCACTACTGTCTCCAACTTATTACGATAATGCCAGTAACTACTTATACTTAGCTCGCGAAGAAATCTTTGAAGAACATATTTAATTATTCTCCAACTACCACGCTATGAAGCAGCTAGCTAAGCACATCATGGCGCTTCCCTCACAACTTCCAGCTAGCTTAAGGCTACATTCTACCGATCGAACGGCCTTTAATGAGAATAATCGGCAGCACATTTTTATGGATATTCTAGGTCCATCTGCAACTTTCTGACGCGTACGTTTATGGCAGAATTAGTTACTGAAATGTTTCCTCGCTAGGTGAAATAAACCAGATAATTCATGAACAAAAGTGAATCAACAGCATGAGCGGGGAATCAGGATGCTGGAGTTCATATTCTTACTACTGTAACTACTGTGGTAGCAACTGAACTAAGCTACGAGATGTGCTTGTGTCGTATCGAACCTGCGTGTTTTAACTTTTAAGATTCTACAAGACATATATAGATATTTATCAAGCAATCACACACAGAGCTAGCTCATACCAGCTAGCTTTAGGATGCGATGGCTCTGCTTGATGTTTGCGGGATGGAGACAGCACTGCGCCACGCATCGCTTTCATAGACCAAGATAAACAACTCTGGCGAACTGAAAGTGTCGTCTCCCCGCAGCTCCAGATTTGACCGAAAAGCGCGGCGCATACATTCACGCACAGGTAAAATCATGTTGTACTTCTCACCATTAAAACTTTGGCAGCGCTTTCCAGCTGTGAAATCACTTCTGGTGCACCAACCGCCGCCATCATGGTCTCTCTTCAATGACGCGCCATGCGCTGCATTGTGGGATTAAGCGGTACTCCACGCCAATGAGTTCATTGGGACTTTAGGCAGTCTCTGAATGGTGACTTCTGTGGGCTATGGATGTTACGTAATCATGGTCCATTCGAGATTGAGATTTCTCGGAGCTCGTGGTCGGAATCCGCCAATATAGGAATTACCCAGCCCTGCACCCTACATGAAATACCATAAAGTTTTTTTTTGTTCCTTATTTCTTAAATTTTCTGTCTGTATCTAGGAGCCCACGGACTCTTGTGCATTAAATTGCTACTCTATTTTGTTATACAACAGGTTAACAGACGAGTAGGAATACTTTCCTCATATTCACATCCTTTACTGCTATAAGTCCATTAGCCAGCCAGACATACAGTTTTGGAGTTATAATTAACATTTAAATACTAGAATAGTTATTACCATAAAATACAGGAAAAATAAAAAGATACTTTAAAAACAACAACTGAGGCTTGTGAACACACTAACAAGGTTAAACAAGTTTGAAGAAAAAAGTATCTAACAGGGCAACTATCTACCACTTTCATATAAGGACTCCTGCATAAATTGAGGGGAGACAAAAGATATATTTAATTCTTCAGGGAACTTGTCATAATATTGTAGGCTACTCATCAATCTTGGTCAGATTTGCTCTAAACCTCACATTAGAACAAAATGGCTACTTTTCATTGGGTTTAACTGGCCCAATACACCAAATATTTCATTTTCTTAAATATTAACTATGATTGATTACTGTACTTTTCCAGGATATTCACTAGAAAAGAACTTTAAAACAAATACATTTTTGTGTGGGTGCACCTGTGCTGGTTAATGCTGCTTGTGATTCAATGTGTAGGTGCGCAGGTACGAAAGTTGTCCCAATAAGTTCATTATGTCTCTGGGCTGACCTTCTCATGTGCAAAATGATCCCCTTTGTGATACAGCATATGTAATGGGACCAGGCCCGGCTCTAAACTGTTGGAGGCCCTGGGCAAAATTTTCCTTGTAGACCCGCTTTTGAGTTCTACTCAGGGGGGTCTGCGACTGCGTGGAGGGGGCATTAGGAACCTTATATCTAAGAAATCATAGTGAATGAGAAAATGAGTTTGAGTATATGTATATGTATATTTCAAATGTCAAAGAAAAGAAAACACAACAAAAGAATAATACTGAAGTTAATTTATACATACAGTATATATATGTTTTTACACATATCAGGACATTAAAACAAGTCAGGCTTGTTTTTTCTTTTTGTTTTTTTTTTTTTTTTTACAAATACTCATCCCATACATAAATGTAAAAAGATACATGGTTCTTATTAATGTTTATACACAACAGACACAGAGGTTAATGAAGGCAGAGAGGGAACTGAAGAAAATAAAAATACAAAAAATATGTGTATCTGTATAAATATATCGCAAGAGCAACAGTATTGTATTAAACATGGAAGGGGGCATATAAGACAAAAACCCTCATTGGGAAAAATACAAATAATACACACATAGTAAAACAGTATAATGATTCAGTTCTAAATAAGGTATTAAGTCAGTCAAAGATTGTCTGTCAGCACTTTCACACCAAATTCCAAGTCATTCAAGAGACGCACAACACACAATAAAAAATACATGACTATAAAAATCTTTTTTTTTTTTCATTAAACTAATTTTCACTGAGTATTCTATCTTGAAGAATGTGAATTGGCACACGTTCTTATCACAAGTTAACAGACCCTGTAGACTGGGGCAGACAAGATCTCTAACAGGACTTCACTGTGCTTCCAAAAAGGTTATATCACTGATCCAGTGGTTCCTAATCCTCTCCTTGAGGTCCCCCTGCCTGATCCAGGTTTTGATGTGTTCCACCTCAAGCACACCTTTTGCAACTAGTCAAGAGCTTAGTTATCATCAGGTGTGCTTGAGGAGGAACAGATCAAATACCTGTATCTGGCTGGGGGTACCTGAGGAGAGTTTTGGGAACCACTGCATTGATCCAAGGAGTCCTTAACCTGGCCTGCTGTGGTTGGCGTTGTTAATAGCTGACGTACACTCTAGTCTCCTGGGTTGAGGGATGCCTCAACCATGTTAAGCCATGTCATTAACCGATCTACCCCTCCCATTTTCAGCCCGTGCCCATGCATGGACCCTGTCTGTTCACGCCCGAATGGAGACGGACAGAGGAAGCCTGAGGTACACAGTGGGTCACTTCTGACTGGCCACAATGATCGTCATCCTCAGCAGATGAGGTCCTGTGTCCAGCCAAAACATTGTTCCTTGGCAATATGTCTGTGGCAGGTGTATTCCCCAAGCATACAGAGCAGCAACTCCACCCACCGCTGGGTTTTATTATGCCGTGCTATTGAACAGACAGAAAATTTACTTCTGCTTACAACTTTGTGTCATTCTTTAGTTTCACAAAATTATCTCTGGAGGTAGCTAAGTGGCCATGTCCAAATGAAGAAGATATTGTTTTTCTTTACTGTTGTGGCAGCCATGTCAGAAATGCTGCCATCTGCATAACGGTTATCTCTGTTGGTGTTAGCGCTATATATATTCCTGTGACAGAATACACACTCTATGGTCAAAAGTCTTTGTTGCAGATTGTATTTACATTGTACTTTAAGAAGATACACGTCAAAAGTTTTATTCGATGGATCTAAATTGAATTTATGGTTCTTTTCAATAAACTGTCATAGCTACTTGAGTTGCAATTATCAGAGAATCTGTGCCGACATTCTAAATCTACAGCCTTCATCTTCCAACAGCAGCATTTATAGGACATTCAAACATCAGTCGATAGGACACATTAATGCTCTGAAACAGCTCACACACCAGGTGACTATCCGTTCTTTTCTTTCATTTTACAACATACCTCTGTCACAGCACTTTTGTCACCCAAGGGTGATGTCACACAGTTATGCAATGGGGATGATTCACAAGCGGTGACAGAAATACTGACATGGCACTTCCTTGGCATTACCTTGTATCATAAACACTTTAAAAATGGTCCAAAGGGGAAACCCACAACTGCAAGCACTTCAATATAAAATGTGCCTTAACTTTCAGCTGCATGCTTCTCCATTGTAAAGGGTAAACTGTTGATGTTTTTCATAATCACCAAGTAGTCTGTTCTCTGTGTACCATTAGGTTTTGTTGGCTTTCCTCTCTCCCTCTCCATTTCCCTCCCTCTCTCTCTCTCCCTCTCTCTCTCCCCCCCCATCTCTCACACAGGACCGGCCTGTGAGTGAACAGAAGGGACATCTCACTCATCATTAGTCAGAAACACTGATCTTTGTGCGGCCAATACACCCTCAAGACATTCGTTTAGATGGCACACAGCTCGTCACATCACACCGTACAAACTTTCAATCAAATCCACGCTTTTCATAAGAAGAAAGGAAAATAGAAGGAAAAAAATAATAACAAATATTATTATAAGCAGCATTAGGTCATGTAAATATATTCAAAAGATATAAACAGAAATAATATATATTCATATATAATGTATTTCAATATTAAAATGTAAATAAAAATGATATTTTGTAACATGTAGAAAACTATATATCATATTTTCTGTATTGCACATTGTCATACTATCGCATACATTTTTTCTCTGCAATCAACATTTACTTTTCTCTCCACTGAGTTTTCTTTAAAACTGTCCTCCACAGTGTCAACCTCAGCACCTCAGTGAGCACCTATCTGGATTCTGATATTTTCTGAATTTTGATGATAATACTGTTGGGGTTGCTTCTGTCAAGGTGCATCCGGTGGGGTAGTGGTTAGGGCAGTGCCCTCTAACCAAAGCCTAATCTATACCTTGTCGCATGACACCTTCGGTAAGTGGCACAAAGTTTGGCATTTATATTTCGGCGAGACTCCAAACTCCTGATCACTTCTTTACATTTGTAAACTTTCCAATTGCACTGCACGACAAAATGACGGCGTTCGCAACATAGCGTAATTGTATAGGTGCGCGACTCTGAGAGAAAGTGTCCTGAACCAGGAATAAATTAGGCTTTAGGGTCACGGGTTTGAATCCTGAATGGGATATTACTGCAGTTCCCTTAGGCTTGGAGCTGCATAAACAGGTGACTGAACGTGTCATTTTAAAATACTGTTAATCATGCGGGTGAAAGACACATGCTAAGATACGCAGATAAATAACATAATGTGTAGCTCCCCTTGTAATACCATTTTGAGTTGGACACGTTAATAGACACTCTTACTTCCCTGAAATATATTTATAAATATGAACCAAAGATCAATATTGGTGCAGAAATAAAAATGGACTTACAAGAGAACCTGCAACACATCAAGGTGCTCAGTGAGGTGAATTAAGGAGAACCTTGGGATTATTCACGTCAAGAAACTGAGAAAAAAAAATTGGGAGAAAAATTCAACTCATGGTAAATTTTTGGTTGGACTTGCCTCTTTGTGTGGCCAAACAAAAAGTTCTGAGCACTTCCTGACTTTCATGCCATACCTTCAAAGACGGGGGTAAAAAACGGCGAAACAGCCCAAGATTCCCGATAAGATTGACAGCCCCGTCGAGACCAATCTCTGGTATCACATTCAGACACTGTTCCCATGGAAACGTCAAAACAATGTGGAAACAATGTGAAAACAATGTGACGCTGGGAGGGGATGCACTCGGAACAGCAGCAGCATGGTTTGCCAAAGTCACGCACTGAAGGGATGGGTCAGCGTCGGGCCAGTTCTTCATGTCCTGCAAACGGGATGAGGTCACATTGTTCTCTCTCTGCTCAGGGAACGGGCTTTAATATCGTCGGGTGCCGTTACGTCTGCACATGCGAGTCCCGCCCGTTCTCTTGCACCGCTGGGCCGCGTCCGTCGCGCTCCTGAACATTTCGGCCTATTCCGGGTCACATGACCCTGCTCAGTTTCGGTAGCTTATTTCAGTTTTTGCTGTAGCAGAAAAAGCGGTACTTTTCTCACTTAACCTCAGGGCCCCCTGGTGACAGCCTGACCACAACAAAAGAGTGAAGCATCACACAGACCACAGCCCCTCCCCATCGAAAAAGGCTCTGTCACACCAGCAGGCCTCCACGCATCTGACATCAGCGCCCTGTAGCCGTCGTCTGTCTGATACCGTTATCCCCATTACACTACTGCTCTCAGATACGGTGTCCCGTACATAGGCCTCTCTAACAAAACACATAATAAGACTGGAAACCTTTCAATGCAGTCAATGGTCTGGTCGGATCCAAGCCTGGTCAAAAAACTGACCATAAAGGTGAGGTCTGTGTTTTTTTTGTTGTTGCTGATATTGGTCTCCTGTTATCAGATTGAATTTCTGACCTAAATTCTCTCATCCTCGCTCACATTCTCTCTCTCTCTCCCTTCTCGTCTCTTGGGAGACCTTTGAACAGATGTTTCTTGGTCCCACGTTGGATTTTGTTAGTAACAGTTTGATTCGTGTTGGCTCCTGTGCACCGTATGGTTGAATTGTCGGCTGACTGTAAAGGAAGACTCCAGTTCCCAGAGTTCAGCATTCCAGGTGAAGGAAGCAGGTGCATTTTTTTGGAGGGACCAAAGGGAGGGCCAGGTCCCATACCAGGCCAGGGAGACTAAAGGGATGTCCATGCATCTGCATACAAATGGAAATACAAACATTCTCTCACACATACATACACACGCACACACACACTCACACAAACACACACACTTACACAAATGTGCGCGCACACACACACACACACACACAGAGCCACAGGCCATGTCTGAATCATTAGGAGTAAGAGCTGGGGGTGATGGGCGGGGCACCTCTACACGTAAACGGGCTCGCAGCCCTCGGCCTGCTCTTCCTCCGGCCCCGGGGGGCTGCTGCTGGGGGGGGACGGGGCCGGCTCGGGGGGCTTGGGGTAGCGGAAGGGGCAGCCGTTGTCGTCGAAGAACCTGCGGAAGGTGAACTCGTAGAAGGCGTGCTCGGGGTGCTTGCCGTGGGCGGAGCCCAGCGCGTCCCAGGCCCTGGCGCTGTCCCCGCTGCCGCTCCACGCCCCCGCCCCGTCCTCCGCCACGGGGTCGAAGTTGGAGGTGTCCATGGGGTGGCTGATCTTGGGCCGGTAGGGGGCCGGCTGGGTGCGCAGGTTGCTGGAGAAGTCCATCTGGTTGAAAAAGGGGTGGGCCTTGATCTCGTCCGCCCCGTTGCCCCCCAGCCTCTCCTCGGCCGAGCAGCAGAGACGCCCGATGAAGTCCACGGCCTCGGGGCTAAGCTGCACCTGCGCGGGCACCTGCAGAGTGCTCTCCCAGTTTATCACCTGGGAGGGTGGGGTGAGGCTTCAGCACATTCAGGTTTCTCTGCACTTTACAGCATACATCAATACCACACACAAATTGACTAATATTTAGCAGTCAATACCATACAACAGACACGACTGATCTACATACAGCGCCTCACAACACGCTCAGACACCCTTTCACATTTTTCTACACAACTAACGGAAAATGCACAGATTAGTGGGAGACACAGGTTACACTAGAGGGCCTGGAAAATGATACAGGACTAATGATACAGGACTAATCTTAGGCTAGGATGTAACAGTGTGTTATGCTTATTATCGGTGCACTGTAACAAGGTGTATTTAAGGTTTACAGGTGGTGCTCACCAAGCCAGAGTTTAAATGACAAAAAAGCATTACAATATGTATGGCAATCTAAACTCAATCAAACCAAATTTCTGGTGCAGCTCTATTGCTGATGCAATGTGGCCAGTTCAGAGAATGGTATTATTTCTATTATGACCTCACAAAGGTGATGGAATATTGTTGGGAGGCTTATGGAAGCACAAGCATTTGCAAGGACCTTAGTGATGGTGTAAAACTCTTATATTCCATGGGGCTAACCTTAATCTGTGTCTCAGTTGGAGTAGAGGCCAGAAACGGGGGCTGTCCAACCAGCATCTCGAAAAGGATCACCCCAACACTCCACCAGTCGCACAGCTGGGTGTACCCTGCAAAGACAACAGAGAGGCAGTCACCTGGGGACACAGGGTAACAGGCCTAACTGGGCACCAGCTATTCACAAGTCAGCCCTCCAAGGGGCTGATTTGTAATCCTCATTTTATTAACACAAGAAATTTTAGTCACGCATAGAATGTAGTTATTCATTTAATTATATCCTTTCAGTGATTTCAATGAGCCTGATTGTCATCCATTTTCTGCAAAGACACTCAATTCTTCAGTTTCTATAAAAAAAGATGATTTGCACTGTAGATGCCCTCAACAGTGGCAGATATAACTGGAATGTTTCAAAGGAACATTCTTTGCCCAATTTGTACAGCTGGGTCATGAGATGAAAGAGCAGCTCAGAGGATGGAACCGAAACAATGGATCTCCACACACACTGTGTCTGAGGTCAACAATAGTGCAGTAATAAGTTAAATATGCCCCAGCTACAGACAGCCAAATCAGCCACTCTAGTTGTAATCTGCCCACAAGCACCGATTATGGATCAGATGATCCATCTGTTTTTGTCCAACACAATACAAGCTGGTCCAGGATCAGTGTTTGAGACTCGAGACATTTTGGTTTGTCATGGGTGCCCACTATTGCCAACTTGGTGACTCTGTCACTAGATTTACCAACTTATTTCAAAAGAACAGCCTAGCAACAAATCTTGCGACGTATATGAAATGAAATAATGCACTCCTAATATATAAAATATTTCATTATGTACCAGGCATCTTTTTAGAAAATATCCCTCCCTCATGTAACTCACATTTTCATATGCAAATGAGTGTATGATGACATCACAAATAAAATATCACATTGTTTAGTGACTTCTAGCGACTTTTGGACATGTGCTAGCTACCAGAAAAAGTTGGCAGCTATGTGTGCACCAGGATCCGGCCGGCCCTCCGCTCTCACCTTTGCGCAACAGCACCTCGGGGGCGATGTAGTTGGGCGTGCCCACCAGGGAGTGGGCCAGGCAGCGCTGGTGCTGCCGGGTCGCCCGCTGCTCCAGGGTCATCAGCCGGTCACCGCAGCGACAGTTCGACACGTCGTCCCAGAAGTCACTGGGCTCCATGCTGTCCTGCCTTATGTGGCTCCCTGAGGGACAAGATGACATCATATTGTGTGATGTCATTACATCATACAATCTCTTCACTATTTTTCACCAGATTTGTAGACACGTGTGCTCAAAGTGTGCTTGCTATACTCGATAGCTGATCCAAATATAATGTGAATACATTCATTGAAGGTGCAGAAACATCCGTAATTAAAACCACTAAAGTCCCATCCTCGAAACAAGTTACTGAATTCTCATGTTCAAGCTTAGTTTTTCAGCTTAATGCACTATGAAAGATGTGTGGTAAACTGATCGCATTCTTGCACTTGTGACATAAACTTCATGTAACTTGCCACAGTTTTGTAAACTTCTTAAGAGCCTCTAGAAAATAATTACAACAACAGTAATACCCATAACAGATGCGCATGTCCTGTGCTTCAGTTGAGGGATCACTATGCTAAAAACACAAAGGTTGAGAGTTTGATCTACAGGGAAGCTACATATACTGAAAAACGTGCGCATTCATATACTGTATGTTGCTTTGATTGAAAAGCTTTTTTACATATTCATCCCCCTCCTTCACCTTTCTGGTAGTACTTGGAGTTGTGGGTCCAGCGGAAGCCTGTGCAGAGGCCGAAGTCGGTGAGCTTGATGTGTCCGTCCAGGTCGATGAGGATGTTGTCGGGCTTGATGTCGCGGTGGATGAAGCCCATCCTGTGGACGCTCTCGATGGCCAGGGTGAGCTCCGCCACGTAGAAGCGGGCCAGCTCCTCGGCGAAGGTGCCCATGCGGATGAGCAGGCTCATCATGTCCCCGCCCGGGATGTAGTCCATGACGAAGTACAGGCAGTCGCGGTCCTGGAAGGAGTAGTAGAGCCGCACCACCCACTCGTTGTCGGCCTCGGCCAGGATGTCCCGCTCGGCCTTGACGTGGGCCACCTGGTTGCGGTTGAGCACGTCCTTCTTGCGCAGCGTCTTCATGGCGTACAGCGCGCCCGTGTCCACCTTGCGCGTCAGGCACACCTCGCCGAAGGCCCCGATGCCCAGCGTCTTGATCTTCACGAACATGGACTTGTCCATCTTGGCACGCTTCAGGCGGTTGTAGTTGGACTCCTTCTGGTAGAGCATCTTCCTCATCTGCTCCTGCTCGGCTTCAGACAGCCCTGCCTGGATCGCCGTGGAAACAGACACGACAAATGAGCAAGTTCACAAAACAATGAGAAACAGCTTTCACTATGAAAAAAGAATAATTTTCATGCTAACACAACTGGAGGCAGGGGCCCTATATGAGAATGCTTTTACGTAGTTTGCGAATTGGACCTTCCAAATTCGGGTAGGATTGGGGATGCCAAGTAAAAATGAAAAAACGAATGTCAGCCAGTCATCTATAAGCAATTTAGATGATTAAGGGATAAATATGTGCCTTGTTCGCTAGCTGCACATCATTATAATACAGGAAGGTCAGATGTCCAAGTGGAACCCAGCTATACACACACTTGCCCACACACATACACTTGCCCACACACATACACACCATACCTTTGACATCTCCTGCTCCAGCTGCAGCCTCCTGTTCAGCTTCTGCTGGTAGGTCTTCATGATGTTCTCCACGTGCTGCTCCATGTAGAACTTGAAGGCGAAGGGCGAGTAGCTCTTGATGCGGGACTCCCTCTTCTCCTCATCTCGCGCGTTCTTCCTCACCGGCACCGGGGACGTCTGGATCTGCTTCTTGTCCTTGACGACCTTCTCGGCTTTGCCGCCTTTGGCCTTGTCCGTGGCGAGGGTCTCCTCGGGGAGGGGCCTGGAAGGCGGGAGCTCCGCACACATGGCGTTCCCCTCCAGGGGCATGGGTTCAGCACTGGCCCCCGTCATCAGCAAGGTTTTGGGGTAGGGCGGGGGCGGACAGCGCGGCTCTGGGTTGCAGTACTCGCCGGGTTCCAGAGCGTAGGCGTCGTCCGCTGCGTAGGCGTGGGAGTCGGGCACGTCCTGCGTCTGGGTGGCCAGCCAGCCGGGGTGACAGGGCCCCACGGCGGTTTTGGGCTCTGGCCTCATCACCCGTATGCTCTTGACGGGCTGCTGGATGGGCGGGGACGTCACCGCGGTGATGGTGTTTGGAGGTCCCAGGGCAGGGTCCTGCTTCACAGCAGCGGGCATGTTTTGCCTGACGGTGACATTGACCTTCTGGTGGTTGTTGAAGGAGTTGGTCCTGCTGGGTATGCGGACCTCTCCCCTGAAGGGCCCTTGCGGTTGCCTGGCAGGGGCCCCTTCAGGGTTGACCGGGCCCTGTGGGGCCCAGTGGTGGTCATAGAGGTCCAGGTTAACACTGGCCCTAGAGGGCGTGAGCAGGGCTTGGGGGATATCAGGGAAGTCGGGGCCCATAGCTCCTGCACCTGCAGGAGCGCGGGAGAGCATATGCACCTGGTGGGAGGTTGGGCTGGACTGTCGGGGGTGGGAGTGGGGTGACAGGTACATGTTGGGGGGGTACCCGCCGCCATTTTGCCCGAGGGGGCCTTTGCCCTGCATGTTGACATAGTTATCAGGCTGCGGCGCCATCTTGTTCTGGAAGGAGGAGCTCCTCTGGACGCCGTAACCCGACGGCTCCATCAGGTGCGGCGCTCGACTATAGTCATAGTGCGGCCCTCCGGGTCCCCCTGGTGGAGGTGGCTGGAGTTGCAGGGGCTGGCTGGGTACAGGATAGCTCATCATGGCCTGCTCCACGTTGCCCGGGTACGCCTTCTGCTGGGCGGCGGGTGGGAACATGGGGTTCCCTGGGGGGTTCTGAGCTGACATGGCAGGGGGGTAGGGGCCCATATTCGGGGGCCTGCCCAGCGGGGCACTTTGGGCGGAGGAAGAGGGCATCATATAGGTTGCATCATATGGGTTGCCCATGTAGGCAGCCTCAACTCCATATCCAGGCCCCTCATACAGAGGTGCCCCTGCCCCCATCTGGTGGTAGGGTGGCATAGCAGCATCGCTTGGTCCCTCCAATGCTGGTCCACGGTCCACAGAGTTTGGTATGCCGCCTTTTCCTAGTGAGGGGGGGGAGAAAATAGCAGGGAAAATTTTTGTTTACAGAGTGCAGCGAACACAGCCGCACCCCATACATATTCATAAGCCCATTTTAACTGATCTAATTTCCAAAAGGAACGACATAAAGCATAATTTGCCCAGTATGTGTGAACAGGAAGTGTAGTAACAGCGCGCAATGTTTACAATGTTCCAGTGCTTCCCGCATAATTTCTTTCCAACCTTACGGAATGCAGAATTGCTACCACAGAAATGTCCATTTCACAATTTTGAACCCAATAAACCCTTCTCTCAACGAAAGGACCTCCATCTCAGTGCAGACCGTCCTTAACCGAGCTGTCAAATCTCATTTCTGGACAGGGCGCACATGCATACTCATTTACGCCAAGAGTGGAGCCGCATATGTGTGTAATCGCTGCTTTCTCCTCAGTGATGGGGACTCATGGAGATAATAAAATTGACCGTTTTCTGGCACTTACCGGGCGAGGTTTGCTTGATGACACGTACGATCTGCTCGTTGCGGGCGTCCAGGTAACCCATCTTGCTGATGAACTCCAGCGCTGCCTCGATGTTCCTGCTTCCTGTCTGTTTGAGGGCCCGCACAGCCATTTCCTGTTTCAAACACAGGACAGGAATAAAACACTGCTTCACTACCTCTCTGCGTTCTTGAGTCAGGGATTTTCAAGAGTAGGATATGATAATTTACCCCAAAAACCCAACAGATGAGATCCAAAACTTGACATAGTTATGTCATAAGAGCGTTGTCACAGCTGACAGTTGACCTATTTTTAAAACTACTTATTTTTGTGCTGTCAGTTGTCAGTTACACTAGCCCTCTGTGTAGGGAACATTCTGAAATTAAAATATGATCATTCCAGATATATATATAAATCATGACAAATAATTCACAAAAGTAGGAGTTCTTAAAGTCTTAGTCTGTAAACCCTATGGCCTGAACACCCATGATCTAAACATTAGATGACAGGCAAATCCCTGTGTTAAAATATTCCTGCATCTTTTTTCTTCAAGGTATAACAAAACATAATTCAACGATGTACTCTGCATTGAGATTATCTCTGAATATATATTATGTTTACAACATATTATAACTTTTTATAACTATTAATTTGAACTATAAAATGACAAACTGAATGGGGCAACGAATGTTGAATGCCAGGGAGTCAAACTCATGTCACTTTGTCCACATTGTTCTAACCAATACAGTCCAAGAGCAGATTTTAACACACAGACTTATAAGTAAAGATCACTTTCAATTTCATATTTTCAGGTTTAGCTTATTCAAATTACACTCAACTGGAGTTATCAAACACTGTATACAGTCACAATCAGTGACTTTAGTATTTGACAGATGCTCTAATTGAAAGTTACTTGCAGGTTAAATTTGCACATAAAATCCATTTATATAGCTGTACTGAAGCAATTCAGGTTAAGTACCTCATTCAAGGGTACGATGACAACAACCCAGCAGGGAATTGAACGCACAACTTTTTCGGCTGGACCGCAACAGCGGGGCCAGCCCTACAAACGCGAATGTCTGTGACTGAGTGATGAAGTTACACCATTGGTCGGCCGAGTTATGAAGTTACACCATTGGTCGACCGGATGAAGTGTGTTAGGTTCAGCCATATACTAGGATTTGACCTGGTCTTGTTGTTATAGGCCCAGTTCCCCAGCAATCATACTACACTGGCACCTAATTAACACCTTCAGACAAGGACTTTAAAGGGGGAAAATGATCTCATTTTATAGACATTCAGCAATGCCTCACTTTGAACAAAGGAGTCTGTCTCTCTGTTTCAAGCTGTTGGTCTCGCAATAGTAGCTCAACTGGAGTACCGCAGAAAAAAAAAAGAGAGAAAACAACAAAACCCACAAAGAAAAGCGAAACCCTCAAAAAAAGGCCCCTCCTCTCCACACCATGTGACTCAGAATCTGAAGAAAGCGGGGGGGGGGGGGGGGGAAGAGAGAGAAAAATGTAACACTTGAAGAGTGTGGCAGTCGCTCAGCCCTGGGAGAAGTTCACCATTAACAGTGAGGCCTGTCCACCCGTCCAGCACACGTGTGTGGGGAACGGAGGGAAACAGAAGCGGGTCCAGTCAGTACAGGCCCACCCAGCAGCTGCAAGCACGCTCCTCTCCCAGGGTTAACCGCCAAGCCGCGTGTCTCGCATAGCTTCAGCTAACGCCTGACCCTCAGACATTCCTGCCTCCGGCAGCTGCTCCCCCCGCCCCCCCCACCAAACGAGGAGGGAAGAGAGCGAAGGGGGAAGGGGGGGCTGCATATCTGTGTGCGTGTTGTTTTCCTGCGTATTTATTTGGGACGAAGGCTTCCGTGATAGACCATTTCAAGGGTGGGTCGGCCATATTGTCACAGCGGGAGGAAGGGAGGCCGCACATTGCTACACTGGGCCAAGGAAGGAAGATAAGGTCTCATACGCTGAGATCTATGGGAAGGTGTAGGATGAACACTCTGTTACACTGGGGCCTGTGTTGCAGGGAGGAAGATAAATATTGTTGCACCGGAGACTAAGGGACAGAGAGGGAAGATAAACACTGTTACAGTGGATCCTGTAGGAGGCAAGGAAGGATTAACACGGTTACTTTTGGGGTCTGTATGCGTGGGTGGGGGAGAAGGGGAATGCCAGGGAGGATATTTTAATCTGAAATGGCTTAATTTAGTAACTGACAGCATAGACTACAAATACATCACTAAATCAGAAGCCCCTCTCAGCTTTCCCAGACATGGACAACATTAGCGCGACTGCTCATCAAAAATAAAAGCCCCCAAAAAAAACAGAACTAGACATTCCTTAACTGGCCCAAAATCTGGAGATAAGCGAAACGAGATTCTCTTTCGAAAAAGTGCATTCCGATCCTCTTATCAGTGCTAACTTGACGGTAAGCAGACAGTATAGTTTCACAATTAAACACAATCCAAGCAAAATAAGATTAGTCACTTTGTCTACTTTGGTGGTAGTATGTCTTTGGCCTCAAAAACAGAAGAAACACACACACACACACACTCACGCAGAGGACACTGAAGCGCAAACACTGTTTACAGTCATTGTTCTAGAATGAGCCCAAGCTCCCAGCGTGGAATTCCTGTGTCGTCTGGCTGGTCTCCGTGACGACGAGCGGTGTCTCATGGCTGGATGCTGGATCCTTCCACCCCTCCATGGCCAGAGGATGTAGAGGAGGGGAAACTCCATCTTACTATGAGCATCCCACTCTCTCCCTGACCTGCTAGGCTAACATCGCACAATCTGCATTTCTATCTGTAGTTCCTCATGTTTTCTGTAAGGCAGATGACTTTACAGCTACTTTAACGCACCGGAATCAGACGGCTGAGTGTGTGTACACTCACAGCCATTGTTGGTTGTAATAGTGATGTTTTCAGGACCATTTCATTCTGTGGGGTACTGACTGCCAGGTGTTTTGAAAGAGAGATGTGTGCCTACACAGCTGTACCAAGCTCACACAATAAAAAGGGCATAGTTAAAGGGATACCATACAGGATTTTTAGCCCTGATGTGGTCCTGTGTTTACAATAAAACAAAAACATGTATCATAGGACAAATATCTCAGTTTTTCAATAACTGTTGCCACTAAAGATAATACTTTCCAAGGCTGAATATGGTTTTTGAACGAGCCTAGTCGGCTTGTCGTTTCGCTTCACTGTACTTGGGCTTCATAACCTCTGCCGCTGCAGTAGCTAGCTAGCGACAAAACGCTCCACTGAAACCTGATCCAACCCCACATTCTCTGTAGCCACACCCACCCCTACCAACACAGGAGAGAGCATCACACCAAGACATGTCCAAAACACACCTTGGAACAGTGCTAACCAACCCTTTTCCTGGAGATCTACCACCATGAAGGTTTACACTCCAACCCTAAAAAACACATCTCATTCAACAGCTAGAGGTCAGGTGTGCCAAATGAGGATGGAAATGATCTACTGGGTGGTAGTTCTCCAGGAACAGGGTTGGTTACCACTACATGTAGAGGAGGATTCTGCAAATGTGCGCAAAGAGAGAGATTGCCAGTGCATCACAGATATGACTGAGCATGGTTATTTTATAAAATCCTACATAGTATGCCTTTAAGGACTTCGATCTCTCTGTTATGAATGGAAAGAGTTTCCCCCGGTGCATGGCACCACCTCACTCAGGTATGCACAGGAAGGGGGATTTACCCTAAATTCAGCTCCGACTTGGCCCGGCACTTACGCAACCCAAGTTGGATTCCTTCGAGCTTGTGCTTTCGCAAATACCGAAAAGTCGACACAGCCCGTTTTTATCCTTTAAGCAGGCGTAAAGGCTGCCGCGCTAAGGAATTCGGCAAGAATTTGAACTCCGCACCACATCAAGATAGCGCTGATATCCATGATGTTCATGCAGTGATAACCCATCGCGCGTTACGCCCCGGGCTGGGCCCGCTGCTGCTCCCTCCCTGTTGGCACTGCGGTGCCGTGGTTCTCTGGTGGAGGTGGACTCCTGCTTGGCACCCCAGCCCTGTCCCGAGTTCCCTCACAAGCGCCACATTGTGCTGCCCGCCTACGCCGGGGAGGGGCCCCCCGCGGCCCCGCGGCCCGACCAAGAACCTCAGCGCCCCGCCCGGGCCTCTAAATAGGAAGAACTACGACAGCAGGCCCCGCGCATGGCCCTGAGAGCCAGGCCGACAGAGAGCTGAACACCTCTCACTGACTGCAGGGTGCAGATAAACTGGGCCAGCCCGGCCTAATAAATTCACTGTATGGCAGACGCAGAGTTAGCATCAGTCGTGTCACCTCAATTAGCACATTAAACAGAATGGCCTTTAAAGCCTTTAAATGCATTCTGTGTCCACACTCACGTCTGTAAGCCTGCTGTTACCACAGAGTGATTACCCTCTGCTTTTAACAAGACTTCTTCACCAGGCAGATTTTTACATTTTTTTTGGTGGCTAGGATTAAACAAACTAGAGTTACAGTCAGTGATATCTTTCGCAATATTTTGTGAATTCTAACTCATGATTTTCCATTTCCGGAACAAGTCAGGGAAGATGCTGCCAACATCTGCATCTGCCCATTGGTACCATCTACAAATCTCTTAAATATTATTTGTAAATCACAAGGAAGTTGAAAGAACAGTCCAGGAAAGGTCTAAAAAATAATTTAGTTTTGTCATATCGTTTAGAAAAAGAATTCAAAATATGGCTTGCTGTTCCTGTTAATTTCATCAGAAAAATACCACAGTTCAATGAATGTGCCATTTCCGTACTTTTAAACATTGCTAAAATGTGACTGGCATGTATCCTCCATGATGTTTTTACAACTAAATGAAAACCATCAGGAAATGTTACCAGCGAGTTTGCATGTGACGTGCCTGGAATGCTTTCCGATAGCTTTGCAGGGCTTGTTTTAGCAACAAATCTCCTATCGCCATTTGGGAAATATTCTCATCATGCTGTTATCCAAAAAAATAAAAACAGGAATCTGAGCAAAATGTTCCCTAAAATTCTGGACAGCTTTTGTTTTTACTGGGTTATTCCCAGCTAAGTGATTGCCTGCCTTGGTTTGATTTCTGTAAAATGACTTTCTGCCGTACTTTCTTAAAACTACGCGTAACTTTGAGTTCGGTTGGCAGGGATTTCGGTGGACTCAATGGTGAAAAGAGATGGCAGTTATTTGGACACTGGACCGGAGAAGTTGCAAAAAAATGGAGTGGGCAAACCCATTCCAAACTGGATAATGAAGAAAATGGTTCTGAAGGTAGAACCGAAAATAAATTATACTTGCAAGCAGCAGTTAATTAGCACGTAAAGTCACAAATACATACAATTTTTTAGAGTTGGTCTCAGGATGGAGTTGTCAGTGTACACACCAAGTTTCATTACTTTGTTATGTTTAACTGTTTGGGTGTTATATGCAGTGTTTTTTTTTTGTTGTTGTTGTTTTTTTTAACCACGCCCAAATGCAAATTCAATGTCTTACTGCGGGCATGTTTTTAAGTGGAGCAACTTTTTTTATGCTGGGATTTAAGACATTCACAAGTCAGTGCAAGATGGATTTAAAAAGTTTAAAAAAAAATGATAAACAGTGGACAATCTAACCATATAACCTACCCTTTTTTGCTGGATGATAAATTTGTTCTACGAGAGAAGAGGAATTGAGGAAATAAAGAATAATCTAGGCATTAGTGTTCATGAATTATGGCCTGTCAAAGTTTGTCATTTCAACCGTTTGCTGTAACACCACCAAGTGGCCAATCAAAGGAAAAAAATCGCTCAATCGTCATTTGGCATACCCGTCTATCAATGAGCAAAGTTTGGTAAAAAACCAACCAGGCAGTTTTGCCAAAACTGAAAAAAAATCTACAGAAGAATAATAACACCAAGAAATGCAATAGGGTCCCAGCAATGTGTCACCTGACCTCTTAATAAAGGCTTAAACAGGGGAATTTTAGTTTGAGGTCCAGTTAACTTTAGGGGGTTTCTAATTTATTAGCATGTACCCATCATTCAGATGGAGTACATTACATTTTAGGCATTCAGTAGATGATCTTAACCAGAGTAACTTATAGAGCCTTTATTTTTCCATAGTATTCATTTATACAGTAGGACATATAGTGAAGCCATTCAGATTGAGCTCCTTGCACAAAGGTACAATACCGTTCCATGAGAACTGAGCCTAAGTCCAGCTCCCTAACAACTACACTACACTGCCACCCACGTATTAGCAAGGGCAGCTATGAGAACAAGATCGACATCACAGGGACCACCTGCATAATGAACACGGCTGAACATCATCAGGAAAATGACAGCTTGCAGGCTACTCTCCCATGGTCCCGGAAAGCCACGGTGTATGTAGGATCTTGGCTTCAGCCACGCACTAAACCACCTGAGCCTAATGACTGTTTTTATTAGACAAATTTAGGGTCCTTCCCCCTCAGCCAGAGAATGCCTGTGGCTTAAAGGGGCCACTGCAGGATTAGCCACTTACAGGCCTGGATCTGTAACCTGCACCGATTGTGTAGAGAAATGTCACAGTGTGCTAGAGTTCCAACGGAAGCCGCAATCCCTCGGTTAGCACTTTACTGCGAATGACATTATAACGCATCTGTTACTCATTATTAAATACTTTCAAGTTTTCAGGACGTCACTGGCCACTGAACTCAGTGCTTTGCAAGTAATGAAATATGCAACATTTCTTAAAGGGATAGTAATTCACTTAATGTAGGCCTATTTTTCATATTAAAAACTCCACAAAAAACTGTCTGGGTCACTGGGTCAATACAAATTAAAAAAAACTCCAAAATGTGAACTATCCCTTTTCTTAAGTTCTTCATTCAAAGTTAGATACTTTGATTTTGAAATCTGGACACCACTGAACAAGCTGAACAAAAAAAATCCAACAGATGCTTTAGCAACCCATAATTTTGCAATCTCGCAGTGTAATGTAATATTTCAGGTTGGGCTTCATTAATTTTTAAATCCGACATTAAGCAATGTGTTGACATGGCATGAATTGGGACTCACTAACACAAAGACTGAATATGTGACAGCTTGTTCAAAATGTAAGACCCATAAGATCAGTAGATCACCTCACCGATAACCTCTGATAAGCAAGTTTTCCATAGGCTTGTATACGCCACCGCTACAAAGGAAACACTTATCTTTAGAAAAACATCCTTTGCTTCATTACAACATGGCTGTCTGAATGCGTTAGGGGCCTGCATTGTAGACAACTCCACAGCTAAAACCTCCAATCACGCTGTTATTTCAGGTAACCTTTGAGAAAAAATAACATTTTCACAGCACCACAAAAAAGGCCACCACATTCACACCAGGTATAAGGGTCCATGAAAACAGTTGCAGGCCAGTGAACAGAGACAGAACTTCCTCCTGAGAAAGAAACGGAGCTCAGAACAGTGACACACGGGGGCCGGGCGGGAGACAGAGTGCAGCCCGGGGAGAGGCTAACCGTCACACACAAACCCCATTCACTCTGGGGTCAGACGCTTTGTACACAGACGCACAGACGAGGCCGATATGCCCACTTTATGCTACAGAAGAGGGGCGCGTCGGAGCGGCGCTGGCTTTTGTTCGCCGGGGCCCGATAGAAAAAGAGAGAAACCTCAGCGTTCTCTGGGCGGCGAAAGCTCGCGCACCCGATCCCCGGGCCGCGGGGCCACCGGCCGAACCGAGCGGCTCTGAAGTGGCATTCCAGAAAAAGCCTCCTGTTTATCGCGGTGACGCGCGCGCGGAGCATTCCCATGGAACACGCAGAGAACAGGATCCAGCTATTTGGAATTCCCCCACTCTTCCCTCAGCCTCTCGCCACACTCCATTTACCCTTGCGGTGCTGCGCATTCTCTCCCTCCCTCCCTCCCTCTCTCTCCCTCTTTCTCTCTCTCTCAGGCCCCACCCTCCTCTAAACTGCACACTACACTTCCCTTCATTTTCCTGCCAGTTTATTACACTCAACTCTAACCTGCTCAACCCATTTTATTTGCTGTGACAGATCCCTTATTACATTTCTGCTACAAACATTCTGCCACTACTTTACACCAGGCTGGCCTGCTGAGGATGGGCTCCCCCCCTCTACAGTCGGGTTCCTCCCGAGATTTCTTCCCATCTGGGAAATTTTTTTCCCCTTGCCAGTTTGAGGATTTTTCTCCCCAATGTGGAGTTTTGTTTTCTTTTTACCTCATTTTGGGGGTTCAGGCCTTGTTTTTGCTCTTTTTCTGCTACTCTGTAAAGCGACTTTGTGACAGTTTTCTGTAAAAAGAGCTATTGAAATAAAATATATTTTATTTGATCTGACTTCCTTTCAGCCGCTTCTCACTCAGCTAAACTGCAGCCTCCTCATCCACACGCGTACTCTGTCTTCTGTCACATCACACCCTCCTGCAAGACTGAACCACTAGTTCAAGTTTCAAAGCTCGCCATGAATCCCCCCAAAACTATAACAGTACAGATATAATCAGATATGACCCCTTCTTGAGTGACAAATAACAGAGGTTCTCCTGAACCAACCACAATTGTAGGGAATATGTGAAGGGTTTTTTAAAAATTGTTTAACAGTACTTATTTTAGGAAAAGAAATATTCCAGTCTGGTGTCAATTGAAAATGAAAGAAATGTACAAGCTCTGGAATGAGCTTATGCCTTAGTGTGTAGAGCATACAGGTTGGGAGGGGAGAGCAAGAGAGAGAGCAAGAGAACAAGAGAGTGAGAGAAAGGGGGGGGAGAGAGAGAGCGAGGGAGAGAGGGGAGAGAGAGAGAGGGGGAGAGAGAGAGAGCGAGGGAGAGAGGGGAGAGAGAGAGAGAGAGAGAGAGAGAGAGAGAGAGAGGAGTTGAACTGGAGTACAATTTACAAGCAGGCCAGTGTTCAACCAATATCTCCATAAAAACTATTTCTGTCACAGGTTTAAAGTGAATGATCAGCATGAATAAACAGGTAAATGCAATGGTGTGAGAGAGTGGACACGGAGAGCCATGGAAGAGAGGGATTGAGAAAGTGGAAGGGAAAGACAAGCAGAGAAACTGTTTTTCTGATCTCTTGGTGTATATCGATCTCTTGACCAAGAGGGTGTTAGTAAAAATAGAAAGATTTTGGAATATACTGCTATGCAGTTCAAAATCACTATGTCTCTACAACAGATCGACAACAATCTCATGTCAGTAAAAATCACAACCGTAAAAACGCACAGTCCTTTATAACCCAGGCAAAAGCTGGGAATGCATTTTTGAGACACGCAGGCTGAATATGTTTTTTTACAGAGAGAAAAAAGGAAGGAAGAGCTTCCTAACCCTCCCATCCCTCCCACCAACTCCCCCACTAAAACATTTCCTTCTACGCAGATTATGTAACCCACTGCACCGCAGTGCAATCTTCTGGAATAAGGAGCAGTGATAAGAATCTGGCCAGATGAGACCCATGAATTTCAGGGGAAAAAGCCATTTGTTTCTTGGAATGTGATGGAACTCAAGATAAACACAGACACGGCCACCCTTCCAACACCTATTAGTGGGTTCTAGTAATACAGTATCTCCCCACACTATTATACTGCATGTCAACAACTATAATAATACTCATCACCACAATCATCAGTATCATTATACTAATAAGAATTATGATGATGAAAATACGAAGAAGAAAAAGAAAAACCAGAAGTTGTAGTAGTAGTAGTGGCTGTAGTAGCAGCAGTAGCAGTAGCAGTAGCAGGAGTAGTAGCAGTAGTAATAGCAGTAGTAGTCGTTTCTGTCGTTGAATAAGGTAAAGTGAATTCCTGGTTGCGAAATAATGGAGGTCTTTCTGTAATCATCTGCTAAGAACCATCTAGCAACCACAGCTCCATTCTACTTTATTCCATAATGTTGTACTTGTGATGGCAGTGGCTACCGATGGCACGTGTACCAGCGTCTCTGCGCTCTCCACGGCCATTTCATGGCCTGGAAACTGAAGGAACTGCTACACCCTGCAGCCATTGAATTTCTGCTTCCTGTTTGAAATGGGGTGTTGCGTGCAGGGAGGGCCGCACATGACCACTGATGTCTGGGCCCTTGTGCTACCGTCAGGGCAACATTTTCACTTTAAAATACCACCTTGTAATATAACTGCAAATATTACTGCACACGGCTATGAATATAACTGAATAAATATGTGTCAACAGTAACGGGCACTCAGTAACCCCATCTCTTGTACGGGACACAATCCAGCAAAAAAAGTGCGCTTGGCAGTGACTTAACACACACACACACAAGCGCAGACACAAAAAAGGGCTTTCAGGTGCAGTCAGTGGTGTTTTCCATTGCAACCCCCCCCCCCCCACACACACCACCACCCCACACCCCCTAACAACCACCACCTACAGGCACCACAAATGCTTATCCTTGCCAGTAGGGTTGCAGTCCATTGCATTCATACTAATGGATGGACTCACTGACACCACTCTAAATTCACCCCTAGCACATGACTTTGGCATGGACATGCAATGTAAAAATCACGATCGAAGTATCCTGGGGGAACGCTTAGGGAACCGTAAGGTTTTTTGCACTGAGCCAAAATTTTCCCCAAAACCCACAAGAGATGCAGAAATCAGGCTCCTGCACATTACTTATCAGTATTTTCTGCCTTTTGTCAGCAGTATTATCTTGGATTCATCGAGTTCAACCGTTGCTTGTTTGTATCGTTCAATGCTTACTGTGCCTTGTGACACAGCACATTTTTGAACTGAGCAGATTACAGATCATAGCTTGTACGCTGGCTACCAGGCACAAAAACCATTACCTTTGCATATCTTGTGATGGCGTAAACCAAATGGAATCAAGCAATGCCTATTTATTCTCACAAAATTCAAAGTAAAGCTTTAAAAAAATCCATGGCAACGCACAGCTGTTTAGCTTTAGGTTGACGGAACAATACATTCTTTCCTCAACACCCCCCCCCCCCCAAGGAAAACAACTGAACCATAAACATACAAAAAATTCCAAGCATTGGACCTTAACTACTGAGTGCTGAACCGCAGAGCAAGCTCATTATCTGCCCATTTTAGCAACGCCAGGAAGACACGTTCATGCTAGGCAGAAAATGCTTCAGAGTGTTTCTAAGAAAGGTATTAATACGGCAATTTAAGGATATATTTCTGCTACACTCAACAGACATGCTTGTAAAATTCTTGGATGACAGCATTTTTAGAGAAGACTGAGGGCGAAAAGAAGCCATTACTATTAGACAGAAGCAGCATATTTTTTTCTTTAGCTGGTTTCTTATGCAACCAATTAGCTATGTAAGAAAAAAACCTGCAGCACAAAAAACATCCAGCCAGCTGGCATTCAGTGTTCAGTTTGAGATTATTTTACACTGCAACAAACCACAAAAATGGCACAAGTATGTACTCATTTTTTAACAACCTTTGGGTGGTGCTGTTTTAATGTTTAATATATTTGGTTGCTATAGCATTCGGAATTGACCCTTGGCTAGGCTGACTTTAATTGTGCAATATTGCAGAGATCCTCTACAGTTTTTAGACTTTGAATAAAAATGCTCTCCAGCTCATTTTCGACTGCTTACGTCAGAGCAGGTCGTTTTCCCACATTCTATTTCGGAGAAGTTTGGTCAATGTGCATTTGGTTTAGAACCACACATGAATAACGTCTGCAATCAAATCGCATCAAATCAGTATCAGCAGTGGAAACTCCCCGAGGCAGCAACCCTCTGGTTCTCCACCTTAACATTTAAATCAATATATATATATATATTTTTTTAAATAATGTTTATTAAATAAACATTAACTAGGATGACACCTGCTTTAAACTCCTGGTGTCAGGTCCTAAGCTCTTGACCAATGGTGGCAGTGCCAATAGAGAGTGGTCAACAGGCCACGGTGCACACTTCATTATCGGCCTCTTCAAAGTCTCAGTCTCCCTCACTTTCTCCCACGTGTCCATTCCCCTCCATACACCTTCCACCACACACCGAACACTCACCGGTCAGGCCCAGTGACTTCACACCTTCTTGCAAAGCCTCGCATTGAATTAGCCCAGGACTTTTCTCCCTGGCCGCTACCAGCACAGGCGCTTACAATGGCGCGCGTGAAATATACCGCGGCGTGGCAGAAGCTCGCGGCCGCCGTACCTGGTCGCAGCCGGCGTTGACCAGGTCCTGCAGCATCTGCCGGTTGACGTCCCCGCCGGCGTGGGCAGAGCCGGAGGCGGGGCCCGACTCGTTGGCGAAGGGCATGAGGGACTTGCGAATCTCGCGCAGGGCGTTCTGGTAGTTGTTGAACTTCTGCGGCGGCCGCAGCTGCTGCTGCCGGCCGGCGGGGTCCTTGCCCTTGGGGTCCCCGCCGCGCCCCCCCTCCGCCCGCGGACCGCCGTGCAGGGCCTGGCTCACCAGCTTGGCCGGCTGCTTCAGCCCCTCTTTGATCTCCTGCAGCCGCTGGCGGGTGTTCCCCACGTAGGGGGCGGCAGGGAAGGTCTTTGGTCTCATGGCTGGACCAGGTCCCCTTCCTCCTGGGTGCTATCAAAAACTAATGCTCACACACATGCACACACACACACACCTAAAAACTAATGCTCACACACACACACTCCGAAAAACTAATGCTCACACACACACACACACACACACACACACACACCTAAAAACGAATGCACGCCACCACAAACACGCTAATACACACAGCCATACACACACACACTTATACCCTAATACGCAGCACAGCAAACATACTAACACACACACTCACACACAGACACACGCACACACACGCACGCACACACACGCACACGCACACACAGACTGTCCACAATTGTCCCGCTCTCTCCCACCAGGTGCCAGAACTCCTTGGACACTGTAGGTAACACTCCACAGGGGCGAAGAGATATTTGGAGAGACAGAAGTCCTGCTGCTCGTGTCTTTGCTGTGGTTGGGTCCAGCTGATTGTAATCCTACTCGCATTTCATGCTTTTTAGGGGCCAAATTCCTGCTCCTTCCTCTTCACTCGAAGACACACGAAGTCATGCCTGCCCCACTCCATTTTGGATTTCATCTGTGCCTGTAGAGAAAAGAAACGCAGCCATTAGGTTTGGGCTTTTGAAACTAGATGAAAATATTTTAGAATTCTGCCCATATTTAATTTTGTAGTAAGCTCAATGTGACGAAAGACATACTCCATATTGACTGTGTTGAATTATATTATGTTATTATGTTTGCATTATACATTTGAGTAGCAGGTACCCTTATCCATTCCAAGGCAATTCAGTCTTTAATTTTACATTCTTATACAAATGGACATTAAGATTAAGTTAGACTATCTGCCAGTTTGAACAGCAAAACACACCATGCCATAAAACTGTATTCACTCTTCAGTCCAAACAGGATATTCAATAGAACTTATATAAATGTATAAACAAAAAAATAAAAAAAACCGAAAACACCAAACAAATTCTTTTTAGTTTCCCATAAAATGTGACACAAACATCACTGATTGTCACTGCAAAAACCTTAAAATCAAAAATGGTTTGATGAAACTTAGCAAACGGCCCTGGAACTTCTCTCTATTAGGCTATGTCACAGTCACACAGAGAAGTTCAGAGAAGGGGGGGGGAGATTACTAGAGTTTTTCTCCTTATTTTATTTATTTATAAAACCCAGGTTTTTCTTTTCTTTTTTTAATTTCATTTTGCAAAAGGATGCCTTAATTCCAACAGAAATAGTGCAACTAGGCCATTTCAGGCAGATACATGATACATATTACATAGCCCTGGGTAATTACTGAGAAATGTAACATTAAGCTGGTGGTATTGCAAACCTGTCTGACATAACTTCCCACGGCTTAACTTGAGATATTTCTACCCTGGCACTCCGGTTCCTGCAAAGGCCTTTCATCATTTTCCAAAGGAACACACGAGGCCCTTGCAGGATCCCGTTGGTCGCCCGGCAGTCAAAAACAACAATGCCATTTCCAACACTTCATATATCCGTCACAGGGTGGGTGGGCGACAGTCGTGCAGGTGTTACTTTTCAATCCACACACTGAATAGCAAATCGCGTTGTGCGCTGTGGCAGGATGCACCCCCACAGGTCCCGTGACCCTGGGGGAACGCAGCCATCAATGGCCGCATCGGACCAACACCTCGCTTCCAGCAGAAGCAAAACAATAACCTGCACCAGCCTCACGAGAGCAATGGTTACATTTCAGGGCCAGGAAATGGCATTCTCTTCACTGGGCCTCAGAGGATTCAGTACACAAGCAGCAGAGCCGCCCCCCAGCGCATGAGGCTAAGGTGTTCGTCTGAATGCAGCACGTAGCACTTTAGCGAGACCTGCACCGTCTCCGGGATCTCAAACGCCGACTGAGCTCTCATTCTTGTGATGGTTTGCGCACTGAGTCCGACTAGCAAGCATTCCATTCCACAAGTAACGACAAGAAAACGCACAGCGCTGGATCTCAGGCAGAACAGCCCAAAAGAAACAAAAATGTATAAAAACAGAATGTGCACACAACGCCAGAGGCTACAGCAGTGATCAGTTTGGGATACGAGTTGTATTTTTCATGAGGAAGAGAGAGAGAGAGACGTGCCAATTCACAGAATCCCCATCTACAAGGGGATCTTGGGAAATACAGCAGTCCAGCAAGATACACTTTCTTTTTCTCTGTAAAAAAAAAAAAAGAGAAACTAAAATCTTTGTCTGTTCTCTTAAAAGTACAAGTATGCTCATCTCATTCTCACCATGGAGGTACGGCTCTGAAGCAAAATTTGAACCTATGCTCCAATTTCTGAAACAGCTTTAAAACGGAACAAATATTAGCCTCTGGCCTTGTGTAATTGTGTAACGTACAAGCATGAATGAGAGCAGTGACAGCACCTTCTTCTACCTTCTAATCTTATTTTCTCTACTACAAATATACGAATGTCATTTTCACAATAAGTCACGTTACTATCAATGTATTATATGTTTTCCAATGATATGGCACCAAAACACTCTCTGGATGATTTCAACCATGCGGCTTGAGATAAATCCTAGCCAATATCGGTAATAAAATAAATATCAATTCTGACCACACCCAATAAAACATGCCTGTAAAACAAACAACTTTATCACAATATTACTTCAGTATACATCGTACATAAATATTATTATGAATTAATAATACACAACCTTGCACTAAATTGGCATGAGTGTGACAATACTGAGACAACTTGCAGGAAAAGAATGGAACAACTGTAAATCACTTTTACAAGTGATCCTATAATATAATTTTAGGGTCAATCTAATGACCCTAAAATAGCATTCCCTTCATGTTGTTTAATAGGAAGATGCCAACTGCTAAACTTTCAAGTGAACTGAACACTCTTGCGTCGCAAGAAAAATCACATATTCAATTTCATCAACCGAAATTCCAATACAAACATGCAATCCATATGCATAGAAGTGTGCGTGTAAATGTGTGGTGATTTGCGTGATTTTATTATTGTCTTAGTGGAATTCATTCGTGCCATATTGTAAGCCTGCATTATAAAAAAAATACTAACAAAAAGACGTCATTATGACAATGATGGTCATCTCTATATATCGCCGCAGCTTCAGAATCATTCTGGAATTTCACCATTACCCAAATAACAGTAAGGGTAAACATGAAATTGACAAAATCAGAAAGGGCTAGACATGCATTTTAAAAAAAAACCCTATAATGTAGCGGTAGGCTCTACTTAACACTCTGGTGACTACTGTGTATTTTAAACAATAACTTCAACAACCTGATTATGCCAATCTATGTTTTCTTTCCCCCCTTCACCCACCGTAGCCCGTGAAAACAAAAACGTCCACATATACAACCATAGTGGGACGGACTTTTCACAGTCTCTGGAAAAATAATAGATTTGATTCCACTTCGATTCCGTAATCTCTTGTATACTGAGTGATAAAGATTTCAGAAAAAGCTAGCGAAATAAAGTCAGCAGATCCTTCCAGTATACTCAAAGTTTTTCGAGCTATCGGAGGCAGAGCTACGGTCGATCGGAGTTAGGAAGAACGCAACTCCTCAGATGGAGTCCTACATTCCAGTTTAAGGAGAATTTGGAGTTCTAGCGGCGCTCTCATGGAGCGTCTCCATATGTGGTTAAAGTTATACAGCGTTTGCATTTACTATCCTATTTTAATAACATCAAACATATCAGCGTGTCGTCGTTCGTGTTTATAAATATGTACGCTCAATTTCAATGTTGTACTAATTTTTTGCACGGCATATAGCTACAGTAATTCTTACCTGAACAGTCACGGAAGGAGCTAGCCAAAATTAAACTAAACAGTGATTTAAGTAAAGCCACAGTTACCTTAATGCCAAACCGGCTGTTGTTCAGTAACGTTTCTTGGTGTAAGAAGTCTGGTTATTATTTATTTGAAGTACAGGCGGACTTGAATGAGATGAGACTCCATTTTCTCCCAACTATCGGAATTAGGATCCAGCACAAAGTTGGACACTTACTGCATTGTTAACATTCCAGAGGAGTCACGTGAAGGCCCAACGCACGTCAGCGCTCCACATACTCTAGGCGGGGCTTCCTACACATAAAAACGCAAACCTCGTGCAGATCTCCGCTAAGGGTTATTGATGAATGCAACCACAAAATACGTAATAATTTCCTGCAACCATAGAAAATACATATTAAATATATTAAATATTTTTAGTTTTCTTACTTTTCTCTCGTTTTTTTTTTTTAAACACCAGGCATCGTGGGACTTCAACGAGTGCTACATACGTGGCATGTACCAATAGTATAATTGTGTAAGGCCCTACATATGGTACTGTCCCGGCTGCAAATACTACAGCCTGTGAATGCACGCCCATCTCATTAGAGCCACTCTTACCTTCGAATCCGCGAAACGATGTTCCAGCACACGGAGAATAGGGCGCTCACAGCCAGTTTCAGTTTCACAATATGTAGTTTCCAAGTGACAGTTTGCCAGCCCGTTAAAAAAACGTTATAAAACGGACCACTACGGCCCCATACATTCCATGCACAATTCATGTAGGGTTTTGAAATGGTACAAATGAAATATAAAGTGATTTGTTCTAATTGTTATTTAATAACAAAAGCAAATACTCACATGGCCAGTAAAACTTTGCATCTTATGTAAAAATTTTGCATCTTGCATGTTGGTACATATTGTAAATTCTCACACTGCTCAGTACAAGCGTAGAAAACAGTAGTGACAAATGAGATATCAAATCAATTTGGGAAAAAAATAAAGAAACACTTGTTTGATATATTATGTAGTGTTTAACAAAAATATATACACACAAAACATATACACAATGTTACAGTCAGTACCATACAGAACAGGGACTGAGACACGGAAAAAAGAGGAATTAGGCCTACTAAATTGGTTGACAGAAAGCTCCCTGTAGCCCTTCCCCACGTCTCCAAACAGTATTTCCAGTCCCTGAGTGACTGAAAGGGAAATTTCTAAAATTCCTAATCATTGTATTAACAGTTGCATATGACACACGCTAAGGCACTTTGCACCTGAGGTTAATACTGACATCTGGACTAACTACCAACATTATCTTCAGTAGACCATCTAACTCAGGGGAATGTAGTACCTTCTGAGGATGCTGACTTGTGCTCTCCAGGTTTTCATGATAAAGCATATTGTGCCAGTGCACTCACCCACACCATTCATAACCCAAGTTATGACTCTGCATACTGAATCCATTTATTAACTTTATTTCTGTGAGTCAAAGCTGTCAAGTGAAAGGTGTCAACATATTGTACTGGACCGTGGCTCATGTAGCCTGCCTTTTTACGTGAATGCCACCATGAAAATCTTGATCAGTGAACATTTGTCCTTCCTGACTGACATAACAAGGAACTGGAACTGGCTGAAGTGTCACAGGTTTCACAGAGCTGGACAACCTGTCGTATTGCGGCCCACCAGGACCGGGTCTGTGGAGCTTTGCAGTGAGTCATTCCAGCGGGGCAGCAGATATGCACAGGTTATTCAAGGCACACACCACCTGAACTATCTTATCGAAGGTGGTCATGTTAGCGGTGAGGTCCACGGCAGTGAAGGGACTCTCCACCGGGCCGGTCAATATGGCGTACCTCTGCTTCACTGTCGAAATCACTCGTTCCACGTGCCTACGCACCCACATCCTCTCCAAGCTGGCATCAGCTAGTGGGTCCTCTTCGGGCACCTCACGCTCACCCTCCCCGATGCCTGTGATTTTTAGGCAGGCCCCGCGCGCCACGACTGACTCGCTGACGTCAAATCTCCGGTCGGCCAGCACCACGTCGCCGACGAGCAGCTTGTTCAGGAAGCCGCAGCCCTCCGCCAGGTCCTTGTCGCTGACGTGTCCCGGCGACCCTTTGGAGACAAAAGTGACCACACCTTGCGGAGCGACCCCCACCAGGTATTTCAGCGTGTTGGTTCCGCAGTGATGGATGTTTGCATCGGGCCAGTCCGTTTTTTCCAGGGCCACCCTGAAACAGTCCATTATCACCGCACAGTCCGGGTACGACGACCTGAAGGCCGAGGGGAGGTTCTTGCGAAGCTCCTCCCTTGAGGGCCAGAACACCGTGGTCGGTACCAGCGTAGTGGACATTATGTTGACCACACTGTGGACAGTCTTGGTCACTGTACTAACCTTGACCCCAAACCTGTAGGCCAGGTCCTGGTTCTTTAAGTCCAGCCTGAGCCTCATTAGGGTCAAGAGGAGCTGCTGGAACTTAGAGAGCTTCACGCTCTTTTCTCCTTTCATATGTGGTGAAAGTAACCACATAACTGTCTCGAACACAAAGTAGTTAGGCAAGCCGGTGTAAAACCTCACTTTCGCGGGGTCATTTCTCAGGGAGACCTCCGTGAGAGACATTTTCTCCATGGACTCTCTGAGGGCCTGGTTCTCCTTCTTCAGGGCCCTGAGCTCCTCTTCGTAGTTCACAGCATCGGACGCATCAACATCGCTGCTGGAGTGGGCCCTGCTGTCGCCGGGCCGTTCTGAGCTACTGCTGCTCAGTGACGACATGGTTTCTGCCTTATCCTGGTCCTGGTCCAGGTCCAGCTCTGGGTCAACCACCTGCCCCTGGAGGTACAACAAAGCAGTGGCTGCCTCCACTTGTGCTTGCTGTTTGTCAGGGCATTCAAAGGCACTCGTTTGCTTTGTCTCCTGAGACAGTGAAACCGCACTAAACACGGATGGGACGTAGTCCGGTGACCGAGGGTTCTTCACCTGTTTACCTGTGAAGGAAACGGGGAAAAATGAAAACTTGTGTCATTAGCTGTCTATTTAAAAAACAAGACCACCACTACAGTCTATGATTTCATTTCCAGCCCAATTTTTGCACTTTAAAACATAAAGGATAACCATGCACAATTAACAATACTGCACGACACTGCCTTTTGTGGTTACATACCTGGCTCATATTACAGGAACTGTGGAGAGGAACTAAATACATAGTATGATTATAGGTTATATGGCTATGCATAAAATGTCTGGCAAGTGATGACAGAATCAGATGTTTGTCTGCATCCGTTACATACGCATATGCGAATTAGAAGAATAGCCAGCTAACTACCTGAGATGAAGTGCGTGCTGCACAGCCGACTGCCATCGTTTGGCAACCACCCTTCTCGGTTTATAGCTGCAATCCACCGTTGTTTTCTTTCAGGGTCCCGTGGAAAACGGTAAAAAGACAGTGTGGTTCCTGGGGTTCTCCTGTTCCGACAGCCTACCACCACGCACGTGTGAACCATGTTGATAGTCACAAAGTCTGTGCACCCGTGGTTTCGGCTACGGTTCACAATTCATAGCCTGACTCCCAAAATGGCGGTACAAAAGCGAAGAGCGAGTTGCTCCTCTCGGCTTGTACTTCCAGTGTTCTGATTGGCTGTGTATAAGCCCACACATTTCTGTTACCCCCGCTGTTTGACCTGGAACCAGAAACAGGCATTCTCGACTGTTATCACAGATTTTGAACTTTTCCAGAAGTAATTCTCAATAAAATAAATGGCTGTTGAATCAAGAGTCACCCAAGAAGAAATTAAAAAAGAACCAGAAAATCCTATCGACAGAGAAAAGGTTGGAGAAATTACCAGTTTTACATTAGTGAAGCGGCCGCATGGTGAATTTACTGCATGTCCCTTGCTGGCATTATCCTGCGAAAGTAGACCAGTTCATTAAAATTAATATAACTGTTATTGTTTGCTAGTTAGACATTTTGTATTATACATCCGAGATGCATGCACGTTACTCCAAACATGCGTGCATTTAACATTAATTGGTAGTAAACTTCGATCAGTCCAAGTTGGTCGCTTTACACATTTTTTTAAATATCGGTTAGCCATCTCATTAAATATCTAGGAAGATAACAAGACGTTGTATTTTGGTGTTTGTACAGACTTGTCCTCTGTTGTTGAGGGTGTTTACCACGAACAATGGTAGACATCACAGAATGGACGAGTTTGCCAGGGGGAACGTCCCGTCGAGCGAGCTCCAGATCTACACCTGGTAAGTCAAGCGTCCGAGCTGTAACTAGCTAGCAACATATGCCGGTCTTGGCGATAGGCTTGTGTCCTGTCTTTAGACACAATGCTGTTTTTTGTGCTTTGGGACGATGGTGTATTGCTTCACATTGGCTGAGTTACTAGCGACCTAAGGGCTACTTCTGCATCCAATATTACTGCATCCTGCTGTAAGCGAAACTAGCGTTTACCCCAGGTGAGCCCTGAATGTAAACTCCGCGGGCTTGGACGTCCCATTTCACTCATTTTAATTACCATTTTGGAGCTGAATGCAACTCTAGTGTAAATGTAGTTACACTCTACGTGATGACACAGGATGGATGCTACCTTGAAGGAACTGACCAGCCTGGTGAAAGAGGTCTACCCAGATGCTCGAAAGAAGGGTACCCATTTTGGCTTTGCCATAGTCTACCCAGACCCCAAAAGACAAGGTTACAGGTAAGGCTTTTGCCTACATACAGGCAGGCTATGTTTATGTAGACACAAAAAGCAAAGCCACAAAGTCATTAATATACTAAAACCAAGTCCTTGCTTATCATAAATTGCATGTGCAATGTAGTTTTCTGTTAAATTTATGAGGGAAAAGTATGTTATTTCAGATGAACATGGTTAAGCACATAAAAAGTGGGCCCTTCAATTATTATTTTTTTAACCAACAAACAAGTCAACATCTCACTTCTGCTTCAGGGTGAAAGAAATCGGCAACACGGTGTCAGGCCGGAAGGGTACAGAAGACTCCATGACGCTGCAGTCCCAGCGGTTTCAGATTGGGGATTACCTGGACATTGCCATAACACCGCCCAACAGAGCCCCGCCCTTCCCTGGCCGTATGAGGCCCTTCTGACAGCCTTCCCCTCCCCTCCCCTCCCCTCCAAATACACACACAGGAGAAGATGCGCTTAGATATTGTACTTCTTTTATACATTTGTGCCAGAACTCATTTTTGACAACTCAGAAATACTTTGCATTAAAGTTTTTTTAAATCTACGAGTGATTTGTTTACCTTGCCTATCCTCTATGAACCTCAAAGTCTGTTGTGCACTTTATTATTCTCATCTGACCTCTCATTTAATTCCTCCTCTGGCTTGTGACCTTGCAGTCATGCAGTTTTTTAGTGCAGTTGCTGTACACGCCCAACTGACTAATTGCTTGACTCATTCATTTGGCCGTTGATGGCTTTAACTCAATGGCACAGCTGGGGATGACAACTGTGCAGTCTGTAAATGTTCCAGGAAGATTTCTCTACATGGGGTTCAGAACAATCCATTGAACTGGCTGAATGTTGTTCCACCATTGTCAGGCTTACCTCAAGCACAATTCAGTTCTCACTGAAATAAGCATTTGAAGCAGTGGATCAATAACTGATCACGCATGCAAAGTTATTAATCAAGGTGATTTTATTTAATTTACAACATAAGACCTCTACATAGGCCAATACTACTGAACTGCAGGTCCTGCGAGCCTGGGTGAATGCAGGCATTTGCTCCAACCATGCGCTACCCCACCTATTGGCACCTATTACTTGGTTCAGGAAATGAGCTCATTACTGAAATCAAATTGGGTAGTGCACGGTTGGAGCAAATACCTGCAGACACTGTGGTCCACGTGACCTGGAATTGAGCAGCCCTGACATAGACCATCGAATAGAGCAGGGGTCTCTAACCCTGGCCCTGGAGAACCACAGGCTCTGCTGGTTTTCAGTGTTTTCCTGCATTTGATTATGCAATTAGAGCAGTTGATCACACAGTTAACCAACTACATCTGGATACTTGGGGTATGAACAGTGTGCTGATTTTTAGGTGAAAGCAAAACCAGCAGAGATAGAGACCTTCCAGGACTGGCCTTTGAGACCCCGGGAGTAGAAATTGGTGTCACTGGTTACAGACCATTTCAGGTTTCACTGGTTTTGTTTACTGGGCATATGCTTGAAGGGGTCTGAAGTTTACATGAAAACAAAACTCTTCAGTTTGATGTGAGGACTCTGTACACAGCAGTGTGGCCCTCTCCCTGCACATGCTCCAATCTCTTAAGCCCTGTGAGACACAGGAAGTACACAGGTGTCTTAGCTCCCACTCCTGTGATCCACTTCAGGTCTTCCACCAGGAACCCAGGCGAGTCGGTGTTGTCCCCTGCAGCCAGGTGAGAGACAGGAGGGCCTTCCAAATTAATAGAGAATATACCAAACTGTCCCAGGTGGGAATTCTTTGCATACAAAAATCTGGGCTTTTGTAAGTTTCTAATGCAATGGGTGTCACCTCCCCCCATGTTGACAATTATGTGATTACAATGTTCTTAACTGAACGTTCTAATGCTGATGCAACAATCAACTGGTAACTGAAAGCAATGAAGTCCTAGAACACTGGCTTAGAATTTTCCCATCCGAGAGTTGAGTATGTACATTATCCAACTAGTGCTAAAATGGTCAAGTGAGGTTTAACACGGGGTAGAAGCACTGCGTGCATTTAGCATTCCTTGTTATTATCATATTCAGCAACAGGATTAACATTGTTACAACGCATTTATCATGAATGAAATGCTTTGTCTGATTCTCCAGGCATCACTGCATTGCACTTAAACCTTGGTGAAGAAAGAATCTAAGCAGCATGGTGGCATGGACAAAGTCATGTGACACTTACGGCTGTGGCCGTCCTCCAGGGATCCATTGATTTTCTGAATGGCCTGGTTGAGGCTGGCCAGGGACATCTGCCTTAGGTATCCGGGTAAGCTCAGGAACTCGCTCTCTGAGACAAGGGCAAGGAGTTGAGGTCTGCAGGGGAGGAGGCCGTCACCAAACAAACACAAAGATGAGCACATGCTTTTCAGAGCCACCTAAAATTTCCCTAATTAGCAACGGAAGACTGGTCCATTTCTGGAATCAACTAAATCCAAAGGCTGGTTTCTAATACCTAAAAAAAAAAAAAAAAAATACATATATATTTTAAAAAAACATATTTCATGGTCATCATCATGAAAACAATGGGAGACACTTTCCGACATTTTTAGCATCACTTTTTCACAGAACAGTCTGAAACACTGAACCAGTATTTACATTTTGAAGTAACATATCCTTAGACCTACATTTCAGTCACTCCTTTAAATTTAATGGTCAGAAATATGACAACACCAAATAGAAATTGCATTGCTTGTCCTTGCATTGAGTGTTCAAATTGATTCCGGGATAAAAGGACACTTCAATCTAATGTGTCTGTGCTGCGGGAATCTATACCACCTCCCTGATGGCATAAGCTAAAACTCTGAATGCAACACGTGGGAGGTGTCACCAGCGATATTATCCACCAATCAAAAGTGGTATCTAGTCTGAGCCACACTTATGTGCAGTAAACTACTTCAACCTACCGGTTCTCCTTTCCTGCAGGGCTTGCCATTGCAGCAGTTGCTATGGGGCCGGGCCGGGCTGCAGGTTTCGGGCTCGAACAAATGGTGGTGACGGGTTTCGCATTACGCTGAGACAGGAGCTGCAAAACCACCACAGACACGCAAAATGAGAATCATCAGTAGCAAGGGGAAATGGCACCAGGGCCCAGGTAAAGCCACCAGATCACAGGCATATGCTGAAGAACAACTCAGTCACAGTCCAGGGAAGCAAAGTTAACACTTTAAACGTACAGGATCAGAAATATGGGATTAGAACTCAAAAACACATAAGGCAATCAATCAAAAGAGCCCTGGACATATAATCAACGGTCCTCTTAAGGCACGTTGAGTAAAACCGAACAGCACAGGTGAGCACCTACTTTGCAGAGGTTCTGAGTTTCAGAGCTGATGTCCGGCATCTCCGGTGTGCTGAAGTCTGTGAAGTAGTCTTTTCTGGAGGGGGGTGTGGTTAGTTTGAAATCCTGTGTGTAGAGGTTGTGAGTCTCCAGGACAGGCAGACAGTAATCCTGCAGACTCGACTGCCCTCCAGTTTCCTTCTCAGGTTCCCCATGAGCCCCTGCGGCCCTCTAGTTTTATTACAGAGATCAAAGACACAGTTACAAATAAAAATACTTTTTTTTGCTCTTTTTATCATTAATAATAAATACTTTATCTTCAACATTAGTTAGGCCTATATACAATTGAATCTCTTCCCAGACAGAGCCTAAATTTTTTTTTTTTTAAAGCAAAAAGGAAATTCACCTTTTCAATATTATAAATAAAGCAAAGTCATTGTATTGCATGCACATTTGCTTCATAACTGAACATACACAGAATCAGGCCAAATAAACATTTAGGTATTCACAGATGAAATAAGAGAGGTAATTAAGAAAATGCACAAAGCACTTATTCACGGTTAAGGAGAACTTGGCTTATTTCTGTCGAGGTGTTGCCAATACAGACTGAAAATAACAGTGGCAGCTACGTGCTTACAGCAGAACTGCTGATTTGCTTGTTCCCGTCAGCTGGTGTGTCTGGCGCACTGAAAGCATTATCAGCATCCATGACCATTCGTACACATTACCTCCAGTGAACTGAATCACTCATATAACTCTGTTACTACACAAATAAATAGCCAATCAACTTACAAATGGGAACTTGTTTCCCAAGAAAGACTCAAGAGTGGGCATCTCTGGTGTGTGCTCATCTATCTGAGTGGGTCCAGCTGGCATGCTGGGCACATCAAACGTCAAGCTTCCACCGATGACCAGGTCCCTATTGGACAATGAGTGTTCTGGAGGGCGGGGCTTCTGTTCTGGGGCAGCAGAAGCAGCACTGCAGTCCCCTGGGTTTGGCTTTACCGTCTATAGCAAAGAAGCAGAGCCTACATTTCATTCTACAGGCAACTATTCAGAAGTGAAGACTCCAAATATGTTAGTCAAACTTGAGGTTATCGGCAAAGAATAAGCAAACACATAAACTAGGGGCCAGGCACGCACGCACGCAGACTTTTCACAGTGACCAAGCGGCCTGTTCACACTAGCACTGGATTGGATGCATTGGGCTCACAGATAAGAGTTTTCGTAAGTATGCGCTCTCAAACACAGGAAACTCCATGGAAGAGGGGCTATCCGTAGGACGGAGTGGGGGCTGAGTGTCTGCGCCTTTGTTCAGGGGGGTTGTTAGGGGCTCTGGTGCCTTCAGTTTGAACCCTGGAGTCAAAAGAACAGGAGGCTCTGGAGGGTCCAGGTTCTCTAGAGAGAAAGACAGCAAAAGCAAAATGAACATTTTTGTAAACTTCAGTAAATGAATGAATGCAACACAGTGAGTAGGCCCAAACATGTTAGTGTGCTGAAAGAGTTTTCGGAAAGGTGAAGAGGTCACTGCAATGGATCGTTGTGGCCACAGATGTTGATGCACTATTGGAATGTGTCAGCAATGGGAATTTCTTACAAAAGCAGTGAGTGTGGCATGAATGGGAGCACGCAAATTGAGAAACGAGTGGCAGTGTTTATAAAGCCAGCGTGTCACGGTGTTACAGTGGATAAAGTGTCACTATTGAAAAGTAGTGTTATAGTGCATCTGAGATTGGGGGTGTTACACAGCCAAGTGTGTAATTAGCAGGTGGGGGTGTTACAGAGATGAGCATGTCATTAGAAAGCCGAGGTGTTGATCAGTGTGTTGGTCACCGTCAGTATCCAGGCTGTTGGACACAGAAGCTAGTGCTGGAGTGAGCTTGCTGAAGTCTTCTCTCGGACAGGTCCCCAGATTGGCAACACCATCTGCAGTCCTGTTAAAACAGTTTCTCGTTGCATTTCATGCATCACTTCCTTGCTCAGACTGTTCGGGATTGAGGCTAAATTCTTTGGTTGTGTACCACCATGGCCTTCTGTTATCACAGGGGCATCTTCTGTGTTATGCTGATTTAACACAAACAACAATTGTGATTGGATAATATTAACATGCGACATTGCTACCAAAAATACAACAAAACGAGCTGAGCCCTAGGAGCCCCGTGAACCGTGTTCTCTGCTGCAAAGCCAGTATTGTGGCGATGTAAGCACAGCTTCTGGAACAGCTCAGTATTGGACAGGAACGGGACATTCCGGTCCTCCAGGATGTCCCTATGCCTGGTGAAGAGGCAGCTGTGTACAGAGCCCATCTTCAGGGCTCAGGGTGTGAAGGTCCTGCACTCCTGCCTGGCAGACTGATCCAGGACAGGGCAGAGAGCAGCTTACCCGCAGGACTTGGTGGGCTTCTTCCGGAGCAAGTCCATGGTGAAGTCGTTGTTGAGACACATGGTGTGCTCCGTGATTCCAAAGTCCTCCAGGCGTGGGGTGAGGGCCTCCTCGTCCATCGGCAGGGTGCACTTGGGCGTTTTGGGCAGGACCGGCTCTGAAGCCGCGGTGGGGTAGGGGCGCTCGAGCCGGGGCACGTCAGGGACATCGCCGAGGTGCTTCTGCAGGTCGCTCAGGGCCTTCTGAATGCTGATCTTCGACAGGCCGAAATCAGAGAGGCGTGGGGTGCGCATGGGGTCACTGCTGTCAGGGGGACAGGTCCTGGGAGGGGTATCACAAGGGGGGTGTTCTTCTGCTTCATCACATTTCCCTTGTTTCTCCTCATCCTCCTCTTCATCGACCCCAGTAGCAACCGCCTCCATTTCATGGCCTCTCAGTTCTAAATAAAATGACACATCTCAAAATTTCTCATCCAGCTCTCTACTGTAAATGTATTGCAAAAATTACATTTTTTTGGAGCCAAGTTTTTTGCAAAACACCAAAGATATGTTCAGGGGCATCCCACCATTTGGTACACGTGTCTGAGAGACACACCCACCTGAGTGTTTCTGAGTGGACCCGGGCCCTTTGTATCCGTATTTCTCATAGTGTTTCTTCAACCTCTGGATATCCTCTGTGGTCCTCTGCTTGAGCACCAGAAGCATCTGCATACATTTCCCCATCTCCCTTCCCTCCACTTCAAACTGTGCCAGCTGATCCTTGACCTGCGTCTGGAGAAGGTAACAAGCACGGAAGCCGAGTTAAAGCAGACTGCAAAACCTTTTGGAGAGCGCTACCTAATTTAGGCCAGATCACTAGCTGAACGCATCACGCTCAGACCACTTACGAGTGAACTGAAACGCATCATCACCAAATCAACACAAATCATGAACTTACCCGTAGGTCTCTGACCTCTTTGTGCAATTCATATAGAACTTTTACTCCCCCCTCAGTGCTGTCTGAAGAAAAAAAAAGATGTAAGTGATATTTTTTTTAAAAGATCCAAGTAGTCAGACCAACAGCATAAAAATATATAAACACGACAGCATATATGACCTACAGAAATACGAAAGTTTGAGGAAGCACACTGCAGATTTTACAATATAAAAGACAACCCTTCTACCAAAATAACTAGCTATGAAGAAGGTGAAAGCTACTGAAGTTAATTTCATTACCATGGGCAGTATCCTGGTGCGCTTGTTTAAGTTTCTCCGTTTCCGTCTCCAGGAACACTGCTACATTTCGCAGCTTTCCAAAGAAACGTGCCGATGAAGAGCCCATTCTGTGCAACAACAACAAAAACAATTAACATACGCAAGCTATGTTGGGTCGCAGCTATCCAGGCAGATATGATAATGTTAAGCTTCAGAAGGATGTCCACGCTAAATTTGAAATACATAACGACCAATTACTCTGTCACCGGGTAACGTTCCAAAACGGAGTGAAACCACCCCCCAGAGGTTGTGCTATATGCTGCTATTAATCCATATAAATCAGATTAAACCTGTACCAACATCGGCCCTTTTCAGGTAAGATTGTACACCCCTGCCTTATACATACGACTAACGTTATAAGTCGAAGTTAAACAAGGTTAGCTTCGATGATCATACACTGTCACTACGTTACTACGTTACGCTGGACCTGGAACGCTGGACTAGCTATTCGTAAAACGTCTTTACCATTCAAAATAGCAGCATGGTAAAGGCGCAGTAGTAGTATTAAATAAAACCGTTAATTTAGAAACAACACGTGTGACAATTTTCCAGGTAATTGCGAAGGCAGATAGATTGTCCCATACCTGTTTCCATTCGCGAAAAAAACACAAACTGGTCGAGAACTTTCGAATTTGGCGCCACCATAGATAGCTCCGTGAAGCTGGAAACAATTGGAAACTTCCGGTTAGAGTATTTCAAAATAAAAGCTTGTTAAATAAAATTATTTCTTAAGTGTGGTTTTGTCGTTTTTCTTCTTGTAACTAATACAGCTGGACATAATTGCACATAATATACTCATATTTAGAAGATTATACAATCGCTTCTGTGAAATCATGTTCCCAGCAATTGCTACTGGTGTTTTAGTGTAGCCCGGCCATGCATTGTCTGCTCACTACTGGTCTATTTGCATGCCAAATTACTGCCAAAACTAAAAATTGTTATCAGATGAAAGGTGGTATACATTTACTCTACAGCAGAAAACGAAATTCCTATGGGAAAAAAATGCATTGGAAATCTGACGAGGGAAACTATGGCTCAAAAATGGAAACTTACTTTCGGGTTTTAGGACTACAAACTGTAACACCGCTGTATACCTTTTCACTCAAGATTCCAGAGGAGCGCCCTCTTAAGGCTATAATAAATTAGCTGCCGTTCAGTTGTCAGTTTTACGTTCCCCCATCATCGCACCCACACCAGGTTCTAATCAGAGCTAATAATTAATTCTCATTGCCTGTCCGCTAATCCTGGTCAGAGAGAACATTCTGGTGAGGAGATGGTTGCGTTCTGTTTTCATGAACCTTTCTCAGTGAGAGTTCAAACGCAGCGAGTTGGCCTTTACATACCGACAATAGTTTAATTATGCATTTTTATCAAGGTTGCATACATCTCTTGTTGATAATGCAGTGTTATTGTAAGAATTGTTTTGTAGTGATTGTAATTATATTTCTTATTTCTGTGTTATTATGGTACTTGTTTTCGTACACTACTGTCATTATTAATGCTGTAGATATTTCTATCCTATTTTTTTCTTTATTATTGAGATCATACACACGCATACATGCATTTACACCCAAGTGTGAACAGTCAACGGTCTTCAATAGTGGTATGATGTGTGTGGACATCAATAAATACTTTATTGTTGAACATATTCAACCATCTGCATCTAAGGATTCTTCAATAGAAGGACGGTTAGAAGTTTAAGTTTAAATGCCTCCGTTTCAATACCACAGACTGACCGTCTCAGAAAGTGGCTGAAATAGTTTTTCCGTTAAGTGCAAGGTAAATTTTATTTCCTAAATGTTGCCTCTTTGATACAATTCCATACAATACCACTAGAGGGTACGGACAGCCTTATTATCTCCATGCCTGCTCATTTCGGGACGCGACCACAGCCCTACTCTGTTACACAGGTAATATCTCGTCCATTATAAAATGAGTGGTTTGAGATTCGGGTTTTTATTTTGAGAGAGGATTCATAAAGATATTTAGAATTTCCTTTGCAATTAATTACCCTTGACTTATGAATATGAAATTTTCGCGTAAGGCACACAATCTGAATTGCTTTATCGGTAACGGTATTTATTTGAAGTGATGACCTTGGGGAATAAAAGTCGGCAGGGAGTGCAAGGGGGTGTAGCCAGTCTGGTGTAGGGGGAATTAAATATGGATGTTAAAAAAAATAAAAGAAAAATGGACTGTGTCTTTTAAAATAAAGAACTATTGTAAAATTTAACGTTACATGTTTCGTTTGCTTGGGAAATGTAGTGAAAATTAAATATTTCTTGAATTAAAGCCTTAAAACTTCAGGTCCCAGAATTCATAGTGTAATGTTACGCAAAGCACGTTCCTACGTCCTTGATAAGGTTATGTAAGGAAGGGCACATCAGAACAACCTGCTAACATAGGAACGGAGGTATGATTGTCATTAAGAATATTATTATGAGTATTTATGGTCTGCTGTGTTTTGTAGGCTCGTCTCAGGCTTAATTATGTCTTTTTGTGCAGGAATTTATTTGCTGATCGGCTGATAGCTCAGTAAGAAGGAATTCAATTCAGCACGTGTAGGTTGCTTGCCAGCCGGCTAACGTATCCCGTTACCTATCGGATCCTGAAGAGAAAGCATGTTATTCTTGTTGCAGTAAAAATAGCTACAATTGTAACAAACCTCATGTAAATGGACAATATTAGTCTGTAAACCTAGTCCTTTCCTAACACTTGATCTTTTCGAGGTAGCTACATTTCAAGTTTGCTACGTAGCTCTTCCTTTATTTATTTGCTCTGCCACTATCCAGCTAACCAGGAAGTTCCTGCCCTTGACAGCTTTCCCACGTTTATTTTTTTATATAGCTAACAAGCAGGACATGTTCTGCACGTAGGCAACGCAGAGTGTGTCGTATTTTGATTCGGCGATAGGCAGCTACCAGCTGGCTTCTGCACCCTTACAAATAATGATTTCAGTTGTTCTGTTGTAGTCTATTCTGTTGTGGGTGTTTCAAAAAAATTGAAATAGTTGTTTTACGTTACAAGGTAGCCAAAGCCTGAAAATGTCCACGATGGCAGCCGCTAGTTGCGATGGCACCCCAGCCTTGGAAAGTACGGAGGAGAAGAAACCTCTCAAGCCGTGCTGTGCGTGTCCTGAGACCAAGAAAGCCAGGGATGCTTGGTACGGAAAACCCGAATTTGGCTCGGAGTCCTCGTGGATTATCATAAAGAAAAATAAATGTGGAAATCTGTAACATTATAGGCCTATGTAGCTGGCTAAGTTCACTGTGTTCCATTTTCAGCATTATAGAGAAAGGCGAAGAAAGCTGCACCGACCTGATTGAGGCACACAAGGACTGCATGAGGGCACTTGGATTTAAGATCTAATTTAATCATGCGTGGTTTGTGAGAATGAAATGCGTGGTAAGTGTACCAGTGTAACTTGTGAATGCCCTTGCTCAGGGAGGTTCTGAAATGTCACCTCGGTATGAAGCGTAATGTTTTTTGGGAACGTGCTCTTACTGTAGCGTGGCTGAATTCACATTTAACTTCTGTATCCTCAAACGATTTCCCTGAAGATTTCAAAATACTGTTTAAGAATTTAATTTAAATACTTCATACGATTACAAATGTCGAAATAGTCTGTTTGTGAATGTAGTCTGATTCCATGGCCGTTTGTTCTTTCAGCACTGTGCTTGGAGTAATTTACAAGTATAAGGCCCTGTTTCATGAAGTGGGGTATTTCACGAAACAGGATTACTGATTTAGCTGGATAACTACACTGAGTAAAACCTGGAACCCTCCCAAATTTGCAATATGGACTGAAGTAAAAAGAGCCATTTCAGGTTTTACTCAGCACAGTTATCCAGCTGCCCCAGTAATCCTGCTTTGTGCAGTACCCCCCAGGATTACTGAGTTAGCTGGATAACTGCACTCAGTAAAATCTGGAACCCTCCCAAATCTGGAGCATGGATGGACTGAAGAAAAAGGACCTATTCTGGATCTGAGTTTTGCTCGGTGCTGTTGATCAGTTATTTATATAATCCTGCTTTGTGAAGCGGGGCCCTGCTTTTGAAATACCCCCCCCAGATATTTGAAATACCAAAACACTATTACTGACAGTAAACCGTACCAGGTATACCTTTACCACCAAAGATGATATAATTATACAGTTGTACACAACTTGTACCCTGACGTAGCCCAGTTTTGTACCACAGAATGGTGTTACGCTCTGCTGAGCTTTGATCAACAACAAAGGGATGAGATACCATGGCTGCATAAACACAAAGGGCCTGATGTGTTTTTCTGTGCTGAATACACAAGCCTGAGCTCTTTTTAAAAAAACATTTTTTATCCCCTAATTTTAAATCTTATCCAAGTTTGGAATGCTAAATCATTGTGGCCAGTTCCGTTCCACCCTTTGGCCTGGCCGAGTCAGTGTTTGACTCTAGACTGAGGGGCATCACTGCACCCAGCAAGGTGCGCCAGTCAAAAACCCCTGCGTCAGGTGTCTTGTTGAACGGTACCTTCTAGAACTTTCCCAACCCTTGCAACAAGTATTGGATCTGGCTGCACAAAGGCAGATCTGTCAAAATGACCATCTGATCCAAAGTGATCTTATCAATGGATGTGACATCCAGCCCTGACCTATTTGTTGAATTTAACTTGGAGGACACTGCGTCCTTGAACAGGATCTCTTGGAATTAGCTGCTTTTTGGGCAGACCTTCTTCTGGTTTCTGCAGCCCTCACCCCTCCCTCCTTTCTGATCCTCATATGCACTCTTTTTAATGAGTTCAATCTGTGAAAGTTAGGTTAATTCTGTTATCAAAACCTGCTTGTGCAGGGCTGTATATTAACTATGTGTCTCCTGTCTCTTCTCTTGCAGTGTGCTGTGGGTGACTTGTCTTTAAGGAGTGTGGAGCCCTAATCAGATACTTATTTATACCTGTGTTTGAAGGGAAGGGTGTGTGTCACTTGTTTTTTTTGTTTTGTTTGTTTTTTTTTAATGGATTTTTTGTTTTTTCTTAATTATTGTGTTCTCACAATTCCTGGGAAATTTCTTTACAAAAATATAATGTTTCCTCTGATTGGAATGAATTAAAATCCTATGCAATGTGTTTCCTAGTCCTGTGAGTTCTTTTCAGGTTATCCAATGGGAAATGAATGAACTCTCTGGTGAATCCACACACATTGTTCTCCAGGCCTTAATTGGCAGCTGATTGAAAGGAGAACACAACCTGCAGACACTGCATCCCCCTTGGGATTCAGTCTGACACCCATGCACTAAAGAAATGGTTGAGAGGCATTTTAAAGTTATGGTTATGGTAATGGTAATAATTTCACTCATTCCCGGTGTCTCCTGTCTGAAGATTTGTGCTAATTATCAAAAATTCCGGGGGGTGAGGGTTACTTTCAGAACCTGGATTTTCCACCTCTGATGCTGACCGACTCAACTCCAGGTCCGGTGGGCTGCAGTGTCTGCTGCAGGGATTTGCTCCAATGCACTGCACCACCTGATTAGTACTTACTAATTATTACTTTACCTTCTTGGTTCAGGAAGTAAGTTCATTAGTGAAATGCGGTGATATAGTACATGGCTGGAGCAAATACCTGCTGACACTACGGCCCGCGGGACCTGGAGTTGAGTAGCCCTGGACTAGAAGATGGATGCACAAAATGCACTGCTTACACACAACGGTCTGAGCAGGGGTCCTTCCATGTCGAAGAATAAGGTCTTCCTCATGGGTGTTTTCTTCCTGCTAGGATTTGGATGGGGGGGCAGCTGTGGCTTCAGCTGTGCATTGGAGCTTTTTATAGAGCTACAGGCAGCCCACATCAAACGCTCAGCTAGTCCAAGTTCTTCCCCACAACAAGGCACTACTGCACATTGTCTGCAACTGATCAGTTTAAGGGATTTTTCAGAGGAAAAATAATCGTTTCCTTATAGGGAGTTCATATTCATTCAGTATTAAGGGTGGTGATTAAAGTCCGCACAAAACTTGAAGTAAAGTCAGTCATGTTTTTACGACAGACTGTAAAATAATCATTTTGTTACTCATTCAGTTTGTGATTCATTTTGGGGGGGTGATTTGCCGTTTTCCCTTAGTTGTGGGGTGGGGAAGTGTTCACCCATCATCCCCCTGGGATCTATATCCATGGCCAGAGGTAAGTGTGAGTAGGACGCTCTGAGCAGGTAACAGCTGGCTCTGTGCTGCTGTGCTCACATGATATCCATTCACCACCCTCTGTTCCTCCAGAATCTCCTCTGTGTAAATAATGTATCAAAGTATATTTAATCTATATAATATGCAAGGTAATTGGAGGAGTCACTATATGCTTACTATATGCAAAGAATGATTTGCTTGTAGGACCAAAATTTGAAATAATTTCCTTACACTTCTGTCTGTGCACTGTGAATAGGAATTACAATACATGTAAATGGCTAACATGTTTTTGTCCCAATTGAATCACCAAGGTAACTTCACTGTGCTTATTTATTTAGCATATGCTCTCTTCCAGGATGACTTCAGCTACATTTTACATACCATGCACATTTATTGATATAGTTTTCCAGCCACTAGGCTAAGTTGTTCTATGGAAGTTTCGCTGTATAGATAGGCTCAACTCAATGATTTGAGAACTGTAGAAATGAGACCAAGCCATGGCTGCAGATCTGTATATGTGTTGAGAAGTTAATACATTGCGGCTTCATTTGATTTAATTGATATGGATATCTCTGGCTTTGCCTGATTGTAATAATACTTGTCCATGATGGGTCTAGATTGTGTGCATCTGTCAACGAGGAGCACACTATTTTAATGGGCATGTCTGTGCAGTATGCACCATTGTCTAATGAAATCATCAGCATGTCCTAACTGCTAATGATTTGGAGTTGTTGACTTGATGACCTTTGTGACATCACGCATTCCGTGTGCGCTGTGCGTTCTATGCAAGGGCTGGAACATGCTGTGCAGTCAGTACAGTACCTGTGGCGGGCCCTATATCACCGACGTGCCTGTGATCTCCTCCTGTCTGAGTGTGAAAGCTCTCGCTATCCTGACAGCGTGAGTGTGGCCATCAAAGCCACTCACTGTGCTCCTGTAATCTCCCTGCCGTTTGGAAGGGGCCCTTTAATTGCACATGACTGCTGGGGACTGGCATGTGGAACTGAGGGAGGGGGCAGGGGGGGAGGGAGGGGGGCTCATCTGTGACACCTGACCTGTTCTGTAATACTACCTATTTCAGTGTCTCTAAAAACACTCCCGGAATGCTCTGCTCTGCGCCCGGGCCTGGTCCAGCTCTAGGGCATGTCAGACAGCGTGGCAGGACCTGGAAAGCCATGCAGGGGAAAGGCTGTGATGCGGTTTGGCTGTGCAAGTCCTGTGGTGTGTTCGGCGGAGCGTTCCTGGTGTTGTAGTGAAAGCAGGGCTTGTCGCTCGCTCCTTATCGACCCCCTCTTTTCGGGAGTGTTATGTTAAGTGGCTGGTCTGTTTTGTGTCCATGGTGCCCTCCTCCTTAGGTTTCAATTCCAAACATGGTTATCCTTCTAGGGCCCTCTCCCTCTTCCTCTCTCTCTCTCTCTCTCACACACCCCTCCCTCTCTCTCTCTCTCTGCTGCCTGTTGCCAAGAGATACACATTCCTAATGAAACACAGAGCAAATGAACGAGAGAGAGAGAGAGAGAGACCGATAGCAGGGAGGGAGGAGAGGAGTGAGGGAGCAGACCCTAGCAGAAGGGCTAACAACATGTGAAGAAAGCTGTTCAGGACCTGAGTAGAAAAGTTGAGAGCTCTAAGACTCTAATTAAAAACCTGAGCAGAAGATTTAAAAGAGTGTAAGCTACTCAACTGAGCAGTTAGGAACAATATTCTTTTTTAATTTTTATTTTCAACTTGTTTTCCTCTTACTTATTTTGTAAGCATCTGTAGGATCCACCACCTTGAAGATGTTTCTATTTAGGCTTCAGTGACACAATTGCAGCAGCAAGACAATTAGGATATCATTCAGCTACACTAGGCTTGCTTCAGTTTCTCTAGAAATTTCTGGAGGTTTTGACTTGCTTTTAGATTAGCTTTTTTTGGGTGGCAAGACCTGAGAGGGCCAATAAGCCATAGCAGTATGTCGCAGGAGAACCTCACCTTTTTGGAGACTTTGGTTTATGGCCATGAGCCCTGCGAGATATGGACCAATGGCACAGAGGGCGCCCTGTACCAGCTGGGCAACACGTTACTCCTGCTGGGGTACATGGGCGGCAGCGGCACGTTCGGGGCGATCTACATCTACTGCTGCCTAGCGCCCGGGTTCCTGTGCCACGCCCTGTGGGGGTGGATGACCGTGTGCGGGCTGGACGTGTTCTCCTGGAGCCTGCTGTTCATCGCGCTCTGCCTGCTGCAGCTGGTGCACCTGGCCTTCCGCCTGCACCAGGACAGCTTCCCCGGGGAGGAGCTCCGCAGCCTCTACAACACCATCTACCTGCCCCTCGACGTGCCCCTCCCCGTCTTCAAGGAGGTGGCGGGGGCCTGCGAAAACCGCGTCCTCTCCCTGGGCATGGAGGAGACCTACGCGCTGGAGGGGAAGACGCCCATAAACCGGCTATCGCTCCTTCTGTCAGGCAGGTGAGAGCACCCGACCCAGAGCAGCACAAGGCTGAGCAATAATGCCAGTAAAAGAGAATTCTGTGATTCAGCTGTCAGTTACTCTGCTCCAGAAAAGGAATGTAAAATTGGAGGGATTTTATTTATTTATTTTTTGAGAGTTCTTGCATTTTCACTTTAAAAATGTCCAGTCTGTAGTTTCGCTTCTTCTATTTGGAGCCAAACCACGAGTCCAGATGACAAACCGTGACATCTGTCTGTGTCAGTTCAGGGATAAAAAATAAATAAAAACCTCAGAAACAATCATCTTTTTGGTAAACCAGAATCCCAACCCAGCTGCAAAATGAATCTGCCAAAATTAAACCCCCCAAAATTGTCTTGCAATATGAAGTGCCATAGAAACTGATACAGACATCTTATTGTGTGTTACCCTTTTACCATTATTGTTTTTAAAACATTATGGAAATATAATTACAGGTTAGAGTGAGCCTTTCCTATTCACTCACTATATTACCACTGAAAATCTTCAGTGCATGCTTTTACGGTGTTCCAATTTCTCTTACCCACTTTGAGTAAGAGACAGGCATATTTCTCACTCAGGCCCAGTTCCTGTTTGCTTATGATGTAGTCCTGTATGTAGGCCAACATGAATGTTTTGAGAAAGCAAGGCTAAAAGCAAGCTGGAAACCAGCCCCTCCTCATGCATGCAGCTATGATGGTCATCTTCAGCAGCCTCATATGAATCTGTATAATATAACCTATGCAAATTGGGTCACCCTTCTTCCAAGACAGACAATTATAAATATACAATAACAATAATAAATGAATAAATATGTAGTATGCCATTGGCTATTCTGTACAGTACCAGAAACAAAATTAATTTTTGGGAACCTGATGCTGGACCTGTAAATGTTAATAATGGAGTAAGCTTGACCAGCTTAGTAATTTTGTCATTTCCAGCAGGGAAATGTCATTTTAAAGATTTATTTTGCATTTAGATTTATTTTGCGTTTATTTGTGGAGTACCTCACTGAATATCCATATAATTGGTGTCAACAACAGAGAGCGTAAACTGTTTGTCAGTCTCTCCCCCCTCCCCCCACCTCATTCTTTTTCTCTTAAAGGATTCGGGTATCTCTGGAAGGCCAGTTCCTCCACTACATCTTTCCCTATCAATTTCTGGACTCTCCGGAGTGGGAGTCCCTGAGGCCCACTGAAGAGGGAAATTTTCAGGTGAGCAGGAGGCCATTTTAAACCTCTCAGCCAAGTCATCCGTAAATCAGAAGTACAACACAATTACTTAACAAACTCACTTTTCAATTTTAAATAAAAACACTGGGTGTTAAGCTGGCCAGCAAAATATTCAGTACCAAGAAACTGCAGCTATTGGGTTTAATACAGAGTTAAATTGGAGGAAGGCCAGTTATGTATTGCACCAATCCACTATGTCCATCATTACAACAACTACCATCAGGGTATAGATGTAGGATCCCATTGGAGCAGGGAAATCACTTCTGCTGTCTGCATTCTTAACTGCCACCTCATCCAAGGGATGCATACGCTTTTAAGACGCATGGTCTACTGTGTTTCATCATATTGCGTTGATTGTCCTGTGCTTATTGTACACTTTGTGTTGTACCCATGTTTATCTTTAATGCCACCAACAAGAAATTTAATTTTTGTTGAATCCGCCAAAGGAAAAATAAAATTATCTTATTGCAATCTGTTCCTGTTGATACTCGACCTCTCTCGACCCCTTTGACCTCCGTTTCCCAGGTGACTCTGACGGCGGAAACGGACTGCCGCTATATCTCGTGGCCGAGGCGGAAGCTGTACCTGCTCCTGGCGAAGGAGCGCTACATCGCCCGCCTGTTCTCTGTCATGCTGGGCAACGACATCGCCGACAAGCTGTACTCGCTCAACGACAAGCTCTTCGCCAAAAGCGGCGTGCGCCTGGACATCCGTCTGCCGAGTCTCTACCACGTCCTCGCCCCGTCGTCGACCAGCGACAGCGCCGCCAGCGGGACGGAGCAGAGGCACCCGGAACCCGCGCCCGCAAACCGGACGGCTCTGCCGCCGCACCAGATGCACCCCGAGAGGAACCCGCCAAACTCCCGCGTCCCGCACCGCCAGCCCTGGCCCTCAGACAATGAGCTGCCTTCTGGTGAGGACTCGACCAGTCTGGTCCTGGAGGACTTTGCCGATATGACGGGATCCTTTATGGATTATGGGAGTGAGAGGGATTATTTGAGAGAATAGGTGTTGAAGCTAACACACTGGCCACTTCTTAAGCTACACGTAAGTACACCTGTGTGCTGCAGCGAGGGGGAACGAACTCCACTGGCTGTGCTTTGACACTTTCTCTAACCCAGCTGAGGTGTGCAGTGACATGGTTGCTAACAGCACTTATCCACTTGTGTAATGAAGGCATTTCTATTGTTTAAAATCACTTGGGTGGGGGTTTGTGGGATTCAACGTGTCTGTTCTAGGACTGAATTCATGCATGTAACATGTTTTCATTTCGCACGCATGACTACATTTCAAAAGCTTCGAGAAAACATGACACCAGTCAACCGCCTGGTGTCTGCCTCTCCTCACCCCAATTCCCCCAAATCAGTGATTCCCGGTCCTGGAGATCTACTATCCTGTAGCTTTTTGCTGCAACCATAAAAAGCACGCCTCATTCAACACCTAGAGATCTCGGTCAGCTGCTAATTAGTAGAATCAGGTATGCCGAAATAGGGTTGGAATGAAAACATACATGACAGTAGATCTATGTGAACAGGGTTGGGAACTACTGCCTTGAAGCCTGTGCCCGATGTTCCACATACTTTGCTTTGACATTACTGGAGCTCTGGTCTGCCTCTCGGTTCGGAGTTTATCAACAGCTTTCCGTGCCATTGGATAGACCCCAGTCACTGGCTTTAAAAACAAGAGGGGGGAAAAAAAACACTGCACTAACCATGACTGTTTATCGTACAATTGCCCCGATAACTTATTTTGGTCCAAACAGGGGGAGGGCGTTTGAGCTGCAGGACTCAGCTGTGGTTAAATGTCTGTAGGATTAAGGGCTGGAAACTCAGGGGAGATCCAGGCTGTGGTGATTAATCCCCACACAACCCTCCCAAAGCGGTCCCTGGCCGGCGGGGGCGGATCAGGTTTCAGGAACGGCCTCGGATTCCGGGGACAGCTGCGGAACGGGGGATCCCACTGTCCTTGTGCAGAACCAGGAATGATCTTCAGATATTGTTGTCAGCTTAGGGGACAGGTGTGGGGATGTGGGGGTTGGGGGGGTGGGGGGGTGTAAAAGGCGAGTCTTGTGAAAGGAGAGCTGAGGCCATGTTAAGAGACAGGACATTATTTAAGACGTGAGCATTTAAGATGTCTCTCCTCATCACCAATAAGGTCAACTGGTCAGCAGGCCAATCATGGCACACTTTATAGGCATGTGCAAGCTGGTTTTTGATTGGTCTAATTAATTTACTTGTGTAGGTTTTGCAAATTTACATTTCCCAATTCACACCACAGTGGCAGTACAAAACTTAAGTTGTGATTTATTTTCTACAGATGTGAAAACAGTTAACTGATAAAATGAGCATAATTTATATTTCTAGCGGCATAAAGGAACATTCCTATAGTATTTGTAATCATAGTTTAAAGGGTTATGACTGTTCCCCCCTAGGGAATTGCTTCACTTCATTCCTTGATTGTTGCTCTAGAAAACAGCATTTTATCAATGCCAGGAAAGAGTGCTGGAGAATGGGCTGGTTCTTTCTCTGCTTCTGGTGTAGTTTGATTTTTTAGAACTAAGCATGTTCTGTGAAAACATAGTGATTCTAGTCTCAATCAATGTCTGAGGCTTTCAGGGTGTTGCTGGCAATGACCAATCAAAGTTCAGTCCAGACCAGACTGTTCGTGATTCTTTCTGAGCATGTCATTGTGGAGAGATATTTACACAGCAATGCTTTCAGCAGAGAATGGAAGAGGCACACAGTGTGCTGGGTCTACTTATAGAACATCAGCAGGAAGTCTCACAAGAGCTGCAGAATGCCTGCATTCCATCACTCGCATCACTTCCTGTTAACTACTTAAACCTCTGAAAGACTGTTTATAAACTAACACAACATTACTGCAGCTTTTGATGCTGCAACATTGCAAAGATACAATAGCACAATATTGTCACAGAGACTACACTAAGTATTCACCAAGGGTTGTTCTACTAGGTCAGAATTAGAGGTTGGATAAGACACAGTGGAGCAGCGAACGTTTAAATGAATTTACCACATGGGGTTTGATCAAATAGCCTGGAGCTGTTGGAAATGTTATAGGTCTTCATTCAAAAACAGGATGGACTGGCCCTACAATTGTGTCTTATATACAGTAACCCAAGGCTTATCTTCTAGGGAAACAGAAAATACAACCTGTTGAACAATGTAGTATGTCTTCAAAATTGGTCTAGAACATGTCCGTTTGTGATTCCTACAGCTTACTGCCTTAATTGGTGTAACACTGTGAAGAGGTGACCAGTAATTATATGGATTGCTATGTAGCATGAATAGTGTAAACAGGTAAACAAAAGTAATTGATTTATGTTGTTTTTGCGTCTCCGTGAGTTGTCAGGAATGAATTATCGAAAGAGGGTGATGACTGGCTTCTTTATCAACCCCACAGGGGACAGCCCACCTAGAGGTCTGCCCACCCGTTTTCAGAGAAGCTGGGCCCCGCTGGCCCCCACAGACACGCCCAAACTGTGACTCCGGCCCCGCCCCAGCAGTGCTAGAAGCAGAGAGTCAGACCGGCCTCCCCGAAAGGTGGAGCCAAGAGTGGAACCCCCCCTCTCCCAACCACCCACTGCCACACCCACTCATTCCCGTCAGCGCTCCTGGATGTCAACAGACGGGGGACCGAAGGCGTAGTCATGGGAACCTGAACACAACACCAGCACCAGCACCAGCACCAGCACCACAATCTAAACAAGGATTCCTCCATTTATTCAATGCTTATTCAGGCAATAACATGACACTTGCATGTATCAATGGGAGACACATGTGAAGGGGAAACCTGTGTGTTTGTTCAAGACATTGTGTGTTATGTATGATTCCACATTAATACTGGCACTCGTTTTTTTTTGTTTTTCATTTCATGGGGGGGGGGGGGGGCGGGGGTTTAACAAAGGAAATTGTAAAGAAATGTTTTGGAGAATGTAGCCGTAACAGTATATAGGTTTTTGTCTGCATGAATCAATGTTCAGGAAGTCTTTACATGTAATGACACAATTCCACAAGTTTCATGAATTTTGTATTTACACACCGTGTATTTGTAACGCGCTGGTTATAGAAACGCAATATCAGCTAGAACATTTCAATGTGATCATTTGTTCTCACAAGTGTTTTTCCACAAAGCTCTCGGATAAAATGACATCATGTCTGCGCCATTGTTATACAGTGCAGCCTGGTCTAATCACCCTGACCAACTTTGTTGCCATATGAGAGTCCAGGGCACAGAGAGGATGAAAAAGAAAAGTTTGCCCAATTTAGCCCCATTATCCCTAAGTGTGGTGAAGTCAATCTGAATGTGAGAAGTCAGGAGTCAGGACAATTTCAGGGACCAACAACAGGACAATGTTAAGCGCTTCTGGTACATGAAGAAAAATATATTCAACAGTATTTATCATTTTAAAGGCATATTTTTGTGTACAGTGTTTAGCTTGGCTATGTGTACGTGTGTGCACATGTGTATGAGTGTGTGTTTGTGTGGGTGTGTATGTGTATTTGTGTGGTTGTGTGTTTTGTGAGTGTGAACGTGCGTGCGTGTGTGCATTTGTGCGTTTATGTGTGCATGTGTGTGACTGCGTGCATTTGTGTGTATGCGTGCATGTTTGCATGCGTGTGTTTATGTGTGCGTGCATATGTGTGCATGTACGATGCATGTAAGGGCTGGTATGCATGGACGCGGATTCGGGGTATGCCTGTGTAGTTACGTGTAAATTATTTGTGGTGTGCTGTGGATAGATACATGTATAGCTTCGTGTGAATTATTTGTGGTGCGGTGCGGACAGATACATGTATAGTTACGTGTAAATTATTTGTGGTGTGGTGTTGTGTGGACAGATATATGTATAGTTATGTGTGAATTACTTGTGGTGTGCTGTAGACTGATACACACGCATTGTGGATACATGTGACCATTTCCTCTCAGTGCTGTGAAGGGAACAAGCAGCTCTCAGTCCATATCACACAGCTGCACAAAGTCATGGGACCATGGACGGCTCCAGCCCAGCTGGATATTCCTCACACAGAGTGCTTCTTTCTGACTGCAGCAGGCAGACAGGAAAAACAACGGTCACTTTTACAGCAATTACATTCACAGTTTATGCACTCCACTTTCTATAGACAAGCCGCATATTTTCACGAGCGTCAAAGGGAAACGGCGTACATGCATAGGTTCTATGTCTGCTGTGTGTGCCTGTTTAAGCAAATCTTCGTTTTGCTGGTCGACAGAGGATAAACAATACTACATTTAAACCCCTTGTGTGTGTGTGTGTGTGTGTGTGTGTGCGTGTGCGCATGTGTGTGCTTGTGTGCGTGTGTGTGTGTGTGCTTGTGTGTGTACGTGTGTGTGTGCTTGTGTGTGTGTGTGCGTGTGTTTGCTTGTGTGTGTACGTGTGTGTTTACTTGTGTGTGTGTGTGTGTGCGTGTGTGTCTGCTTGTGCGTGTGTTTGCTTGGGTGTGTATCTGAAAGATAGAGAGAGATTTACCCGGTGTTGGGAAACTCAGAGATGCAGACAGATTGAAAGTGTATGTCTCCCTGTCTGTAGAAATAAGATCCAGTGTTCTTGAGATGGATGGATTCTATCTTGCACAGAGGCTCATCAGCCGACATCACTCTCCAGTACTTATTCTCTTCCCTTTGCCTGAAACAATTGCAGATAAAGCTGAACCACAGGCACGCAAATCCAACATCTCTGACTGAAGTCTCTGTTTCCCTCTCCCTCTTCCCTCTCCCCCCTCTCTCTCTCCTTTCCCTCTCTGTCTCTCAAATTCTTTTTTCAAATTCAAAATACTTTATTAGCATTATAAGACACATCCTATGTTGCCAAAGCACAGGAAAGAACATACAATTGAACACATGAATACAGATCTAGACATGCAGTGTACAGTCAACTATACACCAATATACTGGTTGTCTCTGTTTATAGCAAGCTGTAACAATTCGCTGCTAGTGTAATACATATTCTGTGTTCCACAAATAAATATGGGAACATTTGGTGGTCATTTAAAGTTTTGAATTTGGGGAACATTGTTATGACTTTGGGTAGAAATTCTCCCTCATGTCCTGATCATTTCCACATTGTGACAAAATGTAGTTCTATCTTCTATCTTTCTGTCTCTCTCCCTCTCTCCCCCCTCCCCTTTCTCTTTCTTTCTCACTCTAACAGACTCCCGTCTACTTGAAACAGCTACCAAATCACTTGTTAGCCTGTTAGAATGAAAGTTCCCTCTCTGTCTGAGACACTGTACGAGATTTGGGGTGACTGGCAGGGGTACCCACAGATTCAGCCTCTGCTGAATGTTGGGCTGGCCCATACTCCTCAGGGTGACCTCCACCTGTGCACTCTTCTTCAAGGGGGACACTTCCAGCTCCAGCAGGAAGTGATGCGCTAGAGAGAGACACAACCAGCAGGAGTTTTATATCCTTCTGCAATTTCACTTCAGATTAATAATCCATTTATGGTCTTTCAGTTCTGAATTCATTTCTATATCCTCCTGAGGCCTGGCAGAAAATAATTTTAGTATTTTTATTTTTTTACATTATACAAGTGTCTTGGATGACAAAAAAGTTGCAGCGGAAATAAATGATATTTTTGAAAATATCATTTCTTTTATTTTATAATGGCCCTTTTAATGTAGGTTTCAGTATAGTAGAATATATGGTTCTTGAGATTAAGAACAGAAACACTTGTTCCCTAAGTGGCGGAAAAATGAATTGCCAAGTAATGAGGAGGACGTTGTACTCCATTACAATATAATGACTTTAAACTGCACCTCCAACAACATTTTAATAAACGGGACCTCTATGGCTCTCATTGGCCGCCTGCTTCTCATGGTTTGTGGTGAGAAAAAGGGGACAGAACGCAGAGGTGGTCTGACGGACACGGCCTGCGAGACAGGAGTCGCGCGCAGCAGCAGCACACACACCGCAGAAGGGCGCCGCGGAGCTCGTCTGGAGGAACAGCTTCTCTTGGTGGGGCAAAGGAGAGACGGTGATCCCGCCCTTCTCCAAGAGTCCTGAAACGCACACGCGCGCACGCAGAATACAGTGAGAGTGCACGACAACGACTCACACATGTGTGTGTTCATGTGTATGTGTGTGTTAGTTTGTGCACGTGTGTGTGTGTGTGTGTGTGTGTGTATGTGCATGCGCGTGTGTGCGTTCACGTGCAAGTGTGTGTTAGTTTGTGCACGCATGCACGTGTGTGTATGTGTGCGTGTGTTGATGTGCGTGTGTGTGATAAGATAGCAAGCTTCTGTGTGTTTCGGGTTATCTGTATGTAACATTATTTCCATTTTAAAGGAGAGACACAGATTAAAAGCAGCGTTATCTCTCCTGTCTCTACTCTCTGCTTCAGATGAAAGGCATGAGGAGCACTACTGTGTCACCCTGAATTTATCTACAGCCTGAGAGATAAGCAGCCATCAGCCAGCTGTAGCAGACCTACATCACACCGTGTCAATCAGACTGACTCCAGTTTTAAGAAATTCAAGTTACCTCAGGTATTACTATTTTCTGAAGGTGAATAGAACTTTTAGGGGCATACTTTCTATTACATTGTGTAAAAAGTAACATATAATCCAAAACATAATAAAATGTTTTAATGGAAAGACAGCAGCTGTAGGTAACTACTGAGCACCACACAGTAAAAAGTTCAGTGTCCCTATTGTCCCTATAAGTGCTCTGTTACAGTTAAATTAACACTGGACATTTTGCTGTGTATGTACTTCATTTCCCTCTAGTTAATGTTTGTGTAGTTGTTTGTGATTATACTACACAAAAAAGTGTAACTGAATAATAGATCATCAAACCTATTCGTGGACAGGTGCCCTCGAAGATTCTTTCACAGTCCGTGCATTGCCCAGCAAGGAAGCGCTCATAACTCGGACACGGGAAGCCGATCAGGGGACATGAACTGTTCAGCGAACTGATGTAGACGTATACTGCCCTCATGTGGTCACAGATGAAATAACCGTACACTGGAAAATAGACAAGAACTGACAACAAAGATAACTCTCAGGTAATTAGCAGCTCACAGAGCCTGCTGTACTTATAATTATCACGATGTTATATTTTATTTGTAACCTTTATTTATACTGGGATATCACATGCTTTATAGAGTGTTACAGTTTGTAGTCCTTAAGCCCGGAAGTAAGTTCGCTTTTTTGAGACATGTGTTCCGTCGTCAGATAGCCAGTGGATTTTCCCCATGGGGTTTTCGTTTTTTGCCGAAAATAAGGTCTGTGGTGAACGCAAGTCTAAGAGAGCACCACGTTTTGTTCTACGAGATAGATTACACCCATTAATATCACCAACGTGGATTTTGAAGCTGTTATGTACTTTTAAGTAAGTTGCTAACAAGTTCTTCGCTTTCGTCGGGAATTCTCCCTTACTACATAATTACCATGTTTGTAATGATCATAAATTCACATTTATTTGAGTAATGAACATCAAAAGGGCAATGGTACCAGACGTTGTGAGAAAAGATACAATATTTACAGAATTAATCATACTCCCTCTATGTATCAACCACTTAGGCCTACCTGACGCAAAGCTGGAGCGTTTACAGCCAGTCTGATCCATCCCACCATTGAGAAAGAAATCAACATGTCCGACAGGAATGGAGATCCCAAAATCTGCAAAGTAGCTTAATTTGTTAGACTTTTCTGTTGGTGAAAGGATCTGATCCGATAAAACAGGGCTAGTACAGAATGTGGCATAGACATGCATTGATGCCTCATAAAAACTAATTGGCTCTGTTTGTTTTGATGGCTTGTTTAATTCCAGTTTGGCTGTGCTTTATTAACTCTGTATAGCACCAATGCATTGATGTGATAGTCTATCCTAACTCTGTTATTATTAACTGTGTTTAGCATCAATGCATGGATTTGACATTCGGTCACATCCCTTTCACTAACCATGTAAGGAATTAAGAGAAATGAAATGGCAACAGGTTTTAAACATTACAAGAGGAACTTATGCTATCAGATGCATACATTGCCTCTAGGCAAGTGGAAAAGTATTTCAGGCCTACTGAAAATAACAATCAAATGCAAATAAGTATTACAAAAAAAAAAAGAAGTAAAATGGCATAAGCACAAACTGCAGGACCCTGGCCTGTAATGTGCAGATTACATCTCACAGTCAGAGTCGGTGTGGATGGCCTCTACAAAGAGGCCGTCGGTGGGGTCGAGCCGATCGTATATGTCAGCTCCTTTAAACATGGGCCCTGCTGGGTCCAGGCCTGTTGAGAGGAATGGACAGTCTGAGTGATCCAGCAGCAGAACTTTTACAAAACTACAGTTAGGCTGTGGGGAACAGCAAGCTTGTTGCAATGCTTTATTTAGAAAAGTATTTCTATTTTTTTTTTTTACACAATGTTTAGAATATTGGTTCACAACCCTGTTCCTGGAGATCTACTGTCCTATAGGTTTTCACTCCAACCATAACAAAGCACATCTCATTCAACAGCTAGAGATCCCGTCCGGCTGCTGGTTGGTAGAATCACATGGAGCAAATTAGGACTGAATTGAAAATATATGGGATAGACCTCCAGGAACAGGGTTGGATTACAGTAAAAGTGACATTGTCCTATCAATGTCATACTCCTTTTCTCATGTTTGTTCAGAAAATTTGTTTATCCAAGATACCCATAATGTCTAAAATATCTAAAAGTTAGAAAAGCTGTCCCTCAGTGTCCTGTCTGTGGTTGCAATGTCTGGTCAGACTGAAAGAATTTTCCCAGCTCATTCTACCCACTAATACACAGCTTCCGTGGAAGTGTTGTGTAATATTGTGGTTTTTCAATGTGTGTCTGGGTAAGAGTGTGAGATGTTGTGTCATAGGCTGGGAACTTGTAGAAGAGGAAGAGTAAGTCACCACTCCTGCGGAGAGGTAAGAGGTCAGCCAAGAGCTTCCTATCCTCCCAGATTCCAATGCTTGACAAGGAACTAACATCAGCATGCTGATCACAGTAAGCCGATTGGCACCAGTGTAATCAGCATGTTTCCACACCCTAATTTTAAATGCTGTTCAGTTATTTGTATAGGCCTGGCAAATTTCAAGCTAAAGGATGGCTCTGTGTTTGTGTTTCATGTGGACTATGGGATTGGGATGCGGGGAGGGGGGGGATCTCCTCTGTGTCTCTCTGTATGCGACTCTATGGGCCTCTGTCAAAGAGTCCTTTTGAACATCATGAGAAGGCATCATTCATACAAATTGGCAGGAACTGCCCTGAGATTTGTAGTAGCCCGCCTCGCTGGGGTCAAAGTGCCCTTGTCTTGCAGACAAAGCAGAGATACAGTAATCAAGCCTGTGTGACCGATAGGGTCTGGGACTCGGGTCTGTGCTCATCCTGCTTCCTGGAGTTCTGCTTGTCGTAGGCACAGGACAGATGCCTTTATCAAAGGTGATGGATGTACACTCTTCACATTCCGCGAGCGATTTGTATACAAAACGTTTAATGTATGAATGTACTCTATGCTTGTACACATGCACGTACCTGTAATTCTTCCCACCTTCCCTCCAAACAATGTTCCCACGAAACCTGACACATGAGCTCCAAGGCTCACTCCTATGAAATGAAAGGACTCCAGACTGCTGCCATGACTCTAGGGGAGAGGCATTATCAGTTGTACACAGTGCTTATGATGGCAATATATTCAGTAAATGTACTGGCTTATATATTTCTGGTATATTGTACATAACGTACTGATTTATGTAGGCAGGCAGGCAATATGCATTCTTGTATACAAGAATACAGCTAACAGTACCTGAATATGCTCTATATTCAGGTAACATTATTCAGTGTAAATTTCTAACCTAATTTTATTCACAAGACTTAATCCTGCCAAAAGTTAGACTTCTTTGGCACCGAATGTCAGACATTTGAACCCTGATGGTATTCTATACTTTTGACACACAACTCAGGAGCTTCAGGAATAACCCCAAATGAGTAGTTGAACACCACCTAAGTGTTCGAAGATGTGAGTGAATGTCGTTAAGGCAATTTGCTCGTTAGCGGAGGACGGGAGCTCACAACAAGTTCGTTGACGAGGATGGAGATTTGCACAGCCACCTCCTTGTAGTTCTGCACCACCCGGGTGTAGGCGAAAGAAGCCCCGTAGATCCAGTCCACAACCAGAATGTTGACGTTGGCCGCATGGAGCAGACCCTCGGCCAGAGCCTTCACCCAGGAGGGCTTACTGCCTGTCGCCCTGGAGGGAGAGAAGACACACAGGCACGCGTTACCTTCGGCCTCTGGAGGGGACAGAAGTGTGCAGACACACGTACACACTGCAACCCGGCCTTTACTTGTGATCATCTGGAGATAATGTCCTGACAAGGCCTCTCTGTGTGAAGCTAGTGTGACCCTATAGGATACGATAACATGACTGTGCCTCCTCTCTCACTTGGGACCTCAGTCTCATCCCTCCATTTTATCACTTTGAAAAAGGGGGGAGGGATGCCCCCCCCCCCCCATGTATCAGTAACTGGGACAGATGTCAACTGGTTTTGGAGGAAAGATATGGTGTAAGAATACACCTGTGTTATATCACTGTCACCTGTACTTGCCTGTGTGGCTTACCTTTGCTCAACTGGCGATGTCCCATATGATTTTGTCTGCATGTTTACTAACCTGGCCATGCATGTTGGAGCCCCAGTTCCACCAGAGTTCCCATGGCTGGTCACCAGCTCACTTTCACCTGTGTTTGCCCTGGCTCTATGGGATACGATATGGCTTTAACCTGCACTCACCTGGCAGTACAACCGCACTCTCACCTGTGCTAATTCTGGTGGTGCAGGATTGGACTTGGCTCACTGTGCTCACCTGTATCCGTGGATGATGACTTTTGTTGGGAGGGAGGAGTTGAAGAGAGAGGGCTCCTGGGGGTCAGAGAGGGACTCCTTGTTGAAGATGGTGGCGCAGTCCATGTTTTCGCGGGTGAGGAGGAGGTACTGCACCTGCAGCTTTGTTCCCTGTTGGTACTCCCGCCAGGTGGTGGTGTTGAAGTCTGCGCACTCAGCAGGGGGCGCTGTTTCATTTCCTGTCAGTGTAGGGAAAGAATATTGGCGATATCCCCCTGGACAGTCCCTGGGAAGGCCAAAGATGCCCCTACATGCTGTCCTACATGATTTATTAAATTCATCCATCCATTATCTAAACTCAATCCACTGCACCACCGTGCTGCTCATATTAGATTCAGTGTAACTGAATGGCCACAGTCTGCTGAAAGCAAGATCTCAGCACTAATAACTGCTCACAGTAAATCTAGACACTCATAAGCATTCTCAAAGTCAGTTACAAGGTCCCATGTACAACTCTGTGTCATTGAACTTCAAAAATTAATATTGTCACTTCACCCTACATGATGGAGATTCTCTATCTGACTGAAATTTCTCTCTCTCACCCACACACACACACAAACACACACACAAGCACACACCCACTCTCACACACACACAGACACAGCTCAGTTCTAAAGGGAAGCTTGTGGTATTTCCTGTTCCACTACATCATCCCCCCACCCACCTGCCCGATATTCCATTCACTTTTCATTTAATTCTATTACTATGCATCAACTGTGAATAATGCACATTCAAAATGTCAGCATTTCATGACTTTTATACTTCGCTATAACTGACCACATTATTGTGATCAGCTGGATTACGTCGGTAACTCACTGCAAACATTCAGATGTGTAAATCAACATGACTGTACTGTGTTAACCCTTTCAATGTTTGTTTTTTTACTGTAAACTCATACAGTTCGATTATCTAAAACCGTTTTATATTAGAGATTGCATCTCAAGGTTTACAAATCAGTGTTCTGTACTAGTTCATTATAATTAGACATTCTGAAAGTCATCGAAGTCAAAGACATTCTCTAAAACATTGTTTCCCAACTAATGATCTCTGAATTTTCTTTGTAATACAATAACATCATTTGTATTGTTTTTTGTCATTTTGAATTGTCAGCTGTCAGCATTTTGAATGTGCATGAATAATAAAAGTTTACTAAATGTAATGACGATTATGTAACATGATAACACGGCTGAAACCAATCCTGTCTGGTCTACAGAGAGCTTCATTTTGAATCATTGAAAGCCAGATGGACTTGTCACAGGGGACTGCTGTCCATCTAGTACAGTACTGCATAGTTGTTATTGCATGGACACTGTCATGTTGTCAAAGGTGGCATATGATGAAAAACAAGGATCTCTTTGAAACGTAAATGAATGAATTAAGCTTGCTGAAGAAAAAAAAACTGCTTTATTTTACAATTTTGAATTTTTATGCATCACTAATCTTCTCACAACTTTACAGGATATTTTTTTCTAGTTTTAGAAATTATAGTCTGATAATGAAAATTATATAATTAAGTAATGAAAACATAACACACTGTTTTAATAGGGACATTTCATTCACTTTTTTCCTAGATCCCATTTTGTAAGAGGAGTATACATTCGGTTATAAACCCCAGATGGTTATAGCTGAAGAATGGATTGGGTGATTAACTTTACCTGCTGCAGTAGATGAAACACAGACCATAAAAACGGTAACAAAAAAGAAGACTGTACTCTGCATGCAGGCCATGCTATATCAGGAGATATTCCGCAAAAACTCTTCTGTTCCCTCTTCTCTCGGGTGTAGATAAATGAGGACAAGGAAACTCAGACCGCCGGTTTCGGAATGTGTGTTTTTCCCCCCAAGGTCTGTCTCCTCTGTGTGTGTCCAAACCTCGGCTCCTCACGTAGCTCAAGCAGTGAAATCCACTTAGTGAATTAAGAGGTCCCAACAAGAATGGCAGGGTTGCCGGGGAAAACCGTTACCACATCTGAGGGCGATTAAGTCTCCGACGGGTCCCTCGCTCCCACCCCTCCGCAGTAAAGCCTTCCTTTTGGCTCCGTCTGAACGTTCTTTTAGTTACGGTCCCTTCTCGACCCGCCACACAGGAGCCGGGCGCACTCAGTAACACAAAATGCCCACTCCATTCCTAAGGGGCTGTGGCACGGACGTACATCAGACTCCGGATCTCAGCGCAGAGAGACACCGAAGGCAGGCATAGCAGAGGACAGAACGTCGGTTCTCAATCCTGAATAGTTGGGTTGTTCGTACGCTGGACTCTGGCCTTTGATCCCCCAGCACCCCCCCCCCCCTTACCCCCCACCCCTGCTGTTTGATATGCACGGCTACGCTGGGCTCTCCCATTCTGCATTCTGAAAGAGTAGACCACAGTCCTTCAGTGACACAACACCCTAGTTCCGTATTTGTGCACACAGAGCCCATAATTCTCTTTCGCTTTGGAGAGTCTTATTTTCTGTCAAGGGATATAGATGTAAATCGTATTTACTTCCACTCACTGCTCATGTTTATGTCCCACACTCTCAAAAAAAGGATGTGTTAATATCCAACACACTTTTTGTGTTACTTTCAACATATTTTGTGACAAAGTTACTACATTTGTATTACAAATATGCAATTTATGCGTTACAAAGACAGATGTTTTTTTAACTCGGACAATATTGAGAGTGTAATAAGATTTAGGCATGTACGCAAAGTAAATTCCACAAGCCATCAACAGCCATATTTTTTCGGTCCCCGAACCCACAGCACATCCTTTATACATCTACAAGGATGATGTATTTATACATCACAGATAAGATACTGTTGCCCCCTACCAGCCTGCAAGATAGCTATCACCACAGATGTGCTGTCCTTAACTAGACATGTAGGTACATAAAAAAAATTATACATTATGTGTTGCATTTTGAGAGAGCAGTTCCACCCATGCAGATGTGTAATCACTTCCTGAACTTGATGGGTTAAGCTCAACTTGGACTTTCCTTCAAAAAAAAAAAAGTATTAGAGCAATGCACATTATATTCTGGGGTCTACCACCTTTTTTCATGATCACTGCTAGTGTTCAATACAGAACTATTTGGGGCTCTTTAATATTGGTTGTCATCAGATCTCTAGTATGTTGATTTCCAGCTTTAAATACCATAAAGAAGTGAATCCCATATTAAAACTGTCCTATTCCTGCGTACTTGAAGGTTCACATTGGATCTGTGCACTTTTTAATCTCTTACCATTGACAGTATGAAAGATCCCGAAACACTTTTACATCCCATTCAGAGAGTCCCATAGTCAGAATATGCAGGGGAAGACCGTTCTGCACTAAGCTGAGAAATATACTGAAGACTACCAGAATCCCACCGCACTGCTGATAAACACGGATTTTAATTGAGAAAGTGGAGCCTGTTTTTGTCTAAAAATACACACACTCAGAATGATTATGTTTATTATGCAACACTTTAAAACAGACAAAAACAATATATATATATAAACACATGATTGCTGTGGCCGATTCCCCTAATAGTTTCAATATTGGGGTCAGGAGCAGTCAGTGAGTCTTGATTCGCTCTCTCTCCTGAGGCAGGAGGGTGGCCAGCCAATCAGTGGTGCGCTTGTGTGACTCCTCCCAACTATAGCGGGGAGTGTACCCTATGTCTTTCTGGGCTTTCCGATAAGAAAACGTGAAGGGCGTGTTGACCAAGATTAAGAGCTGCCGGTTCAGCGGTGGGCAGTACCGCAGGAAGGGGCGGAGCAACCACTGGAGCAGCTCCATGAGGAAGGAGAGGAAGAAGAGGAGGGGATAGGGCAGGAGAAGCTTCTCCTGGATGCCGAACCCGAGCGGCGACATCAACACGTGGTTGAAATCCGAGTAGCTGACGGGTGGCGTGTCGTCCGAAATGAAGTAGAAGTTCCCCCCAACCACCGCCCTCCTCTCGGGGTCCCTCAGGGCCTGCGCGGCGCGAAGGTGGGCGAGGGCCACGTTCCCCACGTACGCGGGGTTGACTTTAGCATCGCGCCGGGAAATGCGCAGCAGCACGTTGCCGTTGCGGATGCCTTTAGCCATGTTGAGGAGGAGGAAGGGGCAGCCATCGCCGTAGATGTACATGGGCCGCAGGATGCAGGTGGCCAGCCGGCCCCCGTTGCGCAGGGGCTCGCCGTGCGCCCGAAGGCTCAGCTGCTCCGCCTCCTGCTTGGTCCTGCTGTACGGGAACTTGAGACGGGCGGGGTAGGGCGTGTCCTCATCACCGTTGATGACTGGGTCGCCCTGCGGGTTGGGGCCTGCCACCTCGATGCTGCTGGTGTAGACAAAGGACGCCACGCTCTCCTGGATGCAGGCTTCCAGCAGGAGCTGGGTCCCTGAGGAAGAGTGAGAACGACTTCAGAATGGCTCGGCACAAAATTATGATTATATTATTCTTGGGCCCAGGACTGTCTGCTAAATATGTGTGTGGACCACCCCCCCACCACCCCATCACTGAGAGAAGTCCATGATAAACTTAAAATATTATTTTAGCATTAAAAAAATTGTTTCTCATCTTCATTATGAACTACTGTATGCTACAAACTCCTAATGAAAAAAAAAAAACTACAGAATGCAAAGCTAACATTTGTTAATACTTTTTCTCCCCTCTTTGTTGAAGCCCCACTTTACCTGTAAGTTTGATTTGCGTAAGCTTGGATAAACATCTCTCCCTCCCTTCTCATTGGAGTGTGCGTTTACATAGTGTATGCACCGTCATTCTCCTCTTACAGTTCCACAGATAACCCACAGCTTTGGCTCGCTGGGACTGCACGCACACAGATCGGTGGCATTTCATGCAGTTGTTATTCAGCTGCTCTGTTCAGTTTATTAAGTCTCAGTTTCAGAGAAAATCGGAAAATATATCTCAGCGGAGTTCTAAGCCTATGATTTATATAACTACAGTGTCCACAATGATCAACTTCATCGCAGTGAATGAATTTTGTGTAATTATATGTGCAAAGTAAGTTTCGACAGCACTTGAAACTCATTATTCAGCACTGGTTATTCAGTTGCTGAACGGCGTGCTGGAGTAGATGGCTACACATTCGCTCCTGGGTAGAAGTACAGTCTTTTCACCTTTCACGTTGACACCATAGAGTTCACTGTAGTCCACAGCTCCGACGATGTCAATGATAGATGCAGTGTGGATAACCAGGGTCACTCCCCGACAGGCTCTCCTCAGTAGCTCGCTGTCTCTGATGTCCCCCTCGAACATGCTCACTTTGGTCTGACTTGTGGATGCTGCCAGTCGGTCAATAAATCAATCAATAATTCAGTCAAACTTTTTTGAAAACTAGGAAAAACCTTAATTGCAACTTAATTTCAATATACTTGAACCATGCATAATTAAACAAAGTATTTTAATCATACAAAATTTACATAATTCAATCCCTAATGCCCCACTGAAACACAACCACTTTTACACAATCACAGCCAATCAATTAATCAACAAACCAATAAAAAATGAACAAACCAACCAATCCAAAACAAAATGCACCAATCAATCACTGAGTCTATTCATAGATACACCAGTCATCGGTTACATTAGGCAAGGTGCAATGCAGTTTTAGCGTGAGAAGTCCTAGAAGTGATTTAGGAGGAAAAAAAGTAGTATTTTTTACCTTGAAGGGACTGGACAAGCTCAGGCTTGGAATTCCTGTCCAAGAGTCGGATCTCAGCGAGTCCCTGCTCTTCCTCCAGGAGCAACCGGCAGATCCTCTCTCCCAGGAAGCCACAGGCTCCCGTAATGAGATAAACATCACTGGCTGGAGACATGATGACCGGTTTGCACCCTCTGCAGGAAGAGTCTGCTGAGCAGCCTGAGGGAATGTTCTAGAAGTGAGGGTAAGGATGCCACTGTCCAGCCTAGTGGAGGAAAGGCAGGCAGCTGCAGAGGTTTATATAGTCTGGTAACAAACAAAGGCCACTGACCTCAGTCCTCAATGCCAGGCCCAACCCCTCATGAGGTCAACTCATTTATTTGTCTTTTTAATCGGGAAAAGCTTTGAGGGGTTGGAAAACATGGGAGCCAAGTACAGTTGACCTGAAGTGTCTCACCTTGTAGTGGGCCAATCTGAGAGAACCTCACCTGCTCTCTAATCCAGTCAAATTCACTTTTTTGATCAGTACCTCTGTGTTTCACCCTGTGACCTGGGTGGGCCAATATGAGGTCACCTCTGTAAGGTTATCCGCTCAAGTCTCAAACAATAGCACATCAACCATTGCTGCCGTCCAGATAGTTGCGGTCAAAGTATCATTAGGACAATGCAGGTTATAAGCCTACGCGACAACTCGTCGCCACTGAATTGCATAGTACTCAATTATAGAATAGCAGCCGGGAGTGGGTGATCAAAAACTATTCCAAACACGGAGACCTGATTAACAATACAATAGACTGTTTCTTGGCTAGGGAACGAGAACATCAGACTCCCTATTGACGGGGAGACTGGCCTCCCTAAATCAACCAGACACTGATCAAATCTAATTATTGTGACTATTCATTTCTCTTTCCCACCTCAGAAAACTATGTATGAAAAAAGGAATTTAAAAGTATTCAGTCCTAATAATGGTAATAATAATCTTTTTCTTCTTACACCTCGTATACCCCTAATCCGGTCAAATTCTCTCCTTTGATATGCAGTAGGCCTACATTTGCGGGACATCCTCAATGCTCCAAGCCCAAAAATAATCTCCCCATTGGACATTTACGGTACATCAGCCAATAAATACATCAGTTGCACACGCAAATTAAATAATAAAATCCACGACCTACATTTTCACTGTGAAAAATCCCCCTATGAATTCTTAAACACCCCATAATTTAGGTAAAACTCCCCAGTCTGGCAACCCTGCTCTGCATTAAAATGCGATGTCTCCGTTGGGAATTAACATAGGCTACTGATGGCCACTTTCATTCACGGTTTATTTACATCGCGCAAATATGAGAGTTGGCTACCCACAACCTATATAGCGTTTCTCAGATGTAACTGGACTAACCAGCTAGCAAGCCAATTGCATTTAATTCTATAGGTCTGCTTATTACTCAGGCGAGTTCGCAATAGCAATTACGAAAAAATGGGGGAGGAAGGAAGACACGTAGAGCTGCTAATCCAAAACTTGTTTCGGATCCAGACCCAAGGAATTATAATGTTTACTGCCTTTTCGAATTCGGTCCCAACCGCTTTAAGGTCATGAACTGCACTGCAGTTGCTTCACAGTCAGCAAAGCACGCCCGCTCAAGCGGATCAATACTGTGCTTAGCTAATGGCTACCACAGACAACAGAGCCCAACGGTGAAAATGGTTAGGTAGGAAGAGTAGCTGCAGCTCCACCGAATGGCACGTTCGGAACGTAATTTACGGAGAGCTGAACGGAAGGAACAAATCCTTACTTGGGGATGAGTCAGTTTCTTTGGTTCATAAAAAAGATACGTTCAAAGGAACAAATTGTTCACGGACGACAATACCATTACTAAGAAGAGGGCGTCAGTATGATCAAGCCGATGTATGTCGGCTCCTTTAAACATAGGGCCTTCTGAGTCCTGGCTTATTTTAATACCGTGGTCCAGGCCTGTTGAAAGGAATGAGCAGTCTGAATGATCCAGCTGCTAAACGTCAGTTGGGCTGTGGGGAACAGCAATCTTGTCGCAATGCTATAAATAAATAAATAAATAAATACGTATATATTTTCAACGCAATGTTTAGCATATTGGTTCCCAACCCTGTTCCAGGAGATCTACTGTCCAGTAGGCCTATGTTTTCACTCCAACTCTAACAAAGCACACGCTGCTTGCTTTTTGATATGTGCCTCTAAGCACAGCTACGCTGGGCTCTCCCATTCTCGAAGAGTAGACCACAGACCTTGAGTGAACCCTAGCGCTGTATTTGTGTCATTCTCTTTGACAGTCTTACATTACATTTATTTGGCAGATGCTTTTATCCAAAGCGACGTACAGTAAGTGCGTACGTTCTTTTCTGTCAAGGGATATAAATCATATTAATTTCCACTCACTGGTTCATGTCCCACACTCAATAAAAGGATTAGTTAGTTGAGTCTTTATTATCCCCAAGGATGTGTTAATATCCAACACACTTTTTGTGTCACATATTTTGTGTTGCTTTCAACACATTTTGTGTCAAAGTTACTACTTTTGTGTTACAAGTATACAATTTATGTGTTACAAAGAGAGACATTTTTAAACACAGTGTTGAAATTGTAATAAGATTCATACACACATGCAGAGTTCTACAAGCCATCAAAAACAAATCTTTAATTCTGTCCCCAACCACATTGATCCTTTATATATCACTTTATGTATCACATATTTATGTATCACACATAAGATACTGTTTGCCCCTACTGGGGTGGGAACAAGGGGCCAGCTTTCGGTTCTCAAACTCAGCACTAGATGTAATGTCGCCCCCTGCTGATATCTATGATCTATCTATTTTCGCTCAAAAAGCAAGTTTCCCCATTGAATGGTAAATGGGCTGCATTTATATAGCGCTTTTATCCAAAGCGCTTTACAGTTGATGCCTCTCATTCACCCATTCTCACACACACACACACCAACGGTGAAAGGCGGCCATGCAAGGTACCAGTCAACTCGTTGGGAGCAATTAGGGGTTAGGTGTCTTGCTCAGGGACACTTCAACACGCCCAGGGCGGGGGATTGAACCGGCAACCCTCCCACTGCCAGCCAACCGCTCTTACCTCATGAGCTATGTCACCCCATTGGGCTCCATTCATTTTTCACAGCAAAAATAGAATACTTCCACTAAAATATTGATGTTAACTCTGTACATTACATTAGTTAAAAAAATCACAGGATATTAATTTTTTATTTATTTTAGTCTATGTCTGAGCTATCGTCGTTGTACACGTGATTAAGCGTGTAACCAAGGACACAACTGAACATGGCTGTTCAGCGAAATATTTGTACTTCCTGGTTCTGATGTGCTCCCCATAGGGTTCTATTGGCATTGCTGTCTCTACATATTATATACTTGAAGGGTGGGAAATAGCTACAGTATCACCACAGAAAGTAACCAGACAAAAAAATGTATATATGATTGCTGTGGCCGATTCCCCAAACGTTTTCAATTGAGGGGTCAGTGAGTCTTGATTCGCTCTCTCTCCTGAGGCAGGAGGGTGGCCAGCCAATCAGTGGTGCGCTTGTGTGACTCCTCCCAACTATAGCGGGGAGTGTACCCTATGTCTTTCTGGGCTTTCCGATAAGAAAACGTGAAGGGCGTGTTGACCATGATTAAGAGCTGCCGGTTCAGCGGTGGGCAGTACCGCAGGAAGGGGCGGAGCAACCACTGGAGCAGCTCCATGAGGAAGGAGAGGAAGAAGAGGAGGGGATAGGGCAGGAGAAGCTTCTCCTGGATGCCGAACCCCAGCGGCGACATCAACACGTGGTTGAAATCCGAGTAGCTGACGGGCGGCGTGTCGTCCGAAATGAAGTAGAAGTTCCCCCCAACCACCGCCCTCCTCTCGGGGTCCCTCAGGGCCTGCGCGGCGCGGAGGTGGGCGAGGGCCACGTTCCCCACGTACGCGGGGTTGACTTTGGCATCGCGCCGGGACGTGCGCAGCAGCACGTTGCCGTTGCGGATGCCGTTAGCCATGTGGAGGATGAGGAAGGGACAGCCATCGCCGTAGATGTACATGGGCCGCAGGATGCAGGTGGCCAGCCGGCCCCCGTTGCGCAGGGGCTCTCCGTGCGCCCGAAGGCTCAGCTGCTCCGCCTCCTGCTTGGTTCTGCTGTATGGGAACTTGAGACGGGCGGGGTAGGGCGTGTCCTCATCACCGTTGATGACTGGGTCGCCCTGCGGGTTGGGGCCTGCCACCTCGATGCTGCTGGTGTAGACAAAGGACGCCACGCTCTCCTGGATGCAGGCTTCCAGCAGGAGCTGGGTCCCTGAGGAAGAGTGAGACGTAGCAGAATGACTTCAGAATGGCTCGGCACAACATTATATGATTATATTATTCCTGGGCCCAGGACAGTAATATTTACCACAAGTTCATAGACCAGGGCCTCTTCCAGGACCCATGAAACCTCATACCCCCACCCCCACTGATGACGGCCCCGACTTGACGGGTGTAGGTTCAATTCCCACATAGGATACTAACTACTGTCGTTTTACTCTCGAGCAAGGTACCTTACATGCATTGCTGCAGTATATCTAGTTGAAATGGATACCGTGTAAAAATGCTGAAGTTGTGCAAGTTTCTCTAGATAAGATTGTCTGCTAAATGGCAGTAATTCACAGACAATCTATCGTCTTAACTATCAATGTAGTCTACTTTACATTACATACTGTACAGCTGTGGATTAGTTACCAGACCTGGGTCAAATACGTATTTGTTGTGGATTCAAATACTTTTCTGTGCTCTATTGATCTTGCCTGGTGTTATTGAGCCTGCCAATATGACCAGAAGGTGGGGTTTGCACTTTTTGAGAGCATTTCATTGGTTCTAATACACCAGACAGTAAAGCATAGAAAAGTATTTGAATCCAAAACAAATACCTATTTGACCCAGGTCTGTTAGCTATATGAGTGAAAATGTATAAAGCATTGATATTAATCTTGAAAAAAATGCTCCTGAACGGGGTCAGGAGGTGGTTTTTTCACCTTTCACGTTAACACCATGGAGTTCACTGTAGTCCACAGCTCCGACGATGTCAATGATAGATGCAGTGTGGACAACCAGGGTCACTCCACGACAGGCTCTCCTCAGTAGCTCGCTGTCTCTGATGTCCCCCTCGAACATGCTCACTTTGGTCTGACTTGTGGATGCTGCCAGTTAGTCAATAAATGAATCAATAATTCAGTCAAAAACGTTTTTGACTACTAGGAAATGAAAAAAAAAGAACATAAGGTACAGGAGGGCTGAAAAACCTCACTTAATTGCAATATTAATATGAAGCATATGAGAATGACTTCAATTTTAACCGCGCATCATTAAACAAAGTATATTAGAAATAAAGCAAAATAATAAGTGAACTTCTTACTTAAAAATCTAAAAATAGAAAATGTACACCATTCAATCCCTAATGCCCCACTGAAACACAGCCACCTTCACACAATCACAACCAATCAATTGATCCACAAACCAATAAAACAATGAACTAACTAACCAATCAAAAGAAAAAGCACCAATCAATCACTGAGTCTATTCGTAGATACATCAGTCATCAGTGACATTTATTTCCCTAGGTGTGATGCAGTTTAAGCCTGAGAAGGTCTAGAAGTGATTCATGTGAAAAATACTAGTATTTTTACCTTGAAGGGACTGGACAAGCTCAGGCTTGGATTTCTTGTCAAAGAGTCGGATCTCAGCGAGTCCCTGCTCTTCCTCCAGGAGCTGCCGGCAGATCCTCTCTCCCAGGAAGCCACAGGCTCCCGTAATGAGATAAACATCACTGGCTGGAGACATGATGACCGGTTTGCACCCTCTGCAGGAAGAGTCTGCTGAGCAGCCTGAGGGAATGTTCTAGAAGTGAGGGTAAGTATGCCACAGTCCAGCCTAGTGGAGGAAAGGCAGGCAGCTGCTGAGGTTTATATAGTCTGGTATCAAACAAAGACAAAGGCCACTGACCTCAGATAAACAGTCTTCAATGCCAGGGCCAACTGCCAGAGGACAACTCATTTATTTGTCTTTTTAATCAGGAAAAGCTGTGAGGGTGAAGCAAATGCACTGACTGGTTTGTTGTTACGAACATTTCAGATGTCTTTTCCATGGCTGATTTTGGCAAAGAGTAGTGGCTGTTACTGAGCGCTTTATTGCCTCATCTCAAGGTCTGGCCAAGTCTATGTTCTGACTGTGTGTCCCATTCTATCCTGGCCATATTTCTAAAATGAATTATAGGAAAAGAGCCACACTCACTCAGTTAATAACAGTACATACACGTTATTAAAGTATGAAGAAGCACAGATGTTTCACAATCTTCATCAGAATGACCCTAAAAATAATATACAGTAAAATGCACAATTTTGATTCAATTCAAAGTCCGTGAGTCCACTCTGAGTTGATTCAACACTGAACACTTGACGGTGTATAAATATAAATATATAAACATAACATTTAAAGCTTCTCAAGTAGTACTGGAAGTGCCCTAACTGCTGTATCATTGGCAACTAACAACTGCAAAAGAGTGGGAAGTAGTCTGTCTTCATCTTATAACCACAGAGTCAGTGGTGTGTGGGAAAAGGATAAAAGGCTCTTTTTTGGTATACTGACATTTTGTGTCGAAATAGAGTCTTGACTTCTGCTTTTGCTAAACTGCTATTGCATCAATAGTGGTTTTCAGTGGAGATTGTTGTGACCTTGTTGATGGCGTGAATTTGTGTCACTTTATTTGGTATTCCCCAGTTAAGCCATGGCAATCTTCACAGGAAGACTGCGATGTTGTAAATGCATTACTATTACGTTTTTCATCATCCCAGAGACTAGTTGTTCAATATCAGTCTGCCCACTGCAAACTAAAATCATTTATCTTTTTAATGACTCCCAAATCATCCAGACCTTGGCGTTGCATTTTAAACACTGGCCTCCCTATGGGCTTATCTTTGTCATGATGTCACTGGACCAAGGTTGCTGGTGAAAAGGGTTTGAAAGTTTTGATGCTTTCACATATTTTAACATATAATTCCTATTTATACTTCAAGTGATCACATGGTATCACATTAATACCTTTATATTGTGATTACATTAAATATGCACACATTTCAGATAACACAATTTAAACATATTTCACATATTTTGGAAATGACATGCATGAACTGGCAATATTCTTTATTCTTTGATATAAATTGTGTGACATCCTCTACCCCCTACTTCAGTCCAATTCCCCCACATTTTGTTTCCCCCTCCCCCGCCTCCTGCGATGTGTTCTGATTCGGGGTCCTTTGTTTCCTTTTAGGGACAGGGTACAAGTGTTGACATTCTCCCTCTGTTTGGTTTTTATTGATCTGTGCTTGAAGAACAGACTCACTAGTTTCTTTACTATATTAAAAGACCTATTTTAAAACAAAGATGTACTTGCATTTATGTCTCTATAAAAATACAATAAATTGAAAAATTCAACACCTGGCCAGTCTTGCCTAGTGATATCGATCAGGCTCAGATTAGCATCATTTAGTGGCTGCCGCTACACTTATCAAAGGGCATTGAAAGGGTTTCTAATTAGCAACACTAAAATATTACTTTTTCCCTATATTTTGCCTTGTGACTGTTCAATGTTACACACTCCCCCAGGGGTTAACATAAAAATGTTTATTTTATGTTTCTAATCATCCATAAAGGAGAATGTACTCAGTATAAGAAGGGGATTATTCTGTTCTGTGTGGGCGATTTTTTACTCGCCAGTTGACTCACTGGAATCTTTACAATAGCTAAACTGTTACTTGAACTTTAGTCTGATTCACTTATAATTTGTATAAGCTATGACATGCAGCATTTTAAAAAGCATATCATATATTTTTGCGATGTCTTCGGCCCAGTTGGGTCAGGAGCCCAGGTTGCCTGGTTACAAGCTCTGGTTCCTTGGCAACAGGGACCCTTTCCCCCTCCCAAATCCTCTGATAACACTTTTGGGCAAGTGGTGGCTCATGACATGGTCAATAATATTTTTAGTTTATCTGTACACTCTGACCAATTAACTAATGATTCTACATATCCGTTTTTGTTTCTGTACTCACCCACAATAAGAAGGTTTGAGAGCCTTCACTGAACGCTTGTAGAGCTGATGTGTTGCTTCTCCTAGCGCTGTAAATGTATTTTTCTTCTTTAATAAAGTGTGTCTTTTTCTTTCTTTTCTCAGTTGGTGTGGACTTTCCAATTTCTCTTGAGAATTTTGTTTCCTTAAAACTGAATAATAGTTAATTACATTCAACTTACTCACTGCCACATTAGAACTAGGAAAGCCCACACGGCACGTTCAGTCCCAGTTCTCAGCTCATTTGAAGACACGCTGTTCCTTTGCTTTGAGTCAGCTGTGCTCGAGACAGCTGGGCTAAAGCTGGAAGTGTCTCTGCAGAAAACCAACCCAAACAGAACGGATGTTGGGCAACTCCAAATGTGAGGAATGGTTGCCATGGTTCCCAAGCAGGGAACGTGGAAGAATGTTTATTGTATTTTGTAGGAGGACTTTGGTGTGAGCATGACAGATCTGAAAACACAACCAATTACCATATAGTGGCTTGAAGATTCACAGTTTATTAATTTATCCATATGTACAAACCTTGCAAGCAAGGACAAAATAAAGGTGGTGGAGCGAAGACAGGCAAAAGGTGGAACAGAAGGAGACACAGCATATTAAACAGACTGAGTAGATTGGAAAATCATTGGACAGCCAGCTTTCTGTAAATTAGATCGTACTTTGGAAAATAAAGGTTAAATAAAAATGTCAATATTTACGCCAAGGAACTGGATTTTATCAGAAAGATGGTTTCCCTCCAGATATTTTGGTTGTACCAATGTTATGTATATATCAAAAGCACTATGAAAATAATTTGTATGAACTGTCATGATCATACTTAATGAACACTCATCCCAGTCTTTTGTGAGAGGCCAAATAACTAGGTGAAGTCATATAAGCTGAACTCCAGTACAGTATTGGTTCTCTAGTACTGTAAAACGTGCCAGTTGACATTAGCTTGCATCAGGAGGTCACACTTAAAGCTATGTGGGAGTCAGTGGAAGTCTGGCTTAAAATAATTTAAAGAATCAAATGTATACAGGAGGTAATTCTGAATTACCGACACTCTTCCCCTTCATCTTTTTGGGGTGGAGAGGGGGCACTCCTGGGTCTGGGCCTCGACGGAGGCGTCGGGCGGGTGCACCGTCATGGTGCAGGCTCGGATCCCGCCCAGCGGCTCCAGGACCTTGAACACCTGCTCCCACTCGTCCCGCTTGGGGTCGTAGCGCTGCACGATGTCCACCATGCAGCGGCTGTTCCACGAGTAGCCGCCCACCACGTAGATCTGGTCCTGGAAGACGGCCACGCCCACGTCGCTCTGTCCCCGCGGCATGGCCGCCACGTCGGTCCACTGGTCCGTCGCCGGGCTGTAGAACTCGCAGGTCAGCACGTCGTCGTAGTCGTTGGCGCCCCGGAAGTGGTTCCCGCCCATCACGTAGAGGCGGTCCCCGACCGTGCACATGCAGTGCAGGCCGCGCAGCGTGGTCATGTCCGCCCGCCGGCTCCAGCTGTCCGTGTCAGGATCGTAGCACGACAGCTCCTTCTGGAAGGTGTCCCGTGTGATTCCACCTGCGCAGGTATGACAATATTTTTTTGACACAATACTGTTAATGCAATCCCTTTAATAATTGTAACTTTAATTATAAGGTATTTGTTTTAAATCACAATTATCACAATTAATTTTTGGACTCACTAACTTAAATCGCATTATTAAGCTCAGAAACTGTTGCAGTAGCCCATGTCAAGTTTCACTGACTTGTGTCTCCAAAGGTGACATTTAGCTTTACTGATATCGCAGTGCCACAAAAGCCTCAAGTCAGTTGCCCACATCTTTGTCCTCCCCCACTACAGTGTCGAAATAATTCTCAGAGAAAAAGTCATGCAGGAACAGGAAGAAGCCATCACACCCCAGCCCTGCCACCACCACACACTAAACCACAGAGCCATGTTCTGCTAAGCAGCTGGCCTGCCTATGCACGTCCATAGTAACTGCCAGTCTGCTGCCATCTACGCAACCATAGTAACTGATAGATCACTGCCCACACAACTAATCATTGCTTAGTCTTACAGGATGACAGAAAAATCATGAATTATGAGTGCTACAAAACGGTCATTTATTTTAAAACCACCAAGGGAACATTCCACTAAATAGAACTCACAAGATCCCTCTGTTCCTCGCACACCTGTTTTAAACCCATGTCAACTGCACCACCAGGTGTGCAAAACTGGTCTTAATGAGTGCATTTCTGAGACTATTATAGCAGTTTAAGACAAACTGAATTATAAACAGTGCATTAAACTGAAATTGTTCCCTTAAGATATTTAAAAGCATTTCAATCATTAAAACAATTCATAATAAAGAAAACTTAATCTTCACAAACACCAAGAAAATTGACTAATGATTACACACTGGGTCATCTGGGAAATTTACCATAATCTGAATGCACCACCTGTATTTTAAAAACTAGCAGGGACACTGTATTGTGAAAAACGATCAGACTACAGCTTCTACAGTATTCTACATTGGTTACCAATTCCTATTAAGCTATTTATTCTGATGTCACCTAGCTGCTCTCAGTTCATTCCTGTCAATAATTAAAAACAGGTTCCAAATACAAAAAAAAAAAAAAAAAGTACCAGACTAGATCTATTTTACATGGCCCATTTAATCCAATTTGTTGCTTTAGATGAAGTTTAATAGTTTCCAGGTTTGCCTTCAGGCAGAGGATCAGTGGTGAATGCTGTGCTCCAAAACAGAAGAAACCAAAACGCAGACTGCAGACGTTGTGTTTCCCTCAACACATTGCCCATAGCTTTAGTTTTTTCGCCCACCACGTAACACCATGTATATATATTTAAACAGTTGCTAAGGGTTCATTATGTTTCTTTGTGCACGCGCAAAGTAGAGTAAGGCCTACAGCAAATCGATCACTGTTTTTTTTCTTTTTCAGTTCAATGTTTGGGTGGTCCTCTCCTAAAAAATGTAAATAATGAAGCTGCTGATACTGCCATAGGGGTGTCGCCTAGAAGCCTTCTACCTTTATAGTGGTGGAGTTGGAGATTCCGGTGAGTTAATTTCTCTGGTTAGTGTTAAAGTTGGCTACGTCGGTCATGCTAGTGTAAGCTGGCGAACTTGGTAGCAAGACCTTGTGCTGATTTGAACTGTTTAGAAAATTTTTTTTTTGGGTAAGATGTTTGCTATTTTGAAGAAAATAAAAGGGAAAAAGTCGGAGTTATAAGCGTGAAAATGTAACCGGTTGAGTAAACAGTTTTCTAGAGAGTTCGAGTGAATTGAATGAGTAGTCAGAGTGAGATATTTTGAGCCAGCGCATGGGCCTTGTATGGGCTACTGCATGCTACGGGTCTCTATGCGTTTTTTAAATGTAATTTTGTTTTTGAAAAAATCATGCTATAACACAAACGTGGTGGTAATGAATGTTTAGAGACGTTTGTAATGGAGTCACTGCGTTATGATACTAGTTTTTCGAAATGCCAAGATTATAGGCCTATATGGATTTGCGTGAGTGGTTCAAGACTAGCCGAACCAGCTAGTGCCAGTTGCCTGTGCATGAAGCTGAATGTGGACTGCCTCATCAGAACAGATGCGATAAAAAACGGATTTAGTTTTTGTATTTTATGAAAGTACCTCCGCAACAATAAAGCTTGAATGCTTGCTAGTTACAAAGAAAGGATTTCAATTTGTTTTTACAAAAATATTAAAATGTTATTGCATACAATTTCTTACATTTATCAAATTTAATTATCTAATAATCTTACACGTAGATACTTTATATATATATATAATCTTAATTGCTTAGTTACCATAGCCTACTTTATTCTACACTATTATACACGTCTGCCTACATGTATTACAAACAGAAATGATCATGTCAGCTCATGTGCTTCTAAAAACACTGGAGAGTTCGAACAAGACTACTTTCTATCGGTCATGAATTTCCCAGGTACATAGGGTTAAGTGGATAGAAGCACTAGATTGTGTAACTGAATAATTTTCTGGGACCTGAAGTAGTACATATTGTCTGTTTGACTAGCCTCTGGGGTAGTAATTCAGTAATTCAAAACAACTGGCAATAGAAATAAACATGCTCTTTTAATCTGTGGAGAATTTGCTCTAGGAAATTTTTTTTTTTACAAATCAATTTAATAGAAAAAAAATCCTTGCAGTTAAAAACAAATATATCTCATGGACTTCTAGCCCAACACTAAACCACCTGATTCAGCTAATCATATGTTTTGACTGAAACAATTTAGGTTCCCTTCCCAGTTCTGGATTGGTTGGGAATTTATGAGCACAGGATAAAGGCTCTCTGGGTCAGAATATGAGTTGCCCTGCTTTAAAAGTTCCTGTCTGGACAGTGGGTGGTTATGGGTTGGAACAGAGATTAAAGAAGAAAGGCAATATGAAAGAGAGAAATGTTGAGGGGTGAGGGAAGAAGTCCAAACTGGGTTTGTACACAGGACCTGACCTTCTATTGTAAATTCTTACAACTAGGGGGGAAGAAATGGGGGAAAAGAAATCAGCCGACGAGAAAGAAATGTAAGTTTGGACAGTATGTTTTTTAGAATGTTTTTTCAAAATTCGGTGTTCTAGAACTCATTTGCTTTCAATTGCCAGTAGTAATCGTTACATCAGCATTCAAATGTTCAATTAAGAACATTCTAATCACATATTTCTGATCTTGAAGAGTTAGCCTAAGAACTTGTGAGAAATGCACTTTTCACCACTTAATATAGGCCGAGATGTGCACTTTCATTGCAAAATCACAGTGGTGGCGTCCAGTGTCCAGTGCCCCGAGAAGTGCATCATTGATCAGTGTAATGTTGAAATGTATTTAATGGTGTTGAAAATCTACGTGCTGTAAGGTAGCAGTTGAACTCACCGGACACGTACATCAGCTCCCCGTGCACTGTTCCTGCATGCCCGTAGTGCGGCTCTTTCATCGGGGCCACGAATGTCCACTCGTTCTTACTGAGGCTGTAGCACTCAACGGTGTCTGTGTGAACACAGAATGTGTAGACTTCCTGTGATTATTGAATTTCAGTCACATTGAAAACCTATTTCATGTATTCCATCAAATTGACCTTTTTATGGCTTTATTGTGGTTTTTCATCCTGTAGTAAGAAACACATCTACTGTCTGTATCACATATTAAAATAATATATTTCTATAATATAAGCACTGAGTGTTCTTTGTCTTATCCTTTCAGTTCTTCTTTAGGCCATACCTTAAAATAACTAAGGAAATGGACGTCTTTATTTGGATACGTTTCTGTTCCCCCTTTATTTCTTTCTCATTTTCTCTACATTGGGAGTGTCCCTAATTATAATGCTGCTTTCTCTGCATTCTCTCTTGAGTTGAGAGGACACAGATTAGCAGATTAGCTGAGCCGGTGTGCAGCTAGTAGGTGCTATCAGCCAGAGGAGTCGCTGGTGTGCACTGAGGCTATCTGAAGCTCTGCCTCCCTGGGCGGCTCCAGATTGTTTTGACTCCTGGCCACTGGGCGTATCACTTTCTCAAGGCCTTGTAGCCTTTAGATAGACACACAACCTGGCGTTCCCAGGAACAGTCTCCAAAAAATGACAAACAAAATATTATATTTGCATGTAAACGTAACGTACCTTTGTGAAACGGCACATGACAATGTTAAAACATCTGCTAAGTGATTGTAATGTAATGCAAAATATGCATATGCTTACGCTTAGGCAAGTGACCTTCAACGTATGTAGATCCATTGTGTTTATAATGTCATGGCTCACTTAGACAAATAAAGATAAAGCAAAAAAAAAAAAAAAAAAACTAAATAAAAATAAAACTTTGTTTCATGAGCAAGTTCAGAAAAGCCTCAAAGCTCAGTCTGTTGTTAGGGGTGTGTGTCTCACCAATCTCGCCTGAAGAGTTCCTGCCTCCCACGGCGTACAGCTTCCCCTTCAAGGCGCTGAGGTGGAAGAAGGTCCTCTTCTCGTTGAGCGAGGCCACCTGCAGCCACCTGTCGAATCGCGGGTCGTAGCGGTACACGCTGTCCACCGCTGTCTTGCCCTTGGTGTCGTAGTTGCTCTGGCCCCCCACGATGTAGAGGAAGTTGCCGATGAGTGCCACGCCGTGCTGGTAGCGGGGCATGTCCATGGGCTGCAGGGCGCGCCAGGCCTGCGCCTCCTGGTCGTACAGCCGCAGCTCCTTGCTCACCACCAGCTGCTGCCGCATGACCCCGCCCAGCGCCAGCAGGTGGGTGGAGTCGGAGCGGATGGCTGTGCGCTCCGTCTGCAGGGTGGGCTGCAGGAAGGGCATCATCTGGTAGTTGCTGGCCTCCAGCAGGAGGTTGACGCAGGCCGTGTCGGACCGCAGGGTGCCGTCGTCCTCCTGGGAGATCTGGAGCAGCTCGGCAGGGCTCATGAGGGGGAAGCGGATGCACCTCATCAGGGCATAGGTGTGCGGGCGGCGCCCGGCGAGGTCGTGCCCCAGCCAGGCCCGGGCCACCCGGAACAGCTCCATCTCAGAGAAACCCTTGAGGGAGTCGCTGGACAGCGCGTATGCCATGCTGGACTCTGAGAGCTGCAGGTGCGTCTCGGTCTTCACCAGCTGGGAGAAGTTCTGGCAGACAAACTTGTTGATGTAGGTCTGCACCTCCTCCAGGAGAAGGTCGCTGGCAATGCGCCCCACTTCCACGCAGTTTTCTATGGTGACCTGCCAGGGCACAGATTAGCAGGCAGAGATAGCAGACACAGCAGTTAGCAGGCCAATAGCAGGCAAAGGTAACAGACACTTAATATAGCAGACCAATAGCAGGCACAGATGGCAGACACACAGCAAACATGACAGTTGTCACCATTCCCCTACCAGTGCCTACATTAAGAGGCATGGCTACATAGCTGTTTTAGGTCTAGCTCACAGGTTCTAAATTTTTTGTAATATTTAGACTCAAATTAGAAAGCCTACTTTTTGCAGGGACCCAAATTACCTTTTAGGGATCCATAAAATACACTAGCATAGCTTAATGAACTACAGATTCATTCCAGGACCCACCTCATACAGTCCCAAGACCCATTTTGGGTCTCGACCCATAGTTTAAGAAACACTGGTCTAGCTGCAAGAAACTTACTTATACAGTACACAAGGCAATATTGCCTCTAATACAGCCAGTGTCCTACTTAAACTGTTCAGAAAATTAGAGTCCCCTGGAGTACGTACCCAAAAAATGTATATTAGACATTCATGTTCACATACTCCTCTGCCTCTACCCTGTATCTCAATTCATTCCACGGTACCTACTCCAATAAATAATATTAGACATATTCATACAAATTCTCCTCTACCATATATCTCACCTCACTCCTTAGTACCTACCCCAATAATTAATATTAGATGTTAATGCTCACATATTCCTCTACCTCTACCCTGTGTCTCACCTTTCTCCTCAGTACCTACCCCAAAAATGTATAGTAGACATATTCACACTCGCATACGCCTCTACCTCTATCCTGTATCTCACCTCATGCCTCAGCAGCTCCTTGCAGAAGTCCAGGACAGGCAGGACCTGCAGGAAACTGGCGGCCTCCAGGGTGTCCTGCAGGCAGCCGAGACTGAGGGACACGCGGCTCGAGTAGATGAAGTCGATTATGTTCCTCAGGCCAGTCTCGCTCACGCCGTGCAGCTTGATCACCTTCTGCTCCTGCTCTCTCATCCCACCTGTCAGTCAAACGTGGGAAAAGCCGAATGAGAGATGTGTTAACTGCCCTGGAGCCGATTCAGTGGGGCAGTGAAAAGTCATCGGGAGTGGTATGATTTACAAGGTTAAGGGAGGGGAATGTCAAATGTGTACTGGCGCTCTTAGAGGAAATGGAATATCAAAATGCCATTGTCTAAGTCAGTGGTGTCAAACTCGTTGCCATGGAGGGCCGTGTGTATGCAGGTTTTCATTCCAACCAATTAATGCTGCCTTAATTGAGTCCAATTACTCATTCAGCCATATGCGTTTAACTGCATTGAAGCACAGAATATAAGAAAATTTTTATTTAGACAATGCGGGTCACCATAGACTTCGGGTCACCATTGTGCACAAACCTGCATCCCTAATTCATTAAATAATTTAACTAATTATATAATCAAGATCTGAGGCTGGAATGAAAACCTGCATACACACGGCCCTCCATGGCAACGAGTTTGACACCACTGGTCTAAGTAGTTACTGTGCAGAAAGTTGCTATTACTGTTTTTAGTCACGGTGCGCGGAGAAAACCTGTTGTGGTGAAAAGTTGGTAAAATTCAGGGGAAAACCCAGCTTTGGTTGAAAAGTGAAACGTTTTATAGCAGACTAGGACCTAGCCAGGCTATATCCAAGTTAAACTTGTACTGTATCGGGGTTAACCTAGTCCGTTTATGTCAGAACATCATCTCTCAACCTTTCCACCTCACTAGATGCCTAGATTCCAGCTTTTGCCCAGTGGGTCCAAGCTAGTGCCCCGAATTAGGTTTACACTCCCTCATATGGAGATCACTGCAGACGGATGGACTCACCTGTGAACATGGCCTTGAAGTAGTCGCTGGCGGAAGCCATAATGACTCTGTGCACCGGGAAAACCGCACTGCTGTCTCCCGGCACCAGAGTGACGTCACACAGGGACTCGTTGGACCGGAAGTGTTCAAACCCCTGTACGGCAGAACAGCAGTTCATTTGGGGAGAGTCGTTTGAAGTCTGTCATGTAGCAGGCTTGTGTGCCTGTCAGACCAGGTGCTTCATTGTTGCTGCTGACTTATTTGCCACATTTGCCAGCTGTGCCCCCCCCCCCACCCCCCACTCCCCCACCCCCCTCCTCAGAGACATAGTTTCTGTAAGTACCTGCAGGATGGCGGATCCGTGATCGCTGCTGCTGAACTCTCTGGAGCTGGGTTTGGGGGCAAGTGCAGGGGGCTTTGGGCTCAGTTCGGGGGGCGTTTTGACTGTGGCAGCGGGCTTGGTGGCCTGGGCGGGAGGTTTTGGGGGCTCCCTCAGTGATCCCCTGCTTCCTATGCGGGACAGTCTGGAGAGCATCTTGCCCTCCTCCTCACTGCTCCTGTACCACAGTGGAAAAGGGTGAGTGGACACCCTCGCCCCAACCAAAGCTACGCAAGTTGGTAAAGTGTCACCAAAATATGCCAGCTCTAAACAGGATTTTCTATTGACTATCATTAGCCTATGCATTTGAAGCCTGCCACACTGCATCAGCGATCAGTATCTCATTTGTGGATATTTACATGCATGTTTTACTTGGGCAAAACATTTTTATAGGAAAAAGATGTTTATGTAAAAAATGTGTCATTTCATATCACTGGAAAAATAAAATTTAGTGTGTTAGGGCTTTTCATGGGAACCTAGAGAGACGGCATTTGCCGGTTACCGTTGATTATACAGGTTTACTTCATATGCTGCCGCACCAAAAAAAATGAGGTACTTACCCCATTTTCTGTTGTTCGAGGAAATTTTCTGAAACACGTTTTTAATGGTTTTCCTGGTGAGATAAAATAGTTCAAATCTTTATTTGGCAACTGTGAAACAGGAAGTGAAGAGCATTAATATGGAACTGAAGTATGTGCCTGGTCACCCGCAGGTGCTGGGACTTGTTTATTGTTCAAACTCCAGAAAGACTGCAAGATGAGCTCAAGCCATAACAGGTGGAAAACAATTGGCTTTGATTATATTACAGATACAACATGTTGAGCGTCATTTACTTCTGCTCAAGCAACGATACGGTATTTAGGCCAACTTATATTACTGTTGTATTGCAGGACAGTAATCCATTGTACTCATAAACCACAGTAGTGTCATGAAAACACTATACTTTGATATGTATCTGCTGTATGTGAACGTAATGTTTATTTGTGCGTTTTTTTCTAAAGGTCAGGTTAAACAGAAGCACCCAAAATATGAAACAGTGTTTATCAAGTGAGAGCACAATCGACAGTACGATTATCCAAACCGCCCCTGCATGGTTAGGGCATCATTTGCTTTTAGTTTGTGCACCTTCTGGGAAAAAACCTTCTAGGGTGTGCATGGAGAACATGTCCGGAGGAGCAACTGACCTTTAATTTTCCTTAAGCAGTTCATCCACGTTTATGTTCTTGGTCTCTTCTTTGCTCTCACCAAGCTCTTGCTTTGCTCTTACTGAGGTTCCGGAAAGCAGCAACACATATCTAACCGCCAGCTTCTCAGTTACTTCCTGTGCAACCTCTCTCACCATTTTTCTGACGTTCTAAACTGAGAACTGATCGCACCATGATCAGCTGAACAGAGAACACAGATGCAGAAGTTGAGAAGTCTCTGGTGAATTTCTCTTGAGCAACGGCGCGCTTCATGCCGCGTTTGCAGCAGTTCAGATTCTAATCTGCCAAATGTGATCTTTCCCCTGGGTCTCTCTGTGTTAATTTTGTTTCATATTTACCTTACATTAATTAGCTAAAGTATTGAGTGTAGGCGGGCAGTGTGTTGTTTTTTGTCAAAACAAATCTTGGCACTGTAATAACTTGGATTTGGGACTGGGAATGAAAACATTTTTGACACTGATGAAAATTGGTGCCAGCTATTGTGTCTACCCTGGAGCCACAGCACGGTACTGCTTTTCAGCTGTGATACCTCTACAACACAACATCACTTCAGCCCACGACAACTAAACAACTTCAAACAGCCCCATCCCCCCATTCAGGCCTGCTCTGCCTCCGCCCTCCCCCCCGAGTCTCTTCAGCTCATTCTCAGATCTGGCCCCCTAGTGGCGAAATGAGTTCACCGCCTTCTCCCAGCACGTTCAAAAGCCTCTGCTCATCAGGACTGAGGTATAGAACTCCACTCCTGGAGAGCCGCTCTGTCTGCTGGCTTTCGATGTGCTTCTGCACGAGTGATTACTTCTAGTCATTGATTGGCTAAACAGTTCACACACCTTGCTCTCAAGGCCTTAATTGGCTGCTGAATAAAAGGACACCACAAATACATGCGGACACTGGCGCCCTCCGGGGCTGGAGTTTGACACCCTTGTATTAACTGAAGTGCTCGATGTAGCTTGTTAGCTTTACAAATATAATCTGCGGTAGTACGTTTTTTTTGTTGTAAAAATGTACTACTGCGAATTTGATATTTTTAACATTATTTTCTGAGTATAGTGATAATATGCAAGTTACCTCTTTGTACACTGTCCTTGTATGTCTTGATGCTTAGTTACTGTAGGGTTTGGGATATGGCCGTTATTAGAGCTTGTAGTAAAATCTTTAAAGCATTTATGATTCTAAATATATTTACTTAACATAACGATCAATTAAATGGCCAGTTATGCCACACTGCCCTGGATGAGGGATATACTGACTGAGAAACACTGTCGAAGCCAGTAAAATGTTAGCCTGCTTAGAGAGGACACAAAACTATTTCTGTTTCAGGTTGAACTTGTATGCGCTTTGCGGATGTCAAACGCTTGTATGTAGTTAGCAGACAGTTTCATTTCCGTAGCTCTTCAACACACCCTGCTGTGTACTAATGGAGAACAGAAAGCAGAGTAAGTGCATAAAACATGCTCTTTTATTTGTGAAGATTATAATTATGATTCTGTTATTTTTTCATGGTCTATCTCTTGGCCGCTGGTGAGATCGTGTTGGATTCTGAGGATAAGCAACTGCCATTTCAATCACCATCATTACATGATTACATCACCACAAAATTACACCGTTACAGCGTTTCAGTCTGGTCTTTAGCATAGCTTTTTGTTCAAGCTGCAGTGGATCTATCTTCTTAACATTTGCCATCTTTTCTACCTCTTCTGTGGAAACCGTTTCCATAGAAATAGTTTCTTTAGTTCCAGAGTCACAACAGAGACAAATTGAAGCGTTTTCTTCTACTCTCTGACTTAAAGACTGGCTCACCTACCTTACTGCTAAACCTTCAAAGCACCTCCATAAACCACTCCCTCTGTCACTACATCCCCTGCTATGATTGAAAGGACTTTGAATTCGTCTCACCCACAGATACAGAATTACTAGACTGGGCACCAGTGAGAGGGTTGAATGGATGTGAACCAGGATTAACTACACTACGCCTGACATCGCATGTGTACATCTCTTTAGGAAACATGATGGATAGGTGAACAGAGTCCACTTCAGATGGAACGATGTAAACCAGTCTGGTACTGAAGTATTTTCAATCTCACCATAAGAAAAGTGAATCTATATATATATATATATAATATATTATATATATAATATATCTGATGATATTAATCTGAATATATATATATATATAGTGTTACTGTATATATAGTCTTATATATATAGATATAATATTAATATAATTTGTCTTGTACTGTTCCTGAACCAAGGTCATTTTTCTCCTCCAGGGCTCCGTGCAGTAGTGGAGGTAGAACGATCAGCTGTGATGTGTGTTGACAGAATAACTGGCAGTTAGAAATGTAACATACTGCAGGCCAGTGCTGTGCTTTCAGCTCAAAGTTTGGAGAACTGAATAAGATTCCTGTTGATCTCAGCAACGTTCCGGCAGCCTGGAAGGCAAGAAAGTAGAGCATCACTAGCAGAAACAATAGAATCAAGAATCAACAAGAATCAACTTAACACGTTGTCTCCCTATATTTAGCTACATTTAGAATGTGAGGTTCTGGTCTTCAAATGACCACCAAAATGCATTGAGATGTGGGGGGGGCGGGGCGGGGGGGCTATACAAAACTTGGGGTACAATGTTAATTAACCTTCTAACTTAATGAATCCACCCAAATGCCAGGTCTGCTGTAGTTAAATAATTTTTCAAACATTCACTCAAAAAATGCTTGGAGCATCCTTTTTATCACTGGTGATACTAAAGGCTTTTCCGAATTTTATTTCTCAGTTAAATCTGCATGGATAGGTAAAAACAGCTTAAAAACAGCTTTCCCATTCATTTTATTGTAAAGAGATGGCATATTTACATACACCATTAGTGCATATTGTGGATATTTGCTCTATAAAGACACAAAACCGCAAAAATTTCTTGTTCTAATTTTTAAAGGTAGGTGGCTTTACGTTGATAGCACACACCTAAGTGGCATGCACGGTCTTCAGCACACTGTTCCATTTTTTTATGCAATTAAGCGCATTTCACTGTAGTTAATTTGTTTAAAAACTTGAAAAGCAGTATTTTTTCCCCCAGTAATTTCACAGACCATTACTAATTGTTTTACAGGGTTTTTTTTTTTTTGCACAATTCTCCTATAGGCAGCTTGAAAAAACAATACAATGCAATACAATACAATACTTTATTGTCCCCTCAGGGGAAATTTGTTTTCACAGTTTTTTCCTTGCAGCCTCACATAAATACATAAATACATACAGTAATACAAACATACATATAATACACCTAACATTCAGCGAGGCAGTTTGTTCAGCACCTCGATAGCAGAGGGGACAAAGCTCTTTTTAAAACGGGCCCGTTTCCAGGTCAGAGACCTGTACATGTCAATTATAGTTGTGTAACAGTTGTATAACTGTTATTGGACCCTTAGTTGATATGACTGTCGAATATTATTTTTTCCCTGTTACATAATATTATTTTCTGTTTGACAGATATTTGAACATTTGCCTTCTTGTGTTACACACAATAATTTTCCTGGTCTGTCCTGCCAAAAAAGCACAGTTAAACTGAACTTTTTGTGCACATTCTCTAATTGCTGGTCATGCCAAAGTGAAAGATTGTTCACGGTTACATAAATAAACTGCAGAGTAGTGACCCAGCTGAGGCATACTGTGACAGGGATGGCAAACTGTGTGTTGGTAATGAGTGCCTTCTGAAGCTATCTGTTCCCTATCTCATCTAAACACCAGGTTTCTGCAAGAGAGTCCTTCAAAAGTGAGGCCCCCATAACACCAAGTCCTTTAAAACAACTTCACGAGACCTTGAATGAGGATCAGAAATTGTTATGGTTCTCTTACATAAAACAGATCTGACAGTACAGGATGATTTAATATTTTTTCCTGGTAACACCCTGCGACATCATGGCTGAGGCATCACCAACAGCCCCCCCCCCCACTCACCAGCGAGTGCCATGGACAGGCGGAATTCATCATTGAGAATCTGCAGCACCTCTCTGACCCCTTCCTCGCCCTATAAAACAAAATAGCAAGTTAGTCAGTCACTGCATTAATGAACTCATCAGGCTCTAAATCAGTCAGTTTTTCCAGTCTTCACTGACATGCAGTAAGATAAAAAAAACATTCCCTCTTATTTTATCACATATTTACCTATTGTATCTATTGTGTTAAACTCAAAATGAATGCACCAACCTGCTTCTTACCAGAGCTGTATCGACTGTAAACATGCTCTGTAGTTTAGTTACCTCACGATGTTGCACAGCAGTGCTATTTTATTCTATTTTACCTCTTATCTTGCAGTTATGACATAATATGCAACTAATATCACTGCATTTCCCTCGAAGCAGCAGATGTACCGAAATTGTAGGCCAACTTGGCCGTTGAGGTACAGAACTATTTGAATGCACGGGGAGAATCGGAGGGTTGTGAGGAGGACAGAAAGGTTAGTACACCCAGAGTACACCACACACACACACACACACACACTCACATACACACCCCCCCACACACACACACACACACAGACCCACACACATGCGCACACACACATACACCCGCACACAGACCCACACACACACACACTGGAATGGGAGCTCAGTGCTGTACGTTACCTTGTACGCCAGGCCCCACACTGCCGGCCTGCCGATGAAAACGCACTTGGCTCCAAGGGCCACGGCCTTCAGCACGTCGCTGCCCGTACGGATCCCTCCGTCCAGGTAGACCTCGATCCTGCCTTGAACCGTGTCCACAATCTCAGACAGCGCATCTATCTGTGGGGCAAAGGGGAAGGGGAGGGTAATCCAACACTGTTTAAATGTTACGACAGTAAGAACTTGTGTTCTTGTATGTTTTCATATTTTCCTAAAACTTTTCCTTTTTTTCCCCCAAAATGGATTTGGCATACCTTTCTTTCCCCCCTCCTACCTTAACTGGTTGTAAACCCAGAAACTGTAGACATTCCTTAGTTAATTTCTTACAATGAAGGGCGAGTTCACTCTACGGCAACACAAAGCATTACCATGTAGGTGCAACACAGATTGCTGGATAAGGATTATAAAAATTAATTATAAATACTTATTCCCTCATTATGTGTTCATTTGTCACTGGAAATTATTCTTTCTGAACTATCTGCCTGACTGCTCTGTCTGAGGCTCTGATGCAACAGAGAGGGAGCAGGTACTACACGTGCGTGCATGTGTGTGCGCGCGCGTGCCTGCATGTGCAATATGCGTAGTGTTGATCAACATAAGGCATATTCCGGCTGGAAATATTTCTTCTGCGCAAATGTGCACAGAATTTCCATTTTCATTTGTGTCTCTCACATTGACCTTTAGAAGCTTTTTGATTTGCTATTGACTGACAGGGTTCAGCAGTGTGTCTGAAGTGCAGGTTGAGCGGGGGGGGTCTAAGGATTTAGCTTTCCCTCACCGTGGCGGGGCCTCCGTCCAACTGCCGGCCCCCATGATTGGACACAATGATGCCCTGCACTCCGTGCTCCACCGCCAGCTCTGCATCTTCCTTGGTCAAGATTCCCTTGATGATGATTGGCAGGCGGGTAAGGGATTGCAGCCAATAGACATCCTTCCAGCTGATGGATGGGTCCAGAGTGTTGGCTGGGATCCCGTACTCCTCAGGACCTGCGTTCTCCTGCAGGGAAGGTCGCAAACAGACATGTTCAGGAACTGCACCCACAGATGCCTGCTGGAAGAACGAGAGTCTAGAGGAGAACAAGTTCTGTCTCACTGACATGCAAACACAAATAGCTTATTGAAGAATAAGACTGAAGACCAAAGCTTCAAAATACTGTGGCCATTTTGATTAACCTTTTCCACTCAAAGATGATTTAGATACTGTAGTAAGGAACTTGGTTGCTATCATGGGCACCAAGCCAAGGACTTCTGATTCTGAACTTTAAAGGGCTGTGTTGTTTTGGTTCCAATTCCTCATATGTTGGTAAGAAACTGAAAGCCATATCAACAGAGAGATCATTGCTAGTGAGTCTGTGCTACTGGACTGGTTAGGACTTGATATTATATTGAAATATATGCGTCATACCAGGTTACAAGCAGGAACAAATGAGTCTACTAAGACTACATTTATCACCTCTGGCTTTTGGTAGTGTGTTGGGTAGTATGACGGCTAACGTGTGCTGTCCTGTTTGAATTCTGCTTGGTGCACTGGGGTTACTCTCATGCTGTGAAAATTAACAGAGAGGTAATATAAAAGTTTTTCACCTTTACCTCAAAGACTCCATCGAAGTTCTTGACCTTGAGGTGCGGTGGCAGTTTGAACTGGTTGCGGATGTCGTTGCGGCGCTTCCCGGTGTACGGTACGTCCACGGTGAGGACCAGGGCCTTGTAGCCGAGCGCCTCCACGCGGTGCACGATCTGCTCTGACACCTTGCGGTTGCGGTACACGTACAGCTGGAACCAGCGGTACCCGTTGGGCGCAGCGGCAACAATCTCCTCCACTGAGCAAGTGGAGTAGGTACTGGTAATATAACAAGTGTTCACTGCCTCTGTGGCTGAGACACAGAAAGAGGCTTTTTACCAAACCTCTACTGGATAGGAGTCGGAAAAAAATGCATAGCTCTTCAGGTGAAAAGTATTTGATGAAAGAATTTGCCCCCCCCCCCAGTTTCTCCAGTAAGAACCTATGTAGCATTTCCAACTTGCAGTAGGATGTACAGGATTGGTCACATTCAAGGTGAACTATGTTACCAAAATCTGATGACTAGTGTCACTTAGGGGTGTTGGGCCATTTTTGATGAAGCTGGCTGATCTCACCCTAAGTTGAAATCTGTGGTCAGCTGACCTGTGGCTGCTTACCAGTTTGGGCTTTGCATTTTGAATTAACACATGTGCATCCTGTGGCACATGCTCCTCGTTGCCCACTGCTGATGGTGTTTTTCCCCTTACTGACATTACCTTAGACGTGCTCACTAATTACCACCAAGCTCAGCCATCTTAGTTACTGAAGTTCCCATCAGATATGCCCCAACATTCACCCTTCTTTAGAGGGTGCAGGATTTCCTTGCCCTGTGGTCCTGTGTTTACAATCAAAGAAGTCTTCTCCTCTGTATTCAACCCTGCCCTCTCATCCCGAGTACCCGACTTCAGTCATGTAGCAACCTAACATAACCAGCTAGATTGCTAGAGGCAGCTTGCTCGCGTGACTAACTCAAAGGCAGTATTTCCCAGACAGCTTCATAGCAGGAATTTGTGAAACCCAGACTGTACACGGAGGGACGCTGGACCCGAGTGTTTCTTTGTCACTAGTGTAGTTCAGACTGACAGACCAAGCCACGATCTCAAAAGAGAATTCCAACAGAACATACAAAACATCCACTGCTTTAAATTAATCGATGATAGACGTATGCTCCTCAACTGAGGACAATAATTAAAAAAAAAAAAACTATGGACAATAGCAAACAAACAAACATGCATGCATGTGGCCCGCACTGGGTACTGTGGTTAGAGCACTGGATTCTGGGTTTGAGAATCTTTGGGTTGATTTCTTGAAGAAGGTTACTGCATCCCCTTAATCACAAACAACCAGTACAGCTATTTAAATAGGTTTAGAGAAGAGCTGCCCAACCCTGTTCCTGGAGAACATTACATTACAGACATTTAGCAGATGCTGTTATCCAGACTATAATTTTTTACATAGCATTTACATTGCATCCATTTATACAGCTGGATATATACTGAAGCAATGCAGGTTAAGTACCTTGCTCAAGGGTACAACGGCAGTGTCCAGGAATTGAACCTATGACCTTTCAGTTACAAGCCCAGCTCCTTACCTACTATGCTACACTGCCGCCCCTTGAGAGAACTATCGTCCTGTAGGTTTTCACTCCAACCCTAACAAAGCACATCACATTCAACAGCTAGAGATCTTGCTGAGCTACTAATTAGTAGAATCAGATGCACAAAATTAGAAGTGAAGTGAAAACCTACAGGACAGTAGATCTCCAGGAACGAACAGGGTTGGGCAGCCCTGCTCTACAGCCTCTGCTGGAGCAGACTGATGAAGCAGGCTAATGCTGTCCTCCAGGCGTGCACAACTTCGGTCCTGGAGCCGGTCTGCACGCTGATTTTCTTCCAACCAATTACCTTAGTTTTAGTTTTCTGACAGCTCTCTAAAGTATGCTGGTTCACCCCTGTACCTGAGCTCAATAACAGATTTGGGCAACCCTGGTTTAGAGACCTTATACACCTGATGATCTGGGGCCTCGTTGACCATGTGTATAACAGGGTGCCGTTGGGCCCCCTTTACCTCTGGCAGTGGCCATCTCGCCCTCGTGCCAGGCCAGGCAGTGGAAGGCGGTTGGCGCGATGCCCACGGGGAAGCTGATCTCGGTGCCCTGCACCGTGGTCCTGGTGTCGCTGATGGACACGTCCCTCAGGATCCGCGGCCGCAGCCGGATCCTGTGGACGTGAGAGCACACAACGAGGGATCGAAACGCTTGTGAGCACGGACCATAAGTCACACGCCCTCCTGGTTTTTCTGGTGGCCCTGGTGGTCTGCAGCTCTGCGTTTGTAGGGGTAGTCAGTAACTGTTAGTATGTAGCCCTACACAGTATTTCTAGGGGTGGTCAGTGAGTGTTAGTATGAGGCCCTACACAATATTACTCTGGGTGGTCAGTGAACTGTTGGATCAGTTGGCTGGTAGTATGTGGCGCTGTATAGGGTGCAGTACCGTTTGTACGCCAGCAGGTTGTCATCCCTGGTGCAGCACTCGTCTGCCCCAGCTGCGTAGTAGTCCCAGGTGGCCTTGGAGAGATGCTCCCTGGCGTACTCCTCAAAGTCGGTCAGACAGACCATCGCCATTTCCGCACAGCGCACTCCCTCTCTGAGCAACAGAACAGGACCATCGTTTCCTTCCTCATTTTAAGCACAGCGGTCAGTGTTCAGTCTTCATCATTAATCTCGTCATCACCATCGCATCATCATCTCCGTCACTATCGATGTTACGTCATAACTTGAGCACAAAGTGCATGCGTGGACGACCAACAACAACAAAACAAATAAATAAAGGATGAAAGCCTAAGCTAAAATAAAAATGTTTATGGGTTTCGGTGTGAGAACAGACTGATCAAGAACTGAAGCAGCATTTTCAATTCCTGTTTTTGGAAGTCTAGTTCCTCTCTCCTGACAGTATGTATCATTTCAAAAGGAGATTTTTTAAAATTGCGCAGCTACAAGGAATAATTTAATATTAAGCTCCATTTCTGGTGGAAAAAAAAGCCCTTATTTTGAGGACCATTAGAACAAGTACTTTCTCCAACTTCATTTTCACCCTTACCACTTTTATATTTAAGAAAAAATTCATTTCATTTTAATCACAAGGAAACCTTAACCTCTTTATCTGACCTGCCACGATGGAAATATTCATACCAAGCTTACACAGAGACATTTATATCACGGCACCATAATGTTAAATAGCATGGCAATATCTGACCATGATGTATGCCAACTAATATCTCTGTTTTGATATGATCAAGCACTTACAACCAATAGATATAATAGTGTTTTCTCCCATCAGGGAAATTAAGAAATATTTTCCCTTATAAATATAGATTTCATTAAGAAACTTTTCAAAATAAAAAAGTAGCAAACACATCACGGCAGGTCAACTCCACCCTAGACAACAATCAATGATCTTTTCCACTTGACAAAATATTACTTTGTTCATTGACTATCTTTACTGGGCACAGAAACCATTTCAGTGCATGTGCACAAAGGCATATGCATGGATATACAATCAAACACAACACACATATTTTTTTACCTTCAAAGAGGATTGTAGAGAACTATCTCTGATGAAATGGCAGCTCACTGAATATAAAGTATTGCTGTGCGCAGAACAATGTGTGTAGATCACAGATTTAAAGTTCACAAGAGGACTCAGCTGTTGCACAATGCCCTTTGTACTCAATTACAGATTAACAGCTCAATAAGGCTGGACAGAAATGCTCTCTGCAGGCCTACTAGAATAACTGGATTGTGCATACAGCTTTAAAGGATTCTGTCTCATTGCCACATTCTTTAACCCTGTAAGGTGTACGATCACAAATACGTGATTAGAATGTTCTTAACTGAACATTCCAATGCGGATGTAACAATGGAGTTCTAGAATGCTTTGATTTTCACCGCTGACGTAAAATTCCAAAAAAGGGTTAATGTTTATTTTGAAGCTTTTGTTTAGCTTGCGTTGTGCCCGTGGACATAGATCCCAGGGAGAAGTGACATGGTGGACGGATCCATGGTATCCCGACAATGTTGTATTGGGTGGTACTGTTAGCACCCCCCCTCCCCTCTCCCAAAAAAAAAAAAAAAATCCTAAAGAAAAATTCCCGTTCTTGCCCCCTCCCCCCCCAAAGTCAAAATGAGGTCTATGTTAATGGCGGTGCCGCCGACTCACCGATACACAGTCCACAGTGTTCCCATGCCAGAGTGCTACAGCGCGCACTGTATGGAGCCCTGCGTGTGCCGCGCACGCGCCCCGGCCGCTCCCTCTCTGTCCCACTGTACGCTTTTGTGCGCGATCAGTGATAATGGCCCGCAGATTAACACCCACAGTGCCCGGAACCTCTCCCTGACCCTCCCGTCTTTTGTTGGCTGGAAATGTGCTGATGGCCTGAGGGGGGGGGGGGGCGGGGTTACTGCCCTCCGGTGTACAGACCCCCACACGCGAGACCGGGCCCACCTGCGGCAGGGGGACAGAGAGGGCTGGCGCACGAGGCCCAGACTGCCATTGGGCCACTCGTAGTCCAATCAAAACGAATGATCAATGTTTTTACTGCTCGCTTTACCGAGAGCTGTCACAAAGATGCTTTACAGAGAAACAGAAGGATAATTGGGCAAAAACCAGACCAAAACCCCTGAAAAACAAGCAAGCGAGGTATAAAAACAAAAAACAAAACTCCTCTTTGGGGAGAAATTCTGGGAGGAACCGGAGTGTCTGATCTGTGTCCTGTCCAAAACGGTGTTCTGAATAAATGTACAGTGCAGCATCTCTATTTGGTTCAAGTCAGGACTTTTACTAGGCCTCTCCAAAACTTTAATCTTGTTTCTTTTCTGCCATTCAGATGTGGATTGCTTTTGTGTTTTGGCATATTGTCTAGTTGCATAAACCAGTTATGCTTCAGCTTTACCTCATAGACAGATAACTGGATATTCTCCTTAAGAATTTTATGGTACTGAACAGAATTCAGGGTTCCTTCAATAATGGCAAGTTGTCCAGGTCTCATGGCAGCAAAACATACCCACACCACACTACCACCGTATTTGACTGTTGATATGATGATCTTACTGTGAAATACTGTATTTACTTTACACCAGACATAATGTGTCAGAGCTATCTTTTTAAAATATCAATTAAATTGAAAATCAGTCAAAATAGATTTCATAATTTAAAATATAATCATCATTTTGAAAAACAGTCAAGGGCAACTCTAATATAGCTCAGGTTTGACCCAGATAGAGCCTGGCTACCTCCTAATTGGTTAGAAAACATTCACTTTTCGACCGGATTTAGCTGGGTTTTCACAGGCATTTCACCACAGATGTTCTCTGGGTAGAGCCAGTTAAACTGAAATAGCATTGCCCCATTCACACCATCCACACTGGCACTTACAGATTCTGTCCTTCCTTTGAGAGGTTTTGAGGTATGTGGGTCAAAGTATGATTGTCAAGGTTTCTGTGTGATGTCACAACCCTAGAAACACTTATTTTACTCAATGACTAATCCCAGCTATGACAGCTATGACAGTGGGTTTCGCGGCTTGATGTACTAGAGAATGAGATGTAACGTCACAAAGCCTACAGTAAGCACTCAGCTGTGGTTCAGGAAATATTTGAAATAATCTTTTCGGAAAGAGCCTTGACCAGCTGAGATTAGCCTCTGGCTGTATTTTTCAGTTGCCAATAAAACACTGTATTTGTTCCTTTTAGAGACAACACAACTTGTAATAATACCATGCAAGAGGGAGTGCGGTATGTTACCGCACGCTAAGTATGGGGCATATTGTGATTAATAATAAATTTATTTTATATAGCGCTTTCCACGAACTCAAAGACGCTTGATTAATATGAATATAAGCCTGTATCTAAATGTTTAAGGTAGGTTTCTGACATTCTATTGAAAGGACATTATCAATTACACAGGTCTGAAAAACAAAAATTTTATATGGCATATAAATGGGTTTGAACAAGTTTTCATAGAACACGAAGTCCCCAATCTATTTTTGCTATGAAAAGGGGAAACTATATTTCCTAAGGCAGTGGTGTCAAACTCGTTGCCATGGAGGGCCGTGTGTATGCAGGTTTTCATTCCAACCAATTAATGCTGCCTTAATTGAGTCCAATTACTCATTCAGCCATATGCGTTTAACTGCATTGAAGCACAGAATATAAGAAAATTTTTATTTAGACAATGCGGGTCACCATAGACGTCGGGTCACCATTGTGCACAAACCTGCATCCCTAATTCAGCAAATAATTTAACTAATTATATAATCAAGATCTGAGGCGGGAATGAAAACCTGCATACACACGGCCCTCCATGGCAACGAGTTTGACACCACTGTCCTAAGGAGTCCGATGACATGTTTTATAATAAATTATATATGGCCACTTGATTAGTTTTTGTATAGCAATTTTGACCCGTTTGCCCTATTTCTGTGCCTCTTGCCTGACCGGCCTCATCCTTACAATAACATTACACGCCACCCCCGAAGAAAAAGACGTTTGGGAATACGAACGCCTTCGGTGATGAAGGGTAAGGACTCACTTGTTGCAGCCTGTGATGCTCATTCTCTCTTCGTGCTCCTAGATTCTCTTAGAAACGTCATAACCTGGGGAAAAAAGCAATACAAGAAAACGATTTCAATATAATCTAATTTCTGAAGCAGATACGATTACCATGGGTGTCTTGCGCACTTTATGAACAGCGCACATAGAATGCGCAATGCAAGTTTTGTAATTAAACTAGTGGTGGCCGACCCTAGTAACCGCATACTCACGCGTTTCCATAATCAGCTAATCGCATACACGGACACTTTTTCCTTACTCATGCAATCACAGGCACACATCACCAGTGGGGCAAAAAAAAAAAAAAAAAAAAACCAACAATCAATCAATCAATCAAGACTTGTCAGTGCGCTGATTGTGTCCGCTGCTTTGTATGCTTCTCTGCTACTACTCAGAATCGATTCGCTGCTCTGAGAAATATTTCTGCTCAAGAGCATAGACTACCTGCTGGATAGTTAGAGCTGTGTTTCCAGGATGCTCTGTGGCGTCCGAAACCTTTGAAGAAGCCATCGTGTCTCGACTATTGTTTACTTTTAGCTCTATCTGCCTTATGGTCCGCTAGTCAAAGAGGGCGTTATTTAATCAATTGTTTATTTATTATTATTATTATTATTATTATTTTTAACTAAACGACTAGTTGTGTAACCAATGTATGTATTTATCCTCCTTGCTTGGTTGTCGTTAGATCTCATCCGTAATCATTCTGACCGGTTCTCACTAGTTACTTGCAATGGCTGTCTTGCAAGAAATACTGATTATTTTCAGCACTGACGTGTCAGTTGAAATGGCTTTGCTGCTTAATCCCTGAAATGGAATTTCATTCTTTGGCCTTGTTGAAACTTGGAAACTTGTGCATGCACTAATACTTAAAGCAGATCCATTAAATAGTAAACCAGAATTCATGTAAATATTTAATCTAAATATGTGAGTTCTCCTGACTGAAATGAGCGGCGACCATGGAATGTTCAAAGCGCGAGTTCTGTCGGGAAACTATAGCTGTGGCCAACCAATCGGTCGGCCCCAGTAACCACATACTCGCGTGTTTCCATGATGAAACATGGATGATCAACCAATCGCATACACGCAACAGTCCTATCACAGGCACACATCATCACCAATGGAGCGTCCTTTTTAAAACCAACATTCAGATTTCTCAGTGCTGCTGCTGCCTGCCTGCGCTGCTTTGCATGTTTCAGCTTCACTTCCACTGCTCGGATTTGCGCTCACCCTCCACCACCTCAGCACCACCTGTTGTTTGTATCTGCTTCTAGATACTGGGGTTTTCTGGTGTTTCTCCTGTTCAGTAGGGAAGATGCCTAGTGCTCCCTGTTAGATAGGGTAGGGCATGCCGTTACGTGCACTAATACCCGAAGCAGATCCATTCAGCACCAAACCAAGAAATGTATTTACATATTAATGTTGATATTTAATTTACTGTGAACACGTGAGTTGTCCTGACTGAAATATGTGATCTCTTCATACACTATAATAGTTCTCTGAAGATTAGTTCCTTGCATAAAAACATATTGAAGGTCACACTAGAGATTTAAAATGGCAACCAAACTACAAGCACGACAACCACTTCTCCATATTGCTGTCAGTGATTGATGCTGGTCATATTACAGTCTGATGATGCACTGTTCTTGCATGAACATCATACTATGGATCATAAACATACCGCATTATTCAATCCACTATGGTCCACGTTTCTGTTTCTGTATGTTTTAGCATAATTAGCATCTCTGAACACTAGAGGACAAAGTAAGAACAACAGAGACCGACAACATTAGTGGCTCATTAAGCTACAAAAATAATGGCATACATCCTTGCCCGTGATAATAATCCTGTAGCCTGCTGAATGTGTCATCAAAGAAAATGGTTATAGACTGGATGGTGGGTTTGTGAAGTCTTCATCCCAAATAAAATAAAATAATTCTGACATCACAGTAAAATATATCAAAGGTGACAATTACCATTTATATGCTTAAACTGCCATTTTAAAACTGCAAATAGCAATTAATACATTATTTCAAATTATATGCCCCCCATATCTTTAAGGACACTCAGAATAAATGACTTGGTAAAGGTGAAAACCTGATTCTAACCTGGTTGCCTAATGCTGAATGTCCCCTTGCTCAAAGATGTACTTGTGATTATAAAAAAAAAGTTAGCATTACCTCCATTTTTACCACCAATTCCATATAATTCCAAGGTGAAGGAATATTCATATAAATCTCATATTAAGTGTTCGTAACACCAGCATGAAATAGCCACCATTAAAATGACAAAATATCTTCATTTTCATTGGATGATCTCTGACCTGAAATCGTCATGACTACTGCGCCATGTTTGAGAAGAGGCAGTTTTTTTTTTTTAAATGAATGAGTCTGTTAGTGTTGTGGAGGCAGGGTGAATGACACCAGTCCCGTGGCCATTGAGGCTGATTCAAAAGGGTTTAAAACGCATTGTAAAGGCACACTTCTGGAAGCACAGGTTACATCACTCACTGAAACACAGCGCATGCTTTAAAAATGTTGTTTTTGTGGCTTTACAGTCATACTTTTCAGCCTTATTTAAAAAAAAAAAATGCAATGAAATAATAATTCAGGGATTACTTTTTAACTTACTCCTTCTCTGCTAATGTATTCAGACATGTGTTCTTCACCAGGAAGGACTATCAAAGGATAGAAGTAAACATAAGAATAATGACTGTTTTTCAAATGTAGCAGTTCAGTAATTCAGTTTTGGAACAAGCTGGAGAGCAGACAGTGCAAGTGGCCCTTTGCCCTCGTGTGGTTCTCTCCGTTGCACGTGCGGCAGAACAGCACAATCGGCGTGAGCTGGAAGAGCTTAAATCAGGCGTGTCTTACCTTGTGGTTTCTCCTCCTGCAGTTTGGTGCTGTGGCCTTTCCCCCATTCGTGTCACCTGTGAGGGGCTCTTCAGAGACCCATTCTGAACTCCTTTCTGTCTTTTGATAAGGCCCCGCTGTCTGTCATTCGCCAGCCTGAGCTCAGCAGTATGGAGCCACTGTTCTCTTTGTACACCCGTGAAAAAAAGAGAGGCAGATTGCAGCTTTTTGTTTCAATTGTGTGAAACAGGAGTGCGTGGAGGGATGGGTGGCTGGTGCATGTGTGTGGAGTCTTTGGATGGGGATCCTGAATGACTTCCCACTGCTCAGCTTCAAATAAGTCACAGATTGAGTCACAGATTCAAGTACTTTAGTGGGGGACATTTTTTTTAATGCAGTGATGCTTGATCAGTGTGACTATGGTTAAATGTAGTCAGACTGGTAAATTTCAACTTGCACACTGTTATAAATCACTGATATGCTTGATCACATTTCCTTTTACATGTATAACTAAACATATTTTTTTACACAATATAAATGTATTCAGTGGGATATTTCCCTGTTAAATTGGGGTTAGCCACATTAAGTGTCTAAATGTAGCATTAAGCAGCACATTCTTAACTGCAACTGTAAGACCAGTTATTTGAAAACTGCTTTGTCATTTGCTGATGTTGCAACTGAAAAATAAACTGCATTAAGAATGCAGAGCATTATTGTGCTTTTACTCTAAGTTTTTGTTTTACCCCATACACTTACTCAAATCAGAGATCTGCGTGTTAAATATGCTACCTGAATGGCTTTAGTCATTTGGGAACTTTATTATTTTTTTGTTCAATGACTGATCAGGATCCAGTTCAATCATACATTCATTCAAACAAGTTATCACGCGTAGGAAGATGGTTTAAGTAAAGCAATGTAAAAATAAAGTATACAAATATTAACAGTAATTCTTTGTCTAGTAGAGTCAGAACCATTTAATGTTCAACACGTTACATAATGATTTATATCATTTTAAAATAATTGATTTTTAATAAATTAAGTCTTACAATTTTAGAATTTAAATTTAATAAATATACATATATTTCCGAACTGGGCTAGGCCGACTTTGTTAAATACTATTTTATTTAACAATCACAGTACAGTAATTTATTGCTCCTTGTATTGCTTTAAAAAAAACATTTCATAAACATTTCATGTGCTCATGCTAACTAGTTTATCAGAGAAGGGAAGCGGTGCTGGGGAAAGTTAAGGTTTAGCACCAGTCTCTCACACAAAGAACTTCAAGAACATCTGTCTCCAAGGACCCCTGCATCTGTCTCCAAGGATACCAGCCTGCGCCTCCAAGGATACCGGCATCTGTCTCCAAGGATACCAGCACACAGTTGCCCTGGCCCTTGCATTCCGCTGCCTCTGTCTGTGCACCTGATGGGCCACTATGAGAACATTACATCCAAAGCTGCATTCCTGCAATACAGGCTGCACTGCTCTGCTTTCTTCCTTCTAAAGTTGTCATATTAACACATGGCCTGGGTCAGTCATTCAGCAACGTGAAAGTAATTCTCAGTCCATGTTTTTGATCATATGATTTCATAAGATGGGCTTTTACTATTCCTCATGCAAATCATAATTAAATAAATAAATGAATGAATAAAAATGTGCGATGATGAGACTGCCAGTGCCCACCATCACGCATGCTTTCTTTATCTCCTTACACAGAAGGACAGAATTTAGATTTCTGTCAATGTGCAATTGTTTATTGTACATTACGTTGGTTTATGTAAAAGGTATCCATTTTATGGCCCATGTCATGGTAGCCCTCCCGACTTTCGACACTGTGTGTTTGGTCAGAAGGTTGTAACTTTATAGTTGTTTTTTATTGTTTACACTTGAATATTGGTTGTTATGTAGATTGCATCAGTTACTCCCATTTAATGGCACATGCTGGCATGTCGCTGAACTTCCTTTCAGGTCAAGGGCAATTCATAGGTCTAGTATAAAAACTGGTACTGAAGTGGTATATTAAAGACTTGCCACAAGGTGGCAGTGTGGTGCTTTTAAATCTACATAATTTGCCTACTGCAAAGATCTGCAAGTTCTATTTAAAAGTTTATCTGTAGAAAATTCAGTTCATAAAAAGGAAACATTACATGTCGGTCCTACCCGTACATATATTAAAAAGAACAGGTAACAAGAATACCACAGCTAAACATAGCTATAAAGCAATTTAAATGTACATAACATCGCCATGGACACTAGCTTATCTATGTTTTTGTGCTGGTGAATGGTCTTGGCAGTTTGTGACAGAGGAACACAAGAGACTACTGGCTTACACCATTTTCATTAATTTTGATAAGTAGCTATATAATAATGAGCACCAGTGTCCTCATCCACAATTCCTGCTGTTATAGTGGCACTGTGGGTGATGGTTTTCATTGCTCTCAGGAGAGGGTCCCATGTCCTATGCTGCCCCCTATAGGTTTGATTGGCTTGGCCCGTTTCCCACCCCTAATAATCTTGTTTTGTCCTATAATTTTAGTAGTATTTCAGAAGGGAGTGCCTGAGGTAATGAATGACCGCGGGAGTCTGAGTGAATGTGAATATTGTCTTTACCCCTTGAAATGTGTGTCTTTAAACGGTGCAGTGCAGGCAGGCTCCGGTGTTGAATCACATTCTCCCTTTATTCGATTACGGCTTCTCGCGCCGGGTTTCTGAAAATTCGATTGTGGCTGTCACACCGGGGCCTGCCCGTCGCCGTGTTTTCTTTGGAAGCTCAGCGGCTGTGAAGGTGACCGGGCCAAGCCTCCCAGATTTGGATTTGCTTCGCGTACGCCGCGCACGGACACGCTCCGTACCCAGTCTGGGGAGAGGGGGTTGGGGGTGTGGGAGTAAGGGGGGGGGGGGCGAGGTGTGCACTGGTGTGCAGTATCTGAGTCCAGCTGGCCTTGATACCGGTCCCAGGGCCTGGTTGTCACTCCGGGGAGGTTTTTCGGTGGGGTAGAAAATCTCTAGCATACGCAGCGCTCCCTCCAGGCGCTCTACCATGTGTGTTAGATTGCGGGGCCGGGAGTCTCTGGGCCCCGCCCCCGCCCCCGCTCCCGCTCGGGAGGGCGCACCGGCTCCCGCGCGCCGAGAAACAGGGCTTCCGCGCGGCGGCCGTCCCGGCTCTCCGGCCCCCCTTTCGTTCCGCGCCGGCCGCAGCCAAAACAAGCTGGCCCGACGGCCGCGGGACGCCGCCGCAGATGAGAAACACCCCTCTCTCTCCGCGCGCGTCTAGCGCCATCAGGATCCGTTACAGTCACACGCATGGGGATCCGATACCGCGCTGTGAGACGCGCCGCGGCTCGGTGATGAACCGGCTCGGCGCAGCGCTGGCTCCCAGAGCCACAGACACCCACTGAATCAAAATAATCACGCGCAGGCGCATGCTATTCAATATACAGCGCGCTTCGTGGAGCGCATTTTAGAGCAATGACGATGGACTGACTGACCGTGTGCTGGTGTCTACTTTTTCCACTTCTTTGTCTGATGGAATCTTGAGCTCTTTGAAGAACATATTGTTCCATATTCAATTTCGGTCTTCTCATGCAGATTCAGAGGGAGGACGGGGACCAATAAGTTTGTCCTGAGGGTATGGGCAGCTCATCTGTCCTGATGAACAGACTGTTTGTTGATTCTCCTTTGTGGACTACCAGCAGTGCTCTGTGTGAGAGAGAGTGTGTGAGTGTATGTGTGAGTGTATGTGCGTGTGCGTGTGTGTGTGTGTGTGTGTGTGTGTGTATGTGTGTGTGTGTGAGAGAGAGTGCTTGTGTGTGTGTGTGTGTGTGTGTGTCTCAGTGTCTGTCCTGCCAGACCTGCTGGATCTTGTGTGTGACTGTTTGGTTCTGGTTCTTCATTGGGTTTGGCTTTGAAATGTCTTTGAAACATTTTCCATATTTTGTTGTTATTGGTGTTATTTCATTTCCCTGTCGTCCTCTTAATAGTTGTGAAGTTGGCTGAATCAGTCTTTCCTTGAAATCGCACCAAAGCTGTGATGAAGAAAACAACAGATACTCTGTGTGTCTTATCAGTGAAGTACAGGGATAAAAATGGCGATAAAATGGATTGCACGTTTATTAAAGCCATCTTACGATCTGAAGTCAGTAGGATTCAATCCAAGTCAACAGGATTTCAGTCAATAGGATTTAAAAAAAAACACTTTATTAAAAACACTTTGTGAACGAAAAAAGAGAAAGAAAGAAAAAGAAAGAAACTGGATCGCAGACTGAAAGCATTCTTATTTTTTACTGCATCCTTTGGCCCTGCTGGAAATGCTTCAGAGTGCATCAGCCCTTCAGGAAACATTAATCTATGGTGACGTCTCTTCCAATCGTGCCTCTCTGTGCCACACGCCTCAGTACAACTGTTTCCTGCGCTGCAGAAATCATGGAGATTCCTGTACGTTGTGCAGGTGGTATCATTCAGACTGCGGACTGTCAATTAATCTGAATCAGCACTTCATATGTACTGACAGTCCTGTCTGTAAACATACATATCAGATGAAATGATGCTCTGTGCATTCGCTTATGGATCTTGGATCTTGGATGCAGCAGTCTTGATTCTGCTACTCTTCTCCGTTTGTGCATGCGTGCAGGTGCATGCGAACACACACAAAATTGGTGCACGTACGTGAGCACACGCTTACGCACACGCACAAACACACACACAGGCATGTTCACACAAATGATAAAACTGATACAGCGATTTGTTCCGATTGACGGTTTCACACACACACACCTTCCCAGGCACAAGCACGCACACGCGCTCACACACACACACTCGCATACACAATGAGAAATTCAGATAATCGCAACCAAAAATCATTTTAACCCTTTCATGCATGGCGTCCACTACAGTGGACAGGGCTTCAAGGGCTATTTTTACCTAGTCAGAAACATTTCTGATCTCTGAACTGTTTGATTACAGATTACTTGGACCTTTGCCTAAATTTTGATAGGCTCCATATTGTTATATTTGAATGGAATTTCTAGTTAAAACCTTCTATTCCTAGAGAACCAGATAAAATATATATTCTTGTTAGGTAAGATGCAAGGAGCACTCCAAGTTATGTTTTAAACAAAACATTAGTTTAGTTCTTATACTGTGTATGAAAAACCTTCTGTCCACTCTTGTAGACATCATGCATTAAGAGCTGTACTCTGTAAGTGTGGCCTATGTTTTCATGGAGCCGAGTTTTCAACATCCTTTCACATGTCCTTAGAAGTAAAAATAAAAATAAAAACTGGAAAAATGATTGCTCTGTTTTGTAATCATTCATACATGAAAGGGTTAAATGACAAGCTTTATTTAGTTTCGGAACAGACGTGTAAAGTGTAAACGTAAATACACAAACCCATTTCCCCGTTCTAGAATATTCTGAATTGATATGTTTAAGAATGTTGAACAATGTGCTGTAATTCCAAACAGGGCCAAAAATTACACAACTGATCAAAATTATACACGCCATTTGTTACAGCTGTTTTAAAGGCAGAAAAATGTGGTTTTTATGTTCATTTGCACTTGATGTATATTTAACTCAAAGGGCAGAAGGATATAAATATTTGTATTGGATATTTAAGGATATAAAACAGATGTTGGGCAAGAGTTTCAACCAAATGCAAGGACAATTACATAGAATCAACATCCCACCTCGCCGAGTTTCTGATTGGATACCAACTGCACACCAGCTGTAGAACTGCCAATCAGCTTCTGTCGTGCTTACAGAAATGGCCAAAGCAATTGGGTAAAGAAAGTAGGGCAGTGATGTGGCACTGTGGGTACGATCTTGGGCTTCTAATCCAAAGATTGTATATTAAGCTCCCAAGTGGGGCACTGCCATTGTACCCTTGGGCAAGATACTTAACCTCAATTTCTTATGCACATGTCCAGTTGCATAAATAATAACTATGTATAAACATAGGCTAGAGCTATTTGAATTTTTCTGGATATGGGCATCTTTGAAGGAATAAAACGGGGGCTGTGTTGAATTAAGAATGTTTTGAAAAAGCAATTTGCAGTGTGGTCTTGGTTCCCTGGAGACTTTGCCAGTGGAGCAGGAGACCTGGTTATTTCTTCCAGGTTATGAGTTATAAACTGGCTCTGTGTTTATGTCTCCATGTAGACACACACAAGACCTGAACAGTAAGGCCCTGTCCAACTGGGCCAACCAAACCAAACCAAAGCTATTTTGTCATGATAAAGCTTTTAGTTTAGGCGTAGTGATCTTGTAACAAATGAATGCAGTCGTTGTCACGGACTACTTTCCTAAACATTCAGAGATGTCCAGCAAAAGACCAACATTCTTATAACAAGTGAGACTTGTTCAGTTGTATTGTACCATACCTGAAAATGGAAGAAAGTGCCCGATGAGACCGTAAACCTGTGACCCAGTTATTCCTGAAGACTCAGTTTCCTTCAGCCTCTCTTTCCCTGCAGCATTGATGATGGAATTTTATAAATTGACAGAGCGGTTCTGAGGAGAGAGAGAGAGAGAGAGAGAGAGAGAAAGAGAGAGAGAGAGAGAGAGAGAGAGAGAGAGAGAGAGGTCATTAGTTACGGTGGAATTTGCTGGAAACATAGACAGCCGTGAAAAGGGGGCGAGAGCCCAAATGGGCGGCTGCGCTGCAGCTGCCACGGTTAATTGCACGTCGGTGTTCTAGAACTCCCGACAGGGGGCACGTCTGTCAGAGATGATGACATCACTGCCATGTGTGCGGACTGCCCTTATCTCCACATCGCTTCCTTCGGTGGCCTGCGAGAGCTGTCAGTCATCCACAGCGCTGTAATGTTAAAAATATGAGCGCGCACATGCTCGGCAAAGACGACGGAAACGAAACCACATTTGCTAAATAAAAGAGGCGCCATATTAGCTTCACTTTTTCCCCCCCAAATGTTTTTTTTCTTTAAATCGACAAAACATATAATTCAAAAATCCACAATATCAGGTAACAGGTAGGACACAATCAAACAATACAAGAGGCCTTAACCAAAGCGTGACCTGTTGTGATGGTGTTCTGAAAAATTATGTTTATCAGACAAACTGAAGCAAAGCCCTTTCCCTTGCACGAAAAGTCGTCATTAATGTAGCTGGGTCTCTGGGATAACTCTCAGATTATTAATCCTGGATTACTCCATGTAAAGGGTGGGGGTCTGAATTTGCAATAGGCTGTTATCAAACACCCATACCTAAGACGCTGCCACTGTAAATCATGGAATCTCTGAGTCCTGTGTGGAGGTGTGCTTTCTGCCAGGGTCAGAGCTTTCTCGCAGACCAGCAAGTGAACATTTTTTATGGCGAAAGATCGGTGAAATGCCTTCTAGGTGTTTTGGTGAAAATCCCGCTAAGCTTGGTTAAAAAGTGACTGTTTTCTAGCCCACTAGCCAGGCTATATCTGGGCTGCATTGGGGTTAGCCTAACGTAGATCTCCACCCCTCCGGACCTCTGGATTCCGGCTTTTGCTCGCTGCGCTGGTGGGGAGGGTCCAGGGACACCTGGGGGTGAAGGAGAGCGGACATGTTTCCAGTTAAGAGCCGGGGCGCCCGCGGCGAAGCCGTCTGCGGCGTTAGCGGGAATATCGCGTTCCTCAGCCTCTGTGATGCAACATTCCGACATTTCAGTTTGAAAGCGCGACGCCCTGGCTCGGCCCAGCGCTGTGTGTGTGTGTGTGTCTGAAGCAGCGGGCCCACAGTTCCGCCTCTCCGTCCAAAGAAAGACCCGGAAAGAAATTCACATAGAAAGTGCTCCTCCTCTCTGTGCGCGATGGAGGGAAACATGGCTGTGTTTATATATACAATGTGTGTGTGTGTGCGTGCGTGCGTGTGTGTGTGTGTTCTTTTTTTCCTTCGTCTTGGGTTTGGATCTCAAAATGGGCGTTTATGGGCAATATTTCTTTCTCAATGACATCTTTGAGAATCGTTTTCATACCACAGTCAGACAAACAGAAATTCATCATGGCGAAGGAGAGCAGCAGATATACCCACAGCCACGCATAACTACTGGGCCGGCTGCAGTGATCTGTTTGATGTGCACTGATGTGCTGTGATGCACTCGTGGCGAATAACTACTTTCCCCAATGTCTTTAAAGCGCCACAGATCCTAAAAGACGTGTAATGTAAATTCCTGTCTCAGATTCTTATCTGTCTTCAGCCATTGTTTCTCTTTAAAAGAGGGGAACCACCTCGTAGTTCTGTGTGGCGGATGTCCGGAGCCGTGTGCTGTGATTGGCCAGGGCTCCCGCCGGCCGGTGGACAGGAAGCAGTTAAAGCCGTTAGAGCGATGCTCCTGCCGGGGCCCTCCGGGGCCCTCTGGGGCCCACCGGGCCTGTGGAGGGGCGTCATGTGCCGTCCAGATTTCTCGGTGTCAGACTCCGTGTCCGCAGCGTCAGGAAAAGGGGTGTTATTCATAGATTTGGAATTCATGAGGGGTGGAGAATGGCTGTGATAGAGGGGCTCTCTGCTCTGTCAGATTTAGCCTTAATCTTTCCTCTCTTTACTTTATCTTTACTGTTGCTTTAGTGTTGCCTGTCTGGGCCCACTGCTTTCTTAATTAGAAAAAGAATGTCAGTGTTCACCGGCACTGTGGGGATTTCATGATTGAATCATGTGAAGGAATGAAATCATCAGTTGACCCTGCGTTGAGTTGATGGAGGAGTAATGCCGTGGTGTTTGTTCAGTCTAACCGCAGTGTGTACTGTGCTTGTTAAATAAACTGGAAAGTTGCAGTCTGGTATCAGCCTGGTCCTCAGTGTCATGATCTTGTGTGACTCTGCTGTCTGGAGCAGTTCCATCTCCTGCACTGGTTCATGTGTGGGGTCTGGTCTTTAAACTGTGTGTGTGTGTGTGTGTGTGTGTGTGTGTATCAGTTTTGAATCAATGGACTTTTATCTAAATTTAGTGTACTTAAAATCCCTGGATGATAGACTTACAGTTTTTCTAGTGTTTTGCTGAGTATATTTTGGAGCATACTTTTCAGGTAGTAAGCTCCTATTTTGGTCCTATAAATATGACGTGTAGCAGGGCTAGTAACTAATTAAGGGGTTTGCGGACACAGATTAAACTTAGTCCTGGACTGAATTCAGTTTTTTTTGAGAATCTCCATTCAAAATAGAATTTGGTCTAGGGCTAGGCTTAACCAGTGTCCATGAAACTGGCCCATGGTGAGCTATTCTGTCATGTATCATCAATGACTGACTGATTTGAATCTAAGCGCTAACTTATTCTGTCATCGGTATGAAACTCAAGCACACTCCGGGTCATTGTTAGCACTCATTTGGCCTTTGCACTGTGAAACGTGTGCATGTTCGCTCGCCCTGAGGTCTCCAGAGAGAGGGGGTGGGTGACTGGGAGCAGCGTGGAATGACAAGTAAAATCAACGTGAAGGCCGGGAACAGGACCAGTGAGAGTCAGCTTGTGTTTTCCCTCCGCCCTGTTAAATTGCCACACCGAGTTAACCTCTGAAATGCCGCCCGCAAGCAACCTGACAAGTTGTTTGGGAGAGATTCGGGGCTCGCGTTTGAAACAAGCGGTTCGGTTTCGGAGAAAAATGTCTGTCCTGGATTTATGTTGCTGACTTTGCACTCCCGCTCCCACCTTTATCCTGATCCAGGGGAGATTCACAGCTTGTGCACGGAAACGTGGCAAGATGACTGATTAAGTCGCTTTTTTTACGCTGCTCAGACGATTCTTCTTTTTTCGAATTCTCTGGCCGTGGTGATGGAGTGCAGCAGGGGTGCGCAACAAGGGCCAAGCCTTCTCAGGACTCCGCGCCAACTTCTGCTCTTAATTATTTAATCAGCTCGATCGTATGTTGGCCTGACTTTTGTACTAGCGCCAGCTGCTGCTGCAGACTGCAAGCGGATCCTGAAGATTTTATTGTCCTGAGGTACAGGAGTGAACCGGTGTAGTTTATGGAGCAGTCGGAAAACTAAAACTAAGGTAATTGGAACAAAAAGCAGCGCGCAGACCGACTCCAGGACCGAAGTTGTGAGCCCCTGGAGGACAGTATTGGCCTGCTTCATCAGCCTGCTCCAGCAGAGGGTGTAGAGCAGGGCTGCCCAACCCTGTTCCTGGAGATCTACTGTCCTGTAGGTTTTCACTCCAACCCTAATTTGGCACACCTGTTTCTACTAGAGTTCAGCTCAACGAGATGTCTGTGCTGAATGAGGTGTGCTTTGTTAGGGTTGGACAGTAGATCTCCAGGAGCGCGGTTGGGCAGCTCTCTTGTAGGGGCAGTGGGGGAGAGCTGGTCACCCTCGGTTTGAGAGGAATACACATGCTGATTAACAGAGGCCTGAGTAAACCTCAAGGAGATCGTCTCTGAGCCAAAGCCCATTAAACTCCAAGGAGCTTATCCATCAGCAGGTGAGGATACGGTAGGCATTTTGAGTTAGCCTGGGTAAAATTTGGGCGTTGTCTTACTAACTTGGGAAATGGACAAATGTTTTCGCTGCTCACTAACTTGCCATTGTACAGAAAATGTTTGTAAATGAACATAATGTCATATATTTAGCCCAAAGTTGCTTTTAATGCATGGATTAAGTGCTCCGCTGATCCACAGTACTGCTCTGACCACTGCTGTTCACCGCTGCCCTTGCAACTGAATTGAACCGCAGCCATGGCAACTGGTTCGCACCACAGTGCCCACTGCTTCTTTAGAGGGCCTCTCTAAAATGTACCCCTCTTCCACTCTAGTGCAGTTAATACTTTCACTCTAGTTGTCCTGTATCTACAGGGACTGCGCCGTACTGTAGCTCTGCAGTGGGTTGAAGCTACTTGATGAATCGCTTGCAAAGTGACGGATGGCGAGAGACTCTTTGAATCCACAAAAACAGTTCCCCTTGTGTCCAAATCTTACGTGACTGCACAGATAACGGTGTTTGGCCACAGCCGCGCGCCACATTTATTACTGTATGACGCCGTGCATTGTGAAACGCACACAGCGGGAGACGCACTGTGTGCGCATTCACGATTTCGGCCATAAAATCCCTCCCACCGCCCGTGACCGTGTCAGTTAAGACCCTTTCCAGAGGGCCTAGCAAAGGGGTTCCGCACATGGGGATGTGGGGCTGTTGGGTAAAGGACTCTTCTCACGACGTCTGCCTCTTCCTCTGCTTCTCATATCCACCTCTGCATGTCAGCAGGAATCAGGATTTTTTTCCCCCATGATGCTCCACAAAGGCAGACAAAGCCCATATCACATGAATGTTGTAAATTTGCCTGAGAAGTCTAAGCCCGAGCCTGGTCCATACAGGGCTACTGTTGGACCTGTATTCAAATTTATATTTTATTTTACTTATTCATCCTACATTTCTTATTCTGTTCAGGTTACAGTACCATAGGGTCCTGGAGTTTATTAGGATATTTTACTGGTGTTTCACCAGCCTGAAGAGAATCCTTCGTTTTGTATTTTAGTCTATGTGAGAGATGAGCATTTTAATATTTTTACCAGTTTTTTTACCCTGTGGGTACCTTTGTATTGTTGCAGCTGTGAAGAACGCATGTAAAATCTCTTGCATCTAATACCTGTCTCATGTTCTGTCCGAGGTTTTGTAATCCTCACTCAGATGTCAGGTGCAATACAGTTCCTTTAATCGAACGTGAAGCGTTGAATGGTAAATAAGTGCAGTTTGGAGGATGTGAACAGGCCTGGTCCCGAGGCGGACTGCTAGGCCGCACATCTGCATGGCAGACCGCTAGGCGCTCGGCGCGGGCGAGCGGCGGGCCCGGGGAGGCCTCAGAGAGGCAGGGCGGAGAGCGGATGCGCTCGTGTGTGTCTCCGAGCGTGTGCACGGGCCGTAGTGCGCTTCCACGCCGTTTCGGTAAAGACGTCACCGCGCGTCCACCTCCGACAGCCCGCTTTACAAATGAGTCACAGCGTCAGTGTCCAACACCCACCCGTGTGGGTGCTGGCGTACCTGAATTCCGTTTCGCAGGAACAGCGAGCCAAAATGGACGCTTTCCTCTCTTTCCAGATTACTGCTCCTCTTGATTTTCGTGCAGAGAAATGGCACAGTGACTTCTGCAGTGACCAAAAATAATTCCAGTAAAAATTCAAAACGGTTTCATCTGCACAATGAAAGTTCCTAAAGATTACACTGTGATAAATCTTAATGATTTCTGCCCTGCCTGTGATCTAGCTTATCTTCTTACGTACCACCCATCAAAAACTTCATACACACAAAACCAAACTCAATGTTAACTCCTATTTCACATTTCTTCACCAAAGTTAACCTTGTGATCAGTTATGAATTTTCATGAAAGTATTTCTAATGAACATTGTTTAAAAAGGGTAATAGGGTAATCTTTTCTTGTGCTAATAGAAGTCCTGAAGCGTAGTGGAGGAAACATGATTCACGCACACACACACACACACACACACACACACACACACATACATTTCTCTTTGACGCTTTCTGTTTCAGTGTAATCACCCTTCCCAAAGTCTGATTAACAAGTCAGCACTGTAACCTTATAGTCCCCGTGTATGCAAAGAGGGGCGAAAGAACCCATCACACGAGCCCTCGTCCCAACAAACACCCCCATCTTCCATCAAACTCCCCTGCACCCGCCACCCCGCCCCCCCCCCCCGGGTAGCTCCGATGACGTGAGGGGGAGCTGGGCAGATTGGAGCTGGCGTCTCACACACGGAGGGGTCTGTGGGAAGAGGGGGCTGCCCCGGGCGGTCTCTGCCCAGGCCGGGGTGAGGGATCGCGGGGGAAAGCGGACCTGGCAGCGCGGGCTCTCCTGGGCCTGTGCGGGGAGTCCAATTAGCCGGCTTCCCCGGCAGTTTGCATCCAAACGACAAGGAAACGCCGCAGAGCTCCGGGGCCGAAGCTGGGAGAGCCAGATCAAACCCAGATGAGAGGCCAGAGCACAGAGCTAGAACTGGGGCAGTTACGCCATGGGAGAGAGAGCCAGGGAGAGAGACCCAGAGCAGTTATACAGAGAACTGGGGCAGTTACACCAGGGGAGAGAGAGCCAGGGAGAGAGACCCAGAGCAGGGGCAGTTACACTCGAGTAGAGAGCTGGGGCAGTTATACCTGAGGAGAGAGCTGGGGCAGTTACACTAGAGGAAAGATCTGGGGCAGTTACACTAGAGGAAAGAGCTGGGGCAGTTACACCAGAGGCAGTTATTTTCATCCTCACTCATTCATTTTTGTCATGAAGCAGGATTAGTAATGGTGCTGCTGCTGTTGTGGGAACTGGAGTATGTGAGTGAGTGAGTGACTGAGTGTGTCAGTGAGTGTGTGACTGAGTGAGTGATTGAGTGGCTGAGTGAGTGAGTAAGTGAGTGAGTGAGTGAGTGACTCCACTATTTCTCTGGATATTTTGTCACGTAAACTATATTCTCTGTGGAGCAGTGAGGATGTTAATAGGGTTTGACTGTGTCAGGTTTTCCTGCCTGGCACAGCTGACCCTGTGGCTGAGACCCTTGCGAGCGTAAGCCGATTCTCTCAGGTGATACAGTCACCCCGATGCACCCTCGGTCGCTCAGTCCTCTATCTCCTCTCTCCCATCTCGGCCTGTTTCCTCTAGCTGCAGAGGGAGCTTGCTGAGCGTTTCCGCTCGAAATTCTGCACCTCTCTCTGGTTGGGCAAATTGGATTAGCCCTGAGTGTGGGGGAGGGGGACCTAGGGTAAGGTGAGATGACTGGTTCAATCCAACAGCAAAGGAAACCGTTTCCCAGAATTCCTGTAGGTGGACCGAACACAATTCGGGCAAGTCTGCCCCAGCGTTACTGCCGCACACACACGCCACACTGCTGTGTATTCTCACCGGATGGCCAATGCCATTACACATTACTCTTTTACAATGGTACAGGAACAAAAAAGTTGTGCGATTAGATTCCGTAGAGGAAATATTCTGTCCAGACATATACAAAACTTTGGCTGACTGGACTGTGTCCAGGCACACAGAATGGTAAACACTGGGAAGCCCTTCTACATCAGTTGCAATGGCCCCATTGCACACTGGTGTAGTATTTTTCAGAGATTAGAATTGTAGCAAGAGTCATGAATAAGACGTGGAATTTGCTGTTGGGGAAAAAGGCTTCATATAGGCTTCAGTAAGCTAAGCCAGCCTGATGAATGGATCTGTTCCTGGAATCTTTCTTCTTTGGAGTAGCTAAAGTTGAGTATGAATAGGAATAGAGCTTTGAGATTTTATTGTTTTTTTTTATATAAGGGAAAGAACATGTGGATGCTTATCTGGGATGTGCTGATGCGCTTGTCAGTAGGAAGGCTAACTCTCAGGGCTCTGTAGGTAAGTGTGCCGAGCTGTGCTGTCTCTCCCACGCACACTACCGGAAAAAAATGCTGCTGTAATGTGCTGGTGCACTCACAGGTGGCGTGTGTGTGTGTGTGTGTGTGTGTGTGTGTGGGGGCGGGGGTGGTTATGTCATTAACATATGCTGGATACTGAGTAGGACTGAGCCTGTGGATGTGTAACCCTTTAAGGTGTTCTGGAGCTCTAGAACACTGACTTTGAATTTTGAAAAACATTCTAAAAAAAACCTCATCTTCAAAGGGGTAACTGCCATGCAGCCTCTCTCCTGGGCCTTCTCTGTCCCAGCCCTGAATGGACTGAACCACCCTTCTCCTGCTGGCCAGTACTCCGTGGAGTGGGACTCTGGGTGCTTGTTAATGGATAATGGTGTCCGTAACGCTAGTTACTGATGAACGATGGCATGCTTCAGTTTCCACATTAAGAACCCTCTGTCTTTCAGTACAATATTGCCCCGATGTTCAGTGCATCAATGTAATCAACGCTGCATCAACCCTTTGCAGAATTTAAGCCTCCTATCTCTCTCCTAGCATTAAGTCACTTTTTCTGTTGTTCTTTCTTTTTCTTGTGTTTAATATATGGTCAAATTTGTATTGTCTTCTGTGTATGTTTATTTATTTATTTATTTATTTATTCAATGTGATTACACAGAGGGAGTGGTCTTTGTTTAATGAAGTATTTTTTGCAATCGTTAAGTCACACTAATACTGGCAGTGACAAGATTTAAAGAAACAAGAATAAAAAATGTAGTGTCACTGCTTCATATGGTTAGGAACCCGTGCTGCCCCCCTAAGCCCCCCCCCCCCAGAACCCCCTGTAACTGACTCAGCTCGGTGTCGGCCTCCGAGCAGCAGGCCTTTGTGAAAGAAGCACAGCTTTCTTTTCCGTCTCGCTGATGAGAAACCAGGGTGGACAGATCTGGGAGCCATTCAGCGCTGCGCTGATGGAAGAGGGAGATTAAGATCAGGGGTCTGGAAAAAACTCAAATACAAAAAAAAAAACATTTTAAAAAAGCAAGCGGAAGAATAAAATTGCTTGTGGACATTCATAGAGCTCTCCATAACCGTTTATTTGGGTGCTGGAAACATTAGCATTAACATTAGCTAACATTGACATTAGCATTAACATTAACATTCACCAACATTAGTATTATCATTAACATTAGCATTAAGATTGACATTAACATTAACTAATACTAACATTAGCATTAGCAGTAATGTGTTCCAGGGGGAAACGTACAGGCTGATAGAGACAAATGTGAACGTATTACCCTCTGCCACTCCAGAGGGCTTTTTAACTGCTGCCTGACAGAGCAGAGGCGAGCGGGGCCAGAATGACACCTACAGCGAGTCTGATGTGCTGGACTCCTCACAAAAGCCTGTGTCACATTCTTGGCATTGCCTGTGTTCATTCTTGGCAGCCATGTGGATTAGCTTTTTTTCCCCCTTTTTTTTTGCTATCAATACTTTTTGACACTATTTTCTCGATGCAGCAATACATGAAGCGAAAAACATTGTTGAATCGTGTGCTAAGAAAAAAAGAAAGAAAAATATGTGCCCCCCTCCCTAGGACTAGCTGTTTTGAGGAGTGTTTAGAGCTCTAGTCTCAGGCCCTGGGGGTTGTGAGATTGAATCCCATTTTGGACACAGCTGAAGTGAACACTACAGCCCCTCTATGAGAGTGTGGTGCAGAATGTGTTGGATGTAAAAACTGTCTGGTTGACGTTATGTCTTGCGCTTGATAAATGATTCCGCTTTTCAATAAATGCAGGGGATTTCCAATCAAAGGCTTGTGTCTCTTGGTGCAAGGCTTTGACATTTGATTTTAAAATCCGCTGTTAAATATGAAAAGATTTTCCTTAAATAAAATGAATGTTTCAACTGAATGAATTTGGAGATTTCACTCTGAAAATAATCTTGGTTTGAAGTCCCATTGAAGTCCCATGAGGTATCTATGTTTTATGCTCACGAGATAGACCCCCATCTCACTTCCTGTCAGAACTAAGGGCCTGGCTGTGACTTTGTTAAACTGAAGAGAGAACCTGACGTTGGTTTGAGGTATCTGCCAATGCTTGGGATAGGGACCGAGTAGGGGGTTGGGGGAAGATTTTGTCTGTAATCTTGGATGAGTAATTAGTCTTTCCCTACTGAGCAATAAGCATGGGATCCAGGGATCGTGCAGCATCCCTGAGGCAGGATGCTTCCACGAGGGGGGGGGCCTTGACTCCTGTCTGCCCCCCCCCCCAGCCCCCCCGGCTGTCTCCACACATGACAAGCCCATTAGCCCTCTGAATAATAATGTGTGTACTGGGGAAGGAAGCGGAGGTGTTGACTAGCAGTCATTGGCTGGATCATCAAACTCCAGCTGGTACTTCACCAAAGGAGGAGGAGGAGGAGGAAGAGGAGGGGAAAAAAAACCCAGGCTTCACCTCCATCATATCCTCCTCTGCAGAGACCCTGCAGGGTGCATTTATGAAAAAGTAAAGTTAACAAACATGGAAATGTGGAATCCATTAGAAGTGATGGAGCACCGCTATGATAAGTAGTGTTTTTGTTCATGCGTTGGAGGATAAACTGCACACCGCTTGTCTTTTTAGAGCCCCGGAAAGCTGACTGGTGTGCAGGTGCTGGAGTTTCAGCGGCAGCTTGTGAAGCAGTCAGTGCTCATGTGCTGGACTGAAAGGTGAACCGTAAATGACTGCCAGAGACACACAACACAGGTAATAACTATTACATGTGTACACGCACACTCTCACACACCCAAGGCTTTTGGCATTTTATTGTCATAAGAATACCCAGCCTTCTTAAAAGAATACATCTATACAGGGTCTATCTTTCTCTTCTCTTCTCTTCTCTTCTCTTCTCTTCTCTTCTCTTCTCTTCTCTTCTCTTCTCTTCTCTTCTCTTCTCTTCTCTCACTAAGTCTGGTTTCAATCTTTGGAAAATGAAGAGGTTTGAGAGGGTTGAAAAGAAAAAAAAAACTCAGCCTTGTAAATCCATTATTGTTCAGGATGTAGCAGAACTCCTGCTTTAATAACTCTGTTTGTTTAGGGTATGCTCTCAGATCCCCCTGCTATATAATCCCATTCATGGACCAAAGCTTAGCTACACAAATAAATATGGTAATAGATCCTGTAATATACAGATATATAAAATGAAGCAGTGGTACCCAGGGCAATTTGTTCCAGATGGCACTGGTAGATCATATTATTTACATACTCTGCATTTGGTTTCCATGGAAACCAAGCTCAATTTCCAACTCCTGATCCAAATAATTTTTTAGGCCCATGATTATGAGGAACAAAGATCATTTTCGGGGGGATGCACAGCTCTGTCAAGAAGACAGACCATCTCGAAATGTTATGCATTTCTTTTGATATTTAATATCCTCATTCGGCGAACATTATGGAACATTAATTATGTAATTTCCATAAAAGCGGAGCATTGCTTGGTCATTCACCCCTGAAGTAGGCCTACAGCTGATGTTCAGAAATTCGCTCTCACTGCAGTCAAGGGTAGTTAATTTTGCTCATTAGACTTTTTTTTCTGCCTTGTCTCAAACCATGTACTGGAAAATCCTTATGTATCCACTAGAGGGTGGTCTTTACAAAGGAACATGTTTTATTTATCTGTTAACCTGCGCTAAAGAAAAAACTTTTTGCCTCATATTTGCGTTGACCATATACAAAAACAAAAAACAATCAGCTAATTTGATATGAACTTGATGGTATACACAGTTTATTTAGCTGTCCATATACCAATGTCTATCATAGTCCAATTGATAATTAATATAATGAGCCCAACAGATCTTGAATACGACAGTTATTAAAACTGCTCTTGATAAACTCCACATTGATTAACTGAAATGGCTGAAATCGTAGGAATTGAGGTTTTTTTCTGGGGCTTTTGGCCCTCTGGAGTGAGTAGAATATTGAGGGTTTGTGTGACAGGGTTGCCATGGCTGTAACCTTTTCCTCTGCCACCACACTGCTCTGATTATTTTTGGCTTCATTTCAAAAGCCTCTCCTCTTGATTTTTCAGACAGGAAACATACAGATGTAATTCGAGAGACTTGACAACAGTGTGAACATATCAGTGAATATTAATAAGCTGGTATTATTCCAGGGAGGGGAGTTATTCAAAACCTCGCATTTATTTTGGAATTTGAGGTCCACTTCCAGACCAATCAGAGGTCGATTTTGGCCTGAAGAATAAGGGTGATTCTGGAGTACATCTATTCAGTTTTCAGTTTTCAGCGTCAGTCCAAGGAGCAATGGGTACCATATTTGATTCCTAGTACCGCATACGGACTTGAACCACAATATTTCAGTATCGCGGCACACGCTGTAATCACAAGGCTCTTCAAGTAGTTTCAGAATAGCTTGCTGACAGACGCAACAGTTACCAGTTCCATGGGTACTAAATTAGCGGTATAGTACCAGGAGAGGGCTCTGTCAGCCTGTCCTAGATTCCGTTGAACCCTGAAGGGATCATTTTACGTTTACCTGCCATTATTAGTCCGCTGTCATTATAAACCTTAATAACCTCCTGCTTCAGTTTCAGCTGCTTGGCAGATGATATTGATCCCTATGGAAGTACAGGCCAGCACGTGGCTGTATGTGCTGAAAGAAAGCCTTGGTTAAACCATCCAGAAAGGCTAATGAACAGTGCAGCAGAAAAAAGTAGAAAGCAATGAGGGGTTTAAATGATATTTCAGTAGGTATGCGTCAAAATGTTTAGTCAGGATATTGCATTGCCTCATTCGGTTTCATTGTTTTTTTGTTTTTAATTTATAATTTCTTCTTTCCCCTTATAGTAACTGCTAAATATACATTTAGAGTAAAGGCAATCGTCCTGGAGTCCATCGGTGCTTGGTGCTTCCGTTCTGTAGAGGGCTCTGATCGTTCATACGCCTGTGAGCAGTGAACTTACGCCAGTTTAGCTTTATTAACTATCGACAGTATAGGCCTATAGTATATTTTAAAAATACAAGATCTGAAAGTCCATGCGCAAATAAACACCGTAATGTAGCCTACTAATTCTTACTTTTTACATACACTGAAGGGCTTCAATTAACTTGTTTATTTCTCAGTGATTTGCCTTTCTGTGTTAAATAGGCACGATTCCCCTAGACGTGCTATTATGTAGGGAACACACGACAACTACTGAATAATAGAGGCACTGGTTTGTTTAGAAGGCCTGTAAGTCTACGCAACTGTGACCGGTGCAAATACAGAGCTTATCTAGACTGCGTCTTCTGGGGAGAAAAAACTAACAGCTGGATGCAACATTGTTTCCCTTTTCCTTCAACAATGTTTTCTACTTTCATTTTATTCTCATTGGTGTTGTCATTCGTCTTAACGCTTCATAATTTTGCAGAACCCATGGGTGTTATTATATAGTCGGCGAAGCGAGTGGCATAGATTTGGCAACATTTTGGCTGAACGATCGTAAATAAACGGACATTTCTGAATGCCACTTGAACTCTGGACGACGTATTTACGCTAACAATTAAATAAATAAATAACCACTGAAGGTAACGTGAAGTAGGCTAATTGGTGCTAAGCACCTGCGGATATGTGCATTCCACGTATTACCTCGTAACGTGAGGGATTAAAAATCGCAATTAAGAACAGTCCCTTGGTGATAGCATTTGATACTCACACAGTTGTTCATACGCAAACATAGCAGAATTGAGATGGCATGAAAAGGTTGCAGATGAGGTCCGTTGCGTTTTCCAATTAATTTCGTACAGCCAATTTTACTCCAAGCCTCATATTTGCGCGGAAGACGAATGCACACTAAAATTGCCACAAAGAGTCTCAGCTATATTTGAATATTTGTATGCATAATGTTCAATTTTTATCACAGATAGGCCTACCCGTCAAATATATTATGATAACGGCTGTTACACAGTAGAGCAAATTGTGCAGTGTTTATATTCATTAATAGGCAATTGCATTTTTTAAAATTATTTTTTTAAATCTTCTAATCAGATAATGCAAATCAAAATAATCTAGGCTGTAATTTTTAGAAAACATTTCAGAAACAAATTGTGGGCATTATATTTGGCATATATATATATATATATATGAACACAACGCATCTAAAAAGTTAGAAAGTGTTTGTTGCAATCACGTTGCATTTACAAGAGCCGCACCTATACGTTTCCTGGACGTGAGCCTATACCGCTCATTTCCAAGTTAATCGTCAGTGTAGCCTAATGGCCTAATAGGCTACAAGATTTGTGAATTGTCCAGCCATAGGTAATAATGGATCATAATCAATAGGCATGCCTGTAGTTTAGCCATAGGGTATAGCCATAATAATGTTTTAGGCTTCCGTAAACTGCAAAACAAATTTAACGTCGGATATCTTAATAGGCTACCTGAAAATAAATTTACCATCTCTGTGGGATTCCACGTTACCAATACAGAAACCTTCTTCTTGTTTTGTAGCCAACATACGCTAATTTATTTATTTATTTATGTATTTATTTATTTAGGAAATAGTCTATATTCTACCGTAGTAGAATGTAGGCTTATGTTTGAATTCCTGTGCCTCTGCCCAGCAGAATACCATCATTTGTTCCATTTATTCAGCTGTTCTTTTTGTAATTCCGGGCGATTTTATTTTATGCGGTTCATGTTACTAATTTCGCAGCGGTGGCCTAGCCCATTCAAGATTATTCTTTGCTTATTCAAGATGTGTGACAAAGGCATTTGCTCTGGTGAACTGCACCGGGAATTTCTTTATTTATTTGCACACACGCACACATGCATGCACGCACGCACACACACACACACACACACAGACACACATGTAATTGACAGCACACGATTAGGATACATTTTTGACCCAGCAGCATGTCATCTCAATTTATTCAGCCGTCCTTTTTGTAATTCTGCCGATTTTATTTTATGCGTGACCGGAATCCATTTTCTGCTCTCATATTTCATTAGAGCGCAAGCAGATAGTAGTGCAATAATACGTTTTTCTAAAGAGGCATACCATGCGGAAACTTGATTTTGCCTCCTCTGTCGTCATCAACACGGTACAGGTACGGAGATGTACACAATTCTTGGTGAACATGATGTCCTCTGGAACGTGGATGCAAAAGTCATGTGCTTCCAACAGAGACCGCGAAATGAAACGTGATCCAACCGTATTTACAAGGATTATTTTTATGCAGCGTAATTTTAACGGGGTCACAGAAATACTGAAAAACTAGATGCGTATAGCAGATAATTAGAATTACACACGCAATTATTATATCACAATTATTAGCGCACACACATCATGCGACACAATAGACATTATTTTAGCAGGACCAAGTTATAAGGACACCTGGGAAAAGAAAACGTTTGCCTGGTGTGTGCAATGCAAAACCGTACTTCACAGCGCCGACGTCCTGAGAGCGTACCGGAATCCGATCGCCAATCAGATTAATTCATATACTGTATATTGCAATAAAACAGCCGAAGAACTCAATGGAAAAAAAAATTAAAACAGTGAAGGCTAAAAAAACAAACACACCATAAATAAACTCTCGTCATAATTACTACTATACACAATACTGTTAAATAATATAACATGCAATGGAAAATGCATTCACATGCACAAAATAATTACTGTAGGCCTACTTGTAAAATGTGAGAAATTTTGGAAAAATTTGGTAAAATATACTTTTAGCTTTTCCTTTTCGTAATACATACCCAAGGAGTTAGACTACAAATTTAGCATTTCTAGATAAAGAGCAAATCTCTGGACACGTGTTTAAACATTTAGTATTAGGTGGCCTTTGTTAAGTGTGGTACGGCCATGTAAGGTTAAGATGCTGTTAGGCTGCAGGTCTCCGATTGGCTAATTGACCAGAGAGAATTCATGATTCCTGATGCTATGGGCAACGCCAACGCTGTAGCTTGTCACAGAATTAACATTCTGCGCAAGCTGGAACTTTTCAGAATTTTCTCTGAGATGTTATGGAGAGAACAATTAATCAGAATGACGAATCTTCACGCTCCAAGGTCAATAAACAAATACCTGTTTTGGTCAATGTCACACTGCTTTAATGGCAATTGTAGAAAATACAATGTACTGGTGCTCAATAATAAATGACAATAATTGTTTTTACAAATGAATATGCACAGGAAAAAAAAAAGATTCTGTACTGAATATGTTACCAATGCTGCTATCTTCATTTTTCATTGAGGTCCCAGGATTTTTAAAATGCTGTAGCACAAACAAATGTTCGCATTGTTAACAACTTTCCTCTACAAGAACCGCTGCCACTTCAGAGCTACTGCTAATGATCATATAATAACCCCCCTGAGATGTGTGCGGGTTTGTTTCCAAAGCTGTTCGTCTTCAGATGGGAGAAGATCAAGCTATGGCCGGCACGCCTGCAACATTCTGTACTTAATTATTGAGGGGACCGTAAGCCAACAAACAATTAAAAAACACAAATCTACTGCCGCACTCCAAAAATTTACGTCTCAGCTAAGTAGCACGCTGTTCTACTTATTTTCTCTCTAAATTTTATTTAATTTATTTAATTTAACCGTTATCTTAACAGAAAGTCTCTTGAGATACCTCTTTTGCAAGAGACTTGGCCAAGAAAGCAGCCACAACGAGTAAACATTAAAATGAACAAAAGCACAGAGCACAAATAAAACAACAACAACAACAATAACACTGTTACAAGAGGAACAGTACAAAAATCAGGACACAAAGTACAAAATAAGTAAAATAAAATGTGTGTGTCCAAGAAATGCCTGAGTGAGAGAGTGACGGATTTTATGGAAAGCAAGTGAGGGAGAGGGAGTAAGAGTGGGAGGGACGGAGGGAGATTTCCATTGTGAGCGGAGCTAAATGGCGCTCCCCTAGGGTTCAGTTGAGAACATGGCTGCGCAGTGCGGCAGGCAGATGGGTGGGCAGACTCCGCTGTTCCCTGTTATGCGTGTGGGCGGAAGGGCGCTCCCCCCCCCCCCGCCCAAAATAACGGGTGTGCGTAGCAACCTGTCTGACTTAATCCGCCGTCTCCTCCCTACTTTGGATGGGTCTGCTTTCTCATTTTTGCGTTCATGAAAAATGACAGCGGTAGCGGCTGGAGGTGGTCACGGTTAAAGTTGTTTTTCAAACTTTTCCGTTCCTCCGCTTCGATAGCGCTCGGAGTTCTGCGAGTGTTTTAGTAATGCGGCAAGCGTTGTTATGACAAGGAGGAGGTGACTCTGCTGTGTTGTTTACAGCAGAAGAGTACAACCAAGAATGTGAGCCACTGTAAGTATTACTGCATACGATGCATTACAGCCCATTCCCACAACTTAATTTCAATCGATGGAATGTACAGGTCTCACGTGGGGATTTGAACCCACACCCCTTATAACGGTCTTAATGCGCAGCTGATTAAAAACACGGGTGGAGTCCAGTTGCCGGTTTCCTCAGCTGTGACAGCACAGTGCCAGTTCACCTTCGCCATGGGAGTTAGAAGAGAATATGGTGAAATGAAATGCAAATTGGAGTGGCTGGGGTTTGTATGGGGATGGGGTTCCAGGGCCCATGACTTCAGTGTAAAGTGATATTCCGCTCGGCACTGATGAGGCCTGTGCTGACAGCGCCATGGCCTGGAGGACAGGGAGCTCTCCTGTAACAGAGAACACCCCCCCCCCCCCAACCTCAAACCCCGAACCCCCCACACCCCACCCCCCACCACCCCAGTCCTTCTCCAAGTGAGATTGAGGCCTCTGCAGAATCAGGCCAGAAGCCCAGCAGCTTTAGCTCATTATCAGTACTGTCCCTCCAGACCCCCTCCCCACCCCCCACACGCACATACACGCACACACAACCTCGCCCCTCCCAGACACACACACACCTCACTCCCCTCCACACCTGCCCCCCCACACGCCTCTCCCACCCCACACACACATCCGACCCCCCACACGCACACACCTCATCTCCCAACACACATCATCCCCCCCGCACACACCTCACAACCCCCCCCCCACCCCACCCCACCCCATGTGCTCATCATAGTACAGAAGGGAATTGCTTCAGTATATATCCAGCTGTATAAATAGATATGTAAAAAGCAAAAAAAACTTTTTTGTAACAAAAAAAGCTCTGGATAACAGCTTCTGCTAAATGCTAGTAATGTGATGTAAGCTACAAACTGGACAGGTACAATTCAAACGCAAGGTCCCAAGGCTCCATCTGAACGGTGTATGAATTAAATCGGCTTCTTACAGCCAAAGCAGGGACAGTGACTCAAATCCCTAGCAGCTCTGGGCAACTGTCTTATCCCCAAACTCCCCCACCAAATAAAAGCTCTCAGTCATCATCGAGAAATGTGTTCTCTTTCCGTTGTTTTCTTTATTGAATAATGGTGTAGTTATGTATGTAGCTCAGCCAGCTCAGAGATCACACTGCATTATTACGTCTGTGGTGCTTATTGAAAATCATCAGGTCTGCCTTTTAAATGAATGACACGTGTATGTGTATCAGCTCTGTGAATAAGGAAATATAAAACTTCCTTAAATCAGTTAATCAAAAGGTAAGGACAAACCACCAAAGCCAGTGCTTGTCCTTGACTTAGGCGACCTTGACTTGTCAAAATTGATAAGTGGATTCAGCATTTATACTGGAGCAAAACTGGAGCAACCTTTACCCGGACAAACAGGCACAACACATATTAACACACTTGCACGCGCGCGCATGATACACACTAGATAATTAACACTCAGGAGTAAAGTCTCCAGGGTGCGCTTTTGTGACCCCCTTTCTGAACCTCCCAAAACAGCGTGAGTGAAATGGGCGAAGCTGCCGCCATTAACGGTCCGGTTAGTGTTAATGCGCAGTAATGATTGTTTGAAACAATAAACGGTCTCAGCTTCAAAGAGGGGCGCGGGCGCTGCCAGGGTAAACCCGTCCCGCGAGCTTGCGGTCGGCCTGGCTCCCCGTGTGTGGTGTGGTGTGGGGGCGCTCGCGCACGCGCCCTGGCGACTCCTCCGGAGCGTCCCGCTCCCCTCCCCTCCCGCGCCCCGCTGCTAATCCCGCCCCCCCCCCCCGCCACCCCCCCCCCGGGCTACGGAGACGGGGAGATCGGCGGAGCAGAAATCGCTCGCAGATGGGAGGCTATTTTCGCTCGCGAGCGCCTCATCCGTGAGCGCAAACGACGTGCGCTCGTCCCGTCTCTCTTTCGATCGGCGCCGGCCAAACAAAGGTACGATTAAAAAAAAAAAGAAATAGAATCTTTGGGGAAAAAAACAGGCAGAAGTCCTGGAAGCGGAGAGAATGATGTTTCGGGGAACGAACGTCACAGGAACGCAATTCGGCTCAATCAGCGAGGGGTTTTCTTTTTGCGGTTTTCCCTGGAAGAAAGTTAATATCTGACGAGACAATCTTTGTTTCCTCGTGAAGACACAAAATTAATAATGTCAGCCTGGCTAATATGACTTTTTTTTCAACGTTATTTGTGGTGACATTAGGAGAGGTTTCACTTTTCAAGTATCAATCATTCTTTGGTACGCAAAGTCATTAATTTATGGAGAGGCTGCTTTTGATTATGCAAGAAAGACATCTGGTCATTTCCATACCTTTTTTCATCGGGGATAAGAAGATTACAGCTTGGCTCCTTGCGTGGCCTTGGTGCCCCCACCCCCACATATAGATCTTGGGGTTTATCTGACCTGACACTTCCCTTTTCCACCATAATTGTTCCCCAACCGTATCAGTGGATATTGTTCAAGTGTAATTGAATCCCTCAATATCACTGGAGGCCCATCTCTAAGCCAGCTCCCCATATCCACCCCTACCTCACACTTTACACCTAATACCCTGCTCCCCACATCCACCCCTTTCTCACATCTTACACCTAACACCCCACTCCCCACATTTACTCCTACCTCACACTTTACACTTAACACCCCACTCCCCACATCCACCTCAATCTCACACCTTACACTTAACACCCTACTCCCCACACTCCACACCCCACACCCATGCCCCACACCCCAACCTCGAACCTAACACCCCACATCCCACACCCCGCACCCCATGCCCCACCCCCACACCTCACTCCCCACACCTTACACCTCACAGCCTGCAACCCACACCGATCACCCCATACCCAATCCCCTGACCCTTTCAGCCAAACCTCCCTCTGAGTCAAGAAGTAGGCAGTGTAAGAGTCCATCTATGACTATGGATGTGAATAGTTAGGAGAGAGCTCCCTGTGATCATTTTTTGTGGTGAAAAGTTGGTGAAACGTTTGCTCGGTGGGCTTGTGTATGAAACCTGGGACATGAAAAATTTGGGAGTTAGGAGACAACAGCAATAGAATCTGGTTTCGTATGACTAATACGATCCTTGGTTTTACCTATACAAAAGTACTTATTGGATCTGTTCTGCGGATTATTTTTTGGTCTATTAATTGTCCGATGCATTAAATGCTTGGTTTTTACCAAAGTCTGAAGGTACATTATTCACATACTGATTTTCTACATGGAAAATCCTTGTCTGTGTTTATCTGTGGGGACAACGAAAAGCATCATGATCTAAATGAGAGATCTTGTACAATCCCACCGTATGTACTGAGCACCTGAGAATGAATGACAGCTTGAGAAATTATTGATACCCCCACGTGCTGTCAACGCTAGGACAGACAAGGTGCTGAAATGAACCTTGTCTCGCGGGGCTGCAGCCCCCAGCCCCCCCGCACCCCCACACTCTGTTGCCCTACCCACTGAAACAAGCATCTGCTTCTGACTTGTGGGTGGGCTCTGAGCATGCTCAGAAGAACTTTTCAGTACTGCTGCAGAGGTATTCTCTAGCTGAGGAGCAATCTGAATGAGGATATCATGTCACTCACTCCTTATCACTTTATGCACTGACAACAGCATGGACATGCCCACAGATACACTTACAGGCACACCCACAGGCACATCTACAGACACATCTACAGACACAACCCAATTTCCCCCGGGGATCAATGAAGTATCTATCTATCTATCTATCTATCTATCTATCTATCTATCTATCTATCTATCTACCTATCTATCTATCTATCTATCTATCTATCTATCTATCTATCTATCTATATATATATATATTTATCGGATTTGGAGAGGGGATGATCAGTAATGGTTTAAACGTATTAGTTGGGGGGCGAAGTGTTTGGATGGAAGACGGAAACCCACAGATTCTGTGGCCTGTGGTGCTTTGGTTTTGTCATGAATTTGAGGAAATTTCCTGTTTGCCTGTGAGGCGTGAGTGCAACTGTCATTACCCAGCACCCCTCAGCTCCAGTTCCAGTCTTAGCCAGATCTGGGTTCAGATTCGCAGCGTTTAATGGAAACCAGGAACACGTCATGTAGGCTAGCCTCATTTCACGCAGGACATTTCTCTCACGATGCTTATTTCTGTCATAATGTTAGCCTAACATAGGGCTGCACAACCCTGTTCCTGGTAATCTACCATATTGTAGGTTTTCACTCCAGCCCTAACAAAGCACCCCGCATTCAACAGCTAGAGGTCTCTTTGAGCTGCTAATTAGTAGAATCAGGTGTGCTTTGTTAGGGCTGAAATAAATAGATCCCCAGGAGCAGATTTGGGCAGCCCCGGCCTATAACATTTGGAAATGAAAAAGGAGAAGAGGTACACTGTCGTGTAATACTCCTGTGGCATTTTGGGCTATAAAGAGAAAGACACCTCTGTGTGAGCCTCTCCTCCTGCTCCATGTTGCCGCAGGCCCAGTCATGTCAATCAGACGAGGTGTCAGAGGTGAAGGCCCATCTTTCATTGGCAGGATGCGGGCCCGCTGGTGCCGTTTTTATTCGCCAAGACCCGGGCCCCGCCCACAGCCCCGGGCCCCCCCAGACCCTCCCAGCTTTCAGTGGGACCCCCCGTGTGCCTCTGTTGTTTCAGGTGGGGGGGTATCACTGACTGTTCTGCCCCTGTGTCTGTGTCTCAGGATGGACAGGGGTCAGTAGGCCGTAGTCCTGTCGTGTAGGTCTGGCTGGGAGCGTACTGCACCCACCACCATGTAGGTCTGAACAGGGCTGTCATGGAACCGTACAGCTATGAGACTGGTGTATGAGGAGGCTGTACCACAGGCTTGGGGGTGGGGTAGAGGGTAAGCTTACCTTGTGGATATAAGGTGTGGTGAACGGGCAGATGTGTAAAATTTATCTCCCCTGTGTTTTGGGGGCAGAACGAATTAGTGAAATCAGCTGGCTTGGAAACACGTGGCAGGACTTTCCGTTTCTGACCCCTGGACTATCCACCTGAGGGAACGGGAGGATTAGGAAAGCCGTGTAGGTACAGAGAGGCACTGGAGATTTTCTGTCTGCCGCAGCGCTCAACAGGAAGGCTTGTCATAAAAACGTGCGCTCCGGTCTTAAGGGAAGAGAGGAACTCAAAAGGGCAAAAAAGAGCTCTGCTTTCGGCCGGAGCTGAGTGCCGTTATCACAGTCAACAGACGCGGCGTCTTTAGTTTGGAAAAGTAAATAACTAATGCGCCAGCCATTCCGAGCCGAAGGCTGAGTTTTTATTTGTTGACTCTGTATGTGGGTCGTCCGGGCGTTCCACTGCCAGGGCGGGACGCTACGGCGTGTGTGTATTTGGGATAGCGTGTGGGAGCTCACGGTCCAGCGGCTGTGCTGAGAGAGGGCAGTGTGCAGCAGGGAAAGCGGCACACGTGCTCGGGGTTCCACTCGATCTGTTTTTCCTGGTCCACGCACTGCGGGACGCTGTCAGTCAGGGGCCTATGCTCCGCCCCCTTCAACCTTCAGGATACAGGCGGCCCTGACGCTACGTAACCACGGCGATGGGCTGGAGGAGTCCACAGGGACCTGCTTATTATTTTCCTTTTTTAACCTATACTGTGCTTATTTCTTACATTACATTTATATTGTATTTATTAATTAATATTGGCTGTTCTATATGTTGCTTTGGCAATATGAATATCGTTGTCCTGCCAATAAAGCAAAATGAAAATTGAAAAATTGAAAATATGAGGGAGAGAGAGAGAAACAGAGAGAGAAAGAAACAAAAAAATCTAAATTCCAATTAGCAATCAGGATCTGGCTCAAAATGTCAGAATATCTATATTATTCCACTGTGTTAATGACATGTTCTATGTGCCATTATTAACTGTTTAATTATGAATGTGATTTGGCAACTGCAGTTGCTTATATACAGTCATGCCAACAAAGCAGTATTGAATTGAAAAATTGACAGAGAAACAGAGAGACAGGGAGAGGTACAGGCAGGGATAGAGAGTGAGCGACATTGAGAGATAGAGATGGAAACAAAGATGAGGGGAACAAGATAAATCAGCCACCCTTTGAAGAGACAGAGAGGAAATTCCTTTAAACTGGCAGGAGGAGCAGGAGGAGGAGGGGGAGAGGCGCTGGGCGACACGCGCGTGGGTGGCCAGGAAACGGGGGCCAAGAGCCGCGAATCTAAGCAGGGGACCCACAGCCCGGGCGCTAATCAGAAATGCGCTACGTGAGCAAAGTTCACAGATGTGAGAAAATATCAGGAGAACTTTACCTATTACAGGGGCTCCGTTGCCTCGGGAAACAATAATGAATATGGAATGATATTTCTGCAAACACAACCAGATGCAAGAGGCAAAAAAAAAATCATGAGCAGATGTTGGCGAGGCAGTGATATGGGGGCACGGACCCTTTTTTTTTCTGGAGACGAGGAGAGATAGGGTGTTTGTGCCCCGAAAACATCTGTAACGCGATCCGCCTCACCGTATAATCTCATATATGGCCTCTCGCGCTGAATGAGGAATGGGACATTGAATTATGCAAGCGCCTGGGAAGGGTTTACGAACAGACCGTACACAACAACACTCGATTGGACACGGATTACCGGACCAGAGGGGAATGCACTACTTCATATGGAGCCGATGCCAATGACTGAGGAATAAGGTCAGCGGTACGTCCACAAGATTAGAATCTCGCAGACAAAAGGGCTTGAAACACTGTTCAGGATTATGGATATTGGATAAGACAAACAGTTTTTTTTTTATTTTTTTTTTTTTAAACTAAAACTAAGAATTCTGGGATATATGAAGCCATATGCAGTACTGATATCATGCATACACTTCTGGTGTCAGGGGTCATGGTCAGAAATATAATTTCTCCCACTAAAAACTTTGGACAGACTCTTGGGGTTTCCTCTACTGGAAGCACTAACCCACCCCCAGGGAAGGGCTGCAGTTTTTGGGGTACTTTAACATCAGGTCCATAGGATAGCATAAAGTACCCAATAGCCTTTACAAATCAGATACTCCTGTATCTAGTAGGAGACTAGAAAATCTAGATGGTCACAGAAGTTTGCGTCCTAGTACCAGCAACATTTTGTAACATATTACAAAATAAAAAAATACTTTAAGAACTATGTACTGAAAGAAAAGGGCTATAAAGTTTATTGTCTAAATCAACTGCATAAAATACTCACGGATAATACAAGGAAAATTACTTGCATTTAGCCATCGGCCTAGGCCTACAATTTCATTTTAAATGATGCCATACTAAAGATAATGAGACTCTGTTACTGGGTTAAAAAAAGGTTCTCATATTTGGGACCATTGTATTAGAACATTATATTTGATTGCAGCTCTTCCTGATTTCAGGCTCTGGTGATGGTTTTCTAACCATGTTAAATGTACCTTCTGTGAGTTGCTTTGGCTGAAAGTATCTGCTAAACAGTTTGGCTGGGGCTTCTTGGCATGAAGTTCCTCTGGTAATTATAATGGGTTGACATGACTAAAAAAGATAAATCAGTGAGACTTCAGTGCCTGATTAGTAAATAGAGAATATGCCAGAAAATGAGCGACAATTAACTTCAGTTTCATAAGCAGAAGGAGGGACAGAGAGAGAAGTATGATCCTGTCATCACTGTGCTTTTCAAAAAAAGGGAGGGGGGTGATCTAAGATGAATACACAGGAGAGTTCTACACTCCAGGAAACTTTACTGGGAGAACCTAACTTCATTTTTGCTCGCTTGCCACTGGTAGCACAAATTATTAATTATTAGTGAATTATTGATTAAAGATTAGGCTAACAAACAATTTACCTTCAAGTTATTTTTTTAATCCAGTGTTTACACTTTGCCCATTATAAAGTTTTGCAATGTTGATGCTAGTCCTCCACTATATAGATGAAATCCTACACAGTAAAATGTCCTGTGTTAATTCAACTGTGACAACTGTAACAGGGAGTCAAACATTTAAAAAAATTATTTGTATTCATATGACTCAGTTGGTTGTCAGGTAAATGGTAAATGGACTGCATTTATATAGCGCTTTTATCCAAAGCTTTTTACAATTGATGCCTCTCATTCGCCAGAGCAGTTAGGGGTTAGGTGTCTTGCTCAAGGACACTTCGACACGCCCAGGGCGGGGTTTGAACCGGCAACCCTCCGACTGCCAGACAATCGGTCTTACCTCCTCTTGATGTGTTAAGCATCAGTCTGTCTTCACTCATCAAGATCCATGCACTAGTTAAAGTGTTACCCATATTAGTTTGAGCCATGCAGCCTGAATGGGTGAGCATATAGGCCTTTACACAAGGGAACAGAATGTCCTTGAGATGGCTCTTTTCAGGATAGGAGCAAATAGCATCCACAGCCTTTAACAGTCTGCCCCCTTGTGTGTAGGCCTGTATTTCACCCTGTACAACTGTGGGCAATGCTAGAAAAGTGTCACAGTATGACAGAAACATCACACATTTTTTATCTACCTTCAGCACATGTGCATACGATGACTGGATTTAGTAAACAGAAATGGTCTGCCCAAGCTGGAAAATGTGTGCATTGTTAAATATATGGTGCAAGATTCTGTAACTACATAATAACATTTATCACTTTCAGAATTTCACCAAAAGGCCTGTCTTTAATTTTTTGAGTGTGCGATTTGAATGTTGGAGTGAGGTGAGTGAGGTGAGATGGACTCACCATTTGCTGTCCTGAGATAGCACTGCAGTGTTTTTCAGGATGGACGGATGCATTAAATATGCGCAGACAGTCCCAATCGATACTTCCACTGCGTTTGTCTCATTGGTGTGAGAGCATAGATGTGGCGTTTCCAGAGGCCGGAATAAGAAAGTTTAATTTTTGGAAGTTGGAACTCCTAGTTGGATCATGGGCCTCTCTGAAAATGTTTTTTCTATCTTGCACACAAGATTTCTATACCAATAAAAACACAGATATCCATGTGGCTGAAGCGGCATACATTACACTGTATTGTAATACTGCAATTAACTTTAAAAAAGGAGATGCCAACCCTGAAAGCAATATCAAATTGTTTATGTTTCATACAGTGAAGAGATTCAAGGCTGGCGTCTTACAGACTATTTTCTCGCTACAGGTTTGAAAGCGTACTGGTACTGGCTAGAAATGCAGCAGCTTGGTTGGAAGTTTCTGGCACACTGGCAGGAGCTTGGCGGCATCTGACACAGGCAGGTGGTAATTGAAGATCACTGACATGTTTTCAATAATGTGTGGTAAATATGCTCTCAAAAATGAAAGGAAAACAATCATCAGCTTATGAAGCGAGCTGACAGCTTAAGCACTTGGCATTCAGAAAAAAACATTAATGTGGTTAATTCTGCTGGGTACAATGCCAAAAGCCAGCCAGCCAACATAACCAACAAACCTAGCTAGCTAGCAAGCTTCACTCTGAACACACGGGGAAGGTTTAAGGCACATGCAAGAAAGCTAAATCTGCAGATAGTGTAACTCATCTTGAACAGAAATATGGAATTTAAAGTGAGAAACATTTTAGAATTCCACTAACTTGCAATGTGCTTAAAATTGTAACCAAGCTAAGGTTATGGCATGAAAAAACAGAATCTGTATAACTGCTAACTTAAAATGGTTCAATAACTAAAAATGCTTTTTAAAACACAGCATGTTGAAATCTGAAAAGCCAAATAATTTTTTTTCGCATTTTAATCACAAAGCTTTTCACACAATGGAGACGGGATGGAAATACAAAAGGAAACTAATGCATGATAGCTAAGAGTGTTTATGATTGGTCCAATCAGCAAGTTTGATGTCATCAAAAACTGGCGACTTGGGCACGCGCTGTTTGATTCAGGGAATATATTCACAGCAGGAACATTGTTTCCACTAGAATTTGCACTCGGAGAGGGGCATTCCCATACGCTGCCCCTCGATTCCATACCCGCGGTGTGTCATCCCTTCCAGTACCCTAAAAAAATATGCTGTCACTGTTACTGCAACTTTATGGAAACTGGCGAAACACTGTGAAGCACATGTAGCCACAAGCTGTTGTTATCCAATGACTGGAAATCAATTCCCACTATGACTGCATGTTGAAAGTGATTTTTTGCTGTTCGTAAAATCAACAAGTTGTGAACAAGTTTGCGAGGGAGATGCATAATGAATCAAAAACAATGGCATCTACTCCTGCATACCAAACACGTGTTTCACTGTGCCCCTCCACACGCTGACAGATGCCTGTTAGTGGCTAACAGTGCTGGAAGCAGACTAAGATGAGCTGGGCAATCAGAAGCCACTTGCATGTCTGCAGGTGCTGCTCCACTTTCATTGGTCCCTCACTGGTGCTGTGCCTTTTACGACACGACAAGAACCGTCCCTGGCTCCCTTTGAACATGCAGTTTGCCTTGTGCATCCATCTTGTGTTCTTCTAGGCCAGTAGCTTAGAGTTTATCTGTAACTGACACACGTAAATTACACTCTTTATGACATGAACCAAGGCTTACGGTTTGTAACATTGTCGTTTTTCAGAACGCAAGACGGGTAGCTTTTTTTTTTTTTGCTAGCAGTTGCCAACTTAATGCTGCCTCTTATTAAACTTACTGCATCTGTCAGAAAGCCAGCCTAGAAAAAAATGATGTTCCTATGGAATCTAATGAGAGCCTACTTATACACCCTGTTTGATTATTGAAAATGGGAGCCTGTTAAAAGAAAATTAGGGTAGAGTAATACAAAGAACCGTTCCAATAAACGATTAACATTAAACTTGGTCTATTTTGGCTTCACTTACCAATTCTTCTGAATTCTGAATAGCCTCCATTCCTGAAGGGTTCATATCCCTGAGGTTCTACTGTGCAATTTATCAGAACACATTGGGCCCATTCGCACAGAACACCGCACGCTCCAGTAAAGTATTTTCACTATAAAAAACAGATATTTACTTCTGTTAAATGTGCTCGTATTTAGTCAATGTTTCCATTGTTCTGAATTGAAATGAATGAGGTGCTGTGGTGTCAAAATTTAACGAGGCACCTAAAAACAATTCCGCACAGTTATCAATTTGACACGTGAGACAATTTTTATTCTCTAGGTGAGCTAAATAATATAAATAACTTTGGGACATGTTGCTCCTGTGAGCTAAATTAAGGAAGACAAAGTGGGCTTTCTCGTGGTAGCAGTCCTGCCCAGGTGACCCTCCCTAGCCAGGAGAGAGCTGGAGAAGCTAATAGAGTGTTAACTCAAACAATGAGTCCCTCGGTGCCAGTAACAATGCTCAGTCTGTTAAGGCACAACAAGGACAGTAATTATTATAACGCTGTTCTACATTAGAGCACAATAATGCCCCCCCCCCCAATTTGCCTCTCTCTCTCTCCCTCTCTCTCTCTATCCCCCTTTCTCTCTCTCTCCCTCTCTCTATCCCCCGTTCTCTCTCTCTCTCTCTCTCTCTCTCTCTCCCATCTCTCTATCCCCGTTCTCTCTCTCTCCCTCTCTCGCTCTCTCTCCCTCTCTCTCTCCCTCTCTCTATCCCCCGTTCTCTCTCTCTCCCTCTCGCTCTCTTTCTCTCTCTCTCTCTGTCTCTCCCTCTCTCTCTCTCTCTCCCTCTCTCTCCTGAGTGATGTACGATCTGTACGCAGTTAGTTAAAGCTGCCTTTTGGTGTGGAATGCACAGTCACCGCTGGCCGGTCTGTGTTGTGTTAGGGCCAAGTCCCCGGAGATGCTGGAAAGGTGTACACTGGGGGGGGGGGGCACCGGAGCTGGCCCCCGCGTCACAGCGGTGCTTCATTACCGTGAATAACACCAGGAACGAGCTGTTGGTTTTCATTCGTTTTAATTTTCTCCAAATGTGCGCGCAGCACCGCAAACAGACCCCTTGCACAATGCTCTGAGGTGTGATGTGAGAGAGAAGCATGCGGGAAATTATTTTTGGGCATGATGTCCAAGCAATTACAGGCCATATATCCTTGTCTTTCAGTAAAATCTGTCAAATATAGGTGTATTTGTCGATCTACAGCACCATTACTTCAATTAAAACAGAAAATCTATTCGCAGACATGGCAATAGCATCTAATTTTATTGAAATATGTGAACTGTAGCTGTGCAAGAGCCTATTTATTTCATTTAGGCCAATTTGTCTACAGAAACGGGAATGTTCCCGTCCAGACTTCGGTAATCTGTGGTCCTTGAGGGCGATATCAGTCATCTTTGCCTCAGGGTCAGTGTTAGAGAAATTAATTACACACCTCATTCTGCACAGCTCCAAATTCATTTGCAGACATGTCCGCTAAAACCATTAAGGAACTTGACTCCGTAGGAGAGAGGGAAAGAGGAAATCTGGATTTGATTCGGGCCGTGTTAATTAATTACGGTGTGTTTAGGTGTCGCCAAAGAACTTTGATTCGTGCCAGGCTGCTTCACCAAACGGTTTCTCTCCAAACCAGGAGAGGCCGACCAAGCCGTCGTGATTTTCCTCTCAGCCGAAAACCCCTGGAATGTCAGGGTTTTTTTAGAAGTCTGCTTTTGTAACATGTCCAGTAAATTCCAGCGGCGTTGTATAAATGTCCCATGTTGCCTCGTGTTGGCTTACATTTGGACAGAATGTCTTATGTTTTTTAATTAAATGAAAGAAATATCTGCTCTTGTGTCTTGGTCCGTGTTCAAGTCAACAGCGATCCTCTGTGTGAGAGGAAATTGGTGGAATCTTTAGAGGGAGGCCTCGTTGTCATCGGTGGTTCTCAGTATTACCACCATAATTACATATCCATGAATTTATGAAGTGTGTGTGTGTGTGTGTGTGTGTTATTTCTGCTTCGTCCTTAGATTTTAATGTTTTTTCATTAGTCACCCCCAAGTCTTTTGTTTTCAAGAAAGGAAAAAGAAAAACACATTTCCTCCATGCTTTGAGGAACCTTTAAACAAATGGCAAAATGGATATATCCAATAATAAGTCTGCTCTGTCAGCATTGGGTATAACTTTTTTGTTTGTTTCAGCAGGTTTGACTTGGTACAAGGCGCAGATATTGAATTACTTTGGCCAAAATGGCAGACCATGATAGTGGCTTCGGGTTGATGATTCCGTCCTGAGAAACACAATGGCAAAAACGACTGATCACTGCCGCGGCTCATTTGTGGTCTTTGACTTGCGGCGACGCTAACTGCCTGCCATCACTTACGTGACCTTGCTATAATAAAAAATAATAAAAAATAAAAAGGAAAAATTTTAACTACTGTAATGTCATTGATTTTAACACATGACACCAAAGTGGAACTTTTCTCTTCATCCACCCCCCTCCCACACACCACCCCCCCCCGAGGAGTGATGAGCCCTGGAGCAGCGAGATTTCGCCTCGCTCGGCTCGGCCCGGCTGAGACCGGCGATTCCGAGACCGCGCTCCCCGGTTATTTTTGGATCCCTCTCTTGCCTCCTCTGCCGGGAGCAGCGTTTTGAAGTGGCTCCAGCGCCATTAATCAGGCGGGGGGCCCCCGCGGCGGGCGTGGGCCCCGGGCCCCGGCAGCGCTGCGTGTGTCTCTCTGTTTTTTTCCTCCGCGCGCAGCACAGTGTGAAGCGTAGAGGAACCTCATCAATCTCACCTGTCCCAGCTGTCACCCGCACATTTAATCAAACGCTCCGGTCCGTCTCTTCCTCCTCCTCCCCCTGCCCCTCTTCCCTTCCCCAGGCTTCCCCCCTCGCTCCCTCTCTCTCTCTCTCTCTCTCCGTATCTCTCTGCCTTCACGTTCTCTCACTCTTTCATGCGCTCTTTCCTTCTGCCCTGTTCTCTTTTACAGATCTTTCACACTTTGCCTTAAGCGGTGCACCGTATGTTTTAAAGTAAAACAAACGCACCGGCCTGAATGAGGTGGGTTTGGGTTGGGGGGGAGCATCAAAATGAATTCCTGCTCGATGCTTTGCTGAAACGGCGCACTGTTGGTTGTCTGCGCTAACAGGTCTTAGCACAAGGGAGCGCGGCACTGACGCCATTGGCTGAAACAGGCCTTCTTGGCGTTCAGCATGATGTCTGTTTTAATAGGGTGTGCGAGGTTAACTTGACAGAGAGTACACACTGCACATAGTGTGTCTGATGCACAGCGGGAGGCTCCCAGTCAGGCTAACTATCGGGGGGTTGGTGAAGGGGAGGGGGAGGGGGAGGAGGGGGTTCGGGGGTCCGCCGCTCTTTGGGCCTCATTCCGGGCCTTTCCGCAGGGCCCTGACGGAGCTGACAGCCGCTGGTGCTGCGGGAGGTGGCGTTCAGACGTGTTGAAGTTGGCACGCGGAACCGAAACCGCCGCCCGAGCTGGCCAGCCCCGCTCCCACTGCTGGAAGTTGTCGGCCCAGTACGGCACCCTTCACATTGTCATTTACGAGGCTCTGATCCGATGCGCAGAGTAAGTGGCGCGTATGTGCGTTGTGCTACGTCCGCTTTACAAACGTTTCGAATAACACTCTCAGGCTCCCGTTGTATTATACAGTATTTTTGTCAAAGTAGAAATGGCAACCCCCTCTGTCTGGCATAAGAACACTCAACCTTCAAGTTCAGAGTCAAGTGCCCTGACTACTCCACTTCGTTTATTAATTTTACATTAATGTTACAATTGCATTTCACGTGTACATATTGCTGTCGTTACAAGAATATTTCCAATGATGAAGTATGAATGGGTTACATAATCCCTCATTTGGCACCGATTTCAAGTTACGGCTACTATACATTAGTTTAGAACTTTAGAAAGGGCCTGGAACACAACAAACGATCTATTTTGTAAAGGGAATAATGGGGGTCACTGCATGTGGAAATTACATGCTAATATTGCCAAGGCTTAAGATTTGTATTGCCATTGTTCCAGTTAAATATTTTCTTTTTTATTTCGAATGATCAATAAGGTGTTACACTTGTATATCCTTAGGAATTGTATGTTTTTATGGTGCAGATGGTGTTGTTCCTGTGACATGCGCTGTCTGCAGAATTTTTAAACAAAAAGGGTTCAGGATTTTATATCCAGTCTGTTTTTTAAATACAGTGTTATATACATAATACTGGCCATGGCCCACGTCTGATACATTATTGTTCAGACGCCTTTATCTGTCTATGTTCCGTAGAAGCAGAACTAACTTGTAGTTAATGAACTACTTGCAGTGACCGCCTGTCCTAAAATTCCATGTGAATGTGCTTAAAGCGCATGTAAAGCTGACCCCTTGAGTGTGTGGCTGCTGCTCGCAATGTCATAAAAAATAATGTATACGCCATATGGTAGCGATGGATGAAAAGGTTTTCGTCACCTATCCACTGGTATAATACAACGGCGCTACGTCTGTCAGCGTTAAACACGAGACGGGAACACCCAGCGCTCGAGCCGCCGCTCCGTATCACAGACACTGGGCAAATGGGGAAACGGGAGGAAAAACGCCGCTGATGTTTAATGGTTTCCACAGGAACCAGTCATTCCTGCTAATTACAACCCATTAAATAATGCTACAAGGTCAAATGCGTTTGCATACCTGTGTAGTATAAATACGCACGGAGCGATTTGGGGGTACCCTGGCTGGTCCCAGAAGGCTGGCATTCCCCCAAAACGCGTATGTCCGCTGTCACGACGCCCAACGAGAATTGTTTAAGAGTGATTGTTCTCTCAGTCGGCTTCTGCATAAGAAATACAGCAGCTGTGGAAACTATTAAAAATATTACTTTTTCTAACCGCAGGATTGACTTTGAGGAAGATGGTTGTTCGTAGTAATGCTTTACCGCCATTTAGTAGACGCTGTTATTCGGAGCGATTTACAATGCAAACACAAGCGTGAAGAGCAACCATCAAAGTGTACCGATTCCCCAGGGGATGGGGGGCGTGGGAATTGAAGTCCCAAGAGAAACAGCAAGCGTAAGAACTGCAGACCCCATTGACAACTTGTCAATGACCCTATTGAACATTAAATAGGTTATATAAACACGAGCACACAGTAAAATATTCAGTATTAACTCAGCTCTTATGGAGTACATGTGGTCCCTATATTAGAGCAACTCTGTTAGAGTTGAATTAACACTGGCCATTTCACTGGGTAGAACTACCCCAATGAGCATCAAACTACATTAATCCACTTCTGTCCTTAGTTGAGGACTATTTCCTTTATACATTCATTTTGTTTGCACACATTGTACCATAAAGAACATGCAATAATAACAATGACACTACTACTACGACTACTACTACTACTACTACTACTAATAATAATAATATCTTAAAACTGAGAATGAAAAGTTAGAGGGAGACAGAATGCTTAGTACAGCACCTTTTCATTCTGCCTCATGTCACATTCAGTGCAGTGATCACCCTTGTCTAATGCGGTACTAAAATGTAAGAAACTAAAATGCATCATTTGATTTCAGTCTCCATCCAGTAAGAAGGCATTACTCACTTCAGAAGGCGGTTCCAGTGTTGTGATTGCTGCAGAAAACATGGTTTCTTCCTATCCAGAAAAGCAAACAACTTTCACTAACATTTTGACTATAATAAGTAACCTGTACTTGTTAAGAAGGGAGAGATCAAGGACAGTTTGCTTTTGAAGGGAACTAATTACAGCTGTTTTAAAATAAAAGGGTACTGTTACTGTCTCTGGTGAGCTATAATCAAGCATAAAGAGCCATTATACGCCATTTCAGATACGTCTCGCGTTGTCATGAAGGGATATAATCTAGAATTCATATTCGGAAGTTGTCGGTCGGCTGTAATCATTGTGAAAAAAAAAAAGTTTATATAAAGTTTAAAGTATACGGCATGCTGACATATATTTGGACAAAATTCTGTGGAATAATGTTGCCAAAAGTAAGTTAAAGTGGAATTTGATGTCTAAGGTTATTTATTTCATCAATGGCACATAAATGGCCTGTATTTAGAGAATCCTGTTTTTCAAGCTTCAGTGAAGGCCTGAAAGGGCTGAGGACAGGAATCAAAACTGTTCAGAGCATCAGAAAGTATGCTCAGAGCATCATAAAGAATGTTCAGAGCATCAGAAAGAATGTTCAGAGCATCAGAAAGTATGCTCAGAGCATCATAAAGAATGTTCAGAGCATCAGAAAGTATGCTCAGAGCATCATAAAGAATGCTCAGAGCATCAGAAAGAATGTTCAGAGCATCAGAAAGAATGTTCAGAACATCAGAAAGAATGCTCAGAGTATCAGAAAGAATGCTCAGAGCATCAGAAAGAATGTTCAGAGCATCAGAAAGAATGCTCAGAGTATCAGAAAGAATGCTCAGAGCATCAGAAAGAATGCTCAGAGTATCAGAAAGAATGCTCAGAGTATCAGATAGAATGCTCAGAGCATCAGAAAGAATGCTCAGAGTATCAGAAAGAATGCTCAGAGCATCAGAAAGAATGTTCAGAGCATCAGAAAGAATGCTCAGAGTATCAGAGAATGCTCAGAGCATCAGAAAGAATGCTCAGAGTATCAGAAAGAATGCTCAGAGTATCAGAAAGAATGGAATTTTTGCTGTCAGAACAGCCTGCCTGTTTGTGAGAGCTTTGTATTTCTTTGTTTACTGACCCCTTGGTTCTGCCTGAAATATACTCACCTCCTCAACCCCACCCCAATTCTCTGTCTGTCTGCTCACTGTCCCTCTAGTCTATCTTGAAGTAGTCTTCACCAGGAGGGAAGGAATCCCCATCCTCTCTCTCTCTCTCTCTCTCTCTCTCTCTGTTGGCTGTCCCTCCGGTCTCTCCTGAGGTAAAGTGCGTCAGGCCTGCTGTGTTTGCTTTGCATGGGAGGGAGGAGCGGGGCCGCTGGGTCACATGAACAGTGTGTGCCATACGCAGCCTGTCGGAGTGCATAGCAGGACCTCTCCTGTTCATTTTGCTGCTCCAGGACCAAGCAGCACACTGTAATTTCATTCCCTCCCCCACACCCACACCCCTACCCCCCACTACCATGACAACCAAATTCTGTACTACACTAGACGTAGAACGCATGTCTACTAGGCTACAGCCTGCCCTGCAGAAGCACAAATATTCTACCAATGACCTAAAGCTAAACGGCAGTAATGGAACTCATTTATTTTTGATTGAAACTATCAACAAGTCAGCTCCATCTTATAAAAAACTATACAAATGACTGGAGTTTTAAAACTTGCTTTAAGCTTATATTTTTCCCTATGAATATATCCGTACAACACAAATATTGAGCTATAAAGAGCATCATATTTTTGAGAAAATTTCAAGGGGTGTACAAAAATACTGACAGGAATTTCCTGTATTTCGACTCTCCAGAATCAATAAACCTCTTTAAAATGTCTGCTTTAGAATTTTCTTCACAATGTCACACCCCTTTGATACATAAACTAATGTATCCCAGGATGTTTTTGCCAGCTTCTTTTCTGAAATGATAGTCTTTTCCAATGCAAGCCAAACTAGCCTTCTCACATGTTCCTACGTGTGGTCTGGAAGCCAGTGTGCTTGCCCACAGTCCATAGTTTATCTTGTTTGCTTTGAAAGTACACTCCCCTTGGTAAGACTGGCTATCGGTTAAGGCAAGCTGAGCCATCACCCACACGTGGCCCTGAAGCTAAGCCAGCAGTTATAGAATCTGAGGGCAGCCTTTTTTGAAGAAGAGAAATACAGGGAGAAAGCAGAACAGAGCCACAGAGCTGCAGAGCTTAATAATCCAATTTAAAAAGTGCTGGAGTGTGTTTTGGGCACCTGGTACACTGAGGAGGGGTGAACTGCCAGTTTTCCTGGCAGCTGCTGGCCTGGCTTCTGCTCCCCTTCAGCAGAATCCCAGTACCTTTACCCATATGTGCCTCGGACCGCATTTCCCAGCATGCACCACCGTCGCCCAAACCTGAGGAGAACTAATTCAATGTCTGATTAATGCAACAAGCAGGGGGAAATGAGGCTCTGGATCTTAGTCAAATTGATAATTGTGCATAACCTGTGACTTTAGGCTACTCCATCTGTCCAGTGATGTCAGGGACCATGCCAAGCTGATTCGTTTTACTGAAATTTTGGTTATGACTTTTAGAATGGTGAGTTTATCATTTCTGCTGTGTGTTTCTGTGATCAACGTAGTGCAGAGATGTGGACTGGCATGTTAATGGACATCAGTCTCTTTTTCTCTCTCTCCTTCTGTCTCTCCCCCTTTTTCCTCTGTCAGACAGCTGGCCTTGGAGCGTTCGGCAGTCTATCTGTGTGAGCTGATTATGGCTTTCCTTGACTTATTCCTTCTGCAGACAGATGGCAAGAAGATTAATCACCATAAAACATTAATACGGCTTCTTTTTCTCAAGAAATAGACAGAGCACAACAGGACCGGCTGATGTAGAAAACACACCGCACTGTCCGTTCCCACCGGAATGCTGGGATGTAGATCATTCTCCTCCTATGAAAGCTGTCAAAATAAACAATGGCTAGCCTAGCTTTCCACCTAATTACGCATCACATCCTGTTTTATTTCTGATAGTTCAGAGACACCCACGCGGTTGACCACCAGAAGAGAAACACTGAAGCAGATGACTTTGCTTAAAAATAATATCTCACTTTCAACATGCATAAAGAGCACAGGGCTCCTCTCTAAGTTTCAACATTTTTGCAACACATTGTTTGCTTGTTATTTCTCAGGTCACATATTGAACTGATGAGTTCAGGTGGCCTGAGCCAGGTTCTTGGGGGACGGGGGACAGTATTGTAAGGAGTTATTTTGGAAATAAAGACCTTTGCATGCTGTATTGGCCTCCTCAGGTCAAAGCTGAATGCATAGATATTAAGTCAAGTTAATCAGAGCCCATCAATATCACTCTTGTGTTCCCCTCTCTTCTCAGGCACCTTGGCGCAAGTGTATCTCAATGGGGGGGCCTGCCCAAGTGTTCTGGGACTCTTCAGGACCTGCCTCCCATTCTGCCCCCAGGACTCAGGAGCCTGGTCAGGAACCCCGCCTTTTCCTCTATGTCAGTGGACTCCAGTCTGGTTCCTGGAGATCTATCGTCCTATAGGTTTTCACTCCAACCCCAACAAAGCACACTTCATTCAACAGTGAGAGAGCTCGTCAAGCTGCTAATTCGTAGAATCAAGTGTGCCATATTAGGGTTGGAGTGAAAATCTACGGGACAGTAGATCTCCAGGAACTGGGCTGGGAACCACTGCTCTATGTCATCTTCAAGCGGACGTCTCAGAGAGCTTCAATCAGTGGTGAGTCACTTCCAGGTCCAGCAATCCTTAACCATGTTTATATAGGAGCCGTTGAAGTCTATCCTTAAAGTGATGGGAACATTATCTTTTACTCATGCCCAAAACACCCCCTGCCACCAGCACAGGTGTGTCCTAATTGCTTGGCCGATTGTTTGCAAACAGGTAACATGGCTGTGCCCCAGCTGGTGTTTGAACTTACAACCTCACAATTCCAGCGTAATCATGCAACATTTCCACTGTATTGATTGCAGTAAGGTAGGGCTGCCCAACCCTGTTGCTGGAGAGCTACTGTCTTGTAGGTTTTCATTTCAACCCTAATTTGGCACACCTAATTCAAATAAATAGCAGCTAAATGAAATCTATAGCTGTGTGCTTTGTTAGGGTTATTGTGAACTTACAGGACAGAAGATCTCCAGCAACAGGGTTGGGCAGCCAGGCTGTAAAGTCATTCCTAGTTGTTTATCTCTTATAACTACCATAAACGAATACACACACAAGCACTGGTCAGCTTTGCAGTAAACACACAATCGCTCATCAGTTAATCCCCAAGTACAAATCGATGACATTGTGTGGTCTTCTGTGGTGCTTCATTAGAAGCACAAGGCCAGTGTTTACTTTTAGGGCTGAATTTCTCTGGGTGATGACAGAAGCAAATTCAGAGCGCTGCTGCCATTTTATCTGCTGGTCCATCTGTGTGGATTCCGCAGATTTTCCAGAATTGTATAAACCACGGTCTTCACCAAACATTTGCTTCAAAGAAGCCCACAGTGTCGCAGGTATAATAATAGATTTCCACGTGTGTAGTCATTGACAGGATCAGAGCGTGCAAATTTAACAAAATATTGGGTTTTTATAAAAACCCAGAGATGAACCACTTTGCAAATGATCTGTAATCAGGGGTGCTTTGTCTGTCTGTCTGTCTGTCTGGAAAACTCAAATATCTATTGCACTGCTGTGTTTGGTGATGTGGGGGGAGGGGAGGGGTTGAGGGGGGTGAGAATGTTATTTTTAAAATGTGGTTGATGCAACATTTCAAGATCACTGTGGTCCCCTTGGACCATGGAATTCTCACAGCATGATCCCCCCACTACACACACACACACCACACATCACCACAGCACATCAAGCCAGCACGCACACAACACTCACACATCACTCATACACGCACACCAAATGGCCCATACACACTTACACACGCACACTCACATGCACATGTGCACACTATAACACACACACATATGCACACGGACACACACTTACTCACACACACACACACTCACATGTGCATGCCACACGCACACGCACACACACACGCACACACACACACACTCAAGCATGCACACGCCACACCACCACACACACACACACACACACACACAGCCACACACACACACACCACACACACACACTCCCCACACACACACACACACACACACACTCACACACACACACACACCACACCACACACACACACACACACACACCACACACACACTACACACACACACACCACACTCACACACACACACACACACCACACACCACACACCACACACACACACCACACACACACACACACACACACACACACACTCACACACACACACACACACACACACACACACACACACACACACACACACACACACACACACACACACACACACTCAAGCATGCACACCACACACACACACACACACTCACACACACACACACACACACACACACACACACAAGGCTATTTTTATTTCAGTTTAGCTTCATGCCGCATATCTTGGCAGTGCAGGGGACCTCCCCTAGAACCCAGCAGCCCTGGCCCACTCCATATGTGAAAATATAACTGGCACCCAAAGAAAACACTCGACTTCATTGAAAACGGTGACAAGCTGAAATCAATAGTGTCTGAAGTTTTGGGCTGCGCGGCTGAAGGGGTTTAGGGGGGCTACAGAAGACCCGAGGAGGCTGTTACTGGAACAGCGTCCAGAAGGGAACGGGGTTTCCTGGAATATTTTGGATGTCTTAGTCAATGGAAATCAGGGGGAAAATTTGAGTGAAAATAAACATTTTTTTGCCTGAACGCATTTCTGCTTTCTACCTCTTGTTTGTTTTGTATCTCTGATACAGTCAGCCGCTAAGGGGAACATTCTTTGAATCCTATATCCAGTTTATATCTACATATTTTACAGAGTAGATTGCATTTTATATTCATATTTTCCTTGATATTACTTTTAACTTTCCTTGGCAGATACCCTTACCTGGTCTAACTTACTGTGCTTTCATCATGCAGTGTCAATATTTTTTTCACTGCTTAAATCATTCAGTGTATTGAGAAAGTTTAATTTAGCCAATAAATTGGTCAATGACACTAGCACCTTACTTGGAACTCAGTTGTCAAGCCCATTCCTATTGAGCAGAAGAGACAGTTGCTTTGTGACTGCCTTAGATTATTATTGGGTCTTAAAAGGATTTTTTTTCAAGTCCAATGTTTCTTCAGCAGTCCACAGACAAATCCATAAAAGGACACTCACAAAAAGTTGGATGAAAATGGAAAAAGGTTATGTGTTACAATAAGTTATGAAAAATACATTACCACATTGATGTTTAATAGTGTAAATATGAGGGTGGAGGATGTTCCCTGGGGCGTGACGAGTCCTCCTGACCGTTGAGCTCCATGCAGGGATCATGTCCGCAATACCGCTGAAGGCCAGATGGAGGTGCTGTGGAGCTTATTGTGCGAGTCATGTCAGACTTATCCTGAAGGGAGCCCTCAAATAGGTGCTTCTCTGAACAGCAGGGCTGCTCAACCCGATTCCTGGAGATCCCCTTTTCTGGTAGGTTTTCTCTCAAACCCTAACAAAGCACACCTCATTCAACAGCTAGAGATCTTGTTGAGCTGCTAATTACTAGAATCAGGTGTGCCAAATTGAAGGGCTGAAATGAAACCTACTGGACGGTAGACCTGCAGGATGAGGGTTGGTCAGCTGGGCTGTACAGGGAGACTGTTGCTGATTAAGACAAGACAAGAGGGGGAAATACGTCCTCTCTGTAAATCCCTTTCCAGATTCAAATGCTTCTGCACAAGTCCTTAGCTGTCAGGTCTGTAGATATCACTGTTACTTGGTGGAAGAGCCATTATTTTGTGTTAGAATTTTAAAAATTTGTTCTCTGATGGATTGTTGACCGATCTTACTCATCAGAAAGTGGCATTTACTTGATCTTGATCTGTTCTTGGAGAAGCTCAGTGGTGTGAACCTCACATTTACAGACTGATTGGTCAACCAATGTCAGTCCAGAAGTAGCATGCACAGTTATGCTTCCTCATGATCAGGCTCTTTATTGCCACCGATGTAACTTTCCAGTAATAAAAACTCTAAACTCCATATATAGATATAGAAAAGGAGGCATATTGTATCACTAATTAAGAATACAATTAATGAAATTCACCAGTGTTGGACATGAACCTAGCTAATTAACTGGTTTTGGTTCCCAGTATGTTGGAAAATTAGGACAAATATTTGTGGAATCTATGGTACATTTTTTCCAGTTTTATGAATGTTATCATTGTACGTCATTTTTAAGTCACAAGGGACACTGCAGGAATACTTTACAATGTTACTCAGTGTTGCTTTTAAAAATAAATCAGAATTTAAACTCTAAGATTAATTTTTTTTTTAATGAATGCTTATTGGTTCATTTACTCTAATGAGTCTAAGGTAATCTAAATTAATCTAGATATTGTAAAATGTAGTCAAATTGAGAGTAGTCCATTAAAAAATAAAGTATAGGATTCCAATCAATAAGCTAATAATTTTTAAAATTGGAATATTTTAACATCCATTCCAAAATAACAAACATGTATGTGTGTTTATGCTTGTGTGTGTGTGTGTTTGCGTGTGTGTGTGCGTGTGTGTACACCCAATTGTACGTGTGGGCATCCGTGTGTGTGTCTGTGTGTGTGCGTGTGTGTGTGTGTTTTTGTTAGTTAAATACTGAATGGCCTTTCAGTATTGTATAATTTGTCCTGTGCTTCCTGGTCTGACAAAAAAGTTCGGACCCTATAGCTGGAGATGTTGTTTATCCAAAAACATGGCCAAGTACAGTAAATAAATCCAGGGGTTGAGGGTCAGGGTAACTGGACATTTCTTCAATCTAGAACAGGGGTGTCTTCAATCTAGGCGCTGATAAGTAGAATCAGGTGTTGTACTGAGCTAAAACAAAAACCTGCACCCACATTAGCCATTTTTAGATTCACCTGGGCACCCCTGGTCTAGAATGCTCCTGTGTGTTCTTTTGGTCAGGTCCTCTGAAGGAGTTCATCCAGTATGTTGGTCCTCCTGTGGACCTCTGGAGCTGTTTACCAATGATATTATTCATTTGAATGCCACAATATTTAGTCCAAGATTCAGATGTTTGAGTGGCTGTTACAGCTTGTACAACTAATAGATAATTTATCAATTGTGAATAGATTATTTATGGTTTGCTTTGATGTCAGTCTCACATTTTTAGCGAAGGTAAAGTTGAATTCATTATTTTCTGGAGTGATTTTTGAGAGGGAAATCTTCAGAGAGACAGCTATGGCCTGTGATGCTGTTGAGAGGGATTCGTTCTACGGGCCTTTTTGTGGTGCTGTGCACATTGAGCTGAGACCTGCTAGTCAGGAAGAGTCGGTTACAGCCGGCTATAGAAAAAAAACAAGGACATATCAATGCTTGTTTTTCAGTGTTATGACATTCACACACAACCCGGCTTGCAGATGGCTGATTCAAATGAGAATGAATGCGCGGATTAACCCGTGGGTCTTGAGCTTTATTTTTCCTTTTGTTTTAAAGGCACCAAGAGAACATTAGGGGGGGAAAGCCAGTGAGAAACCCAGTGGCCTGTCAGAGCAAAGTGTCTTTTCTGGGCAGGACAGAGAGTTATGACTCACGAAGCCAGATCTTGCAGCGAATGATCTGTTGTGATCTGACGCCATGAATGGTGTACTAGGACATGCAGTAGGAAGCACAGCAGCCCTTTTAAAGTGAAAATTTATTTGGGCTGGAGCCTCTCGGTAAGCCAAGTCGAGCTTTGTTGTTCCCATGTGGCCGCAACATGTCTTTTTGATGTTTACAAATTGTAGCACAATTTCAACAGAGCAATGCGAAGATGCGATATCAAACCCAGATAGCCCCACTTAGACTGGTTCATTTAAAGCTTTTTTTCTATGTACTGAATCTTTCCTGTTATTAATCACTCACCTCTAACACTTTACTGTTGTCAGTCACTTCACAGATGTGTTGTTTAATGTGATCTGTCGCTACACTGTGGCTTCAGTGTTTTTGGGGAAACAATGATTTTCAGTAAAATGGATTTCTGGTGTGACCGTTGGAAGAATTTTGTGCCAAAGTCACTGCCGTATTCAACAGTTTGTAATGGAATTCTGAAAGGCTTTCATTTCACTGTTCCACTGCACTTATTGAAAGGACCGTTGAAAGGTTCTGGAATGTTCTGTGGGTCAACTGAAGTGTCATATGGAAGAATCAGGTCCAGCGCCCGGAGCGTACTTAAACTGTGGCCTGCATTTTCAATAACCAGTACAGCGAGTTCTTCCCTGAGCCCAAGAGAGCCACAGACTACACACTGTACTCCACATATACACATATACGACACACACTCACAGATTTGTACTTTTTATTAGGCCTATGTTCTATAATTATCACCATATGAAAAATATATACTTTACCAGATCAAACGTGTGACAGAGCTTTGTTTAAAGGGCCATCTTCCGGTCTTCATGTTTGATGAGGTATGGAAAAGTGTATGATGAAATGACAGTATTTTTTTGGGGGGGGGGGGGGGGGGGGGGGGCAGTGATTCCGTTTCTTTTTCCTTTGTGAGAAGATGGCAAGAGGTGGCATCCAGACTGAACTGGTTTCTTGTTGTTTGTGTTCTCACCACTTCTGGCAGCTCTGCCATTGGAAACACGCTGAAGCGATTGTGAAGAGGGCTAGGATGCTTCAGCAGATCAAACGGCCCTGCCAGTCATTTCTCCTCTCCCTGGATTCAAATCAAAGAGTTCACTCTGATAGAATCTGATTCAGAATCTGCTTCTCTGAGAAAAATAGCATTGATGCAACATTCCAATTACGTGTTTTTTTTTCTTTTCGATTTATGTGTTCACAGAATAATTGCTGGTAATAACAAAATATTTTTCAATTGTAGTTTTGGAGCAATGACTGAGAAGCTTTCTTTTGCTCATTTTTTAAATTTCAGGTGCTTTGCAGGACATTCTGTCCTGTCGGTATAAAGCTCTTCATTTTCATGGGAGATGAATGTCCGTTGAAGTGCTGCTATGATTAGTAGCACTTGAATAGATATACAGATCCTTCAAATTCTGATAGTTAGCAAGAAAATGCGCTTGGTTCAATTTCAGAGGGCAGTACAACATACACATATGTGCACATTCCAACATTTAATATTTGATTAAAAAAAGCATGAAGCAATACATAGTCTGTTTGTACTTCATGTATTCTCTTTTTATGAAAATATAGTATAAAATAATATAGTCAATACATCTTGCTCAAATCAGAGTCACCCAAACTGTATGGAATTGTGCTAATCATCTTTACTTTTTGAAGTGCAATTGTATTTTATTTGAATTTTATACATGCAAAATGGCATGGATATGCAAACATAGTTGTTATACAGCAAGACATGCTGGTAAATCTGCAGATTTTCGCACAAAATTAATTTCTGTAAACAGCTGCAACTTAGGCCACATACACACATGGTGTTCTATACAACATTGGGAATTCAAAAATACATTTTTGAGACATAACCATGACTTAAAGCACTTTTGTCATTATGTATTTGTTTGGAACATTGGAACATTGTTTCAAAACACTTCTGCCTAACAGTTTAGTTTTGCTTTCAGGTGACAGTTATTGTCAGTATGGTCTGTTATGGTCTCAGAAATATACTTGCAATACCAACTGCTTTGCCATCTAGTCATATTGACTGTAATGCCACACAAGCCCTGTGCATGCTTTTGACTCTGGGCAAAGGTTTGGGTTGGATTCTGTCCACATTTGCCTATGTGGAGTACATTGCTCCCATGAATTAGAAATAGAAGCAAGTCAAAATAGTGGTAAGTTAACTTTTCTTGTCATTGACGTTTGTTTGAAAGCATAACATATCCTTACATACAGTATTTCACAGTAGATATGACATTTTCAGATTTATGAAATACGTTGAATCATGTATTGTTTTGTAACCTTATAATTTTGTTACGTGTGTGTATGTGGGGGGGGGGGGGGGAGTTGAAAATGCTTTCAGCTAATTGTGCAGTATACTCCTTTATTCCTCGTTAGTTAGTCTTCCACTGCAACGTTCAGTTATAAGACCTGGCCATTTTTATAATGACAAAACCCTCAGAAATTGGAATCTACTATATAGTCTTGTACAGGAAGAACAAGTGACAGTTGCTAAGTGATGATTATATGCATTTTTTGTGTCATTGAAAAACAGTATATATAACAACATAAAAGTGAATCGGATTGATTTTGTCCTAAAAGCTAAACAAAATAGATTGACATTATAGTTTGTGGTGATGTTCTATTTTCCGGGTTAAAGATCTACACACAGCACACTCTATTTAGTGCGATTCAAATTGCCATTCAGTAGTAAGCACCTTTAACAATTATAAATGAATGCAGTGAGATGGTATCTTAAAGAATGAGCCACATCTGAAAAGGAATCCTGGTTTTTTGTTTCATGTGACAAGAAAAACTCACCAGAAGTGAAATTTCAGTTTTATCAAAATACTGGTCTGGAAATGTAGCCTTTGTATTAACATTTTATTTAGTCTGGGCAGTTAATAAGTGAGGAAGTGCATTTAATGTGAAGAAAAAACTACAATTAAAGCCCAATGGACATTTAGCCACAAAATAGGCGGCCAGTCCTATTCAGGAAGTAAATAATAATAATTTGAACAAAAACTCCAGTGTAGAATATGTTTTCTCCGACTAAACGCGAAATAAAGCCCCAACATCTGTTTTACTGAATACCTGAGACAAAGTCACCGCTGAACTGATCTTGCACTGGTGAAGTACAGTTTAATGCATCTTAAATTATTCCACATGTAATTCCACAGGATTTTACTATGCCATTAATTTAGATGCTAGTTTACATCTTTATATTCAGCTATTTAAAATGAAATATTTGTGTTATATATATTTTTTTCAGTTGAATCACAAATTTAACCCAGAAAGTGTGGAGTTAATATTATAAATATGGATTATTATGAAAATCCACCTTAATTGAACAACCATGTCTGCAAAGGGACTAAAAAGTGTGAAAAGTCAAAAAATTTACCAAATTTTAATAATGTATTCCATTTCTGTTTGAATAAATTAACCTCCATCACTGAACCATTAAAAATGTGTTCACAGTGCTTTGGATAAAACTTGAAAGCTGCAGTGTTTTCTGGTGGCTCAAATGGCTATATTCTAAATTTGTTCATTCTTAATTGTAATGCCTCTCTGAGGTCTTTTTGGATGTTATTATAACATTATTTTCTGCATTCCTTACTTTTCACGCTTCAGCTGTATTTGCTGTCTTATTCTACCACCAGAGGAATCGAGCATTTGTGTTGTGTGGATGAATTTAAAACAAACTGAGGCGATTACCTATGTTAAATACGTGATCACATTATTAATTTTAGGTGCGCAGAAATGTTGCGTAAAAGCGCATTGTTTCTGTCAGGAGACTGTTATCCTCTATTATCATCTATCATATGTTCTGTTTTGAAATCACCATGAAATACCAACTACTTTGCCATCTAGTCGTGTTGACTATAATGTCACACAAGTCTTCCCAGAAAAATTTACAACAGAAAATGACAGAAACTGACAGAAAATCTCATCGGTATGGTAATAAGGCAGGCTATATGGTGATTTTAAATGTAGTGCAGAGCACTTGAAAATATGAACAATTGTTTCAAAACAATCATGACATTTTTTTAAAACTGAGAAATGCGTTTAAATATTTTTTGAACATGGTGATTCAAATCCACCGAACGGTGGAAGAAAAATTTTTTTTTAACAGTTTACAGTGAAACATGTGTTCACAAATAAAACTGTCAGTCAATAACAGTCAGAATGTTACCTTATTAATTTGTGTTTTTATTCTATTGTATTGTATTTAACTAATTAAGCTTCCAATATCGCAGAACTTTTACAATCAAAAGTCTTATAGCTTTTAGTTTCCATTTCCCCGACTTTTATATATCATATTTACATGTTGAGCATCATATTCAGCGAATATTAAACAATCATCCGTATCACCCCTTGCCTAACATATTGTATGACAGACTTGTGTCAATGGGGTGATAGAGAGCTGCATTATCCTTCCTGGTGCATCCTTGAGAACAAGAACGGCCCAAACTGCCTTCCCCTTTCACTAAATTTGAGCAACAATTAAAATTATGATGAGTAATCAGCAACAATTTAAATAAAATGCTAGCAATGGCCTGTTAACATGAAACACAATAATCCCTTTTTTTAAAATATTTTTTTTACTATGGGACACGAGGGATCTTACTTCAGTCTGTCCCAGTCCTCCCTTGCACGGGAGCCTCGGGTTCTTTTTCTGTCTGCCTTCAGACCGTGGTCCGCTCAACTGCTTCCCAGCACAAACAGATATAACGGAATCTGTTACCTGAAGCCTGAAATTTGTCCGTCCTGTGGGCATGCATATCTTCGAATTATCTTAACCACGTACTACGACCGCTTATTTGCATGTGCATCCACCTATGTTAAATATACTTCACGGTGTAGGGGAAGACGGACACGAACATTTGCGCCCATTAGCCTACCACCGAATTGCATGCCTTTACAGGATGTGTGCATTATTAACAGAGGCTATAAATATTTTACTGAACTACGAAAAATAATGGACAGTCTGACTTCAAACAATTTATCGCTATAAGTTTTTCCATAAAATCGACTGTTTTTTTCGAACAGGTCAAGAGTCATTTCAGCGCGTGTACACACAAGCGCATTTTGTTCTTGAAATCTTCACACTTGAAACCTTAGACAGTTTGAACATGTTCTTGGGGAAATGTTGAGTTAATCTACAGGTGATATCTTTTATAGCCATTTGCAAGTTTTTGGAATAATTTGGTAGCGTTGAGCCGCCGTTGTCTTGTTAGCAATGTCAAAGACCAAGTGCTGCAAGATTTAAACGCACGCTGGAAGTTTGTGCGCACGAATTTTATTCATACTTAATTTCACCTGCATGTGGAATATGAATATTTTTCTGATGTAAATACGAATTAGGGGAATTTCTGAAATAATGTTATTAAATTTGCGTGGTTCATTTGGGCCGTCAGATTGATGAAACCGTATGGGGCACTCACAATCATTCACAATAATTTACCACAGACGCAAAAGAAAAAAATATATCATTTGTTTTCATCATTAAACGCTACACGCACCTTCTAGTCTAACTTTGTAATATGTAAACGTTCATAATTAAATTCGTAACTAAAGTATTTTAGTTGTGATAATTAATAGCAGGCCTAATGTGCTGACTAATTGAAACGTTTACAACCCATCCTAATTTATTTATGACTGGAATATTATTGATTGTCTGTTGTATTGCGATAAGAAAATCCGAATATAAATCATACTGTTTTAAGAGTTTTAAATAACCCGTGTTTATTGGATATTTTCCCGTTTATTTATAGCAGAATGAAGGTAAATTGTTCACCTAAAATAGTCAGAAATGCCTCAAGAAGGTGAAGCAGTCGTGATTCATTTGCACCTTTATTGAATCGTCGGAGTATATAGGCTGCTCTCCACGGTACCTTAACAAAAAACAAAGGACAAAATAGCCTACTTTAGAAGGAGTCTCATCCAAAATGAGCTTTTCGAGGTCTAATGTTATAATCTTAGTAGACGACTAAAATATTTCAGTCAACCTTTTCGTAGTGATAAACATTTGGCCTGTATTTGTTTTCAGAGAACCATCATCAGACCTATTTGTTATACATTTTAATTTTAAGACGGTATACAGACCTCTTTAGTATGATATTACGTCAGCAAAGACATGTGTCTTCGATTTTTCCATTGTAGATATATCACTGAAATTACCTCCCGAACCATAATGACGCCAAATAAATGACATTTATTTACCGGTCATCGTTAACTTTATAGTCATGGAAACTGTAACACGTTTTATAACTCGGTCATTTAAATTTCACGGACAACCATTTATTGTAGGTGCATTGTGTTCTGTTGTTTTTTTGGCTAACTCTGTTGAGTGGTGACTTTGTCCTCCCCGGCTGTAGACTGCAGACACTATAACCCTGCGTTTTTATTTTGATTTCAGGGTGTGTACAGTATTATTCAAATATTGTTGCCATTAACATCATTGGTGTTAATAACGTTAAAGAAGCGATTGTGGAAGATGGGGTTTTGTTTAATTGGTTAATATGAAATGCTTAACATATGTGGTTACAATTTCATTGTATTCGAAGTGTTTATTTTCGCAGGCATATTTATTTGCTAAAATAGGCTCGAAAACCAAAATTATACAAAATAAACAAAATATAAAATTGCACTAAAAGGACAGTAACATGTTTCAGATATATTTATATCAATGCATTACATTTATACAAACAAAACTGTATGTTGTAGATATGCACATACAAGCCAATACAATTATCATGTTTTAGGCGATTAAATCACAATAAGTGTGTCAAAATGAGAGAAAAATGCAACCACACACTGACAGTGAAATAGCGGTCTAATTATAATAAATCAAATGTGTGTGGCTGATTAGCACAAAATTCAACTTTTCAAGTTAAATTATGGAAAATGTCAATAGAGAACACATAATTGAAGTTAAGCGAGTGTAAGGCGTATTTTTTGTGTTGTTACTGATTATGTTTATTTATAGCGCTAGATAGCACATTAACAATTAATTTAAACATTAAAGCATTCATTGAAATGTGAGCATTATTCTGCAGAGACGTTTATATTAATACCCGCTATCTGGAAGGAAAGCCTTACATTATTGCGATGCAGTATGCAGTTTAAATAGGTTCTCTCTTAAGTAGGCCAGAATTTCATCGTTATATATTCCCATAATGGAAAATAACAGATAAACTATTTTTAGCAAGATAGCTTGTTTATCCTGTAATTCCTTGGAATGTTGTCGTTAAACATGCCAGATAGATTTTTAACGAATAACAGTCTGCTAAAACAAAAGATTTACACACCAGTTAATAGCCTATGTTACTGAAATAAAACCAAGACTCGAGAAAAATAGACACACGCATTGCTCTAATTATATTCTTAGCAACCTGTCTTGACTTGGACTCTGCCTTAATGATATTTTTTTTTAATGTAACTGTTTATGGTTTAGGTAATTTGTTCAGCAACTTCATAATCTTTTTGAACAGGCATTAAGCTTCATTTAAGATAAAATTGTTTGATTTTATTGTAGTTAGTGTGAAAATTAATTTAAGCACCTACTCGTGTTTCTTTTTTCTTTCGCATTTGAGTTTCTCAAAATTTGCATGCCACATTTACAAAATTACCTCCCAATGGGTGTTCTCCGCTTTCAAGAAGTGTGTATCAAAAGAACAAAAACTTCATGGAACCCGCTCACCAGTCGATTCCATGTGTTTTCTCCCCACATAATGACCGAGCTACCTGCCCGAGGTTCTGAACTCAGAAATGTAAAGCTTGCTGAAGATTTACTCAAAACAATGAAGGAAACTCGGATATTGCAACGTTTCTGTGCAGGTGTCCTGGTCTCTACAATTTCCCCGTATTAAAACAGTGCGAGAATCAAATTTAAATCTGTCTGGGAAAATCTGCAAAAAGTCTTCATGTGAATGGAAGACCACCACCGTGCTTACTAACGAGCGATAAACGATGTTTTAATTTTGGGAACATTTAGGCAACTCTATAAGGGCTAGTAACATTGTAGACGGGACTTTTAAAACTCACATTTAGGCTGTTGTCACGAATAATGAATCGCATAACAGTATTTAAATATTGCTAATTTACGGAGTTATTTCTTTGTGCAAATCTCAGTATATGAGACATTCGTTATACATTTGCATTTTTAAATGTAGCCAAATTATGCTTTAAATTTATATGACTCTTGGTTATACAATTGCAAAACAAATTTAGCAACGACAGTTCTTAAGACACTTAAGAATAGTGTCTTCTTAGTATGAATGGCTTGCACATGGGCTTAGTTTGGAAACAAAATGAATCAAAGATAGGCCTAGTAGCTTCACGTTTTTTTTTAATGAGCTAACAGCCTGTAAGAGATTGGGTTTTTATGTATTTCATCAAAATACAAAGTACATCTCTTTTGAGTTGCTGTGCTTATTTATGTGTTTCGCATGTGTAGGTGCAGACGGTATTGCTGTTTTACACTGAGACTTGACGGGGATAATTTAGAGCAAGCACAATGTCAAGATGTTCCAGTTTAAGGTCCCAGAATCAGGGTGAGTTTTTCTCTCCTTTCATTGGACGACACATTTTGGCTCTTTCTCTTTCCACGCTTCTCATTGGACGCGTAGGATTTGACAGGAGATGAGAGGGTTGCCCCAACCGCTGCGGAAAAAGTTCTCCAGAAGTGTTTATCAATCAGAGAGTGGGAGAGGGGGAAAGGGAGAGAGTGTACGTGAACGCGATAGCGATATAGTCTACTGGATAGGAAAGGAAAATAAAGGAAAGAGAGGACTGAAGGCAGAAAAGGAAATAGAATAGAAAGCAGAATTACCGGCCAAACAACCTTTTATTTCTGACGGGGGTTCGAGCTAACGGAGCCCCTGAAGGAAATGGCACCTCCCCAACCGAGAAGTCTTATCTAGCCAACTTTTATTAGTCCTAGTATCTGGATTACTTTTTTTGTCTGTGGAGAGTGATTTCGCTTTAAAACAGTCTGTAAACATTTTATTTCCTTTACTCGGCTCTGGAAGGAGGATTTTTGTTCTCTGTGGGATTTTCCGTGTAAGAGATGACTGACAGGAGGCGATCTGCCGCCGCGCTGAGTTCGAGGGCGCACGCCTTTTCGGTGGAAGCTCTGATCGGGACGAACAAGAAGAGGAAACTCAGAGGCTGGGAGGAAAAGGAATTGGAATTGTCCATGGAAAGCCTCGATACCAACGGACCGTTAGGAGACGGCGAGGACCCTGCGCATTGTCTGGATATTGACCCTGGTTAGTGCGTAGTGGCCATTTAAGCGTAATCGTTTTTGTTTTTGCTCTTTCCTGTTATAATTGTCTGTACAAAAACGGTGTTGTTGCGCGCACAGATGATGCCACAAGTGAAAACCGCAACACTATCGTTGTTTCCTTTTAACGTGCAGGAGCTATTCTTTATTAGAAACGTATTTCTAAGAGAAATTCAACACTTAGTCTGTAAAATGCAATTTTGCAGAAGACGATAAAACGGTCATCCATGTTAAGAATTTCATCATGAGATGGGGTAGCCTATGATGTGGGGATATAAATAAGGCATTTATTAAAATGGCAGCACAAAATAGGCTACACTATTTTAGCACCCAGAAATGTTTAGGATTATGTTTGACACATTATGAGCAGTTCCCCGTTAAAATAATCTATACAAGAGTTAGTGAACCTTAGTGAGGGCCCAGGCACGCCATTCTTAAAAAATAAAATAAAAATTATTCCCCAGGCCCCTTTCGGTTTTCTGATTTTTCGGAGATCGGGTTTTGTTTTGATATTCAACAGTTGTTACGTGGCCATGGTGCAATTTAAGCACTTCTTGTTGTAAAATGTTCTTTGACTAAAATTTAAATATATTAAACAAGGTTGTTCCATTTCTTAAACTTTTGAAGGCCTTTGTGAAGGACACTTTATGACCTCTGTTTAAGTAAAAAAAAAAAAAACCAAACAACAACACCAACAGTACTACTACTACTACTACTACTACTACTAATAATACCAATAATAAACATCATCATCATAATCATCGTCAGCATACAGGGCAGCTCGTTTTCATCACGTCCATGGGTAATCATGATTAAACTGAGAATTCATGAATATATTGTAAAACTTTTATAGTATGTTTCTTGAAAGTTTTAATTTTTTAGATAAAGGATAATGATCTTATCCCTTTTTTTAATCATTGTAAATTATATAATTAGCAATCTTTTATTTGGTGATAACTCACAAACGCCAAATATATTTTATATCTGCTGTTCTTTAAAGTAGCTTCTCGTGTACATATGGAAATATATTTCAAATAATTCAAAAGTAAGAATTACTGAAGATTCTTTAAAAGGTAATTAAGCATGTATGTGTGTACACGTGCACCATATTATTTTTGGCCATATTTTCTCATTCCTGACCTCAAAATATTCCATGTTCATCGTTCATTTTGCTTTTTTCCATTTTTACCAGGAGACGTTTACACGAGCTCATAAAATAGAAGTATAGCCTTCAGCAATTGGAAGGATGTCTAACTTTATTGTATTGAAAGATCAGCCGTAATCAGCAGACAAAATGGCCAAAATTCTTGCAATTGCGGAACGCCCTGGCACTATCGGCACCATGCCTTCTTGCGCTACAGTGGCGTAGGAGCTATGCGCCATCGAGAAGCACAAACGTGATTGTGTCTAGCCTTCATACAGCCTTCTCATGAAGCTTCTGATATAAATTACCATATTTTGAAGCACAACAATTATAGGCCTACATGGCCGATATATGTATAAGTATATAGCATATAAGTGTATATATATACACGACTAAATCAATTTAAGCAGCCTGGCAACGAATGTGTCGCTATAGCGTCAAACTTCCAGACATTTGGTTATGTACAGAAAGTCAACGTGTAGGCTACTACATGTTGCGCGTAAAAATCATTTGATTCCAGGCAAGCTTAAATAAAAGATATGTAGGTTGAAGTTACAAAAAGGGTGTGTATGAGATGTGTACAGGAATGAAAAGTCTCATTGAGTAATGTATGGCGGGATCGTTTCACCTTTTCATTTGTCTTCACACGTATTTTACCTTTAAGAGTGTGTCGTTCATAGCAAGTTGTCAGCTGGTTCAACACTTGCAAGAAATATTTAATTTTAATAAACATTTGAGAAACGTGTGATTTGAGTTTAAAAATAATTTGATATGGACTGTAATGAATTAACAAATTGATTCCTGGCGCGGTACGTTGTATGCGGGTTAGTTATCCCTCTGCATACTGTGAAATCTAACGCTCATGATTTATCAGGTTAAGAAAAAACCCGTATCAGGAGAATTCACACTTTTACTGTCATGAAATGTTCTTTTTTTTCAGATATACAAACCGCAATTGTTGTTGATGATCTGTTGTGACATAAGCAATTGTAATGGGTAGGCTATTATGAGGCGGTAGCTGTAATCGAATCCGGTTATTCTAAACTGATTCACATATTTTATTTACATTTTCATTTTCAGTTTTAGGCATTTTTTTCAAACTGTTTACACAGCTAAAATTATTTACATACACAGTACAATGTCCATTGTTAATTAAACTTTAACAGAGTAGCCTACATATGAGTCCAGTAGGGACCAGGTGTAGCCTACTCTGTAAGAGTTGATTTAACACTGATCATTTTACTGCGCAATCCATTGATAGATCTATAGATATTCACTGAAGCAATTAAGTTTCCTTGTTGAAGGGCAGTGCTCCACCTGGGAGTCGAACTTGTAACTTCTGGGTTAAAAGCTATAAGCTCTCTAACCTAAATGACAAAAACGTGTATAAGAACAAATTTATTAACAACATTATTTGTTTTCCTCGCAGATACTAATATAATGCTCCGGTGATTTGTTTGACTCACTGTCAAGCTAAAACTAATGTCACGAACACAGACAGGTGTGACTCTGTTTAGTGACACTGACTTTCCTTCACACACTTTCAATCTGTCTCACTAGGTCTTTTCTGTCGCTCACCACTCTGAGATATACAGGCAACTATTCAAATATTGCTTTAAATCAATCTTTATATGGACAAAACCAGAGTAACTGCGTAATCAAAAAAGCAAAACTAGAGGCTAACGGCAAAATGTTAAAAAAAGACTGTTAATGATTGTTCAAGCGCAGCTCGTTTGGATTCCCATTCGTAGAGTATTAGCCTCGGGAAACGTGCACAATAACAAGCAAACGGGACGTTTTGTGCACTCCACACAAATGTACAATTCAATCAAATGTGTGCGAGAATTTTACGCCTAAGATTGAGTTACTAAGCTATAATATCACATTTCTCTAAAGCAATTGTACAGCATTACCAGCATTAAAACGAATTCTTTCATTTTAATTCCATTCCTTGTATGAAATGAGAATCAGTTGCAGTTTAGGCCTATACTACACCGTAAAATGTCCAGTGTTGATCCGATCGTAAAGACTACATTTAGACGCTGCAGTCTGCTGTGCGACAGAATTTCCATTAGACAGCGGCTGTTTCTCAGTGTCTAATTAATTGAACATGCCGTGACACTTGAACAGTTGGAATGGGGCATTTTTGGCGGCGTAGTCTTTAGAAGGTGGATTTCTCATCGATCCTTGGAAGCATTGCAGACAGCTCGTTTCTGTGGTCACTTTTTGTTTTTCAGGCTATTGTTTGACCCTTTTAAAGCATGATGCTCAAGCTATATTTAATGTATATATTTATCGCAAGAAAACTGTGTATGACATATAAAAGCAATAAATATATCATGGAAAGAAAGTCCGTCATATAAAGGCGTCCCTTTGGATTGATGGGTTGTTATAACGTCCTGTAATAAAAAACAAAAAACAAAAAAACTAGCCTCAGTATTATCAGAAGTCTCTCTCCTTTCTTCTCTCAATCACGCTGGCGCGCGCGCACACGTAGAAGGTGAAATTATAGCCCTACTCGTTACGATTTTTCAAATGTTCACGATTGTTTTCGGAAAGGCATTATGACAGCCAAACATTTCTGTACGATTCTTTAAAATTATAATGCAAAGCCACCATTTTGCAAATAATATAATGTGTATAGGTTAAATATAATAGTTTTTGAACACTTGCACTGACATTTGAAAGAATATAAAACTTATAATTCTGATTGTAGCTTAATATCTAAACATATTAAATGTATTATCAATGGCTTTAAAAAAAAATTCTTTCAGGGTACTAGATTATTATACCTAAAATGAATGGAGAAAAATACTGCCTGTCATTTATCCAAAAGTTGAAAATATTAGACAGTAGACTCAGTTAATCAAGTTGGCAGGTAATTAAAATACAAAATTTAAGAGCACGAACTGTGACAGAAATAATTCATAAGCAGTGTTTACAATTAATGTGTTGGAAAAGTGCCCTGGCATTTAGTTTTTCCTACTGTTGACCACTCGCTGATATGTAGCGCTGATAATAACATTGATACACCGAAGTATAACGTTGACTTTCAGTACAGTGGCCATGAGTAGTCAGCCCATTGAATTTTCATTGTGTCGACAATATTGTGCCCAGCTAATTGCATTTCCTATTATTTGTAGGAAATTTTTAGGAAAAAACATTCTGTAAACTGGCTGCATATTCATTCTATATAGTAATTTTTCAATCTGCATTGAGTGAGCCATCACGTTCCTCATATTTTCCCACCTGTTTACACAGGGGTGTAGAGTAGAAACGTGATCCAGGCCATCGGTGTTCCAGCGCATTGTTTGACTGAATTCAGCTCAGGGCTTGGAGAAACAGAATAATTCCAAATTCAACCACAGGGTAGTTTGGACAGAACAAGGCCCGCTTCCTCAGCACAGAAGCTGGAAACGTGCACTCGTTCTACGAGGACCTTGGGCCCATTGCTTAGTCATCATTAGTCACGCAGTTACGGTAATCAACGGATTAACTCTGCTGAAATGAGCAGTTTAACTGCTGAAATAAGCAGCCTCTTGCCTGCTGGGCTCCTGTGTGGTACTCCCCAACACTGTAGCGGCTATTTCTCTCTACCTTACACGCCCTGAATCAGTACTGGCCAAAGGGTACACCTAAACGACCAATCAGCACAAGGAATAGCCCCCTCGTTGGCTCGCGGAAGCATTGGGGATGCAGCGCCGCTGAGAAGAGAGAAAAACAACTCCAGCTCTGGAGCAGCCCAGGCCCAAGCCTGCACAGGCTCCGGCGGGGAGCTGTGAAGCGTCGCAGGCTGACTCCTGAGTCGGGGCAGAGGGAGCTGGGGGGGGGCCGATGACAGCGGCAGTGAATCGACACCGCACACGGCTCTGCGGGCGAGGGCAGCCGAGGTCCCCGGCTCAGCACCGTGCTCCTCAGCCCTTCGGAAAGGGGGCGAAGGGGTGGGGGGGGGGGGGGGGGAGAGAGACCTGTCATCCCAATTACACTGAGAGCGCTTCTCGGAGAGACGCTGAAAGGTCGCGCTTTTCCCCCCTCTGTCTCTCTGTGGTCGGTCGGCCCTTCACACTGAGTGTCTTCGCGTTGCCCTCGGAAATCATCCCGTGTCTCGCTGCTTCCCAGCACAAGGATGTGTCTTCGCTCGTTGTTCTATCAACTCTGATTCGGAAAGCAGGCCATATTGCTTTATAAGGCATGGGGCAAAAATATTTTTCCAATTCATATTGATTGTAATTATTTGGTAATCTGTCATAACAATCAAATATATAAGCCCGGCTTTCACCCCATCTCTTTGGTCTGTGTCCTTCTATGTAATTGGCCACTCTAGTGCCATGAGCTTCTGCATCCCATAGATGTGAAATTCAGCTATGATTGTAGAGTATGGTTTACAGATCACTGAAAGCTTGAATTAATCACCTTTTTGGTTATTTTATTTTTATTAGGCAGAATGTCAGCATCTAATGTCTGCAGTGAAGCTATACTTAAACTAATTTGATTCTGCACTGCATGATGGGCCACTCTTTTGTTTGATAGATAGAAAGATAGATAGATTCGATTTTTTTATTTTTCAAAGATACTTTATTAAGTACTCCCTCTTTCAACCAGACATACAGTAACACGAGATTAAAAAACCCAATGACTAAGTACTTAAAGGAATCAACAGAAAGAATAAAAAAGTTAATCTCACATTCCATTTTACAATTCACATCCTTCACCACCTCATTTGCAATTCTCCCCTAGTTAGTGAACACACAACGCCCCCAATACGACACAGTTTTCATAGATAGATTGATGGATAGACAGGTCAACAGTACTCTTTTAAAAGGTATGTGGATGACATACTTATCAAACTAATAATTTTAAAGGGTACAACTTTCCCTGTGCAACTTTGTAGTCAAACCCTCCAAAACCAAAACACAAAGGAAGCAAGACGGCCAAACTGATTTTAATTAATGTCGGGCTCTGCCAAACCCCTCAGGATAGATTTATTCAAAGAAGCCAATAAATAAGATAAGCAGGATATTCCGGGACACCCTTCATGTTACAGAAGCCTAGCAATGTCACATCAAGGTCAATATATGTTTACATGTGACAAAATATAGCAGAGACAGGGAACCTGAATCTCATCTGCCATGCCACTGTTCCAGGCCTAGACGACCAAATCTCTCATTTCAAACTCACTAATACTGCTTAAAATATAACCGTAGACTAACAGGTCATAGCTGTATTATTGCTCATTTGAATTATATTCATGAAAAAGACCAAATACATATACAAATGCTAATTGTATGTAACATGTAATCTACTTCCAAAGTGTAAATTTGATTCTCTTTCAATAAAGTGCTGAATATAGGGGCTGCACTGTAAAAAAAAACCCTTTATGGAATTAAACTACTGAATTTGAATGTTAGCAGACACACAAAGTAAACCCAATTGGGCCGCAATTAGTGCAAGAGCATCTTGACAATGTTATGCCTCAGTTATAGTGATTCAAGCACATTGCACTTTTTGCAGAAGAAGAACTAAACCCACTGCAAATATACAGGCAGCAGAAAGCAGTGGAATAGCTTTTGTGGCTAAGATTCTTATAGCTTAGACAGGTGAAATTGGTCATTTAAAATAAATGATGTGCCCACAGCCAATCAAACTGGACAATGACATGTTATTTTAAAAAACCCATTATTTACTTTTGATCTAGGTCATTTGGTGGACAACTGTGGATTGTCTCAATCGTGGTCCCTCTGAATATACAGTATGCTGTTCTAAAAAAATTATGACTAAAACAATAATTTTGTGCGGTGCTCATCACTCAAATATCTGCTAAAAATACACTGTTGTATAAATGTGCTGCAGTGCAGGACTGCCATGTAAAAAGAGGGTTTAATTTGTTAAAAGGAAACTTTAAAGAGTAGCTTGATGAAATTTAAGGATCTCAATTACAATGAAAGAGATGAGTTAGGAGACACTGACATCTGTTAGGCCAATAGTAAATCAACAATTCTATCATGCAGTGCTTAGATATATAAGGTTGTTACTGAAGTAAATTGACTTTTATAAAGTTACTTCCTTACGGACCTTGAGGTGATATTGTATTGCACAGATAAACAAATACTGTAATATATATCATACAAATGTCAACTAATTTGACAAAGACCCGAAGAATTTACAGGTTGCCTCCACTATCGCAGAATCACCATACAAAACCCCTGTAGTGCCGTTGTACTGTGTGTTGTGACTGAAGGATATCATTTTAACGGTCAAAAGAAGACGTGCTTATTCTAACCAGCCAATATGGCGAGCTTCTGTAACTGGGGACACTTGTTCCTTCATGGAGTTCTCTACTTTTTTGTAAATATATTCTCGCGCGCCATTCGCAGATTCGGAGGCTAGTCCCGGCTCAGACAGCGAGGGCTTGGCTGAGAGGACGTCTTGTTCGTTCGGCTCCCCCTCGGATCTGGCCCCCACCCCCTGCGACCCCTCACCCTCCTCCTCCATGGAGGAGATCCAGGTGGAGCTGCAGTGCGCCGACCTCTGGAAGCGGTTCCACGACATAGGCACCGAGATGATCATCACAAAAGCCGGCAGGTAATTTACCTCCTGATGCAGCACACCGCTGGTCGTAGGGCCTACAAACTATCCGGCAGCCAGGTTCGCGCGCAGTCTGACCCCTAAAATATAGATGGAATATATTTTAAGTTTGAATTTCCGTCTAAGCCTTTAATGCCCTTATAAGCGAATAAGATTTAGGCGAATGTTAATACATAATTTAAGAGGCTACTTTTTATAAATAGGTTTCTGTTGTTGGAAGCATCTTGGTCACTCACGCTTAGTGGAAAAGGAGGTGGCGCCGGCGACATAGTGATCTACGCAATTCTTTTACGCAGAAATGCCGTTGCGTAAGGGGAATAACTCAAGCACACTATGTTTTGGGGGTGCTAATGTGTTGCATATGGGGGCAAAAGGGCTCTGGACCCACGAGCACTGCTCTGTAATGACGAGCCAATGGTCTACTTGACGCTGGCAGTAGTCCATTCCTGAGATCACTGATAATGGAGAATACGCGCCAATGGGTCCTGTTTCTAATTAATTAAAAATATGTTTATGATTTTCTTGCTCTTTTGGGTGGCAATTATTTGAGAAACGAGGGATATAATTTACACAGTGGCAAGGAAAAACCTTCCCACTCTCATTCTTTCGCCAGGGTCGCATCGTTGGGCTGTTTCCATTTGCATGTATAATTTTACGATGAAGTCGATATTAAAACATACATTTCTGGAATAGCCAACGACTTTTTAATTGAACGCCCGCTAAACTTCGAAATACAATGGACGCTGCTTTTCAAAACTGCAGTGAACCCGACGGGATTGTGCCAATCCAGATAAAAGCTGGAACCTTGAATGCTACCATGGAGCGCAGGGGCTGAAAAACTTACTAGCCTGTTATTTGCGGTTTACAAGTGAACAACACTAACCTACGTTTTGAATAAAGCGCGCGCGTTGTATTGTATTGGCGTAGGCTGCTGTAACGACATAAAATATGGTCATTTGCTGCGTGATTCTCGACCCAGTGTTTTCTTTAACTTTTCATTTGGAAATCGATAGATAATATTGTCGGTTTAAGTGGACTTGCAATCCAGTGTAAAATTGATAACGTAAAAGTAAAAGTAGTTAAATCGTTTATTTTGCTTTGTGACACACCTAGATTCAAATATGTCGGGATTAGATGCAGTCCAAAAGACACGTAGCCTAACAGAAAATTGATTCGGTCCGAAAATACATTTTAATAAAATATTTTTTCAAGACTTCGATATTAATATTTATGATTACACAATTTACTACAGTTTACTCAGAACTACTTCTAATAGTACTACAAGTAATAATAATATGACATGATATATTAGCATATAATAATAGAAAGAACACAAACATATATATGTATATATATATATATATATATATATATATATAGTAAATTATTTATTTATTTATTTATTTATTTATTTATTATTATTATTATTATTATTATTCTTTTATTAATAAAAACAATTGACAAAAACCAGTATAGTTTGTAGATATAATCAATTATAACTGAGCATACTGATGCACAATGAACTGTTGAATCATAGACTGAAAATAGATAAATAAATAAATATTGTATTTTCTAATTGTATTTTTGTTACAACCTCTGACCTCTGCCAAATAAAATGTTTATTAAATGTATAAAATCTTACAAAAAGTGTCCATTTTATCAGAGCCATTAGATGGTCCAAAGCAATGCGGTACTTCTAAAGATTAATTAAGTATTCATCAATAAATTATACAAACCCTGCTAAAATATATTATTATTATTATTATTATTATTATTATTATTATTATTATTATTAACAGAAAGAAGACAAATCATTCGTGTACATTGTCTTATATCTCTTGTTATGAACAGTTAATACAAATTCAGCCACACATCACAGTCTCAGTCTTGTCAGGTGTATTTTAGACTAAATGTGTGAATAGCTGAAAGCAAAATACATTGAAATTTTAGGTTTGTTGAATGCAAATATACACTGTCAAAGACGTTAGCAGTCAGAATTTTTTTCTTCTTTTTATAAAGTGGAGAAAGTGAAAAAAGGAAAGTACCAATTTAATGCTTCATATACGTTCTGTAAGTTTGGGAAGAGGGATTTCAGAGAATTGGCTCATATGTTGCATCAGGAACTGAGCAATACATGTCGTCAAACCCCAAACAACAGCAGGGCCATAAATCTGGCATTTCTTTCCAAAGTGGTTTAAAATTAAATTAGTTGTATTTTTGTATTAATTTAAGTAGTTCTGCTTAGGTAACATAGGGCCTCTTTGAATATGCAACATTCTTTTTTATGCCTTCCTTAATAATGACCCTGTACTTTTCAAAGGAAGAGGAAGGGAAAATAGCCCTCTCATTATAAGTGGAAAGATTTATGACACAAAATGAAAATGCAGCTTTTCGAAATTTAAAATGGAGAGTTAGCTTAAAATGGCCTGGTCTCGCTGTTTAAATGGCTCCCTTGTTATGAAAGTTAATTATTTTCGTAACTTACAGCAAATGGCTGTAATTTCTGATGCTGTAAAGTATTGCATCCAGATTGCTGGGGAACGGCTCATTGCTATTCCGTTAAGAATAAACCACCTCTTCACCGCATAGAACACGCTACAGTCCTTAATCTCAGTAATATAGGCAAATACTACACTGTGGCCGAACTGCATATGAATGTGCTTTAGAGAAAAATAATCAGACTTACAGATTTCCGTTTTTGTGTAATTTTTTTGAGTGTTATTTTTCTTCCCCTCACTTTAGTACCACTGTGTGGTGAGTTTACACTGCTCTGACATCAAGATTTTAATGGTAAATATTTATTTATTTCAAGAAAGAGGAAGAATTCCTTACTGAAATACTCCAGATTTTTATACTGTATGCTTTTTCTTCAGTGAGATGTGTGGCCGAATAATAAATCTCTCTCTCTCTCTCTCTCTTTCTCTCTCGCTCGTGCTCTCTCTCTCTCTCCCCTCTATTTTTCTCTCTCTATAAATAGCTCTCTATATAGTTTCCTTGCTTTTACCAATGATGGTAAATAAAATGTGGGTTTCAACCAACTTTTCACAAATGAGGATCTTGATGCTTGTAGTTGCTTTATTGGAAGCCTTTTTTATGGTTGATGAGATATTTTCTCTCTATGTGTTATTCTTTTTCTATTTCTATTTCTCTTGGTCTCTCAGTTCTGGCCTTGCAAACTGTCGGTGTTTTTCTGTCTTTCTGTGTCTTAGTGTACAGCTGACCCCTTTTGGCTCTACCCAACAGCTGGGGCCAAACTAAAGACAAGAGATCTATGGCATTGATTCTACTAGAAAGCTGAAGCTGTCACTTTACATCAGTAACAAATTCAAGGCCAAATTACTTTTGACATAATGCTTTAATTTAGCATTACTTTCACTTTTCTTTAAACAAAGACAGTTGGTTAAAATCCTATCTGAAGTGCATTATTGTTGATTAAAATGCAGCTTTTTTCCCATTGTTATAGACCTGTATAATGAAATTGAATTCAACATTGTATCTTTGTATCTTTACCTTGTCCAACAATTGAAATATTAAACAACAATATATATGCCTCTTCTTGTCTCCTGTCAGGAGGATGTTTCCAGCCATGAGAGTGAAGATTTTAGGTCTGGATCCGCACCAGCAGTACTACATAGCCATGGACATAGTGCCGGTAGACAACAAAAGATACAGGTATGCAACCCCACACTATGTACAGCGTCAAAAGCATTTTAAAAAAATATTTAAAAAAATACGACACATATTCTCGTCCCTAAGAAAGCTGATTTACGTCTGCGATCTGCTCTGCGCATACTGATTATAGCATTGTGTACATGTTCTATTCACAGAGGGAGTTGCTGTTTAAAAAAAAAGCACTGACTTAAAACTGCTCATATATAGTACAGTTTCTGAATGCATGTACTGTATTTATTCTACTGTACACTGTTTCTATTATATATAATCTTTGACAAAGTTAAAATAAAATTGCACATGGTTTACATACTGGGACATTAGACATATTGAGATGTATTTAATAGAATTTCAAAATCATGATTTTCGATGCCGCGCATGCTTGTAAAATTGGAAACGTCAAAATTCTTCATGGTTATGGAATTTCCCAGAAGGTATTGCAAACTGCTGTGTATAGTCTGTTCTACATGTATGTCATTGGAATGTCTATTTTTTATATATTTTTTAAATTGAGCTCGAGAAATATGAAGCTCTTTACTGATGAAATTCAATGTATATATTTTTTATATTTGTGGCATTTCAAACAAAGGAAAACACACAAAAATAAAGTCACTTACTTTTAAAGACTTATTTAAACATTTTCTCTTACTCTTTGGCTCCATGTTCCAGCTGCTGAAGTTGCTTTTTAGTGATATTGAAACTTTATACAGAAGTACAAGGAGGAAGGAGAACAAATTATTCAGTCCAGATGCTGCACCTCATTGCCCTAAATGTTCACGATTTTCACCTTTTAAAATACACATGCGCATTGCTCACATCCTGGACTATATGCACTAAACTACCACACACACACACACACACACTCTCTCACACACACACACACACACACACACACACACACACACACAAACGCTCACACACAGACACACATAGTCTAGTTTTCACACGCTTGTCCAACCTCTGGGGTGTAATGGTGATACTGTCAGTCAGGTAACTTAATTTACTGCCTGGCCTGGCCTGGTGTGTGTGTGTGTGTGTGTGTCTGTGTGTGTGCGTGTTGTGTGTGTGTCTTGTGTTTGTGGTGTGCTGTGCATGTGTGTGTGCATGGTGCTTGTGTGTGTCATGTGTGTTGTGTGTGTGTGTGTGTCTGTGTACGTGCGTCTGTGTATGTGTGTGTGTAAATGCTTGTGTGTGTATGTGTGTCTGCATGTGTCTGTGTGTGTGCGCCTACATTTGTGTGTGCATGTGTATGATTGTGTGTGTGTGTGTGTGTGTGTGTGTGTGTGTTTGTGAACATGTACACATGCATATGCATATGCATATGTGTGCATGGAGAGGGATTTTTCCCTCTTTGTGTAAATGAATGTCACATGAGGTCCATTTGGACTAGACTTTTTGGAGTATGTGTTTGGACTGTCAGATGAGGGGGAATCAGTTTAAGCTGTGTATGCGTGGAGTACTGGGCGATGAAGAGTAAGGACGATAAGTCTGTGTGCATGCGTGTGTGCATGGAGGGGAGGGGGGGGGGAGGCTTTCCCTCTTTGTCCAAAGGGGTGTTATATATAGTCCAATCTTTGATTCCGCTGGTGCCAGATGGCAGATTTAAGAAAGATGAAAGGGACTAATCAAATTTCAGTTCTGTTTCAGGCTAAGGTTTCTCCCTTCTTTAACACTTTCCCTGCTACACAGACCATAACCCTAAACAGCGCTTCAGACAGGAAATTACGGGAGGGCCTGGCCTTCTCCGAGGGGGGCCGCAGGTGCATTTAATACTTGTAAGCAATAACAAGGGGGCGAAAATGAGAATTCGGTCCACGTTTTCACTCTTTAATGATGGCTTTGGCCGAGGCGATTTTTACAAAGCGACTTAGAGCTGCCAGAACTAAAGCCAAACAGCTGTCTGTTTTAAGGCTTGTAGTGCAGTTACCACTTACAGACCACAGAAAGAATGCTCTGTTTTGGTCGGGGACAAAACACATCAAAATATAAGATGCAAAGTGCAATCAGCTGCAAATACGCTGGTGCCATGACGTATGTCCCTTTTCAAAGGGACGGCGTTCGGCATGCAAATGAGTAACAACAGTCTTCATCAAGGAGAGAAGGGTGCTGCCAAGTGCTCTGCTTTTTCCCCTTCTGCTTCAAACTCAATGTATATGCCGCGCTGATAAAGCGCAGTGCTCCGCAGCATCTCCGCAACAATGCTGTCATGCACCTACAATGCTATAAATGTGCTATTGATTGTCCGGTCCCACGGGCAAATACAGCTGATAACATTGCTGAGTAAAACGTCACTGAGCTGTGGTCCAGGGGTGTCACGGTTGAGCAGGTTTTCAAAAGCAAACAAGCAAGGAAACTGTTACAGCAAAAGCAAAATGGAGAAAGTAAAATATACACAAAAAAGCTGGTGGAAATACAAATAAGATAAATACAATTTACTTCAAGCTTTGAGATTTTCTACTGCATAATGCTCCAGGTGCTCCAATGTGAATATCTCAGAACTCGCAGAAAATGGTTGGTATACACTGCTGAGTGGTGGTATAAGACGTGGGCGCTTTCTTTTCTTTTGAAACCCGAACGCAAGGGTGAGGGGCGGAGCCTGTGTTTAATAGGGGCGGAGTCTGGTTAATGACCCGTGTGGCTCCTCCCCTCTCTCGTGTGTACATTGTCCTCCGGTGTTCTGTGGTTCCGGTGTTGTGTGGTTCATGGCCGCGCGCTCTCCGTTCCCCAGGTACGTGTACCACAGCTCCAAGTGGATGGTGGCGGGTAACGCCGACTCCCCCGTCCCCCCGCGGGTCTACATCCACCCCGACTCCCTGGCCTCCGGGGACACCTGGATGAGGCAGGTGGTCAGCTTTGACAAGCTCAAACTCACCAACAACGAGCTGGACGACCAGGGACACGTGAGTGCTGCCGTGTCACGCCGCCACGCTCACACTTCTGCACGTGCACGTTTACTTTTACACGGATCTGTGCATATTTTTAAGAGAAATCTGAACATGCCTTTATAAATGTGCTTTTCCTTAGGAACTATTTTTACTTTTAGCCTTTTTATTATTTTATCTTTATAATTTAATTTAATTTAATTATTTTTTAATATTCCCTGCCATCTCAGTATTTTTTATTAAGTAATTTATTTTACATATATAATCTACTGTTTTATTTTTGTCCTCTTACTTGTCCATTTTTACTTCTGTCTCTTTTTCTGTAAAGCACATTGAATGGCACTGAAGTGTGCTACATAAATAAAGTTTATTATTATTATTATTTGTTTCTTTATAACTTTTGACTTTTAAATAGAATGTGTTTTAATGAGTTGAAATTTTGTATCCAATAAAGTCACTATTTCATACTTTTACATACCCTCATGAAACAGGCTGCACTTTACACCTATATGAGTCACCTATATATTAGCACTTTACAACTGTGTAAGACGTAAGAAGTTTACCCCTGCACGCCTCTATTAGACCGGTAGTGCTTTACGCCTGTGTACTTCTGTGCCACTCCACAACTGTACTTGCACACCTCCTCAGTAAAGGCAGGGCCGCACTTTACACACGCGCACCAAGAAAATGCATCTGTCTCCCTCCGCGGGTTTTTATCTGACACAAAAACACGGAACACGGAGCGTGTCTGTCAGACTGAACGTCCGAGACAGCTAGCCAAGCCGACCTCCCTTCTTCCTCTGGGAAAAGAGAGACCTGAAAATCCGGTTTTAACGGGTTTACTACGTGCGGAAAATCCGTCCTAAATCTCCGGCGATCCCTCGGCCGTATGACCTAACGCCCGGGGGCGCTTTATCGTGAGCGGCCGTTAGGCCACGCCCCCTCCATCACCGCGGCGTGATGTAATGCCCCACTGACGTGAGTCACAGAGATAGTGAATAATGGGGTGACATCAGCTTAGGGGTTTATAAGAGGCTCAAACACTTAAATGCCACTTTCCCTCTTTCAATGCTCTGCATTCTCACTGCGTTTTTTGTTAAAGCTTTTAGGGTGGTTAGCATTGTGGTCCGCTGAAACACGGAGAAAATTTCATGTGTTGCCTGGATTCTTGTTCTCATTGGTTGTCTGCCTGGGAGTTCTTGTGGGTTTTCATAATATAAGAATTCACTGAATAATAATCGCTAACATCATTTTTCTACCAGGCAACCATATTGTCTGCATTGTGACAATAATTTGGAGTAATGATAAAATATCGCAACGACTAAAAAACATGTTATTAATGTGTCGTATTTCCGGTCACGCTGTTGAGTGAGAGAAGTGTACGTACTGCATTTGAGTTTTGCATTTGAGCATCTACACAACAAAACAACAAAAATATAGACTGTGGTGATGCTCCTAACTCTAAGCTCTCTGGAAAATATGATTGCCCCGTCGTTGTAGGTTTTTTCTGTCGAGTTTCAGAATTTTTTTGTGGGCTACAATGGTGCGCTTTCGTCAGTAGGTACACCTCAAACCGGCGTGAAAGACACGCAGGCAGGAGAAGGCAGGTCTCTGTGTTCACTGCCTGTCCGCAGGCCGGGTCCCGGAGCAGTAGGTTCGGTGGTTTTTTTCCTCCGCCGGGACGCCCTCACAGAAGGGATTGCATTCAGCACCGAGGGTAATGTTTTCAGTGGGCTTAATGCTGCTGCTGTGAAGCACCGTTGAGGGTATCGCAGCTTCGGGAAACTTGGCAGAAGGCAGACATTCTGCAGGGGCCCTTTGCATGGCTTTGCTCTGCGGGTAGGCCCCGCGTCTCTGGTGCGCGCGCACACACACACACACACACACACACACACAGCTGCTTCTCTTTCTGCAGGATCTGCGCTATCGCCGAGGCGCAGGTCTCCGGAACGTAGCGGTGCGCGGGTGTGAAATTTGGGGCGGGGAGCGCATTTTTGGGGAGCTCGTGCAGGCCTTTGGGTCCTGAAGGCCGAATGAAAGACGGGGGGGGGGGGGGGGGGGGGGGGGGGGGGGGGTCGGGCGGTTGGTAAGGGGGGGGGGGGTTTGGCAGGATAGACTGCCATGGCTTCCCTCACACCGCGACGCCCCCACCCTCCCCGGACCCACTTGAACTGGCTTAGCAGAACCATGCCAAGTTCAGCTGTTTACCACATCTGACGCTTAACTGAGACACAGCAACAACAGCAGCATCAGTCCCTACAAAAGTACATTACAGGCCCTCACAAAACGCTGCGTGAGACGACACTGTTAAGGACGCAAACAAACAAGGTTTTCTTGGCTTGAATATTATGTTACATAAGCACCTCTGTCAGTGCAATGTAAAAATGAGACTTTAAAAAAAATGAATGTATGTCTATGTAGCTACAGGCTGATAGCAAAAAGAACATAACCAATTTACTTGTGACAAAAATGGGTCTTTTTGAGTGTATATTCTCCCAGAGCTACCATTAGCAAATTTGAAACCCAATATTATTTCGATTTATATTTTTAAGAATTTCATAATTTTTGTAGCAGAAAGAAAGGTGAAGTGAGTGATAACTGTCATCTGTGTGTGTCATCCTGCAGAGATAGAGATTTTATTCCAGGTCACTGTCACGCTGTTCAGCTTTTAAAGGCTTTGGCCGGGCTTATACCAGTGAGGGCTTAGGCCTCAGGGTCTGACTGTGTGCTCATAGGACCGGCTATTGAGGACGTGGGGGGGGTGGATAGGGGGGCAAGGCAGAAAATTAAATCGACTGTCACAGTTTTTTGTGCTGCTTTCAAAATTCCCTTTTTTTATTTGACCCCGTAGTCCTTTAGTAGCATCAAGGGACATCGCTCACTTTGACTCTTAATTAGAAACACACATGAGACCGGAGGGGATGATAGACACGGCCATACCAGCCTGTTTGCCCTCCCTTTGGTGTGAAGTCTTCATGTTCATTGCTCTTGACCTGTTCTCATTGGTTACACAGCCAAAACGCATTAAAACTGTTGGGGTGGCCTTCCCCCCCCCGGCCCTCCTGACCACCCGATCCCACCCCACCTCCATCCACCACCCCAAATGTAACTAAAACCCGATTGGTTCCGAAAAGGCAACGGCAGTCATACTTACGTTATATACTCAACGTAAATGTAAACCATACACACGCTTGGCGTATTGTAGCTCAGGCATTTGAAGTGTGACAAAGCACTCATTGGCTTTGTTGCTCTGCTGATGGGAGTTCTGTTGTTGTTTTTTTTTGTCGTCTGGCCTCAGGTCATCCTGCACTCCATGCACAAGTACCAGCCGCGGGTTCACGTCATCCGCAAGGACTTCAGCAGCGAGCTCTCGCCCACCAAGCCGGTTCCCAGCGGGGAGGGGGTGCGCACCTTCAGCTTCCCCGAGACCGTCTTCACCACCGTCACGGCCTACCAGAACCAACAGGTCAGCCCCCCCTCGCTGCCAGCTAATACCCCTCACCACTAATTTTCCCCATGAATATCTTTTCTAGCAGAAACAAATACACACTTTTTAATCTTTATTCTTGGAGAAAAACAGGAGCACAATGGTGAGGGCATGGAGTGGGAAGGATCCCAGGGAGCAGAAGCTGGAATTTAGACGTCTAGAGGGGTGCGAATCCAGGTTGAGAGACATTTTGACATAAACCGACTCTGTTAACCTCAATTTATCTCAGGTCGTACTCAGTTTTCTGTCCTCATCAGCCAGAAAACTTTCACTTTTCAACCGAATGTAGCCGGGTTTTCACCGGAATGCTTTCAGGTGGCGTTTCACTGACTTCTCACCGCAAACATATTCACTGGCATAGTGCGATTTTCTAGCCCCCTCTCTCATCCCTGTTTATAGGCTAGCCATTTTTTACCTTTTGAATTTTTAAGTTGAACAAAAGAAAAATATTTATATTTTATGTATATTTGATAAGGCACATAACCCCTCCTCCCAATGTATTATATTTTTAATCAGGATATAAAGTACATCTTCACAGCCATTGCAATTTCAAATGTAGATTCTCTTCTTCCCATATTTTTTTTGGCTGCCACTGCCGTAATATGTTTCCACCAATCAGCACTGTGCAAGCAGAAATGTCCCAACAAGCGAACCAGGAGCGTTCAAACCTCATGGCCTGGCTGGTTTTATTAGAACACTCACACCTCCCGTGTTCCATTCTGAGGAATGGAACAATCCCCGACTTTCCACCACATGGATGAGAGAGACCAGGCTGTCCTACCTTACTGCTCTGTTAGATATGATTTAAAGCCAGGGATGATTGATCAGCCCCATTTCCTGTATTGACGCAGGAAGACGGGGAATCCCAACATGTGCCGGTCACGCACCACATGCATTAAAAATAAATATGGCAGTGTGCAGTAGCGGACTGAGTGCTGTAGAGCGGCGGGTCTGTGGGTCCATGATGGGAGGTTTAGTTTGCAACGTGTAAAATTTTTAACATTTTGTAAAAATAAAAATAAAAGTGTACAATGTTGCTCCTTTTTTTAGTTAGGGATGACCACACAAGTTTTGAAATCAGTGACTACCTCAGGATGCATTTTATTATTACTAGAAGTGTTTCTGTGTCGCTCCTAATATCAATATTAGCTATTTTCCAGGGTGAGTAAAACACAAATTTGTGACATTCCAGGTTGTGATGAATATGTTTAAAAAATATGTTTTCCAAAAAAAGGATTAAATTAAAAAATAACCCACTCTGCAGATGTAAGCTTTTTTATCAAAGGGGATGCATAACTCATTTTTAAATGAGGTGATATGTAGTTATACGGTAAAATTCTTTTGTAATGTTAATATGCAAGAATATTAAAGTCTAGCACAGCATTGTATAGTAATATTAAAACATTCTTCAGATTACTAGATTGTAAATTGTAGTAATAAAAAATCTATCAGAAAAAAATTCAGATTAAAAGAAATCAGCTTTGGAATGGGAAATCCCTACTTTTCTGAAAGTTATGGGGAAATCTCATTAAGATGGTTCACATTTGACCTCCGAATTACTGTGATTTTACTCTCCGAATTACTATGATCTCTGAATGAATGAAATTCAAGAGCTGTTTGTTTTGTCAATTTGTAAATGTTTGTTTTCCTCCAAATCCTGCTGCGTGAGAACTGTAACAAACATCTAGTTGTTCCGGACCACCTACTGCTGCCTCATAATAATTTGTGCTTCATGAATAGCGCACATTTTAAAAGGATGTATGTTAATTCTACACAAATTTAAAAAATAATTTAAAAAAACACCAAATCCGTGGTAACCTACCAAGGTGTATGCCTGTTGCAATTTGTGATAAAACCCACAGGATAGTTTTTAACAACTGAGGTGTATTAACCAAATACATTTCTGACCGTCTTTTATACCCTAACTATTTCGTTATTTATTTGAGCTCTTTGATCTGTTTCGTTTTTACAGATCACCAGGCTAAAGATTGACCGCAACCCATTTGCAAAAGGATTCCGGGATTCTGGAAGAAACAGGTAAGTTCCGGTGACTTTTGGGGACACAATCAGTCGTATTCTTTTAGCCTTTACATCCCTAGGGATCAAGAGATCAGCCCCAATTGTGAAAGAACGCCTGCTGTGTTGATGTTTCATATCAAATCATTTATTTTCTCACGCAGCCAGTCAACTGTTGTGAAATTTGTGATGAAAAATAAGTGTTGTGTGATTTTATTTTTTTTTGGGGGGGGGGGGGGGGGGACACAACTGAGCCGTGGTGATGGCCTAGACTTTCTGCTGATGGAGCATTCGCTGGGTGAATTATCATGTAACTGGGGAAACGCCGCAACAGACCCACAGCACATGAAAGCACATTCATCTGGACCTCATTACCAGCACAGATATTTGAGACATCTTTTTTCATTTTTCCAACAATAGAGTGCCTGATTTATGAACTGTCATTAAATGTTTATTGCAGACAAACTACAGATGAAAGGATTATATTTGCATATATAAATATATAAATACATATATATATATACAAACACACACATACATACATACAAATACAGACACTTGCATTGTAGTAACCAATTCACACACTACTATGCTGTAATGTAATTTCCTGTTTACTTTGAAACATTTCTGTTTTACCTTACCTGAATGTTTCAAATACTTGGTTTCGACCATGATTCAGTATGTCACATCTGCATAGTGGATTTCTTGACTTTAAAGCACTTTATTTTCAAGTCAAAGTTAAGAAGATATTTTGATTAAGTTCAGGTTATAATTGTTCAGGGCAATTGTTTAGTGGTCTAAAATAAGTAAAGTTAAAAAGTCTACCATGCTTGGTAGTAATGTATATACTTACTTCTACAGGAATTGCATTTAAAATCTTATACTGTGAAACCGGTAAGCCTTACATAGATGCTTTTAGTAATAAAAATATTTAAAAAAAACATAAAATAAACAAATAAAATAAAGAGCATAAAATAAACCAAAGAGCTACAATCTACAATCCAGTGACTGATTGTGTAAGTATGCTCTAAGGGACTGATGCTCTCCGCTTCTGTTTGACGTTACCTGAAAGTACAGAATGCAGCTCCAGTGGCATTGATGTAGTGTAGCGCCAAGCATGTGCCAGACGCACGGAACGCAAGGCACCGTTACCCATCCGCTGGATTTTTCCTCTTCTTTTACGCTTCCGTTAATGAGATTGAGCAGCCCTGACTGAAAAGAAACAGTAGGTTTTTTTTTTACAGAGTGTGGCTTGCAGATGAAGCACATTAAAAAAAAAAAAAGAAAACTGCGTTGACACCATTTAATTACAACACAAATGTTAACGTGTCACATCACGCTTGTTTTTATTTAATTTGTTGTATTCCGTCCCCGATAGTTTTACTCATTTTATTTTAACTTGTCATACCGCTTTATGTTAAAGTAGGAGAAAAAAATAATACTTGACTCTGAGAGTGTACATTAGATTTTTTTTCTTGATCATTATGAACAAGCGGAGCAGGAAAATGACGTTGGAATGTCTCTGAAGGTGATTAGCTTGTACCTATGATGTTACGGAGCGGCTGAAGGATTATAACTCCTAAAATAACATCAGTAGGAAAGAGCCTTTTTCATGGTACAGGCCCAACAGTTCAGAGCTGAATAAATCACAGAGGAAAAAGACCTGTGTCAAGATTTTGGATGAAATGTCATTCAGATTTATGTGCACTATAAAAACCTGCTCCTTTTAAATGGTTCCCCTCTGAGCTTCCTCTACCTCTCACTCTCTCTTTCTCCCACTCTCTCTCTTTCGCACACACACGCACATGCACACATGCAAACTCACACACACACACACACACACACACCCACACCCACACACACGCACACCCACACACACACACACACACACACACACACACTACAGGACCGGCCTGGAGGCGATCATGGAAACCTATGCCTTCTGGAGGCCTCCAGTGCGGACTCTTACCTTTGAAGACTTCACCAACATGCAGAAACAGCAGGGTACGTGCCGCTAGGAGATGTCTTTTATTTCACGGAACGTGTCTGAGGTACTGTACGCTAGACCCGCCTGCTCCCAGGTGTTTACCAGTCCTGCGGAGATGTGAATCTGTGGATCCCTCCTGTAACACTCTAGCCACCCAAGAAATTGGCCCAGTAATATGCATTTTGGCGCTGTGGGGTTCACAAAGGGGAATTCATTTTAAACCCACTTCCTTCTCAGATCAACCGTTCAGTCAGTTCTCTTTCTGTGGTCACAAAGTTAAAGCCATTTTCTTGCTCTTTCGTGCACTGTGACAACATGGCAGCATTGTTTTCTTTTGCTAGATTATGTCTGTTTATAATCAGCTTATTCAAATCAGTTGAGTGCTAACGAAACCCCACTGATGAGCTCTCTCCCCGTTTTAATGAGACCGAACTCGCGGCCGCGGCCACATCAGACGCGGGCCCAATTGAGTGATCAGCGAACCCCCTCGGTGTCGTCGAGGCCGTTTTTCCCTCGTGCATGACAGTGGAGGAAAACCATCAATTTTCCAGCATGACATCACCAAGATCTCCCCTCTCGTCCAGAGCAGAAGAGAGCGGGGCCCTGAGTTATTATCAAAGGCATATGGTGCGAAGTCAGGCGCTCGCCAAGAGCGGCCTGAATTATTTAGCAACGCAGGGTTTTGAACTAAGCTTTTTTTAAAAAAAAAAAAAAAAAAGGAAATCTGGCCAGATTTTTTATTAATAAAAAAATATGTGATTGATTTCCCATAGCTATCCTATTGTTCCAAGAACCTGACATATTGGATGTGAGTCTGCTCAGAGGCTGCTCCACTCCCCTCACCCCCCCCCGCAGCTCTATACATGGATATATGCGAGAATTATATATGCCGTACATTTTGTTGAGGGTAGAACTATATGTTTGTGTTGAGGAGACCAATACCGTGCCCAATCTGTCCTTTTAGTGAGGCAAGAACGCCTTGATTTAAAGTGACATTTACCATTAGGTATATGGTGAACCTTAGAATGACATGTCTTTGGATGGGGAATGGAATACGTTGCATGCCTATTATTGCACCATTCCAATGGTTCCAACTCAAAAAAAGGGGGGAACATACTTTTGATAAATATAATAAGGATAGGGTTTTGAGAGAGTTGCACTGCGCTCACAATAAACTGCTTTGTTTATTACTTTAAATTTTACTGTAACAGTTTTGCTTATATGTTGCATGATTGCTTTTATGTTGCTTTTAGATAGTTTTATTAAAGCCACCTGTAAGATAGTATTCTATAAACAAACTTTTCTCATTGTGAGTTGTGTGATTTTTTTCACATGAATGAGCTAAAATGTAGGTTGGAAAGTCCAGAACCTGGATTCAGATGCTCAGTGTCTCATCGTTGGACCCTGCAGGTGTTTTAGCTGATTCTAGAGAGCAGCTGGCACAGTGACCATGCATATGCTGCATGTATTTTTCAGGTGGAAGCACTGGCACCTCTCCCACCACATCCAGCACGGGCACCCCGTCCCCGTCCGGGCCCTCCCACCTGCTGTCCCCCTCCTGCTCTCCGCCCACATTTCACCTGGCCCCCAACACGTTCAACGTGGGCTGCAGGGAGAGCCAGCTGTGCAACCTCAACCTGTCCGAGTACCCTGCCTGCGCCCGCAGCAACATGGCGGCCCTGCAGGGCTATGGCGGGCTGGCCGACGGCTCCTACGGCCGGCTGCAGGCAGGGGGCGCTGTGCCCTCCGCCCAGCCTTCCGACTCGTTCCTGCCTCAGAGGACTTCCTCCCTGATCGCGGCGGGGATGCAGGCTGGCGCCCACGCCTCGCTGCCCGGCGGCGGCGGCGGCGGTAAGATGGAGGCCTACGGCGGCCAGCTGGGCTCCTTCCCCACCTCGCAGCTTCAGTACGTGATGCAGGCGGGAGGTAGCTCCGCCCCTGGCTCCGCCTCCGGCTCCTCCTCCAACCCCTCCTCCTCTGCAGCCCACATGTTCAGCAGCAGCCACCACATGCAGCAGGGATCGTACAACGCCTTCTCCCTCCACAACCCCTACAATTTATATGGATACAACTTCCCAGGATCCCCAAGGCTGGCTACCAGCCCTGAGAAGCTATCAGCAGCCCAGAGCAGCCTGCTTTGCTCCCCCTCCTCAGGCGGAGCTTTTACCGAGCGCCAGTACCTGTCCAATGGGATGGACGGTGTTCACATGATCAGCAGTCCTGCCAGTGGCCAGCAGGGGGCGAGCGGCTGTGATGGTCGGCAGTACGGAGGCCCCTCCCAAATGTCAGTGCACATGGTCTAAACTGGAGCACTACCATTGGCTGATGACCCATGCTAGTCTTTTCTTCATTTGTCTCACGATTTGATTATTTTTTTCGGTTTCCATGTTGTTAATAAGTCTGTAATCAAATGAAGGGAAATACATGTCATTAATTTTCATGAACTGTTATCTGATGTGACACTTGCGTGCCTGCTAAGGTGCAAAGCAGCGGACATGTCAAAATGACCTTTCTCACAACATTTAAATGTTTTAATTGACTGAATGGAAGCAAGTCTATTTTATATGCTGTTATGGAAATGCCTCTGGAAAATGTATGTTCCCCTCTTGTACATCTTGGGCCCCTCTCACAGTAATTTGTACACACAAGACTCTTGTTTGGAACTGCTGATGGCAAGGCCATGCTGTGAGTTTATTTTATGACAGATCTCAAATAACCCAGGAGATAATATTATAAAGTCTCTGTTTGGTGCAATTGTGGAAATGTAGTGGACTATGGCCTGTAGAAACAGCAGCCATAACGACTCTGGCCTGCGAACCACGACAAGGTCAGCTCTCATCACATGAGGGCTTTGGGTAAACAGGCTGAACCATCAGCTCCCATCTGTAGCATCGAATCTCAGTCAACAGCGTATGGTTCATAAAATATTTCTGTAATAGCACTATTGTAATACTACAACTTTGCGACAGTGTCACCAGAACTAATGTGTTTCCAGAGAAGAGCTGAACAGCAAGGAAGATCAAAATGTACTGCTCCCAGGCCAGAGTTGAACATTTTTATCAGCATGGACTGTACCACCATAAGGAATGGGTGAGTGTGGGCAGAAGTTGCATAACCACAGAGGGAAAAGACTTTGCAAACGACTGATGCAGGGTTTTTTTATTTTACAGCCCATTGGCTGGGGCATTTCAATGGAAAGAGTGAGTAAAAGTGTATATGTCATTGTGCTCGGATGCAACATTTGGACAGACTCTAAGCCAAAGGACTCTAAAATCAAAATGGAGAAAGGAGGAGGGGGAAGCTGGAAGTTAATTGTCCACACCAACCAAGGGAGCTGTCTGGGAGGGCTGGCAGTGGTTCCAAATCATTCTGAGAAAGGTCCACAATGGTTCTGAATCTTGATTCAGGCCCACAGCGACTCTGAATCATTGAGTCAGGCCCACAAAGATTCTAAATCTTTTCTAACAGACCTGCAGTGTTTCTAAATCACAGATGGGCACACAATGGTTATGAATCACGTGCAGACCACTATGTAACTTAACAGCATTACAGTCTTGTTTCCCTTCTCCTGGTGCTGTGGCAGACCTCATCATATAGATTGTTTTTTTTTTTTTTTAAATATACATAATGGTGAGTGCAAGCAAAACTATAAGCTTTGAAGTTATTGAGTGCAAATACAAAATACGAAAATGGAAAAATTTTAAGTATGTTTTGGTGTGTTGTAGATAACTGTATTTATATGCCTAGCAATATTACAATTACATTGATACCAGAGGGCCAGTGAGGTGTGTCTAGAATGAAAATAAAGCTTAAAACAAAGGGATATCAATAAAAAAAACAAGGCCTGCTACAAAAAGAACTGTAAATAAAAGTGCCAAGCACAAAAAATCTCAATAAACATCTTAATTCCTTTCCTTGTGTTTTTATGTGAATTGCAGTTTTTATTGTTTGGCCTGGAAACAATATTCAGAATTAGAATAAGACCTATTTTTGTTAATAAAACACAGTATTAAAAACAGCGCTTTGGTGGAGTTCACAATCCCTTTTTATAGTCTCTCACAGGAACTACATTGGGTGATCTTGAACGTTGATACTACGCATAATTGCATGTTTCAATTATAAAACAAAGTTTATAGGTATTTTAGAACATGTGTTTTCCTTTGTATTTGTGTTTTTAATCAGACGGCTATTCGCCAAAAATGATCATAATCAATCACTTTGACGCTGCTAACGTTACTTTTTAAGTTCCCCGGTACTCACCTGTTAACTCCTCCCCCTTTTTAAAGTAGACGACGTTTCCAAACTCAAGTAGTACATTCAAACTTGCTTGAATTTTTCTAAACTATCATACTTGCGTAGAAGACATGCTACTTATTCTTTGTATTTCTGAAAGCGTTATCTATTGACTTAATATTGGTAGAACTCTCAGCGTGCTTCAGAATTTAAATACTGGAGTAGGCAGTCAACCGCGGTTACGTTGGTGATCTTTGGCCACCATTTCATGTGTAGCTAAAACTCGCTAGATCAAAAGCTAACATCTCTGTCCTGTTTGAGCCGGCTAGTGATCTACGGGTTACTGTGCATTTAATTAACGAAGTTATCGCTTCTCCGAGACGTAGTTATAACCATTACCTAAGGTTTGCTGCGAATTCTGGTGCAAATTCCGGTCGTTTATACAAATCACAAACTAGTAAAATTGCTTGGTAAGTGGCTGCAGATAAATCATTTTTTAAGTGCTGAAAATTAATGACCCACCTGCAACTCTACAACTGTAGGCTACAACGAGTGAGTTTGCTGATTGTTTTATTTTTTTAAATTAATCAATAAACATACTTCAGCCTAGTATTGAATTGACTAGGATTTAAAAATGTGATATTTTTTCTGATGCATTGTCCTCTTGCATTGGAATATAGTGCTCGTTGCACACTGGTGCAATATTCCTTCAAAGGAGGAAGAAACAGACTGAGGGCCTGAAGCTCACAGCTACAGAGAGTGGCGTAGCCAGGTGGCAATAGGACTGCAGGTACTATAAACCAGAAAGCCTCTTCATTAACCACTGTGTTTGTAACAAATCGTTGCTATGTATGTTTTTGTTTACTTCCAAAAAGAAACCTGCTTAGTTGACACAATACATTTTACAATGTAAAGCTGTTATCAATACAAGTTTATATGTAAAACTATGAAACACTAGTATTGGTCCATTGCAAGACTACAATTGAACCAGGGTAGAATTGCCCACACAAATCCAAAAACTAAATTCAAGCAAGATAAAGAACACAAAAACCTCCTCTTGTGTAAAAAAGTGTGGTCTTATTGTACTGCAACCTAATGTATACCAAAGCATTCATAATGTAAACATAAGCCAGTATAAATCGGCAACATGATGCATTTTTAGAATATGTAATCATAAGTTGTGAATGAAACCAAGGGGTGCCATTTTTCCTTTGGGCTACTGCCCAACACATTGTTGGTGAACTAATGATGCAAAGACACACAGCTGTCCAAGAAACAGATGAGCACCCGATTGTCCAATTACTTATGCTCCCCTAATATTTTGGGAATAAGTATAAAGGCTGTTCCTACACAGATCTCCTGATATGGATGTAAATGCCATAAAATTAAAGCTGAGTGTCTGCACTTTATCTTCATATTTGTTGTTTTATCCAATGTGCTGGAGTACAGAGTCAAAATTACAAAAAAAAGTGTCACTGTCCCAATACCTTTGCATTTGACTGTATGGGTGTATATAAGCTATGTGAACACACACACACATATTTATTGATCAACTCCAAGTGGCCCTGTCATGAGGCTGTACTCCTGTAAAATGCTGTGGTAAGATTTCTGGTAAACTAATGCCCTCTTGTGTTTATTTTTTTAAGTCTCCTTCAGGTCCTGAAACATTTTCTCACTGTCAGAACATTCATTCAACACACAACATGTACTTTTTCATAAGAAATGTATTTCATAAACATACGTCATGTTTAGGTTTTGGCCGAGACCCATTATTCTTGTTTTCTAGCCAAGTATTCAAATGATATTCCATTTGCTTTATTGTGTACTGTATGTGCTTTGCATTTTTTTTATTATTGGTGCTCTAGACATTTTACCACAGAATACAGATCTTTGAACAAGACTCAAAGTGCTCTATGTTTCTTTTGACTGAAACTGTGTGCTGTTATTATAGGCTACCTGTATAGAGCTATGAGGTGACTATGGTACCCTATTTGTATTGGAACATCCATACTTACGGTCATTGCTTTTGAAAAATTCAAATAATTTGTCTAAGTTCTCTGCCATTTTGTGTGTGACTGTCTGGCTGCAAGGTAGCTTAGTCCCATAACCTTGTAGAAACAAAACGCGCTACCTGCTTAGTCTTCTCCACGTGCCGACAGAGGATGCCAGGTCTTGGAGTCGGCAATTAAACTTCTTCTTGCATCGGTCTGCGGCTTTTCCAAGTGACTCAGCCGAATAGCTTTCATCTTTTAGCTACAGCTAATGCAGCAGCTGGCTTCCCTATTGTGGATTTCATTCACTAGCTGCATCCAAATTGAGCCCCTCCCCCTTCAACCGGCACATACCTGCCAGTTCTGCATGAAACCATTCAAATCTCCCATAGCAGAAGCAGAGCAGCTTCCAGAGGGAGGGTCTTGAGGTGTATTATTTTAGAGCCGTGAGCCCTCGATTACACAGTTTGACCTAGCCAGTGTTTTTCCTGGCCACAAAGTGAGAGTTGTCATAAAGTGGATAGAGTTTCATGTGGCTCAGGCGTGTATGTAGCTGGAGATGTGCACCGGTTTTATGATCAAAGTTGTAAGAATGTCCTTAAGCTTAATTCTCTACTAAACACATTGCCTTCCTGCTGACACCCTGCTGCATGTTTTGGTTACGCCCGTGCTCACTACTGTCTGTTTGGCAGTCTGTCCTCTACATTGGACAAGGTTCTTCATGTGTCAGGTGTGTGTGCTTACCACTTGGACCGTACAATGCCATGTTAGCTAATGTATCAGTTATATGGATCTAATCAAATTGTGTATGCAAATGAGTCCATGCTCTTTACTTGCTTTAAGCTGCCTATATCCATTGCATTATGGGTGTTATGCTCCACGGTGTTATCATACATTGTAGTCAGTTTGTGATGAGTTTGCTCCAGTGGTTCTCAAAGTGGAGGGCGCACAGATACAACAGAGTGGGGTGCAGTGAAGGTTGAAGGGAAAAAAAAGAAATCCATTAGAAAGCAAAAGCTTCAAAAGTTTCCTATTGCCAAAAGGTGTCCTGACTAAAATTGACTGATTTCTTCCAAGCTGCAACCATACACTAAGAACGCGCATGAGAGTGTTGCCAGTGAAATTTCCTGAGAATGTAGACCGGTAACTGTGTTGTGCCCGTCTAACTCTAACTAAATTGGCTGGGAAAGGCTGTACTGACATCCTCTTCCTCACAACGTGTAATGTAGAGTATTGCGCTTGGTTACCCAGGCCCGGGGCACACACGCAGGGCTGGCAGGGACCAACAGGAAGCTCCTCTTTTGTTCCTTTACTTTTCTCTTAAAGATGAGATAGTTTAGAGATGGTTTAGATACCATGCCCCAGGGGCAGGTGGTACTGATAAATCCATGAACTCGGCCAGAAAAAGCTCAGGAGATTGTTCCGTAGGATGGGCAGGGAGTGTACGGTTGAGTCATTTCCGTCACCGCGTTCCGCGGGGGGAGAAGTCTGCTGCGCGCTCGAGATCCGTCCAGGTGTGAACACCGCGGACTGTGATCCCTGCCCTCTCTCGAAGTGAGCTGGAGGTGTGGAAGCGCCCGGCCAGGGTGGAAGGGTTGTTGGTGTTTGCAGCCCCCTGCTCGGATTGCGTTTCGGGCCCGTGGAACCATGCTGCTCAGGAAATTTGCACTTGAAAAAGAGGCCTGGCGCCAGGGTGGAATGGTGAGCAGATGTGGTGTAAGTCTGGGAAGGGGTGGGTGGTTAGGCGGGGGGTGGGGGTGGGGGTGGTGGGGGGCGGGTGGGTGGGTTGATATCCATTGCCCAGTTACAGGGAAACAGGTGTCCTCTCCATCCTGCGAGGGGAAAAAAAAAATCTGCTAGCTAATTTTTATTGGACGCAGAGGAATTCCACTTGGATTTGAATCAGATGATGTGCACTGGCGATCACTCAGCCAGACTGTTTGTCTCTACGGTTCTCCAGTATCAGAGTAAAGCCCTTTAAGTGCGTAGAGGATAACAGTCTGAGAACAACACCATTGGTCACGTTAGCACGGGATTCTGTGTTTTTTACGCAGTAATAAGAGCCAAAATGCAGGAGGATAAACACATTGCGTTCTATAAACTCAGATATTCTGAGGTCTTTTTTTTTTTTTTTTAGATGACCCAGGTTAATAATTATTACGCCTGCTTCTTGGAGCCAGTCATCTTTTGGTGTCTTATATTTGTGTTGTTTATTGATCATAATATTTACACAGCTGTTGGTAGCATTGCGAGATTCAAAAAGAAAGCGGCTAATTTGGAAGAAAAGTCAAAAAATTTGATTTCATGCACTGGCTAGTTTGCTCAACATGAGTAAATTAAAACAAATTGCTCCTTGGTTTTTAAAATATTGTTGGCCTGTGTGGCAAAAATTTGTTTTGATCAGAATGCTTAAACATTATTTATATCTTATTTTATTCTTCTAATCCTGCTGTTTCATCCCACTTTTGTTACGTGACATAAAATTATGAACAACATACATTTATTGTGTTAGTCTTGTGAGTTGACATATTATGGAAAATATCAATATTTTATGAGTATGCTAGTGAATTAGTATAAAATGCTAATTTTTAAATGTCCTGCAATTCAAAGATGCAGCATTCCATGAGCTAGCGCAACCACTGCAACGCTCGGCAATTTACAACAATTTTCATGACGTTTTTAAAGTTAGAATTTTACCCCATTATTAAGACGATGGCACTGTTTAGACTGCCCCAAGAGGAACAGAATAGAATATAAATTCTGAAAAACCAGAAACCTCAGCATATAGTAACGGTTTGAATCCTCTCAATATACAGTAGTAGTATAGAGAGTGGGTTTTCAGCAGGGGGTCTGTAGACCCCTGGGGGTATTTGAAGGTACTGTAGCTGGTCCCTGGCCAGACTTGATATGCAATGACTATAGATTTGGTAAAATATTTAAAAAATATAGCCCCTGGATTCCTTTGAGTCTGGGTGAGTGTCTCTGGATCAGTAAAGGTTGAAAACCCTTGGTATGGGGGTTTGGTTTGGCAACTGGACCTGAGACCACAAGGTTGCAGGTATTAATTTTGGGGTGAGACAGCTGTAATTGCTTTGCAAATGGCAATGGGTGTCTGCTAAATAAATAAACATGCAATGTAGCAATAAAAACTTAGAAATGGAGACTCGTGAATGTATTTGTGTATACCTAGTGTCTATTCCTAGAGCTGTGAGCCTTGTCCGCCCTTGTTGGTGCCTGTATGTACACTATAATCTTCTTTGTGTTACGCTCATCAATTTTTATTAGAAATTTGTTTAAGGCCTGACGGGTACACTGTGTGAAAAATCATCGTTCACACCATTGAAAATGCTAGGATAATCCCTGTGAATAAATATCCAGGCAAATATTTGGGCTACACACATGCACCCAATAAATCAGCTTTATATTTCTTGTCAGATAAACTGCTACTATGACCACTGGCTTAAGAGAATGTCTGTTATTTCACAGCTAATGTGAGTGTGACTCTTGCTTCATCATACCTCTGTCGTAGCCCTTGCTACCTCTCTGCCATTGAATCTATCTATAGATCTCGCTGTGCGTGAGATGTATGTCTGGAGCGTGTCTGAATGCAGTTTCGAAAACTGGGCTGCATTCTCTCAGGCTCTTTCTTAGATTGTACAGAGGCAAGCGCATCCAATTTCAGGAAAAACTGCGCTGACCTTTCTCTCTCGAAAGCTCCAGTAATTACACATCTGACCGGCTACTTGGAAAAAAAAAAAAAGGCCGGTCTATTCTTGTAGCAATGAAACTATTAAAGAGGAGAACAGTAATCCCCAATAATGCAGACGATGAAAGCTTTCTCGCCCCCTTGTTGGTCATGCCTGTCTAGCCATGGGCCTGGGCCAGATGGTGACATGTGCTGGGCTCTGCACAGGAAGCGCTCCTCTTTTTGCTCTCTGGAATTCTGCATTGCTGCACACTCTCGGGCTGTCCTAACCCCGCCGCCTTTGGCCGCCAGTGACCACACGGCCAACTGGCCTCTTCCATGCCAAATTCTTTTTTTAAGTCTGAAATGTGCTCAGTGGAAGCATGGCTGGTAGTTTCTTACCTCTGATGGTTGTTTGCTTGGACGTGTGCCAAGTGCGTCCATCAATAACAAATGGTGGGGGTGGGGGTTGACCTTTTACATTTCCCCTATAGACACATTGGCAGGTGGTCTAGCTGAGCAACTTTTAAAGGAGCTAGTAAAGGATCAGAAAGCTGGAGGTCCAGCCGCTGGAATGCTGTTCTTTCAGTGTAAACAGCAGGTGTGAAGATGCTGTGGGGGTTGTACATGCATTTGAACTAGCCGATGTCACCTAGCACGCTAAACTAACATCTGATAACTGGAGCGAGTTGCATTTCACATGATTCTATCCCTTTTATTTGTTTCTTTTTGGAATTTCCTTGTTTCCTTGGCTGTTGATCCTGAACTTGTTCATAAGTGGTGCCAACATGTAGAGAAGGGAATTTCTGTGAGACATAAAACAGGAAAACCCAACATATCCGCAACAGTAATGATTGACTTTCCATTCAACAGTATTTTGATGTTTAGCCGTTATAGCACCACCAAGAGTCCGATCAGTGCCACATGTTTGGGCTGGAATATTGGCATTGTCCTGTATCTACATGCCAAGTTGTTAAAATTTTATTTATAATTTTTTTCCCTAAGTTTGTTGGTTTTATGAGTTTTGCTCCGAGACAGAAAGTGGAAACACAACCTGCACTCTAACAATACTATGTCTATACACCTTCTGAGCTAATCATAACAAATGTTTTACTTTTGGAACAACTGCCTGGGAATCTTCTCAATTACAGACCAAACAATGTATGAGAGAAGCTTCTGTTTCATCTGCAGTGATACTTCTGGACCACTTTTGGGCATTTTTCCTGTGCCAGTACAGGCCTCCTGTCCACCCAGATGGAATTTGGAAAATCAGACAAGATCCTGGGACTTTGTGCTTCTACTTCTCAAATTGTTCTCGCCAAGTCTCCTGGAGACAATCTGCCTTGACTTCTTCCTGCCTCTCTTAAAGCTTTTAAAGCTATTCAGTGTTTAATTAGCACTGCATATTTTACTGATACATTTTACTGGTACATTTCAGTTGTATTGGATCCAAATGAACTCATAGATTGAGTTCATTTAGATTGCCCATTTGTTTGCTGGCAAAGCTATTAGCTCAGTAGTTGTGCAGAGCTACAAACAGGAATGTTAGCAAACTTCCAAACCCCACCACAGTTTCTGTTCCTTTACCTATTCCCAAGCAATTTTTATCCTTTGAGGAGTAGGTTTTTTTTGAGTTAAAAAAAATAAAAATTCCATGCTCTTGAACACTATTGATTTCAATTACCAGTAGTGATTGTTACATCACCATTAGGATGTTCAGTTAAGAACCCTACACCTTGTCTGCATCCGGTCTCATCTGGAGGTGAGATATCACTTTGTTCTGACAGCTCACAATGGAACCTGTGGTTCGTAGAGATAAAATTGAACTATCTGCACAGGCTCAAACGCAGTAGGGGGGGGATTTACGTGATTTAACTGAGCGATGACAGACAGACATACAGGGCTCTTTTCGCTCAGTTGGGGGCCCGTTGACAGCATGGGGCCCATTTGGTTTGTAATGGGTGAAATGTGGCCGAGTCTGTCTTCGGTCCTGTGGTGGACGGGTGTTGCTGGCAGTGTACAGTGAGTTGATGATCCTAGTCAAGTCAAGTTTTCATCCACCTACTATACCCTAAAATTAGCCTATGTTTTAGGATAATTCAATCTGAAAACACTATTTATGTGCAAACAAGAGGAAAAATTGAATCAATGGTTGCTCCAGGGAAGATGACTGTGGCTGTCTTTAGACCGGTTTAAATGGATCGGTGCTTTTGGACCTGAGAATTGTTGATTGATTAAACTGGTCACATGGAAGTTCGAGTGTACGTATGCAAAATTCTTCACAGTGATAAAGAAGGCTTTCATAATGACAGTTAATGCTTCTGCAGCGACACAGGGTGGAATGTTTCCATTGATATATTTTATGATTTTATTTATTCATCGATGTGTTTGTATATGTGGGAGAAAGACGTAGTCACAGCAAGAGCTAATAGTACACACCTTGTGTTTGTCCTGGCTACTAGTATGATCTCCACAGATTGATGATTTATTCTATTTTATACTTCACCAGTTCACTATTATGCCTATCTCCCTCCCCTCATACTGTGTAGTCTAGACATTCTTATGAAAATATTTTCGCTGGACCAAGGGGACAAAAGCAAATGTGTGGACCTGTGTTAACCAGATTATTATTGTCAAAGGTCAGTGAAAAGTCAGGTAATCCTACCAGCTGAATGGAGTAATTTCCCTCTTTGGTTCTGCTATCCTTGGGCACCAAACAATGCAGCCCATTGCTTCATTACCAGCAGAACCTTTCTGTTTTCTCTCCATCATCACTCCTCCACTACTACAGTTTGACCCTCCAGCTGGCATCGGAAAGAACATCTTGTAATTCAGCAAATACCGTTTTAGCCCAGAACTGCTCTGCTACCTGCCCCCCTGCTCTAAATGACCAGCAAATTAAGAGCACATTTGCACACCCCAGTCAGCAAGGTAATGCTGTTTGGCAGTATGCATGCCAGATGGTACTTCCATGTCTGCGGCCTAATCTAGTTAGACCACTTGCATGGCTATTACTGTAATCACCTTCTGAAAATGACAATGGAAGGGCCCTCAGAGAATGCGAATAACTGCAGCCATGTACCGGCTGTTGCGCCTGTGGAAGTGCCACAGAATCTTGGTCACGGAGGAAACTGTTGTCACTCTCGTATCACTGCTGAAAATGGAACCAATGCATTTCAGTTTTACACCGTAGTATATATAAATTTGACGGCCGCTGTGGGGCTGAGCATTTCCCGCCGTTATTTGAAATGCCCAACTGTCTGCGACGGCAACTGTGTTTATGCGCAATCCCCGCTGCCTATTCAGGAGAAGGTGGCCAATACCTCGATTCTCCAAAACGCCTGGTGTCACCAGCTGCTGCTTTTTCACATCTCAGAATACAAGATAAGCTGGCATAGCGTAGAGTCGGAGGACGACCCTTCGTATGCGGTTTTAACATGCATGAACCCTCCCGTACCCTGGGCAGAAGAATCGCCTGTTGCACGTCGCTCATTGGCGCTACTGGCCACGGTTGGCGCTGTGACGGCACCGACGCCGTCAGCCTTCCTCTGTCATTACAGGATATACTGATGAGGTGACTGGTTTATGCTGTTGTGGAGAAATGCGTCCGTGTCTGTGTGTTTGTCTGTGCGTACCCTACATGTGGTGTGCACACAACACCAGGCTTTCACAGCACCAGGCAGTGCACATTTATCTAATTACACAGGAAGCTGGCCCTGTGACATTCTCAGTTTATTTATGATGTGTGGCGAGCAATAATTCTGCAGAAGAATTAAAATGGAGGAAGTTTTTTTTTATTTTTTGGAGGGGGGGGGGGGGGGGGTGTGGTGGGGATTTGTCGCACGTTCATAATTCTTCAGAAAGTTTACGATCCACTCTGCTTTGGGACGGCTGCATTTTGTCTGGAATGCCAGTCCTGGCTGTATGGAGCACAACTGGTCTCTGTGTCTGAATATGCGAGCTATAGGAAGTGTACACGTCCACCCTCTCTGCAGAGGTAGATTTAATGATGCATTTAGGGTTCTGTAAGTTCCTAGTGACAGGTCTAGGCCCCAAAACACGGCATCGCACAAGCAACCAAAAGCCCTCCTGCATATACCAGTTGTTCTGGCTGATTTGTTTCTGTAGATCTTATGGCAGTTAATTCAGCAGCTTATCCTGAGAAATGCTGCCTTGTTTCTCACAAAATAGTCGAAAAGCTAAGTTAGTGAAAATAGTCATAGTGATGTACTGCTCATGCTTTTGGCGGTTTTGTCAATTTTGAATGAGAATTCCGGAATATGATTACTGGAAACAGATGTTATTAATTGGGATGGGGAGATACCATGTGATTGTAATTACAGATACAAAATAACTTTTGATTTTATTATGGCTTGCGTTATTATCAGCCAGTGCACAGCACTTTGTCTGGTGGCCCCATGTTCTTGCCCTCATCATGCCAATGGAAGTTTTCAGTCTCCTTTTTAGCAGTATTTTCTGCCTTAATTGCTCAATGGCAGTGGTTCCCAAAGCTCTTTTTGGGTGTCCTCATCCCGATCCAGGTATTTGATGAGTTACATCTCAAGCACATGTGCTTTATTGATTGTTTCAGTACCTGTAGACAGGTTTGGAAACCAGTGTTGAATGCTTTACTTTCTTTCAGGTACTATGTGCAGAGGTGTATCACTACAACACATTTACAAATCTGCAAACCTTTATAGCATGTGTAGTGTGTTACATACTTTGCATGTGAGTGAGATATTTTGCTTCAGTGCTAATATATGCTGTTTTTCCCTACTTGTTGAACGAATTGTCAGCCTCAGTGCTATAGTCAGAAATGGAAAGTTTTTGGCCGAATTTGTGGAACATCCCGAAGACATGATATAAGGGTACCGGATTAGCAGAGTATCTTTAAACCATAATCATTTGGAAACAGACTTATTTACAAACCCCATAAGCGCCGCAGAAGACGGTGGGGCAGCTCCGCTGTACCCTATCTCATTACCATGGTGTGCATGTGTGGGGATCATCTGTTGAGTGGAAAATGCTCCTCTAAAGCTCCTCTACTCACCTTTCGCAGTGGCAACATTTAGCGCACTACCCCCCCCACCCCCCCACCCCCAACTGCCCTCCCACCCCCCAGTTCCTCACACCACCACCCCCCGACCCCTACACCCATGCGCCCTTATTTCCATATTAAGTTTTCACAACCTGTTTTTAGGAGTAAAGGGGGGGGGGAGAATAAAGTGATTTTACAGGAGTAATGCCCTTGAACAGATGGTCAAATCCGACCCGAGGATGGATGGGATGGGATGGGGTGGGGTTGGGGGTCCGGGTCAGTGGAGGGGGGGGGGGGGGGGGCGGCTGGATGTGACAAAATGCAAATCGGAATTCGCCAGCCCCTCCATTCCAGAATTGGCCGCTGAAAAAGCATGCGAGAGGCACGGTGGCATGTCCTTCACGGGCCGGGCGGGCCGGGATGACAGCTGCCATGTTTATGGGCCGGCTTCGATGACAGTGGAGAGGGGAGCGCTCGGCTCTTTTCAGACAGGAATTAGGTTTGTCATCAGATTCTAAAATCTTTGTGATTTATGACATTTCCACTCTCCTTCTCTGCCTGACCCCCCCTCCCCCAGTTCACCGCTGGTCGATGACATTTAGGGTAGCCGTCTGTTTATTTACTTCTCAGGACAAGAACGATCGATTTCCCCCCCAAAGTATTTTTTGCCAGACTTCAAAGCTCATCCTATTCTTAGATTAACAGCATGAAATCACTTGACTGTTTGGATATTGCAGTCCTCACACTTTTTTTAATACAAAGTAGTTTGGGTATTGCTACAACCTGCCATATCCACAAATGTTTTAATCTAATGTGGTAATCCAATTGTGTGATTCAAAACTGTTTAATTATCTAAAGTTTTGAGCACAAAATTATTTTCTTAAATATTAAGAAAATCATGTATATATGTGGATTTTTGACATTTTACTTTATGGAAAATTATTTTAGGATAATGTTGAGGACTTTGCAGTCACATAATAATCTTTTGCCTACCAAAAGAGACCATAAATAAGAATTATTGTTCACTTAATTTGAGGGGAAAAAAAGACTTAATTAGATTTTCTGTACAGGAAATCTGATCAGTGTTTTACTCTCTTATTCTATAGCAGTCTTCACAGTAAGTTTTGAGTCAAACTCTGTTCCTCGTTCCTGTCAGGCTGAACCCTTATATTTCCATTTCAATGACATGACCTTGGCTCTACCAGAGATTGTACTGCCTGTATTTGGTCTCTGCATTTTCCCTGACAGAATTTCTGGGGAGTTCAGTGGGATTTTGGGGCATGTCATTTTTCATTCAGCACAGGGTAAAGGTAAATATTTATCAACAGTGGGAATCACATTAAGACTGAATTTCCTTTCAGCAAAGCTACACTAAGGGTCCAAGAAGAGCTGCTTTCAGTAGCTTTCTTAATATATAGGTAATGCAAAGATTTCAACAGGCAGCAAAGGGTAAAAAAAAAATCTCACAACCTTCAAATCAGAACTACAATTAAATGAGTTTGCAGTTCCAAAGAATTTCATTTGCTCCATACTCATTTGCTCTGATCTCTGTCTATCCCACCCAAGCCATTCCATGTGACAGCCAATAAATGGAGAGATTACATATAAAGCATTCTGGTTCGCAACCTATCAGCGAGGAGATTACATACAAAACATCTCCCTTGACAACAAATTAAAGAAGATTACATGTGAAGCAGGCTTTAGTGGTGAAATATAAGTGGTGCCAGACGGAGATTTGGTTCACAGCTGTAAGGTGCAGTGAGGTTGTTTTCTGGAAGGATCCAGGCTCAATCCACCTGATGGTCACAGGACTCACAAAAGCATCAACCACGTCGTTTATCGGCAGAAGTTGAAGTATCACATTAAAAATGTGAGCATGAAGAAATCACACAAAGAAGATAATTCACAAGACTACTCATGACCCTCTGATTCATGGTCCATTGGTGTCACACAACTTCCTGTGGACTTCCGGGCCACAGACTATTGCACTAACCAGTGTGCCATACTGCTGCCCTTGCTTGCTTATTGTCTCCCCTTTTGGATCATCTCCAGGGAGTGCTCATCTGAAGAACATGCTATTCAGTCAGGGGTGTTGAGATACAGTAAATGATACGCTACCTTCCCTTTGTCCTTAGAGTGACAGCACGATTAACCGTGCGACACACTGGGACCCCTTGTCCATTTCAAATGACAACGTTATACTGAGAAATAGCGAGTGATTCTTTGAACGTTGATTGGAGAATTAATCACCTGCGTGTATCGCTTCAGCTCTCACTTCACAATAGAGTTTGCATCGTCCTAGCCAGAAGAAGCCCAGCTGTTGCTTTGCAGAAGAGGGTCAGAAACCCAATGTGCCTTTGGAGTGGGATTCTGAAATAGAGAGGAACAGATTCTGAGCCCTTCAGATGTGACGGCATGTGTGGTTTTACAGAGCAGTGCTCTTCACGGTGTCTGAATGACACCAAGCTATGCGACTTCTACCCTCTCCTTACACGGTGAATTTATGTGCGCCGCTCCAGTCAGGTGCATCATACAGGGAGCTTCATCCGCTCATTTACAACAGCGGACATTCGCACGGCAAGCCTACTGTAGCCTGCGGGCAAGTGGAGGGGAGGCCTGCTCCAAGTTCAAGTTATCTACACTGTAGTTAAGTGGGGGGGCATTTCACAAGCTGTAAATTCTTAACAAATATATAAATCAGAGCCTTAGAAAGGCTGGTAAGGGGATCTTAAGGCTTTTGCCCTTAGGGTCACGGGTGCTATTCCAGTTGCTCCAGAGCAGCCTGGTGGACAGAAGCTGTGGTCAGTCTTTTAGCCATTCTGGGTCTATATTTTCCCTTTAAAATCTCACATTCTAGATTACATGCCACTGCTGGGTGCCAATTAAGTCCTACCAAGATATTGAGAATCGACTTGCAGAATCGAAGGAACTGCAGGTTCCTGCAGTACTACCGCAGCTCTGGTTCGAACACCTGAACACCCGACTTAAACAAACATTTGCCTGTTGTCTGAAAATTCCATCGCTGAGGGTCAGTGTGTAGCTCTGTGGGAATGTATTAATTTCAGTCCCGGAGCATCCATCAGTGCCCCAGAGACCCTGGAGTCAGATTGGCTGGTTCCCAGTTAGTCGTTCTTGCGAGAACTTTGAGAACCTCATTCAGTCATTCCTGCAGGAACTTTGAGTACCGCAAAACATGTGAGTGTCACTGCAGCCGTGAAGACTTGTAGTTACGGCACTGGCCTTTGGGTCCGAGCTGTGCCCTTGGAAAAAGGTGTTTTGCTCGATGGCAGTATAAATAGGCTACAGTACGTGTGTGATGTAAATTTGTGAGCTTTATAGGTCACCGCACTGAGCTGTGGCTCGTGGTTTTCCCAGAACACCACTGACTTCCCTGTCAGTCAAGGCAGAGTGCCAGAGTGTTTTCCCTAAAATTCCCACTGTGGTACAAGCACAGAGGCGTTGCACCGCTCATCTCCAACACCCCCTCCTCCCCCCACGCCTTCACACTGATCCATCATGGGATGACAGTCAGTGTCACAAATAGCTTTGCGAACCTCTTTTCTTTTTTCAACTCCAGATTTGCCTGCCATCCCAGTCATCCATCCTGCGCACCGTCCCGCGAAAACGTGTCCACTGGCGAGGGCTACGGGAGTCATGGCCTGCACCCCACACCCCGTGCCAGGCTAATTTTGGGCCTGGGCTGTCTCCGGCTGCCCCCCTCATTAATCACCACGCAGTTGGAGGTGAAAAAAACAAACAATACCCTGAGGACGTGAGGGGCGATTTTCAAGTGGTGGGAACGAGTTTACAACTTTTCAAAAATATAACGTCCTCAGCAGGGGGTTTAGGCCCATGAATCTGCCAGTTGATAAAAGTTAACACTCAGCGGAGTATGTCAGGAGGCCCCACCTCCACCCTCTCACCATCTGCGGGGGGAGAGACATTCACACCAACAATTAGTACTTAATAAATCAGAGTCTCATTTTAGCACCTTCGATTGTTGTGCTGTGGACGCGGGGTTAGGTTTTGGGGGGATCCTGCTGCCATTTTTGTGCAGTACAACGCATGTCTTCATTGTTTGATAGATTGTAGACCACTGGTCATAATCAAAATGCGAGAACGTCTATTTCGCACCCAATTCTTTAACACGGGAAAAGGATTTTTAAAAAATGAAATGATATTAAGACAACGATGTCTGTGGCATTAGCAGGCTGTGTAATTTTCAGCTCTGTATTTGAGTTAACGGTCTCTCGCTTCAGTAAACGAGCTCCGTCCTGACACTGCGTGCCAGTCAGTGTGTGACAGAACGGGAACACCTGTGTCTTCTGGCCCTAAAGACCGTGGCGGTGTTCTGAGACAGCGGGGAGTCCGGTGAACTCCAGGGGTAAAGGTTTGTTTGTAGAAGCAGGTGTCTCGGTGTCTCAGTATCACCGCCCGTCATGCCCCGCATAGCTGCGAGGCCTGGGTGGCCCGAAAACAGGTGTTCAGGTGGAACTTTTGCTCGCAGCACTATTTGATTATTTAATCACTGGGAATAACTGTGTAAATGATACATAATGAGCGCGCGGATCTGAGGGGGGGGGGTGGGAACTACAGCGTGGAAGGATACAGTGTGTGTCTAAAGCCGGCAGGGGAGCGGAGAAACCCAACTCTCCCCCTCTAATGATCGCTTGGGATGTTCTGTTCTGCCTGGTCAAGTGGAACATTCCAGATACAGTTCCCCGTATTGTGCGTCAGCATGTGGGCTCTGGGCTTTTCTAAATGACCTAATCAATGATAAAAGTGCAGGTTATAGAGTTACCGCGCGGGCTGCAGTATTCCACCGTCGCATTTCAAATTGCTGTTACGGGCCGGGACCGTGAACGAATGCGCAGACGTAGAAACCGACCCGCTTGGAGCCCCTTATTAAATCGGACCCGCTCCTAGGATAGATTTGGAAGACGCAGCATAAATCCGGCGACCCATACGCTCTGAATGTGCAAGGCCAGTCCGGTAAGCCGATACGCTGTGGGTAAACCTGGGACATCAGCGAGGCTCTCGGGTCCTGTCACGGTGCCACGTCCGCCATCATTTATGGCCCTCGTGTCACCAGGTCGTTACATCAGTTTCAGGATTTACCAATATGATGACACGCAAGTTAGGCTTTAATTTATGCATCTAATTAACTGTACGCGATTTCACGCAGTTAATCCCGTGTTTCAAGGCATTTTTAAGATCTGCGTGGATCTACAGGATCAAAACCTGGCTGTGTCTTATACTGGTGTGTGGTTTTGTTTGTATTTGGCTGAGTGGGAGTGAAATCGCCTTGTTTTGCAGGTGAGAGGAAATCCTGTGTTTAGAAAAATTACGGAGACAGTGATTCATTTGTGACAAAATCGGTACAATGATGTGGGGTGTTGCAAAAGGGAGCTGCATGTTTCAAAAATGAACAGTGAGGAGAATGGAATTGTGCCAGGGCTGTTTATATCTCTTAATATGTCTCCTCGTCTTTGTTCTGTATTACGATGTCTGCTCTAATATTCTTTTCATTATGTTTATTAAAAGATAATATGGGAAGGAGGGTACGTGCTTGTCCAAGCAGGGGGTTTAGCCTGAGAGGTATTATTTGAGGGGCCCCATGTTATCCTGGCTAACTCTTAGCATTCTCGCAATGTAGCTGCAGCATTGCAGCTGGGGCTGTGCTGTGCTCTGCCTGGCTCAGGCACCTGGCCATGCTATCGTGTTTCCAAAGCTGGCACTGGGGCACATATTCAGATATCCAGTAAAATGTGCTTTAATCCCCGACAGAAGATATATTGAGGCCTCACTCATCTCCTACTCTGCCCTTTCCCATAATCCCCTGCTCTGACCTCTCCCATGTCCAGGCACAGGCGCATATGAGCAGGTGGAAGCACCTCACTCTTCCCCTAAAAGATCATTTGAATTCTTACATTCAGGACTGTTGGTTTTTTGGGGTACGTTCAGTTGAAATGGAATTTAATTTGGATGAATTAGTTAACTTTATGAGGTTAACCACCTCCACCAGTAGAATATTTTGAAGTAATGTTAGTCATTATTTAATGGTGGAATAACAGACTGTAGTGATAATGCTGAACACAGTGAGATTAGGCTGCATTGTGTTTGACACCCCTGGTGTAAGTTATCATGGTAAAACAAGAACAATTTTTGTAAACAAATAACAAATGCTGGAGCTTCAAAAGCTGAAGGTCTGCTCTTTTAGCCCAAATACTCTGAAAGACCAGGGCATACCGATCTAAGTTTAGGAAGGTAGTGGAAGACCTCTTTGTCTTCAGTCGCCCTTCTGCTAATCAGACGTGACTGTCCGTCTTGAACTAAAGTTTGAATATATACATATGCAGACGGGTGACAAATTAAAGAAAAAACCTGAATAAAGAAGTGGAGAAACATAATGAATGCAGATGCTTCCATACAGGTGTACTGCATGATGCAATTAAACAATTAACATCCTGTTGTGCTCTGTGGCACGTATAAAAATGCTGAGCAGGTCCAGTTGACCTCGATTTTGGATCAAGATGGCAAGAGGAAAATATCCAAGTGACTTTGACAGAGGGTTCATTATTGGGGCACGGATGGCAGGAGATTCAGTCACAAAGACTGGTCAACTGGCTAGTGTTTCAGTAGGAACAGTGACTAAAATGGCATCTGCATTTAGATGTATGGGAAAGTCTTCAGTAAATATGGTATTGGAAATTGTGGTCGAAAGCGCACATTCAGTGACTGTGATCCTGTGCATTAATACGATATGTTACTGAGGTTACTGGGAATATCAATGCAGGTTGCCGAAGGACAGTTCTAGCTGACACAATCAGATTGTGTCAGCTAGAACTGTCCTTCAGCAACTACATAAAGATGGATATTATAGTAGGGTTGCAGTGAATAAACCCTTCATAACAAAGATGAACGCACATTTGAGAGTTCAGTGATGCAAAAACCATAGGCACTGGTCTACAGAGATGTGGAAAAAAGCGATATGGTTATCTTTTGAAAGAATGGTGCTCAATCCCTCCAGTAGAGCTCCAGAGACTTGTAGAATCTATGCCAAGGTGCATTGAAGCTGTTTCGGTGGCTCATGGTCGCCCAACACCTTACTAAGACACTTTATGTTGGTTTTTCCTTTAATTTGTGACCCGTCTGTATTTTTCTTTTGTATTTTTCCAAGTGTGGTCTGTGTATGCCCACAACTTAATTGCAGGGCTTTGCTAGAGGAAACAAAAGAATGTATTAATTCTCATGTACTGAATACAGGAAGTCTGTGACCATTTTAGATCCCTTGCCAGATCATTTACACCCCAGGGCAACGCTCGACTCCATCAAGGTGTGAATATACTCCTCAAATGAACTGTCAACATTCAAAAACACAAAGGGCTCTCAGTTTAACGCTCGGATCAGGTCCACCGGGCCTTGTTCTGCCAACTATTTACAACTGAAGGAATTCAAAAACTAAATGGAAATGTTGAAAGAGAAAGAGAGAGGGGAAATGGGACCTTGTAGTAGCACCGAATTTCAGCTTCTTTTTTGGCCAAAGATACATTTTGGGATGGAGAAGGCCAGGGATGGTTTCTTTTTAGAGTAAATAAGGGAAATTGTGTTTGGTTTTCTTTGGCTGCAGACACTGTTTAACACTGCTGAGAGAGCAACCCATTCACACTCAAGGTGATAACTACACTGGGGCTTTGTCAAGCTGAAGGATCGACGAAGAAACGTCAATTTACTTTGGAGGCTGAAATTGAGTCGAGCTTTGTGTGTGCAAACTTGTTGGGATTTATTCCTTGTTTACAAGTCGTGACCTGTTTCTTCATTTTTTTTTTTTTGCGTGTATTTATCCACTGCAGACTTGGTCGTGGACAAAATCCAAATCGTTGATTCTTATTCCAGATTAACAGGCTAACGCTTCACGGTTTCGATGATATACAGACGGCCCTTTTACTTGTGTCGGTTCAGTAAAATGGGTGGCTGTTAATTGCAGTCTTCTGGTACAGATCAATGAATATGAGCTTTGACACCCAGCCCCCGCGGCAGCTGCGGTGTTGCTGAAAGCCGAGTTGTCTTTAGAGAAAGTCGCTGATAAGAACTGACAGGTCGATGTTATCAGCGCCGATACTAACCAAGTGGCTGTGGCAGCTGCCAAAAATATCCTCAACGCACCCCGGTTTGTATCCCGTGAGCCATCGACTTTGCATAAAGGTGCTAATTTTATGGCATCGGATGGCTAAAACCCACAGATATGTTAAACGCTTTTGTGGCCGGATCCGTACCGTCAGTTTTGCACTGCGCCCTCTTCATATTTGTTTTCGGTCGATTGTGCACCTGACCAATACCACCAACAGTCATTGTGTCATTACCTCCTTCCAGTAGGTGGTGATGTCCTTAAATTAGAGGCTCGTTTTGGCCTGGCTAGATGTTGCCAAATACCATTACACATCTCAGTCAGTGTGCAGAGCCATCAGTCGTGTTAAAAAAGGCACACGTGGAGAGGATTTGGACAGTGATCTGTAAACCGCGTCGATTTAGGAATAGCTTTAAAAGACCCGTCCCATTAATCACAGGTTTACGTGATACGTTTGGTGTTTTCTGTTACTCCAAACACCTCTGCGAAATGATTTATTGGAAAAAGTGGGGCTATATTTACAACTCAACCTTTCCTGGGATGCACCAGCTGACGTCAGTTAATTATTTGTCACCTGAATCTAATACATTTTCTCTGTGCCAAGTCATTTTCGTGCGCTCGCCGTGGTGCGGAGAGAATCGGAATCATCCTGTGTTGTTGGTCACTGCGGAAAATTGCCCGGCCCATCCATCTGCCCTTGTTTACCTAGCAACCAAAGTTATGTTGCTAAGGTAAAGGTCTCCCCACATGAACTTGTCAATCAAACTCCGTTGGCTTAACTTTGTTCAAGCTATGGGTTTTTTTCCCCTGCTTCCATGTCCGCTGAGCACTGTTTACAGCAGTTGGTGCTAAATATATCCCAGCAGAAAATCCCCTGTATGCCACATGAAGGAGACATGAGGAAAGACACTGTATTGCTCCTTAAATCTTTATTGCTAGAGAGCACATCATTACATTTTCAACTTTCACTACAAGTTTAAGGCACTTAATAACAGTGTGAAGAACTGAATGAGCACAAACATGAACTGCAAGTTTTTCCCCTGCATGCTGGCCAGTCATACTTACTGTATTATACCCTTGAACTATGTAGATTCACCTTAATACCTGTACCTGTATGTACATATCTTCTTAATAATGTTCCATACAGTTGATTTTGGTTAGCCCAAGGTCTGGCTTATGTCTGTGACTGTTTTTTTTTTTATTTCTCAGCCTCATAATGGCTTCTTTGGCTTTCATTGGCACAACTCTGGTCTTCATGTTGAAAAACACCATTAACAGATTCCAAAGGTAAACAAAAGACTAGAATCAGGATGAGATACTGAAAGCTTTTCTCTTATACCTGCATTACGGAAGCAATTGAGACAGTGCACTTCAAACATATGTGAACTGTAAAATTATGGAGTGCAGAGCTAAATCAAGAAATGGTTATGGTTGTGTCCCAAACATTATGGTTCTCACTGTGTGTGTGTGTGTGTATATAGGCCAAAAAAATAGGTAGAGAAGAATTCAGTGAATATATGTGTATTTATTGAATAACAAACCAAAGTACAAACTTTTTTTTTTCAATTTCTGTCCAATACACAAAAAGGTGAGTTTTACATAAAAGTAATCTTCGGTGGGCCAAGCACTATCAACACTAGACCAAAAAGATTGGGAAAAGGCAGGTGCTCATCATTTTAGACCAGCAGTTTAAGTTTAAACTGTGGAAGTAAAACTAATCTTATTGTGTAGTAGGTAGAAACTGAAAAAATATTTTTTTGTTTATTCTTTGATTTCTTATTCAATAAATGCGCATATATTAACTGAATTCTTCTCTGCGTAAGGTTTAAAAAAAAAAAAAAAAAAAAAACACAGGTATTGTAATACATTTGGCCTGTACTCTGTGTGCGTGCGTGTGTGTGTGTGTGTAAATCTCTCTCTCTCTATATATATATATATATACACACACACATACATATATACACACACCCCTGCATTACGTGTTACAAACAAGAATTATGAGGAGCAACCACATACGGCACAATGCCATCTGCTGAACAAATATGTCACAGTACAAATCAGGAAAACACACTAAGGAAACTCGATAAAGAGCCTACAGCCACCATAACTGCAGCAAGCTGTTACACCCCTAATGCCAGTAATTCCGAAATGAAGTGTGAGAAACGGAGTTAAAAAAAATGACATTTTAATATTTGCAATGACACGGTTTACTCAGGGATAAATATTAAGTTTCCCTGCAGCCAATCCGAAAGCGGCACACTTAAAATGTGCGAGGTATTTTTCAGATTTAACATGCTGACTTACAAGTTGTGCTAAACTGGAAAATGTTACGCTTAGATTTCAAGCTGTTGTAACACCATAATATCCCTTGGAGCAATAAGATATGCAGAGCCTAAAACACTATTGCACTATTCATTTCTGAGCGGGACTGGAACCTTAGCAAAAGTTTTTCATATGGCGTTCTTCCATGTAGTTGAGATTGATCCAAAATAGTATTATTCATTGAGGCCTTGTCACGCTTACTGATAGGGTAGTGGGAAATGCTTCCATATTACTGCTCAAACCTTGACATGTTGTACCCACCTGTATTCAGTTGCTAAGAAGAGACCCTCACATATTTAAGCACGAAGTTCTAGGACAGGGGTCTCCAAAACTCGTCCTGCTGGGCCGTAGTATCTGCAGGTTTTTGTGGTTTCTTTTCTATTAGCAGCCATATTAGGGCTTCAAAACAAGGTGTGAAGTCTCTTTAGCCAATCAGAGAATTGGAGTAAATGAAGTACTTGCATTATATGCAGGTACACAACTAAAACCAGCAGACACTGAGGCCCTCCAGAATGAGATTGAGATTCATGTTCTAATGTCAAAACATCATTTCTTCTGTTGCTTTTATTATATAGAAGGTAAATGGGATATATTAACAATGCTGTTAATGCATCAAGAGTAATGGTCCATGGTCCTGGTGAACATTGACCATTATGAAGAACGGGTCTTAGTGCCTTCTGACTGAAGAACTGTGGGCTGTCATTGAAAACTGCTGACCTATAATACTAGGACCCTGTTTTTCCATTTGTGTCCAAGCAGTGTGGCTTCAGTGAAAAGCATGTTGTGGCACTACAGTCTAACAAGCGCCTGTAAGAGATTAATTATGTGTGCAAGTGTAAGATCACAAATATGTGATTAGAATGTTCTTAACCGAACATTCTAATGATGACATAACAATCACTGCTGGTAACTGAAAGCAATGGAGTTCTAGAACACTGACTTTAAAAAACGAAGACATTTCAGAAAATCTGCTTTTCAAAGGGCAAAACGAATTGTTAGAAGCATGTTAAAGCAGGTAGAGGTATTGACGTGTTGTGCGGATCTGCGGTATGCTCGTCCCCTGGGAGGGCCGATGTGTCCCTTTAAGGGCACCGTTGAGAAATGACTTGGTTAAAATGTGTACATGTGAACCTGTCACTCCAGCCATCGCGAGGATTAGGACCATTAGTTCTGGGCTGCGCAGGCACACACTCACATTTGTGTGGAGTCACCGAGGTCTTTCTGCTAATTATAGCCTGAAATCTGACAGAGAAAAATGAGAGGGAAAAGAGACAGCTGCAGGATCTGGGATCACGGGAGGGGGGTGGGGGGGCAAGGGAGAGAGACCAGGGTTTGATTTCTAACTAAATCCTAAAACCCCCTCCTTGAGTGGAAAAACAAAATTCAATCGTCTTGGTACCCCTCCCGCACCCGGACTCGAGGAGGGAGGTCACCCACAGGCTGGACGGCCCGCATGGGGCATCACATCTTTCCCCTGAAGCAGGGCTGTGTCTGAGGCACTTTATTCTGGGGCGGAAGAGAACATTTTGTGACCTCCTTTGGGCGAATGAGAACATAATTTAAAACCTGGTTCCAGCTGGTCACAGTTCAGGTGCTTGAGGAGTTCAGGTTCCTCAGTGAAGTTCTCCAGGTGCTTGCGGCACGGGTCAGTCAGTGTTTTCGCCCGTTTCATTTCCTGCGTATCCCGTGCCTTTGTGGTTCCTTACCGGGTAATCTGGGGAACTCTGCTGGTTTTAAATGGGCAGCTACAGTGACAACAGATCTGCATTCGGTGTCTTACAGTAAAGATCAGGCTAATGATTCAGACATTTCAGCTTGCTGCCTTCATCAGTGAAATAGTGTTAACTGTTGATGGCAACCTTTTACTGTGTACCTGACTCAAAGGCATCTGCACCTAAAGGGCTCACGTACAAGAGCACAGTCCATTTCTTTAAATGGAACTTAACTGTGACTTGGTACACGAGGACGACAGAAGCAAAATTCTTTAAAAAACACAAAAGACCAAGCTACCCATGTCATCCTGTGAATTTCTTAGGAGAAATAAGTGTGATTTTCCTGCACCGTGATCTGGCCAAACAAGCCGTCCTGTCTTTTGCACGATGCAGAAACTAAGTCAGCGATTTTGAGCTTAATTTGCTCGCTTGCTTATGCGTGTGCGGATTTGTCCTTTAAGAGCTTGGGAAACTGCCCTTAGAGGCGTGGCTTATGAAGAAATTTTCCTCTTCAGTGTGACTGACAGGTGTCGAGCAATCCCTAGGGATTTATGCCGGAGATCCCCCCTAAAGGCGCGCCGGGCCCCCAGCATGTCTGATAGGACCATATTCAGGTCAGCATAAACAATCACCGCCCTCCCTCCCCGTGACAGGTGCACACAGCTCTCGTCCTCGTGAGCCGAAATCCACCAGGGGCTGCCGGGCCTCGCTATAATGCCAGATTCTGAAAACGACGACGGGAAAGGTGATCTCATCCGATCCCACACTTTGGGCCCTAATTAGTTCTGTACGGTGGAATTCAGAAGGGGACACCATCTGGGTCTTTCTGAGCGGGGCTGTGTGTCCTCGGTCTTCCGAAAGACCGGAGGGTGGAAGCTCAGTTGGTGAAACCAGGAATGGATTCCCATCGTGCCTTTCCCAGGCCCTCTATTACAGAGTGCTGCCGACTTGAGGGTTCGGTATAATGCCGCACTTTGCTAGCACACTGGATTGCATCCGTGGAATGGACAGTTTTGAGATCCGAATTGTGCAGAGGATGCTAAATTAGTGGGCCGTTAACACATCAAGGACATCAGTAAAAGGCAACTCAAAACTCCCCCCCAGTGGCTGTATGCGTTAACACAGTCCTTCTTGATGCCATTTTATGACCGGACAACTGAATTTAGTGTTCAGTAAGCTCAGTGACTTCTGTGACATTCAGCCTGTTTAACTTTAGATTCAACAGTGCACTCAGCCAGTGTGTGTTAATGACATTTTAAATGCGCAGTGTAGCATCGTGAGGTATGAAGCAAAGAACTGTACTGGAGTTGTACGGCATGTGATATATTTTACCAGGACAGTTTTAAAAAAACTCCAGGTTCTGCGGTATGCAGTCTCTGTAGCTCTGGATACATGGTGTAACATAAATAAAATATACTATGCTATACATTTAATACACCAGATGGTGGAATGTTGCATGCACTGAATCTGTTAGGGTATTTAAGACATAATTGTTAAAGTAACAAGGTAATACAACCATTTATTGTGTCTACAAGCCTCATTTGACCCCGAAATTCTTCAAAAATTAGAGCTTTTCCATTTTATTTTCTCTCATTCTATTGGAAATTAATATTTCTGGGGACTTGATAACTTAATAAGAACACAAGCAAATAGATACCATGTGTTAAGCAAGTAACCCTTTAATACGGTAAATGCTCGCCAAACAAAATTTCTTACTCAAGAGCTTGCACTTGATATAAGATGATGTAGACAAAATTATAATTTTACAGTGCCCTCCATAACGTTTGGGACAAAGACATTTTTCTTGATTTGGGTCTGTCCTCCACAATTTTAGATTTGTAAGTGAAGAATCCACTTGTAGTTAAAGTAGAGATTCTCTTTACAGCTTTTTTATAACAGTGTTTTTAAAAAAATACATTTTGGTTTCACTGTGTAGAAATGACAGTACTTTTCATGGTGCCATTTCGGGGCCCGTCTCACCATTTCACCATTTTCACAGTGAAAGTTTTAAAAGACTCTTTGTGTGATGGCATATTCTTAATGTTCTTATGTACCTTGATTCCGGCACTGACCCAGAGCCAGCTTGGCTGTATATTTCCATTTATTGTTTCTCCTTCGTGAGAGGTCCTCGATGACATCACACTCGTGCCTGCGTGAGAGCAGGCTCCTGGGTGGGAGCCATTTCACTTTTTTAGCCGCTGCGTTTTTGTCAGCAGTTTACACAGCGCTCCTCTGTTCCTCATCCATCACCATCCATCTCTCTCCCTGTCTCTCTTATACACGTGTGTGAGCGCGCGTGCGTGCCTGTGCGTGCCTGTGCGTGTGTGTGTGTGCGCACGTGTGCTCCAGTATTCTCACAACCATAGAAACGCAACTTGAGGAGATCAGATGAAAGATGAGAGGACTGTCAGTGCTGATATCAGATACACTCCCTTCTGCGTCTGTTTGGATCTTTGTGTCCCTGTTCGAGAACGCAGAGCAAGGGTGAAGGTTGGAGAGTTGGAAGGAAGATCAGTTATAGAGGACAAGTACAATAAAAATAATCATGCACAGTTAGCAGGACAGTTATCCCATTAAAATCCTGTGTTACAGATGTATGTTTTTGAGATGTACAAGTGTATTTCTGTATTGAATAAACACCTGAAGATTATGACACCGGAACAAAGCTCAAAATGGCCACGTTATGTCTCAGCTGGGAAAATGCGACCCCAAACAGTTTAAACCTTTGACCCAATTCTGAATCAACCTGCCGTGGCTCAGCAGTATTCTGCAGGACTTGAGTAGTGGAGTAGTTTGGCATAAGGAGGACAAACAGCAGTTCTTTTTGATTTTTTTTCTAATGCATCAATATTTTGCGAATGGCTTCTTTTCCTGTTCCATTGAGCACCAATTCCACCTGTCTTTCTGTCTGTCTGTCTGATGTTGACTGTGGTAGTTAGGAAGGCACTTTTAAATAAACATTCTCAAACACAGTGACACCACAATGCGCTGAACGCTTTACAGTGTCTCTTGGATACCGCTGAACTGTACTGGCCTTTATTTAATCATGGATCAAAAACCAGAAGGTCCAAGGATGAAAAACGAACCCACAGGCCTGAGATTGGAAGAGTTGCGAGGGTTGGGGAGAGGGATTTTAAACGTGTCCACAGAAGAGCTTTGTGCACCTCAACTGGGCTCAATTCCATAGGTGTTCACAGGAAGGTTTAATGCCGGTCGGTTTTGCTGAATGTAAGGTGGATCCATGTTAAGGAATCATCCCCCTCCTCTACCACGAGGGCACAGTATCTCTGTCTCTGTGCATGTAATCTCTCTCTAGTGACTGAGGTGAATTAAACATGGGTCTGCTGTTAAGGACACTGCAGAAACAGACCTGTTAGCGCTGGTTTTTCTTCGGAGGCATGCAGGGTCTTTCCCAGGCCGGTGTCTGCCGGCTCCAGGGTCTCGCCCTGGACCACGGCTGAGCAAACGCTTCTCCTCCCTCTCTACTGCGCCCCCCCACCCCATCCCATCCCACCCCTACCCAACCCCCTCCTACCCCACCTCACCCCCACCTCATCCCCTCCTACCCCACCTCACCCCTTCCTACCCCACCAACCAGCCCCCCCCCCCCGCCCCCACTACTGCCGGTTTGTTTCCGCACCTCATTTCTGAAGACATGTTGTTCAATTTAGCCTGGAAATGTCATTAATGCACCCAGCGGTGGGGAGATTTACTGTGGGGAGGAACAGGATAGCTCTGCGGCGGCGGCTGTGTTTGTGTGAGCTACGGCGAGGCCTTGGGGCCGTCAGCGCAGGTAATGGGGTCTGGGCTGCCCCCCAAACCCCCCCCCCCCCCCGCCCCGCACAGCTTCCCTCCTCAGCCTGTTTAATGAGCTTCAGTCTGGGCTGCTGTTCTTAGTTCTGCACGAGCAGACAGTAAAAACAACACAAACACATCAAGGTTAATTGAGCGGGTTACAGGCCAGCCGTAGCACTTTTTAAAACGCAATTTGTGTTGTGCCGTCGAAATGTGTCTGTGAAATATGCAAGCTATTTTCATGATACTGGAAATGTCGTTGAAGCCGTGCTGCAGAGGTTGTGGAGGATGTTACTGGTACACTGTTACACGCAGGCAGGTTACTCTGCTAGGGACTAGTACTTTACTCAAGGCCTTTGGCCTCTGCGGTGGACGCCCTCTCCAGTCTACGCAGCGAAACCTGTTTGACAAAAAGTAAAATGAGTCCTATGAAATAAATAGCCGTTCAAATCATGATACTTGGGGTTGTGGATGGATCAGACGCAGTTGGTGCCAATCTCCCTGTCTCTCAGCCAACCCTGTCACTGACCCCCAACCCCCCCCGCCCAGGAACAAGTGCTCTCTCCCCGAGCCTCTCTGTCCCGGGCCGCATGTCTCTGGGAGGTTGTTAACACCGTTATTCCTGCCCCTTCTGAAGGCCACGGGGCCCTGTTCCCGGGCCCCTCGGCCGTCTGAAGGGCCCTCGCTGAAGGCCACGCCGGTCACATGGTCTCCGCCGCCGCCGTTAACTCCCAGCACCTGCACGGAGGGCGACGGAAAATAGTCCCCGCGGTGCGGGGTGTAAAAATGTGGGCGTTAAGTCTCATGACTGTGTGCTGATGAGAGGCATTCCGCCCTGTCGCTGGATACGCGCTGGTCCCGGGGCAGCGCCGGGGTCTGCAGACGCCACGGCGCGAAAGATTGGCCCCGCCGCTTTTCCCTGCGTGAAAACGAGTGAGAATAAATGAGTGAGAATATGGAGCAGAATGCGCGGGTCTGGGAATAAGCAGAGCTCAGAAAAGGCGGGAAAATTAGGGCCCTGTGCTCTCGCGTCACCTGTAGCTGAGGAAATACTGCCACAGCTAGTGTAATCACCACCTGAAAAACAGACAGTGCTTGAAACCTGGATATATTCAGTATTCAGGAGCTGCTGAAGGTATAGTTAATGAAAGTGAAATCTGTTTGTACAGAGTAAGTGGGAATTATTTTAGATATTTTTTTTATCTCATGTAGAGGCAGGAGTTGTTGATACACCAGTACCCTCAACTGGTTTTCATTTTTATTTCCTAATTATTTGAATAATCAATATTGCACACCAATCGGTTTCTAATTTGATTTGCAATTTAAAATTTGTGGTAGCATTTTAGAAAAATGGTGAATACTTTGGTGAATCCGCCAGTCACCTTTTACTCTCTGGGCCTGCAGCAAGGACAGGTTGCAGACATAAACATCAGTTAATCTAGATTCTGCATTTTAAATGCATGAAAAAGCAGATTTTATTTTTAAAAATCTGCTGTACAGTAATGCGTTAAGTCATATTCTGAAGAATATTTTTTGCATAGATTAAATTAATTCTGCTCAATTGAAAAGTTTTTTTGATTGAAATTCTCAAGCATTACATCACAAGATTATTCTAATATTTGGCACCTGAACAATCAATCAATCAAATCAAAATGCAGACATTAAAAAGGTGGTTGATAAAAATGTTGCATTTTAGTTGAGGAATCATCACTGTATAGCACCCTTAGACAAGGCAAGTAATTCAATGACTTCAGACAAAATAAGGAAGAAATACAAAGTAAAGAAAAAATAGATTCCTTACATTAAACACTGAACTTACTAAAAAAGTTGAAATATGATGGAAGTTATATGATATTATTGTAGTATGTTGCTCCATAAACCATTTTGTTTCACACAAATTTTCTAGTCTCTTTTAAATTTAGGGACTAGAAGGCACTATTTGAGACAGCCTGGAAACTCTGGTCGTGTTACACTTTATTACCAGGTGATTTATACATTCAACCCTGACACGTTCTGTAACCTATAAGCACATCTCCTACTGGAGAAATAAGACGTGCCGCGGTTATGTTTAAAACAGCAGCAGTAAGCTCTAAAAGCCCGAGACGCAAAAAAGCCCTCGCTCCATTTTGGGCAGGATTTGTTCTTCGCTCCCCGCGGCCCTCTGTGGCGGTGGTCCTGTTGGAAACGGCGCTTCTACGCTGAAACGCCGTGCGCGCCTGATGATCTTGACAGACTGCGTGGATCAGGCCCAATTTCCTTCGTTCCCAGCCCCCGTCGGTGCGGGACCACACTCGCAGACGTGACCGCGCACGCTCGCGGGCCTGACCGCGCGCTCACATCCACGGGTGTGATCCCACAGTCACATCCCTAGGCTCGTGACCTTTAACCCTACTTAAGTAGGGTACGGCATATTGGCAAACTTCGGTGATCTGGCGTGTTTACACACACAGTGCTTTGAAGCAGATAATCGTGATGATTGTGTTATTATGTGCACGGCAGCATTTTGTTATGATCAGCGGGACAGGATATGGGACTGTTGATTTTTTGGATAATGTGTGAATCCATGTCCCCCTGTAGACATGGCTTCGATGTAGTGACCAACATCAAGTAGTTATCGGACCTAACAGCAATAATCACAATCTACAATTATGCGTTGCCTCATTCTGGACTTGGGGGGAAAACAAGGAACAGAACGAGAATTGCCTTAATCTATTTCCCGCTCAGACACTGTCTGTAATTATCCACAACCCTCTTGCGGTCTGAGCGCTGATCCTGTCTCTCCTTCGTGTGAGGTGTCATTCCGACTTTTCCCCCCTACAACATGTGTGGCTCTCGCTCTCCTACAGCTTTGGGTCATTTTCTCTCTCTCCTTCAGCCGCGAGATGCAATTCTGTCCATTTTAAAACGGATTGCACCGCTGTGTTTACTTTGTGCGTCTGTTTCTCCCTCCTCTAGCATGAAATGTGATTCTGACTCTCTCTCTCTCCTTCAGTGTGAGGTGGGACTGCAGACTCTGAGCGGTAAGCTTTCCAGGTCATTAAGGAGTATGCCCCAGAGAAGTTAATGGCTAATGTATCCTTATTGCGATTTATTATGTGTTCCGAAGGCATTCATCCAGAACAAGTCGTTCCTATAAATAACAGTCAGAAACATTTGATTGATACTGTGAAATAGGACATGAAATTTTTCATTTGACGTAACCTTTTCTGCATATCTTCTGGAGCCACTGGAGGAGGTAAAGTTAATGAAGGTGAAATGTATTAGTTTATATGGAGTGAGTGTGAACTATTTTAGATATATTTGTTTCGCATGTGAAGGCAGGAGCTGTTGATGCACCACAGTTTATGATATTTGGAATGAGGTACTGAGAACGGCTTTCCCTTTGATTATGCCAGTTGTGCCCAGTCTTGTCTGAAAAGGGCCGGTGTAGATGCGGGATATTTGTTTTAACCCAGCACTGACACCCGATTCTAATTATCAAGGTCTTGACTGAAGACCGTGATCAGTTAAATATTTAAATCTGGGGTTGTAGTGCTGGACTGGAACAGATACCTGCACCCACACTGGCCCTTTTCGAATAAGTTTGGATGCCCCTGGATTATACCATCCACAGTGTAAAACCCACTCTCTGCTGCCACCCCCTGGTTGGCCCGTGCCTCATTGCCAATGTCATACCTGCACTCATGCAGGGTTTGGGAAAATCTCCAGGGGAAAGTATCAAGATCCTGATCCAACAAACATCTGGGGTTTCCTCCTCCTGTGTCCTCCTGCTCTTTGAGGTCCTGTACTTCAGGTTCTCTGTAAAATTCACACTTTCCATTATGACCAGCACTCCTTTTCCCTTTATCCTGAGAGAGTGTCGGGGAGAGAGACAGAGAGAGCGTGAGACAGAGACAGACAAGGTCAGACTGAATGCACCCAGAATTAAGAATTGATAGCTCGGATATGCCAGATTTGGTTCAATTTGGTCCAAGGAACATTAACTCACAACCTACCTCGCAGGTGTACTGCCCAGGAATTAGGTCCTCCTAAAAAATCAGGAGCATTTCAATCACAAGAATCAAAAGAATTACACAGCATCTCGGACAGTACTGTACCCTTTCAGGACAGTTTTCTTTTACATTTAGACAGTTTTAATCCACATTAAAGGAGGCAGACCCCCACTGCAGAAGGCAGCTAGCCAGTTAGCGCTTCAGTTGTTCGGTGAATTGTGCTGAAAGGCCGCTGTGATAGCCCCCAAACTCTCACGCCGCCAACGGCCCCTCATGGAAGGGGGGGGGGGGTCGCTGAGACTCGAGAAGTTTGATGGGTGGCCAGCCTCCCCCAGCGCGAGGGGGGGGATAATGTCGGAAGGGAGATTTGAGACGGCTTATCTCGGGATAGATAGAGGACAGCTCCGCAGCTGCGCTGAAATGATTTATATGGAAAGAAAACAGTGGCTGTATAGCATGTGAAAGTCTGCTCCACACAGCAGGAGAGCGCAGAGAGCACGTTCAATACCGGCACATTTTATTTCTCTTTTCTTCTTCGCTGACAAGTGGGACTACGTGTGCTAATCGGCGATGTAAAATGGTGTCATTTAATCTTTATTTGAGACTGTGCGCGACATGAAAACTAGTTGCCCAGTTTTTAGGCAGTGGAAAGCTAAAACCATTAAACTGAAATTGTATTTTTTCCTGGTCATTGGAACCTCCTCAGTAGAACCCAAGCAAAATGTTGTTCAAAATAAGAAACTATTTGAACGCACATGCACACAAACACGCACACACACAAGCGCATACACGCACACGCGCATGTACACGCGCGCATGCACGTGCACACACACACGTGGGTGCGTGTAGAATATCTCTGTATGAGCAGCTAGCAGTAGGGGGTGTGGGGTGTGGAGTTGTTCTCCATGTGGAGATGACTCTGTCTGTCTCCAGTTGTGGAGCAGCCAAGGGCACAAATGGGATCTTTAAAATAATTAAATGAGCAGATCACAGGATATGGTGCTGTGGCCCAGTCACTCTCTGAACCCCCACCTGGTCTATGACCTGTCCCTCTGAGCACCTACACTCTCTGAGCTATGGATAGCTTTTTTTTTAATACAAATACTGAATTAACCCATTGAAAAGTAGGTTTTTTGGAATGTTTCTTTCAGAATTTTAAGTCAGTGTTCTAGAACTCCATTGCTTTCAGTTGCCAGTAGTGATTGTTGCATCAGCATTAGAATATTCAGTTAAGAACATTATAATCGCTTATTGCTTATTTGTGATCGCACGCCTAACCTACAGAGTTAAAATATTTTGGAAATCATAAGTACTGTCCAGCACCTAACTCTGCCTCTGGTGAACTGAACTGGGGCTGCGGCGTGCGGACTGCAGCGTGCGGGCTGCAGCGTGCGGACTGCGTTTGCCCGAAGGCTTGTGGAGCGAGTTAATTGAAAGCGCGTCGGGGCACGGAGGGGTGACGTCGATTCGCCGAGTGCTGCACTTTTCTATTTTCAGTCCATCTTTTCTGAGGTGATCTGATGCGGTTAGCAGATGCTCGTGTGTTATTGTGGAGCGGGGAATTGGACATTCTCCATATACTGCACTATAAATACTGCTGTGACATTTATTACACTCTCAAGGGTTCAGGTGCTAAAACACTTGGACTGCTGAACGTTTAAAAAAAAAAAAAGAAAATGTATTTATCCTTTCTGTTGCAATGCATTTAGTTAACTGGATTAATACACACCGACAAAATAAATGGTAATGTGATCAGTAAGCCAGGGACCCTTGGGAGAGGAAGAGAGAGAGTGTATGTGTGTGTGTGTGTGTGTTTAAGAGAGAGAGAGAGAGAGAGAGAGAGAGATAAAAAAAGAAAGCAGGAGAGTGATACATACGCTTACCAAATAGTATGAAAACCCATTTTGTTTTAGAAATCATTTTGCACATCAGTCTGTGCAAAAAATCTAAGATTGTTGGTAAACTTTTTTTGCCTGAACAGTTTCCCTTGGGTAATTCAGCCAGGTCGGGTGACTCTATGGGACTGCCCAAACAGGCACGATGCAATCTATGCTGAAGGGCACATCCATGATATGAACTGTGGTTACACTCTTCCTCAAGCACATCTTCTCTTTGCCACAGAGTACCACTGTTTACTGCCCCTCAGTAAGTGTCACATGACCTCACTGCTGCTCTATTGACTCCAGTTACTAAGCTGGGACACCAAGACCAAGGAGGTCAGGAATTACTGATGGCATATAGAGGGCTTTTACACTTGCCTGGGCTCAGTTAATCCTGATGTTCATGGCTGGTGTTTTTGTTGTGTTTATATTTTACACAAATTTCAGGTATATCCCGACTCACTTGCCCATATTATAACCAGCTTTTTTGGCCTTCTATGTACATTTTTGAGAATTTCCTGAGGTTCTGAGTGGTGCCAAGGACTGGACAGTTTCATTGCTTTACCTGCCAATCAAAGATGGGTTTATTAATTCCTATTACAATACATTACTGCCATTTAGAAAATACTCTGATCTAGAGAAACTTTTGCGTTTTTACATAATATCTATTTATACAGCTGTATACTGAAGCAATTAAGCAATTCAGGTTAAATTAAGCTCATGGGTGCAGCCGTGCAATCTGTCCTACCTGGGAATCGAACCTGCAACCTCTGGGGTGCATGCCCAGTTCCCTACCAATTATACCACACTATTCTAATTAACAGATGTTATGCACATGCAGGGTTCTGCTGTAATAATCACTTTACAAATGACTGCTTAAGGTAGGGATCTCTTTTGGAGATTACAATCAACTCTTCACATGTTTGGAAGGAGAATAGCATGATGCTTATGGTGTGTCTGCGTAGATCTTTCTACCTTTATTCCCGTTAAGCGTACACATAAATAATACTGTCATATTCCGTGTTTTGGGATGAATACTGCAAGCTGTAAGGGTTTTGAATTTCAATCATGAAAATAAACATTTGTGGAGAAAGTGAGGTGGACCACACAGTGAAGACGGGATCACATGGCTCTCCAGCTTTCTCAGGTCCCCTGGAGGACTCTTAGCAGAGCAGTGAGGTCATTCGGAACATCTGCTCCATAATATGAGAGGAAATGATACTCGTCTTTAAAAGTTTGTGTACAGCTGGTTAACTCTGAGGCTGGCTCTATTGTGCTTTATTGCCCCAGTATGAATAACCAAGCGAGGAATCTGTTGAATGCTGTGCCAGTTTTAATTGGATATTCATTCAGATGTTTTGGGAAGGGTAGGCTCATTAAAATATCATTGATAGCACTGCTGTAATATATGCAGTGGTGACATTGCTATAGAAATACAAGTTAGACAAAGTTTTTTTATGAGGTTGCATTGCCACTACAGTGTTCATAGGCAGTGATTGGTTGACATGATCAGTTGAAAATCGGTGAATCAGGAACAGGAAACCCCCCCTCTTCACAATAGTAACTGACTTTGCTTTCTGAATGGGTTCAATTACCAGCCACTGTGCGGATGGGGGAAGGTCAACAGTGATACAAAATTACAGAGTGGACAAGTGACTAAGCCTTTGTCTGTCCTGGTGTTGGCTTGAATTCAAAGTGACAGTGGTCACTTTGAAACTATTTTATATTTGACCCGATGAAGACCTGAGGGTCGAAACGTTGTGGCATAGGTCAGTAAATGGGAGCATGTCAATTTCTACAGTTTTGGAGATGAGCAATTGTACGGGAACCTGGCTGCAGTGAGTTGACAAAGTTGTCTGTATGTCATGAAGCATCTTGGGGCGCAGGCTTTCTAAAATTCCAGATGGCCTCCTCTTCCAGCTGGTTTGATATGTACAGTACCAGCAGACCTAGGCCATGTACTGTAGTAACTCTACTGTCAAACTCCTCTTCCTTGATGTATACAGAACCAGCAGACCTAGGCTACGTACTTTAGCTTCTCCACTATGGATCTCCTCTTCATTGGTGTATACAGAACCAGCAGGCCTAGGCCATGCACTGTAGCAGACTCCTCTGCGGTAGGTCTAGCACCTGCCTCTATGGAGGTTACATCATCAGCAATGGCAGACCCGCCTCACCACTGACCCCAGTCACAGTATATCCATCCAAATCTCCATCTGTGACATCATCAGCAATGACAGACACATCCTACCACCAAACCCAGTCACTGCACAGCCCTCCACATCTCTATTTGGATATCCACTGGTGGACTAAATGATTTATTTGAGATCAAAATGAATATTGTGTGAGTAGTGTCCAAATACAGTATCAGCCTTAATTTGAATAACCAGACCAGTAATACCCTCCCCCTTGAAAAAAGTGACTGTATATTTTTTATGTACTCCACAGTCTAGAGGAAAAATATGAGAAAATAACCTAGGCACCCTTTGTGTAGACTACATAGCTGCTATTACCTCATAGCTGAAAATGCTTCAGAACATATGTAAACATATGGTTGAATTGCCCTGGTATCCGTAATGAGAACTTTAAAGGTTATTACTGTACTTTTTATGCAGTATAGCTCCCAGCATTGGAAGATGATTATTTGTGAAAAAGAATCAGCTTGCCACTGCGCTGTGTGTGTGTGTGTGAGAGAGACACTGCACCCTGTAGCTGTTAACTGTCAGTGAAAACAGAGAACACAAGCTTGAAAAATGCTGTCTGCAGACTTTCTGTCAAACCCTCAGTGTTTCTGTGGAGTTCCTCAATCGATTCTAGTGCTATTTTGCGGGGATCGTGAAACTTAAGATGGATATATTTGACTTCAGCGCAGTAGATATGACTTGGATTTCTACTGACTCTCAGGCCTTCATAGATGAGAGGTGGAAATTGAACATAAGCTGTTTTTCAGACAGTGGCTTGTCAAGTTCAAAAGAGAGAGCGAGAGAGAGAAAGAAAGAGGAGAGAGAGAGAGAGAGAGATGGAGACGGAGAGCGGAAACTGAATTTAAAGGGGTAGAGGAACCAGGTAATAATTTTAAATGGATACCCGGGGAGTTTCCGTAATGGTCAGAACAGATCTGATTCTCCCAGCATTCCCGAAAGCCCTGTCCCTGAAGCATCTCGTCTCTGCGAGGGGTTGTGATGTCAGACTCCGTATTTCATGGCCAAGCGCAGGCGATGACATGGACAATTTAGCCTGTGAGTTTTCTGCAGTCCCGGACATGGTGTTACGATTACACGCTCTAGTGCAGGTTGTACATGCCAGGAAGGGGGGGGGACTTTTAAAAGAACTTTTATTGAGTACAGCTCTATCGTTCTGCCCCTCATAAAAAATGTTGAAAGATTTTTGAGAGGAGAGTTGATACTATAGCACAGTCTGTCTGTCTCTGACCATTATTTTGAAAAAAAATAGTCCCAGAAAACTCTCAGTGACAAGATGTGTAATCCTGAGGGGGAGAGATGGGGAGGTTCCTGTACTCTTCTCCATTAATCATCGCAGTCAGCCCAGTATAACACTTTTTTTTTTATCCAAGTAGGTTTTTACAGGCAGTTTGGGTTTCACGGTTGAGGCAGGTGAGAAGCTGAGGAGATTTAATACTTTGCTGGGAGACTGGCATTGGCAGTAAGTATCGGGTCGGCATGACGACTGTAGCAGGAAGAACAGGGCATACATGGGAACTGTGGCAGGAAGTATAGGGCTGGCATGGGAACTGTAGCAGGAAGTATAGGGCTGGCATGGAAACTGTAGCAGGAAGTACTGGGCCTGCATGGTGACTGTAGCAGGAAGTATAGGGCTGGCATAAGGATTGTAGCAGGAAGTATAGGGCCTGCATTGGAACTGTAGGAGGAAGTATAAGATCAGCATGGTGACTGTAGCAGGAAGTATAGTGCTGGCATGGGGACTGTAGCAGGAAGTATAGTGCTGGCATGGGGACTGTAGCAGGAAGTATAGGACCAGCATGGTGACTGTAGCAGGAAGTATAGAGCTGACATGGGGACTATTGCAGCAGGTGTAGGGAGGAAAGAGTCTGACTCTGGACTGAATGTATGTGTCACTGCCTTCAACTGGAGAAATTACTGAAGAGAGAACATTGTAGTAAAGTATGACTTCACTGGGAATTGTTACACAGTTACACCAGTCCAGAGATTAGTGAGTCCGTTGTTTATTGATATGTTTTATTGATGAAAGGCCCATTGGGGGCTTTTGAAGTCTTTTTCTTAGGTGGAAAAAAAAAAACATGCTGAAGTATCCTTTTCATGTTTGGCATCAGGCATTGTTAAGAGCAGTTGGCCGGGGCTTTTTGATGAGATGTGATTGAGACGAGTTGGCAGGACCCGTGTGATGAGGGATCCTTGGCATCGCTGTCTCTGCTAGCCTCCTTTAGCCGTGCCCTCTGCTAGGAGCAGTTTAATGAGGTGTTGTTATGATTAGTTGGCAGCCGCAGTGCAACGAGGGGAAAGAGCGATGGGGCAGATCTCAGATAACTGATTCATTATTTTAATTGGAGACTCCTCTGGACACGGTGGTATTAAATCTGACTCATAATAAGATATACATCGCACCCGCGTGATTGACACCAGCTCTGGTTGACTTGTTTCGGGGTAGTAGTTTAACAGTTAGAGGCCTCTGGTGTTTTTTTGGCTGGACCACAACAGCGGGGCCAGCCCTACAAACGCGAATGTCTGTGACTGAGTGACTGAGGGATGAAGTTACACCATTGGTCGGCTGGATCATGTGTGTTAGGTCCAGCCATATACTAGGTTTTAACCTGGTCTTGTATTGGTTGGCCTTGGCTGTCACCAGCATCTTGATGTCACTCTGTATTTAAAGGGGGCAGTTTTGTTGGTAAAATGAGTCTCTCCTCACTGCTGCATTACCCTCAGCAGGCCGGGTCCTTCAAAACCTGGGATCCCGTACGATGCCCCCTGGACCGGAGGGTCCTTTTGTTGTCCCTCCTAAGGCCTCCTGGCCCTCTCTGGAGCCACGGCCCCGTCTTGCCTCATCCCGACCCGTCCTGGCGCGGGGGCCGTTTAGAGCCTGGGTACTTCTGAAAGCGACGCTTCCACAGCGAACGCTTCCTGGGTAAATCACCCAGGCCGCAGGAGGGGGAAGCATTCTTCATCCGGAGGAATTCGGCAACGACAGCTCTCTCCCCGAGGAGGAATAAACTGGGATACTCACTCAGCGAGGCAGACTCCCCGCTCCCACCTCCCGCCCGTGACCTTGCGCTGTTGTAGCCCGCGCTCCCACTGGAGGTGCGTTGGACGCCGCGTGTGTTGCTCTGTGTGTTTCGGCTCAGTGGAGGCGATTGAAGTGTGTGTAATGACCCTGATTATCACCCGCGGTGCGCGCTGCACTGAGGGTGATGCGGCTTCTGAGGAATCGTAGAGAGAACGCGATAAGTGTGTTAGTTCAGAAATACACCACACATTTATTACGGTAATCATCACCTTTTTTTAAGAGTAGCCCACCAAAAGAGGCGGTAGACCACTTATTCATGCGCATTCATTATGCCCTCTTTTGTACACCTAATAATAGACTGGATGGTGCAGTGAACGGGTATCGGTTTCTATACCTGAGTTTTGCTCGAGTTTTGAGTTTTGCTTGAGCACTCTCTGCCTAAGGGAGGACCCTCACTCAGAGAATGAAGCAGACTTTCTGGGCCCTCGGGTTTGACGACACAATGTAAAAACCTGCTTCGGCCCGAGGCGTGGAGCTTTGCCTCCTCTGGCGATAGAGGGACTGTTGCGCGCAACCCGATCCCACGGGCGAGTGATGCTTAAAGCAAAACAGCGCTGCCTCTAGTCCTCTCCCCGTCCGACCTCCTCTCTCAGCGCCTGGGATTGGAAATTAATATACAGATATACAGCGGCTCCCCTGCCGCATGGCCCTTTTCAACACTCCCCGCTCCGACGCTTCTCTGGGTGAGAAAGTAAAACAAGCGGGCCGTGTGGGACCCAACGCCCCCCCCCCCCCCTCGCATCAGGAAATGAGAACATGCCACCCTGAGGAGGAAGTTTGGCCTTGCTGACCTGGCTCAGCCCTCAGAGGGGGGGGGGTGCAGGGAGGGGGGTCTGACTCGTCCCAGGAACAGCTGCACAGATCGCACTGTTGTACTCTTGATGATGATCATTAATGTCTGTTTCTGTTATCAGGATCTCTGCAGGTTCCAGAGAGGGAGGGAGAGTCAAAGAGAGAGAAAGCGAGAGAGACAGAGGGAAAGACAGTGGGAAAGCGAGAGACAGAGACAGATGATCGAGAGAGAGAGATAGAGAGAGAAACAGACACAGGCAGAGAGAGACGGATAGAGAGAGAGAGAGAGCTTGGAAGGCTTGGAGAGGAAAAGACTCAATTGTTGAAAGCATTATGGTTTTTTCTTTTGTTATGATATTGTATATTAAAAACATATATAATAGTGTCATCCCAGGAGGTGCACGTTTCCAAAATGTGTTGGACCAAAATTAAATCCATTTCATTTTGAGCAGCTCTAAATGGATTTACACCTTTTTAAAAAAATGCACCACTGGGCCACTGTAACTGTGCATTTATATGCAAGTTTTGTTTTGTGGTGACTGGATAAGTCCTGGTTTATTCTGCAACCACAGTTGTGCTGGTGAATTGCAGTATATCATACTTGCCAGGGTCTGAATCTGTAGTGACCACAATTCTGACTTAATTAAACCACACTTCTGATTCAACTGAAATTGAAGGGTTGTTCTGAACAGTCTGGGGGTCCATTGGTGGAGATGACCTCAATGTGGCCACACACATACTGGCGGTTTCTGGGAGTGACTACCGAATTCAGTAATGAGAGTGAACATAAATGGTGCACATTACAGCCGAGCAGAGTAGGATGTAGGCATGGCAACTGGCATCACTCCACCTCCCCACCATGCGATAGACTGATTCCCTTACTCCAATGAGGCGCGACAACACTATGTAGCTGCAGTGTGTGCATGGCCTTGTGTGAACGTGCAGTATGTCATGTTGCTTAGGTGTAGAAAGCTGGAGGCCATCTCGGCTGGGGTCAGATCAAGTTGGCGGCCCCCTATAGCGGTATGGCTTAAGTTCAGCATGAAAAAAAACAGCATTGGCTGTGGAAAACCTTAACTTCTCGGTGTATATGTGTGTATGTCAACAGTATGTACTGTATATACGTCAGGCCTGTCAGAACAAGTGTCAACAGTCAGCAAAAATAATGAATTTCTTTTGAATGGAAAAATTAGCTTTCCAATGTATAAACAAACAGTGGCATACTTTAATTTGTGTGTTAGTGTTAGGTTTTTTTTCCAGTTGGACATCTCCCTCACATGATCTCAGTGTTGCAATAAATTTCTTCCACTGTAGTAGCTCTTGGTTTGTGAAAGCTCCAGCATCCTATCCAAAACGCTGAACCAACCATCAGTGAACAGATTATCTCTCCTGAACATCTGAAAAGTGACGTTTGGAAAGTATTCGGGCTTGGGTTTACTGCTCATGGGAATATTCAGCGGAAGAGAGTAGTTTCTGGAATCAACAAAATGGAGCTATAATATCACAACCAGCGTGCTGAGGAGCCGCTTGTAAACTCTACTTCCAGAATAGTTCACAGACATAACCCTGCCTTCGCCTTAAGAACCCCACACGGCCACATTTTTCTGCCCCTCATACACTCGTGCACTATTCGTTGTTACAACAGTCCAGGCCAACATGTGCACACCAGTGATGACATTGGTATTTAACTATATGTACATTTAATATTTTTATAGGAAAGAATATTCCTGAAGTATTTGGGTACAACTGGGAGCCCTAATATAGGCTATGTGTGCACATACATATTCCTTTACTGGAATCAGAATAAGCACTCGTGCTGCATAAGGATAGCATTTGTCACCAATATGAATCATCAGTCTCTAGTCCTGCCAATGGCTACAGCTCATCTACCAAAGTAAAGGCTACAGCGCTGGTCACAAGTGTGCACTCGCGATAGCTCACCTACTGCAATAAAGGCTGTCGGAGTGCGTCACCAATCTGCACCTCACTCTGCGGTAGCTCTTCTGTCGCGGTCGGGGTCTGACAGAGCGTGTCACCGATCTGTTCTAGAATCTTCTCCAGTTGATCTACTGCGGTTTAGAAGGCAGCATTGCACACGCTAAATTCTCGTGATCTACGTAAGGCGCTGTCAGATCTGTTCTAGAATCTTCTCCAGTTGATCTACTGCGGTTTAGAAGGCTGACAGCATTTGTCACCGATCTGTTCTAGAATCTTCTCCAGTTGATCTACTGCGGTTTAGAAGGCTGACAGCATTTGTCACCGATCTGCGCCGGTCTCTCCTCTCCGCTGATCTACTGCAGATTAAGCGGTCGATGTGTGTCAGCGATCCGCACGAGAGGCTCTGCTTGCTGACAGGCCCCCTCTAATACCCGACCCCACTGTGCACAGCCCGGCCACCCTCAGACCCGCAGAGCAGCAATATTTCTCTCTCCCTCTCCACAGCCGGGCTTTCACGGGCTGGGGACGTGCTGTCACTTGTTGCTTGAGGCATTGATCCAGACAGCTGCTGATTGGAAAAGTGTCAATATCCCCGCAGCAGTGGCTCTGGCAGAACCTGGCTCACTCCACACCTTCAGTACAGAACCTCTGAGAGAAACAGCCAGAACTCTGATAACAGGATTCACTACAGAACACAGTGCTAAAACCATGACATGGATTTTTTTTACAGATCAAATCATATTGATTTTCCATTACGCTTGATCAAAATTTAATTGCCACAGTAAGTGCCTTATTGAATAATGCTAATTGAATTATATTTTTATTAAATTGGATGCAACTCTAAATATGAATTCCATTTGCATGCAGTTGTATTTTCTGCTTGCAAACACTTCTGCTCCAATGACTCTGCAAAGAAATGTGGAATCCTAATCGGATCAGAGGTGAAAAATCATGCACAGAAAAAAAAGCACACCAGGCAGGCGGCATTGGTGGAGAAAACAGGCTCTTTTTTTGGAGGCATCTGTGTGGTTGTGAGCAGATTGTGTTGATTTGATACATGAGCCCCCTCTCCTTGTCAGTACCGGCTCCTGGAGGCAGTTTCATCTCTCCCTGCAGGAAAGCCAAGATTTATGGAGGTGAAACCTTATGCTAATATAGCCTTTCCCCCACAGTATGCATATAATGTGCTTTCCCCAGAGTATGCATATGCTGTACATGTTCTCCCCACAATGGACTTATACTGTGTACACATATATACTCTTCCACAAATGTATGTGTTGTGCTTACTGCATACAGGCTTTCCCTCTGTGCAACTTCCAACATATCCCCATTTACAGTTTATAACTGTGCACACACTCTTCCTACACGTGCATCCCATCCCCCACACACATGCTTGTTTATAGGTGCAAAAACTGTGCATCTGCTATGTAACAGAAAGGGGGCTATTAACCTGGGGAGTTGTCATTTTTGATTTAATTGATATTCATGAATGTTAGTTTTTTTTTGACAGATACACACACACACACACAAAATATTCTTATTCTAGGATACACCAGTTGAGCATACTGAACTCATTAAATCTGAAATCAACATCAAGTTCTAGAGTTGATCTAAGAGCAAAATGATAGGTTGCACATCTGCCTGGCATTATAAAGCTGACTAGGAGATTCAGATGTGTTGTATGTCTTATTGTGTTACCTTGAAATTGCTTGTAGGCAGTGCTTAATTTATAAATCACGAGGAGCCGGAACAAAAAATTCCTGTGTGAGGGAGTTGACCCAAAGCATCCTAGAATTAAAAACAAAAACAATACAACACAGTGCCAGTGGTTTGAAAGCGATTGCGCCTCTGACTTTTATGGACAGCGCATGGACTGTTTATTCTATCTGTATATTTTCTTCCCCTTGCAGGAGTTGCAGGATCCTGCTCAAATTATAACCAATGATTATAGGAGCTATGTTGTTCAGTTTTGTTCCCCATTGCTTTAGGCTTACTCGACTTGCACTGTTCTGTGTTTGGTTGCGTGCGGCAGCTGTAGCTAAGGCGCTGTTCAGTTGGAATAATAGGTCCTGCATACTCATTGTTTAAAATGAGTAAATCGAGGTTGGGGTTTCTTTTCTGCATGTTATGAGTGAAGAACAGATCGGAGGTGTGTCATTGGTAAGAAACCCTCACGCTTAAAATTTTGAAAAGACAGGAGTGCAGATTACAATAAACACTAAATTAATTCATTATTTTGAGTCCCATTTATATGAGAAGTACAAAAAGAGACAAAAAAAGAAGAAAGCTGATCACAAAGTGATTATTCTGATATATTTTCCAGATGTGGTATTGGTCCTATTTAGGTAAAAGTATATACAGTAAGGAACATGACAATTATACACATCTTTCTGGAATGAATCTCTAGTGTTGGAAACCTTTTGCATTGATTCTTCCCTCTGCTCACTCCACCCATTCCCCAAGCTATGTCTCTCTTCTTTAGTCATAAAATAGTGTAATGTCCTGACCATGTCCCAGAGCCTCTCACTGCTGTTCTTCAAGGCCACACGCTACTGATATATTAGTACAGAAAGGTCTTTAACAACGCTGTTACCGTAAACGCTTACTGAAGAGACAGTGAATCTAAGCAGTAGGACAAGTGTACAATATGTTTTATAATATATACTTTATATATTTTAGTGTTGTTATACTGTAATATTTCTCACCAAAAAAGAAAAACCCAAATTGTGTTGAGAAAGCAAAGTTTTTCTGCCCTGGATCAAATGAGAATATATCAATGTGTTAACATAAAGTAGCGTTGCCAGTTGACAGTGTCCATTTCTCACACAGCCATTTGTGGGTGTCTGAGCATTTGGAGGAAACATCTGATGTTTAAAACACACTGACGGGGTCCTGGGAAGGGGATTCTGAGCTCCCATCAATCCCTGCTGCTGCTGGCACAACCGTCCCTCCCGACATCTATCACCGCGCTGCAGAGAGCGGGAGAGACAGGCAGCAGGTCCCCGGGCGGAGACTCTGCGCTCAGGGGGTCCGGCAGGGCCGCTTCCTCTGCCGGCAGATGGACGAGTCGTCCCGTCCCGCCGCTGGAGCGGGCCGGCGGCCGACGCCGCGGGAGAGAGACGGGGAGCAGAGCGGCCGGGGCTCAGGGCACGGAGTGATTTAGTGGGGTCAGCACAGGAGACCGGAGCTCTCTGGGGTCACTGACTGTGGGCTGCGTGGTTTTTTTTGGGGGGGGGGGTGGGTGTGTGGGGGGTGGGGGGGGGTTTGAAGACAGCACCGGTGTCTCCCTGTTGTTTCTGATGGGAAACGCTGGACAGAGATCTCCGTGGTTACTGTGCTTCGGCTGTGCTGGTAACAATCTGAGCGGAACTGGAGCAGAACATTGGAATATTCTGACTCGGTTATCTTTCTTTGAAGCAGTACCGTAGCCTTTCTTGAAAATACTACCGTCTTTACGAAAGGTCTCTTTTTCCCATCCAAATTATCTTCTTTTTTTTTTTTTTAAAGTGGTCTTAATACACCTTAAAAGAGAAACATGGTCATGGTCAGTGGGAGTGTTCTAATTGCCATAACAATGGCCACGCAGTGAGGTTGATTGCTTGGGAAAGACTGCGTAGGAACAGACGTACTTCTTTCATAGACCACGTTGCGGAATGTTCCGTTGATTCATTGTGATAGGTTTGTGGAATGTAGACTCATTTACAGAACCATCTGGAGGGCAGCCCAAGCCCCTCTCCCCCTTCGGAGGGATTGTTAATCCCATCCAAAAACCTCTGATTGCTACCCAGCAGGCTTTCATTTTCTGCATGTTTACATCATTATTAAATATTGATTATCCAACTTATGGTTATCTGGTGATGCTATAGGCAAACCATTTCATTTAGGGACCCAAGAACATGTCTTTGGCTGTCATCCATACACTTATGAAGCCATGTAGCTAAAATGCCAGTTGGCGTAAATGTTAGGGTTAATTAAGTAATTAAGGGGGAGAGATTAGCTGAGGTTGGTCTTGGCTGCACTGAGGTGGGAAGCAGTGAACTCTTCATATAGGAAGTACACTGTGTCTGAGCCATTCCTCTACAGCAGGGATGGGCACTGCCAGTCCTGGAGGGCTGCTGTTCATGCAGGCTTTTATTTCCACCAAGTATCCAGGCTAAATGAGCTAATTGGCTGTATGCACTAATACTGGTTCACTCGTAGATTACAGTCGGTCACAGTAAAACGTTTCATGCAGGGACGCTGGAACAGTCTTCGGTTGTCAATCATGTGCTTATCAAGCCATGTAGCTGAAATGGCAGGTGGTGTAAATGTTTGGGCTCATTAAGTAGGAGTGGAGGCTGTCCTGTGCAGGCCAGGGGAAGTGGGGCTGAAATCTGCTTCTGAATGAGAAATCAATCTCCTTTAATTATGCTGCATTATAACTGCAGTCCCCAATGAAGAAAGACATACAGCAAACCTCATGAATGCTGCTTGTTACTTTCCTGGTGCGGAAGGGTCTTTGTCTGCCCTTTAAAAACTAGAGCCCTCCACCTTTCCAAAATTGCCACATCCATCTACCTCCATGGAATAAGCCTAAATTTTATAGGCAATGGATCATGTTGATGTTTTAACACAGAAGTGAGATTCAGCTCTCTCTCTTTCTCTTGGGTCCAGCAATGCAATCACTTTACCTTTCAGTATGTTCCACTGCATCCCACCCTCATGTATGCATAGAGTTAGTGTTGTCATGCCTACACGCACACATGGGAGTGGAGTCTGACTTGCGTGTAATTCTCTTATAAAAGTTCCATGAATCTTTTTTTGTAATTACATGTCCAGCTGTGTTGCTGTGTAAGCGGATTTCTCCCATTACCGCAATTTATTGGTGATGATTTTTGTCAACAATATACGGTCACCATAGCAATAAAGTGACAAAGCAATTAAGCAACTGTACAACATAAAGTGAAAGTCAGAGAGAGAGAGAGACCACTGTGCTAAATTCCATTGAATAAATTAGTAACTTCTTTCCCTTGTTACTCAATGTGCACAGTACTGTGTGGATAAAATAAAAAGTGGATACAATAAATCCCCCCTTTTTCCACGCAATTTGGAATGGTCCAGTTGTTCCTCTCAAGGCACAGCTGTGCCACCCACACCCAGGGAGGGGGGGAGGGGGGGGGAGCACTGCAGCTGAAGCATGGCCATTCCTCCCGTGCACTTGCTCATGAACCAGTATTTTCCACACAATTCTGCAGCTGAGCTGGGGGCAGGATCCGAGGAGAGAGAGCCATAGCTTTCAGTCGTGACTACTGCTAGCCTGAGGGGAAACCGGCTATGCTTCGGGGGGAAGAAGCTATTTTTCCACCACCTCCCCCCACCCCCTGGAGCCAGAGGCTGATAGTCATATTTGCATAATAACATTCTGTATTCCAGGCCCAAACTTGCATTATCTGCCTCTTAGACACAGCCTGCTCTTCTGGCAAACACATTTAGCAGCTAAGTCATTCAGGAGCCCAAAGGATGCTGATACACCTCGTTATCATAATGGAGTTTCCAAGACAAGTATGTGTAAATACAAATATCAGCCTCCAGTTTTTCCAGAACTGACCCAGCTTTCAGTGTTGTTTACAGTGTGGCACATTAGGAATGGACATTTTCATTTGGATGAAGTATTCAGTTGGAAATTTGACTGGATTCACTTACTCTCCCGCTAACATGCACGGTTGTTTCATTACACACACACACACACACAAGCGGTGGCTCTTAATCTCATGCTAACACATGCACACACACACACACACGCACACACACACGGTGGCTCTTAATTTCATGCTAACACGCACGCGCACACACACGTACACATGCACTTGCACACACACACACACACACACGCACGCACACACACACAGTGGCCGGTCCTTGTAAAGCTGGTCCCAGTTCGGGTCTGATTTACGAGGGCCACAGGTCTCACTGACCCCACTGCACCCCGTCGCTGTTTCCCTTTCATGTGTCAGAGCGTCGCCGAGGGCAACTGTGGCCCAGCTGTAGGGAGCTGGCGAGGAGGTGGCCGTTAGCCTGTCCCCTGCTCTGTCCCCATGCCACACTCACTCGCACATGTTGCGTACACATGCGGCACTTCATTAAAGGGAGGGAGAGAGAGGGAACGCCTGACGCTCACAGAACAACGTGCCCGCAAACAGACATCCACCAGAGAAAGACAGAGAGGAAAAATGCATCTCTCGGCTCCTCGTCTGTGTGGCTTAATTGGACTAAGTGCTTCATCTCGGTCCAGTTTAGGCGTATTGTTTCGTTTTTGTTATGACCTCATGTGCTCTGAATGAGCCTGATTCTCATAAAGATCGGTATCTTCTCCACACGCTCTGTCCAATTTAGTGACGAGACTGGCTATGTGCAGTGTGCTCAGGGACTGCATCCACATTGTGCTGTCCTGAAGCCTGAATAAAGAACAGGGAATATAAACTGCTGTTTGGAAGTCAAAGTTTTGAATAGGAAGAGGATTCGTCTTTGCCATGTTCATCCAGGCAGGGAGTGTGTGGAGTTAAGCACCACCACGGCTGGCTTAGGCAGTGCGTCAGGGAAGGCTTGGGGTGCAAGTGTAGCTTCCGTTCCCATTGACAGGTAACATTTGGAGCATTTCAGTTTGCGCAAAAACTTTGAAAGAGTGTTGCACGTTGACCAGGAATGAGATTGCCTCTGGTGTATTTTCTTCAGATTGAGACGTTTTTGGAAACAGTGAAATAAATGACGAGAGGCCAGGGACATCGGGCCCAGCCCACCGTGTAAGTGGATCTGTGCGTGTGATTGGTGCCCTTCTCAAACAGGAGGAAGGAGACGGTGAAAAGCGGGAATGGTGAGGGCCTCAGTCAGCGAGGCCATCCCAGCAGATTTTTTAAGGAGTGTGTAATGAGAGGCTAAATTAAATTAAGGCGACCGGTTATTCGCGTTCGGCCCTCCGGCAGGGCCTGGCGTCTGGTGGTGCCCCGTGGAGTCTGCTACCGTCACCTGCCGAAGCCAGTGCCACCCTGGCCCCACCCCCACCCCAGGCCCCAAGTCCCACCCCCCCGCATTAAATAACACCAGATGTGGACCCTCGCTGTTCGGAAGACTAATTGATTTTTTTGCCCCAGCCACAATATGACTATTGTTTTTTTTAGTTTTTTTTTTAAACTCACATAAATATGTAAGACCTCAACCCCCTGATCTCTTCCTCTTCCTGAAGCTGAAGAAGTGGTTAGTCTCATTAGGCAGCGGAGAATAGAATTTGAGCAGTATGTAGTGATCCAGGGAATGTTATTTCTTCTCTGGCTTATGTGCCCCCCCCCCCCCGCCACCCCTGCGCAGTGGAGGGTGGGGGGGTGTGAGAGTGGAGCAGTGTGTGTCGGAGCGGCGGGCCTCCTCGGGGCCGGCTGTAACCCTGATGGATGGGCCTTGTGTGTAGGCCCTTATTATTTGTTATGTGAGCGGGGGGGATCTGACAGGCTGGCTGGACCATACACCTGCTGTGACCGGAGAGAGGGCCAGCAGCAGCTGCAGGCTCTGATTTAGGGCCTGCTCCGCCGGCTTCAGGAACAAATCAAGCAACAGCTAATAAACCCAGGGTTTATGACCCCCCCCCCCCCAACCCCACCCCACCCCACTCGCCCCAAACAACTGCCCACATCATATGTTTTCCTAACACCCGCTATTGCTCAAAACTAAATCCCGGTCTAAGTTGTCAGTTCTGGACTGTGTCACAGTTCTAATGGCGGGGCTTAGAGAGGCCGAATCAACGTGCAAACAAACCGGCGAGCCGCCTCGTCGATGCGAGCGTGAGCTCAAGTGAAAGATTTCTTTCATAAGACCCGACGTCCCCTTGTGCATTTGTGACCCGGGGATGTGTTTGTTGGGAAGTGTGTGCGTGTGAAGAGGTCACGTGTGCGTGAGTGTGCTTATGTGTGCGTCCGGGTAAATGCGTGTGTGTGTCTGTGAGTGAAAGTGCGTATCTGTGAGAGATGTGTATGTATGGGGTTTGTTTAAGAGAGTGTGTGCGTGTGTGTGTGTGCGCGCTCGTGTGTGTTTGAGTGTTTGTGTGTGTGCATGTGTGAGAGAGTATGTGTGTGTGTGTATGTGCGTGTGTGTCTGTGAGAGAGAGAGAGAGAGAGAGTGTGAGTACATGTCTGTGTGTGAAAGGAGAGAGACAGAGAGAGAGAGTGTGTGCGTGCGTGCGTGTGTGTCTGTGTGTGTATGTGTGTATGTATGTATGTGTGATAGCGTGTGCATGTGTACCTCATGTGTAACCGTGGTGATATTATCCCATGTGGCCGGGTAGCACACCTGTTGAGTGAGCCCTCTGAAGCAGTCTAACAGTGAGATAACAGGACTTGGTGGGCAGCTGGGGGAAGCTTGCTCTGTAGGAGAACTATGCCCTTTATGCTTTATACGCTCACATGGGAACCACGCCAAAGGCACGGGGGATTAAACACGCTGGGGGTGTTATGGTCAGACAAATGTTCATCACACGCAGATGCCACAATGGCCGCACTACTGTTTTATTGTCTTCACCTCTTCTAGGGAACGAGCTCTGCTCCGTGGAATTTGAATGATTTTGATCTCCTCTGCACTTGTGTCTGTTAATGAAACGAGCAGAGGTTAAGCAGCCTGCGTTCGTGGAGGCTGAAATATTATGCACCCCGTATCGGATTTTTTTCCAAGAGCCGCCTCTCTCTCAGGATCACATAATCCCTCTGGCGAGTGACAAATGTGTCGCTACGGACAGGACTTCCTGGGGAAAAGAGACGCCGAGCAGGAAGTCAAGCCTTAGGGAAACAGGTGCCATTCACACACTTGTACACATGCACATGCACACACACGTGCACGCGCGCGCACACACACACACACATGCACATGCACGCACACACACAGCTGACTGGGCAAGGAGATTTGTGGAGTGTGAAAGATAATATTTCACAAATGTTGCACCAGTGTGCTAGTTATCTTACAATATGTGTCAGTATATATATATGTTTTTTTTCATGTTTTGTAGAAATACAATGAGACCAGTGTGAAGATGTCTGGGGAGGGGGAGCAATTGTGGTTACCGTATGAAGGTCGAAGGTCAAGCAGCACATATTTAATAGGGCGGGGTGTGATGCTGTGATTGCAGGTGACACATTGGTGGGTTTGGTGGTGGGAGAGGGGGACTGTGTGAAATGCTGTGTGACTCACAGTAGTAATGACGTGATTAAGGCTTCTCAGGTGGCTCGGCTGAGCTGGACACTGTTCCATCCAGCCAGCCCACAGGGACGACGTGAGAAAAGCACTAAGGTGCTGATGATGGAGGACCCGGAGATAACGCTGTAAACCCTGAGCTAATAGTCAAATGGATAAAAGATGATACCCCAGCTACTGCAAATGAACTGCGTAGTTGCTATGAACTGCCCGCAAGCTCATGGCCATATAGCCAATGCACACCTACGCTTGAACCATGTTCAATAGTGTACTAATATTAGTGTTCTGTAGTGTACTGATATTAGACAGTGTTCTACAATGTGCAGATATTAGAGAGTGTTCTGTAATGTACTGATATTAGACTGTTCTGTAGTGTACTGATACAAGATGGTGTTCTATAGTGTACTGATATTAGGCAGTGTTCTACAGTGTACTGATATTAGGCAGTGTTCTACAATGTACAGATATTAGAGAGTGTTCTGTAGTGTACTGATATTAGACTGTTCTGTAGTGTACTGATATTAGGCAGTGTTCTACAGTGTACTGATATTAGGCAGTGTTCTACAATGTACAGATATTAGAGAGTGTTCTGTAGTGTACTGATATTAGACAGTGTTCTACAATGTACAGATATTAGAGAGTGTTCCGTAGTGTACTGATATTAGACTGTTCTGTAGTGTACTGATATTAGATGGTTTTCTATAGTCTACGGATATTAGAGAGTGTTCTGTAGTGTACTGATATTAGACAGTGTTCTATAGTGTACGGATATTAGACAGTGTTCTACAGTTTACTTATATTAGTGTTTTACAGCATTCCGCAGTGTGCAGATGTTAGAGTTTTAATATCATGTGCTGCATGACCAAAATAAGGATCTGTCCACAGTATAGCTTTAACTTCACTTCTGAGTCTCTTTCACTGACTCCCATGATATCTTCTGCTTGACTAGTGGAAGGAACCAGACAGTTCTGTGGGGAGGAAAAGCATGTAGTGTCAGGAGTACCTGAACACAGATGGCCTATAAATCTGTTCCACAGCCTGGAGCTGAACCTGCAACTGCCTGGTGAAAGGGCAGACTCTTTAAGAGTTAGGCCACTGAACCGTAGCGATTAGCGAAACATTATTATGGAAAGGCCCCTTCAGATCGGCAGAAGTGTGTTTCAAGATGGCGGTGAACAAACAGAGCAGTGTGCTTAAATAAATGTCAATAAATGAGCATCGATTTTGAAAAGGAAAGGAAAACATGCGGTGATTAACTGCCGTCTGTTCCTCATAGGATTCCCAGTAGGGCTAACACAAATGATTACAATCAGTGAAGCTCAAAAAACATGGGCTGGCTTTTTGGTAGTTTTCCTTTCAGCAGGAACAATAAAATAAGTAAGATAAGCAGTGAAGATTGGATGGCGAGAGAAACAGGCACAGTGTGCCATAATGGTTAAGGAACTGGGCTTTAACTCCAAGGTTGCAGGTTCAATTCCCAGCTGGGGTGCTGCCATTGTACCCTTGAGCAAGGTACTTAGCCAGAACTGCTGCAGTAAAAATATCCAGCTGTATAAATGGATTGTATTTAAAAAGAAGTTATATAGTGGACCAGATACAGACTGTACATTGTGGACCAGATACAGCCCGTATAATATGGAATGAAGGGAAGTGGGGGTGGTCAGTGTTAGATGTGAAACACAAGGAAGGACTCTTACCATTGAATGTTTCCTGTACTGCTGCAAGACAAGACTGAGCCGGTAAAAAATACACTGTATTTCAACACTACCATTGTACCATTGAGCAAGGTGCTTAACCTGAATTGCTTAAGTATATATCCCGCTGTATAAATGGATAGTATGTTAAAAAAAGTAAGAGCTGTGTAAGTTGTTCCTGAGCATCTGTAACACAATGTAATATACTCAATCCCCTATAAAATGAGTGGTGAAAGTCACAGGAATGGAATGATATAAGGTAAGAGCTGTTCCTGGCTCAAAAAAAGGAGATGATATTTCTCATAAATGATGCGTCTCTTTGGTCCAAACAGGAGAGGCTGGTCCAAACGCTCAAACCTCAATCCTAACCCTGCATTTAGAGGATTCCTTTGGTCACCTAATCCTGATTTGTGGCAACCGAGTTGAAATACGACTTGGATAACTATACTGGTTTAAATTCAGAAGCTTAAATTTCATAGTCATGAATTGAGAAGTTTTGAATGCATCATTTTTTGGGGGGGTTGTGTTCACCTCCTCGTATTATGTGCCAGAAAATGGAGCCATTGGCAAAGATATGTGAATATTCATATGAGTCTAGCCAAACAGCCTCAAATGTGAAGAGCTATCTGTCATTTCCAGCACTTGGACTCCTTATTTCAAACTAGAAGACACATCATATCATTCATTTCTTTAAAAATACACACATAAATAACACAATGGCCCTATTTCAGTGGCATAAAACATGTCTAGGCTTGGCATATAATGGAATTTCTTATTTCATCCTCTGCATCCTCAATACTTTTTCACCCCCAATCCAGTTTGGTAATTGTTTATAACATGTTGCGTGTTCCTGTTCACCCGAAGTCGTGCTTTGAGTTTTCAGGATTTTCTGTGAAATGAAGGACACTGGCGACATATGCAGATTGATGCTCCTGCCCTCTGCTCCTGATGCGGGGGTCCTAAATCATCATGAGAGGAAAGAGCTGCCAAACTGAGCATGAAGGAAGAAAAAACTTTTCAACTTGAAATATCTGCTCCTCGTGACTTCGGGGCCTCAGACGTCCCTTTATAGCGCCTTTCCCTGCTTCGGAATGAGTGATCGCTACGCTTCGAACGTAGAGGAACTAATTCCGCCCGGAACATGTGCTTGTGCAATCAACTTGATGTTTTCATTTTCACAGAAACGGGTCAACAAACCCATGTTTAGGTCCCCCGATTTGCTGCTAAGCTCTCACAGGAGAGATCTGAGTCTTGTAAGCCATTGTAAATTCCTTTTTCTTCATGGCTGTCCATCTCTGACCTCAAATGTAGAGCCAGGGCTATATTTGTCATTCCCCTGTGCTCTTCACATGACCTTGAAGTGTCTGCAAGCTGTAAATACCGCCAACCTCCTTGCACGAAGCCAGCGGCAAGTCAGTAGGCCGCTTTGAAATGTCACACGATAATAAAAAGCTGGAACACAAAGTGCTAATTCTCTGCTGTTTGCCTGTGGGAACCATCGATAGTTGTTTTACTTTTTAATAGACTACAAGTCGAACAAGATATGAACTGCTGGTTTTATTGGAATTGTAGTTTTTTGTCAATCGTCTCCGGGATTACCGTTCCAATGAATGTGGTTCACACCTTTGTCAACTCCTCCCCCCAGGCTTTAATTCCCTCTCCCAAATCTGCGGGGGCATTTCTGGAATTAATCCTTTGGCTGTTTGGTATGTTTTTTCAAAATTCTAAGCCAGTGTTCTAGAACCCCGCTGCTTTCAATTGCCAGTAGCTATTGTTACATCAGCTCTTATTTTGAAAAATCTGTATTCCTCAGCAACAAGATTCCATGTTCTCTTAAGGAACACTGGCAATGAAATGTATTTGGCTTTTTTCATGTTAGAACCTGTGGCTTCAACAGTAGTACATTAATACTTTTATAATGAATGCATTTGTATTGGCTTCTTTTGATTTTAATCTCTCTTAAGGTGATCTTGATTTTAGTCTCTATTAGGGTCTTTTGATTTTGGACATCATCTCAGATTTTACACATGGTGTCTGATCCTATTGTCTCTGAATCAGTATCTGCTCTTTTGGGCTTCAGCGCGGTCTGTGATCGTTTGATCTTGGCTACATCTTGACTCCATCATTGGCGCAGCCGTTACAATGCTGAACATGGAGCTGAGCTGATTCTGCAGTGCTCATATATGGAGGTTATGAACATGTTTCCTTGTATTCTCTGCCACCTCTGTGAGGGTCTTGCCCGTGTTTGCTTGACCTGCTAATGGTGTGTTGGTGTTTTAATGCGAGCGTTTGAGTATGTTAACTTCCACCCTACTACCACACTGGGATGCTTTCTGTTAAAGCCATCAAGTCCTGGGGCAGGGGTCTGAGCAGCACCCCGTACTGGAGAACAGCACTAGAGGGGGAACAAAAGCAGGTTTGGATTAGATTACATGAATTGCTACAGCGTTAAAGAGGGATGGCAATTTAAAGACCACTGCATCTCCAGCGCCTGCAGGTACAGTAAAACCTTACCAGAGCAGCGTTTACTGGCCCGGGGACACGGAAGACGGGCTCATGACTGGACCCACGCTGTGGTTTTTGTTACCACACAAGAAGTGATTTCTCGCCGTGAAATGTTCCCCATAATTTATATTACTTTTAAAACGTCAGGTCCTGGAATGTTCCACGGAGAGCGGCTGGGGGTGTTCCCCCCCTGTGCGCTTGCTGCTTCCATTGTGCTCCACGGTTTTCTCTCAGGGTGTTTGTGGTTTCACGGATTCTGCAGACCAGCGTTCTGCAGTGCATCTGGTCATCTGGAGCTGAGACACGTGGCTGTACCCGGGGGTTTGTGTGTGTGTGTGTGTGTGTTTGCGTGTGTGTGTGTGAGAGAGAGAGGGGTGTTGGAGGGGGTGAAGGGGAATGAGTAGACCCCCCTGCCCCCTCCCCTCTCCTGTCAGTCGTCTGTTTAATCACAGCCCAATTGATGGAGATACTGTTCACTTATTAGATGAGGGGTCTTAAGTAAGCCTCAATGAAATGCTGTGTCAAAACACACATGAACTCACACACGCACACACACATGCACACGCACACACGCACACATACCGGATTTGTGTCACTCTGCAAGCTCCAAACCACACATCTCAATGCCCTTCACACCAGGGGGCGAAGCAATCGCTCATCAACACATCTGGCCTGCAGAAGAGCTGTGCTCCACCCCTTCCATACGGTGACCTCTGACCTCCTGAGGCATCACCAATGAGAAAATAACACATCCCAGCCCCACTTCATCTCCTGCCCACCAACATCCAAAATATGACAAACATTTTTAGGCCAGACCAATTCATCATGTGTGGTTCCATCATGGAACACTTTTTTTTATCAGTAAAACACATAAATGCTAAGTATTTTACATTTCACAAGCATTGAGAGTAATATATTTTTAATGTCTGCAATGAATTGGATTTATTTTTCAATGTAATACTCCCAATTTTAAAATTCATGCTTAGTACTTAGTACTTACATGCTTAGTTATCCTACGAAAAAAAAATCTGCAACAACGTAATCCTTACCTGTCCTAATGGGTTAATTTTTGTCCTGTATTCTTGTCCTTCTATGGAGAAAATCGTGCACCGTTTCAGCTTCTAATGGATTTAAACTGAGTAACTACTTAACCTTCGTCTGCTATAATGTGTCCTCGCGTCAGGGCCTGTTTGGATTTGGAGAGCGACTTCAGAAAACAAACATCTCCTAATTGAAATGTAAATCATTTAGAGCTACTGAAAGCTTAACTGCCTGTGGCAGGGGAACGTTCTGGAATGTTGTGCGGCACTGTACAGTGCGGCGCTCTGCATGTAGATGAGCCCTAAAGAACATGAGAGGAATGGTTTAAAGGGGTATTTCACTGTGGTATGAGACTAGTAATTTTGTGGAGCTTACCGCACTGTATTTGCTTAGTGTGAATACTAGCGATACTAGTGCTCTCTTTTATCGACCTGTTATCCTTTGTAATTAGTTCAAACATGGGAGTGAATTGGGAACCAGGAAACTGGGAGAAACGGCGCTGCCGTTAACAGTCAACAGGGACACTGGGTCTCACGTATGCAATGAGGTATACAAAGATCCACAAAAGTTTTGAATGTAATGCTGCAGCTTTGGTATTCAGTCAACCTCTGACTAATTCAGTAGATGACTGGAACTCAGACCGGTGTCTGTTTGAACTTTGTTGTTACAGAATAAGCCAGACACAGGTGGTGTCAGTCAGCTGTGAGTATGAATTCTGGGCCCCCTGAAGGAATATTGCTGTGGGCCCCCCTTTATTAATAAAACAAATGTATTTTTTTTTTTTTTTTTTTTAGCTGTGGGCCCCCCAAGCTGTGGGCCCCTAGAATCATGACCACCCTTCACTCCACTAGTGATGGCCCTGGCTGTGAGGTCAGTCAGCTCTATATCAGGAAGAAGGAAATGTATTCTAATTAGCATTGCACAGTACGCTGTGGCTATCAATTAAACAATCCAAAGAATGGCCAGTTGTTCAAATTGCCATCAAACATGTTTCCTGTATTAGTTGTTGTTGTCTTAATGAATTCTCATTCTGTGTAGCAATATATGTGTGTGAACTGCATCTGTCCAACAAGGATTAGCAGTCTGTGTTCAACAATGGAAAACCTAATGAAACTTGTCAGCAGTGCCCAGCTGGGTCTCAGTGTGTTAATGCTCAGCACTGCTCTGTCACTGGAAAAGTGCTATAATCTGCCGCATTGCAAATGGAAGCAAATTATGATGTCAAGCAGTGGTAGTGATGTTGCCACTGGGCCATGTGAACCTCCATCTCTCCCTATTCTTCATTCTGTAGCCTCTGAACACAGTCATAATGTCTCTCTCTCAGAATAATTATTTTTTGTTATAATTATTATAATGATCATACTACTACTACTACTACTACTACTACTACTACTTCTCCTTCTCCTTCTCCTTCTCCTTCTCCTTCTCCTTCTCCTTCTCCTTCTCCTTCTCCTTCTCCTTCTCCTTCTCCTTCTCCTTCTCCTTCTCCTCCTTCTCCTTCTCCTTCTCCTTCTCCTTCTCCTTCTCCTTCTCCTTCTCCTTCTCCTTCTCCTTCTCCTTCTCCTTCTCCTTCTCCTTCTCCTCCTCCTCCTCCTCCTTCGCCTCACCAATACTATTAATTATGTAGTTAATAGCAACAGTAGTCCACTGAGAGTTGTTCTAGCATGAATATGGCATTGGAGGGTGATCTATTGTGATTGTCTAAGGCCACCTGTCCCAGTCTTTAACAGTGGAAGAGAGAAACAGTGAACGGTGATTCACAATTGCAATCTCTCTCTCTCTCTCTCCCTCTCTCCTTCCCTCTCTCTCTCTCTCTCTCTCTCTCTCCCCCTCTCTCCCCCTTCCTCTCTCTCTCTCTCCCTCCCTCCCTCTCTCTCTCTGTCTCTCTCTCTCTCTCTCTCTCTCTCTCCCTCTCTCCCCCTTCCTCTCTCTCTCTCTCTCTCCCTCCCTCCCCGTCTCTCTCTCTCTGCCACACACATGCACACACGGGACCCATACAAGGATGGAATGTAGCTCCAGGGTTTCTTCTTTTTTTACATTTGTCAGTCGTGGTCGATGTTCTGTCATAATGTTATGAACACAAGCAGCTGAGGGGGACCAAAGCAGCTAATGCCAGCACTCCCCCCGCCCCCTTCCCCCCAGCCTGGCGGGACCAGGCTGATTTTAATGTGAAAGGTTAAAGCTGTGCAGCCTGACTTAGGACCAGCCTGACTGTTTGTGTGTTTCGGGGGGGGGGGGGGGGTAGTGGTCTTTGAGACACACAGCTGGGGCACACAGACCTTTCCGGGCCTTCGTGAGCAGGTGAATTGGAGGGGCCGGATTTGGCAGGGCAGTGTGTGCTTGGGCTGGCGGTATCTGGCGGTATTTAGCGGATACAGTTACACTTAGAATCACTTGACGGGAGGGCGGGGGCAGGGGGGGTGCTATAAATTGACTCACCATGTTGACAGTTGAAGGGTTGCTTTGCCTTTTTTTCTTTTTTTTTTTTGCCGTTAAGCAACGCTGGCCCAGAATCGCACAAAATCTCCACCAAAGCTGTGTCCCAGCTTTGGAAACACGTGGAAGCCACGCTCTCCTGATATTCTTCCAGAGAGCGCTCTCTGCTGCTGCGGGAATAACAGCCATGCTACAGAGGAGCGCAGATTTGCAGTCCTGCCAACTCCAATCCAATCCCCCGAAATTAGTCACCAGCGCCTGAATAGAACCCCGGTGTCCCCCAGCTCTCCCCCTCGTGCCCGATGACATTCTGTTCTCATCCGTCTTTGTCAGCGGGGCTGATCTGTCAGGGTCCCTGGCTGAAGACATCCCAGAGCATGAGATGAACTTTTTGATAAGCTGTTAACAATGTTGTTACATGTTAATGATCCCCACAGAACATGATGTACAACCACCAACTCATTATCTACCAGCGGATCGAGTTGCTCTCCTCTCCTCTCTTTCCTCTCATCTCCCTGCTTTTCCTCTCCTCTCCTGTCCTTTGCTCTTCTCTCCCCTCCTCTTGCCTTTCACCAGGTTGATATTGTGACCTCTCTTCGTTCCTTGCCTTTCTGCTCCCTTCCTCTCCCTCATTTCTTCTTTTCTGTCCTTTCTTTTCTCTCTTTTCTGTCCTCTACTTTCCTGGCTCCCTCTGATTGTGATTGGCAAGGTTAGTATGAACAGAAACTGAAGCTAAGTCTGCTTTAAGAGGCATTCTATTCATATTCTCTGCTTTTCGTCTCATTGTCATTGTCAGTACTGTATATGAGTACTGCTATGACTGAATTCAACAATTATTGCAGTAGTTTTTTTTCCTCCACCCTCAACAATCCTGCCTTTTTAATGGGCCGGTGGGACTGTGCAGTGGTTCTATGGGGCTGTGCAGTGGGTCTGTGGAACTGTGCAGTGGCACTGTGCAGTGGGTCTATGGGACTGTGCAGTGGTTCTATGGGGCTGTGCAGTGGGTCTGTGGGACTGTGCAGTGGCACTGTGCAGTGGGTCTATGGGACTGTGCAGCGGGTCTATGGGACTGTGCAGTGGTTCTGTGGGGCTGTGCAGTGGGTCTATGGGACTGTGCAGTGGCACTGTGCAGTGGGTCTATGAGACTGTGCAGTGGGTCTATGGGACTGTGCCGCAAGTCAGTGGGACTGTGCAGTGGGTCTGTGGGACTGTGCAGTGATTCTGTGGGACTGTGCAGTGATTCTGTGGGACTGTGCAGTGGGTCTGTGGGGCTGTGCAGTGGGTCTGTGGATCTGTGGGACTGTTCAGTAGATCTGCAGGGCTGTGCAGTGGGTCTCTGGGGCTGTGCAGTGGGTCTCTGGGACTGTGCAGTGGTTCTGTGGGGCTGTGCAGTGATTCTGTGGGACTGTGCAGTGGGTCTGTGGGGCTGTGCAGTGGGTCTGTGGATCTGTGGGACTGTTCAGTAGATCTGCAGGGCTGTGCAGTGGGTCTCTGGGACTGTGCAGTGGTTCTCTGGGACTGTGCAGTGGGTCTACGGGACTGTGCAGTGGGTCTCTGGGACTGTGCAGTGGGTCTACGGGACTGTGCAGTGGCACTGTGCAGTGGGTCTCTGGGGCTGTGCAGTGGTTCTGTGGGGCTGTGCGGGCTCCTAAATGTTTTGTTTTCCCAGTTGTTTTGAGGGAAAACCTCGTGCCGTGTGACATGTGTTTCCACAGCTGCTCACAGTATGAGACCCCGGGCCCGTCCGTCTGCCCGGAGGAGAGGGAGCAACAGAGCCCTCTTTCATTACACTCGCCCCATGCAGCAGACCCCAGGCCCCGTCACTGGCACTGTTGTGTGACAGACACCGGCAAGGGATGCTGGGATACCTAGCATGTATGCACCTGTGGGAATGCCCTATTGAACACAGAAATAAGTCAACAGATTCTTAATTATAATTAGTAAATACTCAATGAGCAAATGGGTAAACACTGTGGTCCAACTCCTGACTGATTCTTTTGAGATTGGTCTGATCACCATACAAATATGGAGCTATCAAAGTGTGCAGTAAATCTATGGAAGCACTAATGGACCTTTGGTCCATATTGCACCTTTCTGTTCTGTAAGTTTGATGTCATTGAGTTTATTTAAATTGTTCTGGGAGTACGGCCTTCCCTGCCCCTTTCCATGCGGGTTCACTGGCACTCTTAAAACCAGATCTCCTTTTCCTGTCCTGGGACTGCCCAGCCCTGCTGGGGTTTAACCTCTGCCCTTTGCTTTTATCAGACCCCCCCCCCCCCTCCCATTCCGGGCAATGCGCACTGCCCATATTCTGCATTCTGTCTGTTTGTACGGTTGTAACGTTTGGTGAAGCGCTTCTGGTCATGCGCATAGCTGGTGGGTACATCAGCTGGGCCTCGAACCAGGAGCCGTACTCCGCCAGGCCGCCGGCCGTGGCTCTCTGCTGCTCCTACCGCCAGCCCCGCGGCTCCTGGACCGCGCAGGTATGCAGGGGTTAACCCCCTGTGTGAGCCACAGCCACAGCAGCTGGTGAAACGTGTCTGTCAGCAGAGCTATTACAATCCTCCCCGCCTGCGGGAGGGAGGGGGGGAGGGGGGGGGCACATGGGCTCGTGACCTTGGAATCAGTGCACAACGTTATCCAACCCCCCCCCACCCCACCCCACCCCCCGAGCTGCTCTGACAATGACACATGGCCATCTTCACCTTGAGCCACACTCCCCCCCTGAAATTCAACAGGGCCCTTTGCTTTGCCACGTTAAGCTGTTTTTATGTTTTAGGTTTTGTGTGATAGAGATTTACACCCGTTTTCTTTACTGATTTAGTGTGTGTGTGTGCGTGCGTGTGTGTGTGTGTGTGTGTGTGTGAGAGAGAGACTGTGTGTGTGTTTGTCTGTGTGTGTGGCTATTCTATGTGTCTGGTGTAGACTGCTAAAGAGGGCCTTGCTTCTGGGCCAGATAATATACATCTCACAGAATTCCCTGGGTCTCAGACACCGGGGCTACGGGCGGTTGAAGCCAGTGAGCGCACCATGTACGGAGAGGCAGGCGTCCCGTTGGCAGAGGGGTGGGGGAGGAAGTTGGGAAGGGGAGGGGGCGTGAGAGGAGGGGAGGAGAGCAGTCAGTGACAGGTGTCCCAGTCCCGTCCCGCAGAGCCGGGTTAATCTTGGGATCCAGCGCGCGCCTGAAGACGTTTTCGTGAGCAGGGAGAGTCGGTGCGGTGGGTTTCTGCCGGCCTGGTCCAATATAGCACACTTCTGTCATCTCCTGAGCAGGAGAGTGAGAACTTTGAGCTGAGGTGATATAGCGGTATGGTATTCGCTGAAACAGAAGACCACCCCCCACCCCCCTCTCTCTTTTGGTATTGGATACATGTGTCAGTGGCAGGTGGCTGATGTCCATGTTAACTGGGTGCTAGAGTGACCCTGTGTTTGCAGATGAAGTTTCCCTGTGGTTTGGGCTACTCTCATCATTCGCGCACTACAGGCACTGCGAATGGATGCCAGGAGGAAAAACAGTCTTTGGCCAAAGCAGACCTTCCAAGAACCGAGCAGTTATCAGATCTGTAGCCTGTACTCTCTTCCTGTCTGGACTTGCAAAAAATGTTGTAAACCTCTCATAAAGCCATACAGCTGCTAATTACTGGCCAGCACTGATAAATGTCTCCTATAGCAGTGTGTGATCATATCTTCCTGGCCGCCACTAAGGAAACATTTTACTGGGATTCCAGCCAGTTTATCAACATCTATTATGTGTGAATGAGGCCAGTATTGGTTATGAGAAAAAGTCTCATTTCCGATCATCATGATCTTCACCTTCTACTAAAGCCAGCTTTACCTTCCAAGGTGCAAAACACACTTATTTTCTTCATTGTCTTTGCCGAGGTCTATACAGACTACCGGGTTAAAATGGATAAACTCTCACTCCTCCTAAACTGAAATTTCCACCAATTTTGAGCCAAGATGGCAGAGAAGACCCTTTATTTTTGTACCTTTAACTGCACATTCAGAGCATTGTAAAATGATGCCATGATTCATGTCTTTTATTGCTCCTGTGTGCTTCAGATACCAAATAGCAGCTCTGAAGCTCCCAGCATGTTCACGTGAATAAATTTTATTTGGTGGTTATTGCTCTGCTTGTCTGGGGGGGTTCAGTGCTACGGTCAGCATTTGTTCTTTTTTAAATTCTTATTTATTCTGTTTCCCCTAAAATTGGGCGGCTTGCTACCTCCCCATCCGTGGCATGCCAGTGACAGGGCTACCCAATCCCCTGGCCGGAATTCGGGGAATGGAGGGGTCTGACCCGAGGCTCTCCCCCCTCCCCTGTCGGCCGCCCCGGGGGACTTGGCATTTCTGAATTGTGTTTATTTGTTGGCACCCTGTCGTGAAAACCTTCCCATCAACTGCATATTAATCTTGTCAGTGAATTTCCAAGGTTTTTTATGACCACAACACGACCTTTGATAAATTTATGCACACCTACAAATACGTACACACACACACACACACACACACACACACTGTTATGCACACAAGTAGACGAAAAATATGCATACCATATTAGTAACAAAAGAGAAAGTGCACCTTTTTCTGAAAAAACCTTCCAGTACTTCTGGAGGACATGCTTCTTTTACAAACCCCTTAACAGGAAGCAGAGCTGCTTTTCCACAGTGGGACATCCCCTTCACCACACCCATTTCTGGCCCATATAATATTTGTGCAGGTATAACAGAGCAGAGTCCCATCCGTTCCGGCCATTGTCCGCTATTTGCTTCACACGATCAGGTGCTGAGTATGCTGCCTGCACACGTGTGAGTGGGACACGGGTGCGGTTGGCTGTTTGCGGTCTTCATGTGCGTGAGCAGGACATACAGTACGTGTGTGCAGTTGGCTACGTGCAGTCTTTCGTCATGCGTGTGAGGGGCCGTGTTTACGCACACGCTACAGGCCTCAGAGGGCATTCAACCCTCCTGTCCTCAGGAGAGGGTGGGCTGGGCTGGTGAGTGGGCTCAGGGCATCAGAGCAACAGATACGCCCCCACATGATCCCGAAACAGCATCCTCATTCGCTGCTCAAGCTGAAATTGAATTCCTGGTCCCATCCAGCTCGGAGCCAAGCAAAGCTGAGGGACGGGTCCCGGAGCCCAAATGGCGGCCGCCCAAAAGCGGGAGGGGGGCGGTGGAATGTGAAAAGGACGGGCGAAACGGGCGTGGCTGGCCTGGGCCGCCTGAGGCGTCTGCACCGACTGCTTTTCAGTGAAAACTGACCTGCGAGGCCGGTCACTTAAAACTCTGCACATGTCTGAAAGCCACATCCAGGGCAGGAGTGGGGGAAGGAGACAGGCTCCTGCCCAAATGTCAGCTGGGAGCTTTGGACACCGAACCCCCACTCCCCCCCCCCCCCCTTCCCCCCCTTCACCCCCTGCCCCCGGAGCTCGGGTGCGCTCAGATTTACTGAGATGGTGAAACCTGGGAAAGGGATCTGCTCGTATCGCAGTGCCCCTCAGGCTGGGACGAGCGCGAGGTGCAACGCAATGCCGTCCGTTCGGAGGGCGAAAAATAACAAAGACAATGATCGCGGCTATAAATTCAGCAGGGGATGCGTCCGGCTGTCGTCACTGTCCGCACGTACAGCTGGACATACCCTCTCCCCAACAGGCACTAACACCTCCGGCACGGAGGATCGTTTCCCATTAGCCTTTGACATCGTCTTCATCTTGTTTCCGCGTTTGTTCTGCAAATGGTGGCTGGGTTATTTATAGTTTTGCGCGAAACTGATATTCTAATCAAACCAGTTGAAATGTGCGTATCACGGAGGGGCCCCCGACATTGACACATTACAGGCGGCCCCCTGAGGTCAGCTGCCAAAGGAGCTGCGTCTTTTCTGATAACATTTAATATCAGTGATCCTTTAATGTACATTGTGAGCAGAACATAGGTGTGATTCGTATTCTCCTCAGGCAGAATATAAGGCAGCTAAATTGTTTGAAGAGTAGGTTTTGTTTCCCTAGTACTCCAAGTCAGTATTCTAGAACTCCATTGCTTTCAGTTACAAGCTGTGATCAGTTTAGAACATTCAGGCATATTCCTTAAGGTACTCGTATTAGGAAATAGAAAGGGAAACTGATGCAGTATATTACTGCGCAATGTCAGTTTGTTAAATGAACACATGCATATGCACACACGCACACACATTCGCACGCACACAGACACTCATCAGTACAGTCATGGTCCTTTGGTTAGACAGACTGCTTAATTATTTGAAGATAAAGTCTGCCTTAAATTCTGTGCCCAGACACACACACACACAGGCACACAGGATGAAAAGCTAGTGATGTCAGGCTTGTATGCCTGAGTGTATCAGTGTATATCTTTTTCAAAGCGGACAGAATAACTAAAAAGAGATGCAGGAGTTCAGGTCCATGGCAATCACTGGAGAGCAGGCCTGATTCTGTTCAGCTGGTGCTAAAAAGGTTATCTGTAATGTATGAAGGCGCTAAGCATAGATCTGTCAGTGAGGGAATGCCTGGAGGGGGGGTACGGGGAGGGGGGGGGGTACGTGGGGGGGGGTGGCGGGCGGCTGAAAGCGCTTAATGATTTTATTGAATTAATCACGAGTGAGAGATCACATAGCAGCAGTCAAAGACTGAGGCGGTGATCCCAGCCCATCGGAATGCCAGCTCAAAGCCATGAAAGAATAGACGGCTTCGCCTGTGCTTCGCGTCTGTGGGGAGGACGGCCTGCTCTAACTTAATTAAACATTAATATGAAGCAGTCAGCGCAGCCTCCCGTTTGTTCTGGGAGGCCCGCACGGGGGCTTGGGTGGGGTGGGGGGGGGGGGTTCTGAATCCCCCCCCCCCCCCACACCCCCCTGAGTTTCCATCACCTCTGCAGGAGGGGTTGTTATTAGTTATGGCAGGATTAGCTGTCTGAGCTGTGGCGTGATGACGGACGAGTTCGGTGTGAACTCTGACTGCGTGCGATGCGCCCTCTCTGTCCCTTTGCCGTTTGCGCTGACGTTGCGGACGTCAAAATGGCCCCCCGCGCAAACCAGATGTCACCCACTGTCAAAATCACACCTTCACCAACAGGAAAAACGTTTACCTCACCTCCGAGTGTCGATCGCACAATATTGCGATCTCGCGCAGAACAGTCCGACAGTGTTTGAGGGGCGGGGGAAAGGTGCTGTGGTGTGTAGGGCTAAAGGGCTGTGCTGAGATCTGGGGCTCTGATTGACAGGCTCGTCAGCTAACTGGGTGGTCCTGAGGTCTCTGACAGTTCGCCTCAGTCACCACTTTCAAAACGTTTTCATTTCTTTTTTTGGAAAAAAATTTTTATTTTTAAAGTAAATATCTTTGGATGTGTTCGACTTCAATTTCTAATTTTATAAAAGAAGAGGAAGAGAACAGGTTTGTTTTTTTTTAAGTAGCAACTTTTAATGTTTTTATTTCTTTTTCTGTAGTATACTGACTTAATTTCATATAAGTACACCACTGTTTATCCTTTCAGAATTTTTTCAAAATTCAGTTGGTTGTGGACCATGAAATAAAACTTACAATATCAATGAACATATTCAATGCTAGCTGATTACAGCAAATATAAAATTGGAAATTAACATTAGAAAGGCTAATGAAGGTAGCTAGCTTTTATAGCTAGCTAGCAATACATCTAGGATTGGAATTGATTTGCCAAAACCCTTAATTAATTATCTTAATATATCTAATATTAGCTAAGCATTATATAGCAGTTATAGATATTCTGTAAGGTGAAACAAAAATTAAACAATAATTTAAAAAATAATAAAGGACCAGTCACTGTTTGGTAAGAATGCATGCTCAAGAATTCAGTCATGATTGAGAGTTTTGACTTGGACTTGAGTGGAATAGCAGCTCTTCGTGGTTCAGCTCAAAATGGCTTCTTGCAGCTTACCAACTGTCAAATGAGTGTCCACAGAGTAGAACAGGCTGTAGTTTAATGCAAGATGCATAGAAAGCAGTGGTGCTCCTGATTCCTGGAGCTGTAGAAGACTGCTGTCGTTACATATGCAGGCCATTCCAGTAGGTGCTGTTATAACTGCGTAATAAATGATTAATAGCTGCATTATACATAGTTCAGCATGGTTGATCAACATAAAGAAATATTTGTAAATTATTTCAAGAAAGAGACCAGGATGAGAATATGGCAAACTGTGCCAAATTGAGAATTGTAACAGTGCACAATGTAAGTTCAAAAACTCCTTCCAAATATATGTATTTCCTAATTTCTTTTTACGAATGTCAAATCAATAATGCAATATCAAAGCTTTGCCAAGTAGGAATAGCTACATCACATTATAAAGCTGCACCAAGGGTTTTTATACAGTTGGGCATTTTATCTCCTGTTGATAATGATGTATTTAATCAAACAGAGAGGCCAGTTGGGCTTCAGACCAGTAAGGTTTCCCCACATACTTTGAGGTGGGTAATTTATCTGTTGGGTTGGCAAACCTGCAGATTTGCTGAAAACGACCCATGTAGAGCGCTTCCTCCAACACACCGGTGTAATCTTCAGAGACCTGCAGCTGCAGATAAACAGAAAACACTGTTGTGAATTGTGTGTGAAACCAAGTAAATTCTGGTCTGCCTACATAAATAAATATATGGCATTTTTCTAGCAAGCCAATTGATTGATTGACAGAAAATTCTGACATTGTATATGCATTGTAGAAGACACTGTGTCTGTATAGCAGGTTGGAAAAGTGACTAGGTATTTATACTGTGATAGATCAACCCGTTGTTGTGAATGTCAGCAGTGTTTTGTTGTAGACCATGATTTTAATCACAAACAAAGATCATAATTATTATTTAGCCCATGACCTTTTTTTGTATTCATTGTAATTTTACGACATTATTGATGTCCAAAAACAGAGAGTTATTATAAAGGGAGTACGCTCAACAAAATAAAAATATTTACTTTGTTCCTTAAATTGAACAAATTACTGGCATTCCTTATGTAGAATATAGTACCATTACTGTTTGCAAAGTATAAACATAGAAAATGTCCTGAACGGATTGTAAAGTCCCAATATAAACAGCCATCTAAAAGGAGAGTATTGAATGTCTGTTTATGACCCGTAATATGAAGTGTGTGGCTCTAAAAGGACTAATTACATCAGCTGCTCAGATTCTGCAGAAAGCTCTTAAAAAGGGAAAAGTAAGCAGTATGTGTGTATGTGCAGGGGGGGGGGGGGGTTAATATGCAGTCAGGGGAAGGTTGACACGAGTTTGGGCTTGGAGGGGAGGGTGGGTCTGGGGGGGGTTTCCTTTCCCCTGATCTCTCAAGATCCCAATTATGAAAACACATTGGCCACTTCCTCCCAGATGAATGGGGGAGTCCTAGCCTGCAGAATAAAAGGCATATCTGCAAGGCTCTTTTGATTTCCTTTACTCTGCACAACTTGTTCCCATTATTGAGGTAATGCTGTAGGAATTATGTGGCATTATTGCCACGGAGAATGACAACATGGCTTGTGTGTGTCGTTGCTCATGTAGATAGGAAAAACATAAGTGCGTGTGCGTGTGTGTGTGTGCGCGCGCGCACGTGTTCACGTGTGTGTATAGATAGTGTAAACACACAGGGGTTCAGTGGTTTCCCTGGCTTCTGTAAGTATCTTCCTAACCCTAAACCAAGTGACCAGAGCACAGGGCCTTATATCTCAGTCCTGGCTTTTCCCATAATTTTTGCATGGGCCACAGCCCTAAAACTAAATTAGGCATATCCTCCATCTTTATCCTACCAATAAATCAATAAATATCAGCAAATGCAGCCAGAATGATGATGCATAATTCATTAATTCAAATTTTAAAATGTTCCCCCCCCTCCACACAGACACACACGTGTGTGTGAGTGCAGGTTTCTGGTTAAAAAATAATAATTAGATGTTATCTAAATAATGCACCACACCACAACCAAAGTGAAAAAATTCGCACTTAAAATACAAATATTTATTTGTGCCATACATTTTATGATTTTTATGACTTACACATTCCAAGAAAGGAGAACAGTTTCCCTGTAAAACCTTCAGCAACATAACACTATATATATATATATATATATATAGGTTCATGTATGAATATGACAAATGATCTGCCTATTGGCTATTGCTCATTTTTACTGAAAGAAGGCTTGATTAGCAACCCTGACATACGGAAACTTATAGGGTATATATATTTTTTGGGTGGCGGTGGTAGTTGTAGTAGTAGCAACAGCAGTAATACTAGTTGTACTAGTCATAGTATTATAATGTAAGGGACTTTAAATTTCGTACTGTGGTTGTGCAGCACATTACACACACAGTGCTACAGTTGCCTGTCGTTGCAGTGCTCACACTTGTTCAGCAGGTGTCACTCGTGCTGGTACGGCATTGCTTTCTGTGAAACTCTCTGGCTCTTCTGTGGTTGTTAAGGATAAATGTCTTTTCAGAAAGTACGACTCCTATACAGACGGTGAGCATATCAGTTATGCTTCATAAATGCAACAAAATATGTTCCATGGCTGAAAATAAATCCTAAATATATTTCCAGTGCATAGGTCATAGGCCAAATATGATATACAGAGTGATTGCATTGGAATGTTTAGGTTCATAACTGCAAAACAGAACTTGTATCCCAGAACTTGACTTTTCATATTGAATTTTGTGCATCAAATTAGCAGTGTGGGCTATTCAAACTTAAATGCAATGCTGGGTTTTCTGGTTAGGCAAAAGACAGTGAAGTTCCCTAACGCTATGTACAAATCACACTTTTGTTTCTGGCTGGCCACTGACTTGCCAATCAAGAGAAATTCAGAATTTTTATTTATTCTTTCTTGTGAGGTTATACTGCCACCTTGTGTTATGGTGTTGCAGGACAGACTACCTTCCCTGAAAAAAATATTTTTACATTAAGTTGAAATAATAATAATAATAATAATAATGTAATTTCCCTAAACATTTCCCCATAGATATTATAAAGCAAAAATGTACCCGGTTTAGAGTATGTTACAGCTTATATTGTTTATTTCCAAATATTTAACTACTCTAGGTTTTATCTTTTTTAATTTTAATTTTAATTTCTCTGCATATATGGTGTATAACTTATTCTTTGTTTTCATCGAGGGAGTTACTGGCTGTACCGTATGTGTTTTCTAAGGGCAGATAATGACCCTTTCTGTGGCAGTGGGCACCAGGTTGGTAAATAAGCCCAGATTTTAATTATAGCAGACCCTTCCACAGCTGGGCAGGTTGATCTGTGAGGTTGTGCTTAAAGCCATTGGCACGATAAGGTTATTAAATGTTAATTTAATCAACAAGCAATTGTGTTGTGCTGTTCTGTAACATTACAACACAATTTCTCAGATTTTTCGATAGTTTTATGACAGTTCAAATGAAACATATTTTTGGATGTGGTGATAAGTACATCCTGTAGTAAATTCAACTGTTTTAGAATGTTTCTACTAATACCAAGAAAGCTTAGGATGTTCTATGTTTTATGAGGTCAGGTTTTTATTTTGCTCAAATATTTGTATTACCCACATGTATGCTAGTAAGTGCATGCTGTTGTAAATTTGACAGTTTTAGAATGTTTCTACTTATATTTAAATGATTCACAAGTGTATTAATTTGAAAACTGCTGTTTTATGAGGTCAAGTTTTCTTTTTTCCTCAAATATATTTTTTGCATTTATTTAATGTAATTACATTTGTTTTCTGTATAGATTAATTTATATTTTTTGTCTCGAAACAACCTTCCGTTTGTGTTCAGCTCTGTATATTTACATTACAGTTGGACATTTAGCAGATTTCTTATACATGGCAGCTTTGAAAAGGTCCTTCATATAGGCTTAGGCAAATAACAGCGGTCAGAGTCTCAAGTGATCATAATACATAAACCTACATTGTAACATAAGCCTACATCATAATACATAAACCTACATCTTAAAATAAGCCTACATCATAATACATAAACCTACATTGTAACATAAGCCTACATCATAATACATAAACCTACATCTTAACATAAGCCGACATCATAATACATAAACCTACATCATAACAGATCTGATTGTCTTCACGTTAGATATTCCAACATTCTATGTTGTTGCGAAGCTACTGTTTACACAAATGCATTCAGGTGGAATTCATTCTCTGACAAATAGATTCTGTAATAAAGAAGCTTTTTGTGTTCCTGTTAAATTGCAGCACCTTTAGTACTGAAAACGCAGTAATTCAAAATGCAGTCATGTGCAGCCAATATAGAACATGTGAGCAGAACTTAAAAAACATGTCAAGAACATGTCATTCACACTTAATTTGTTACAGTTGTGATAAGAATTCTATTCTTGGCTTTAGAAAAAGACGACCAAAATAAATAAATAAATAAATAAATAAAAATATGGAAAGTATTAAGAGGACATTACTGACACGTGGAGTTTGGAAAAGGGGGCACATTCCAGGACAGGGGAAATTGCACTGGGCACAATGGAGACTGGAGGAATTAAATTAGTTCCTAATGAGTTTTCACAGTCATGGGCGAGGGTCGGGGCTCGGGGGGAGTGTGCCAGGTGTCAGAGAGAGGCAGTCAAATGCGCTGCCAACAAGTCGTAAAAGCTCTGGCCGTAAAAAAAAAAAAAAGTCAAGCATGCCAGTATGTGGACAGCTGCCTGCTTCATGGGCTCTTGGTCTTTATTGCATGCGTGTTTGTTTCATGAAAGGAATAGCTGAAGGAACACACAGCCAAAATGTGGGGGGAGGGACACGCCACTAAATATGCACCGCAGCCCCCCCGGCCCCGGCCCCCTGTCCCGCTGTGCGTTTCCATCTTTAGACAGCTGCAACTGTAATGAAATAATGTATCAAATGGAATCAAAAATATTCATTTTTCTAAACATAGTAATATAATATTTAGCCAAGTAGTCGCACTAATAATAATAATAATAATAATAATTATTATTATTATTCTTGTTGTTATTTCTAGCAGTCAGGGTGTCAGTAGCAACAGTCTTCAGAGCTGGTGGAGCACAATGATGAGATCTGACAGTTAAGGATAATGCAAGCATTCCTTAGTTCAGCTGTATACAGACAACGCAATGGACCACATATGGATAACAAGGAGGAACATCGTTATTTTCCCCCATAGATGTTTACCGCAGGCTAGCTCATATGAGTACGGTCAGGGAGGCTTTCACTGAAAAGAGGCAGTGTGTGTAAAATAAGAACTGAGCTGAGCTTTCCAGTGGCCATGTCTACTTTACTGGGCATTTTGCCCTCTAGTGGTTAAACACGATCACTGATTTTCACTCTGCATGGTGTCAGGACACGTCTCTTGGCCTGATTCCTCCAGTCACAGTAGGGACAAATTTTCTGCTTTTATTGTACACTTTCAGTATTGTAGTTATTGTTGCAAACAGGTTCCGCCAAACGCTTTGCATGAAACTGGATCTCTGTAAACACACAGCCTTATAAAGAAGTCAGACATTTTATACGGAAACGATTTTGAGCTCAGGTGTGTAAAATGGCGTGTGTGATGCGAGTAATAAAGTTAATCCAGTTTTCAAACAGGTTGTAGCCGTTACTGAATTTCAGTAGGGCGTTAAAAGTACTCCGCCACCCATGTATTAGGAAAACATCGCGCTGAAAACCGAGACGGAAAGGACACGGGGATTCCGCCCCCGCTCTCGGACTGAAAAAATATACGCGCCACATTCTGGAAGTCCAGTCGCCCGTAAATTTCCCGAGTGTTGCAAGGGCAGTAAAGTCTGACTGAATCACTCTTCAGTTTAGAGTAACACGGCGGTGAAAGGAGAGCATCTTGGTGGTCTGAGATGTCGGCGACAGCTATGACATCACTCTCTCAGCAGCGCCCCCCCCACCCCACCCCCACAAGGGCTTCCACTCTGTATCAGTACCCGTTGGCTGGAGCAGAGGAGACAACACAGCCTCTCCACTCAGCCGCACTGTTCACTGGTATTACTACGCAAGCCCCATTTCAATGTTTAAACTCAACAGAATGAGTGTTTTAAAAAGCTAAACAACACTAGATATTTTTAGAAATCATATTTATCTTTATTAAACCTCTCAAACTTCCTCCCAACAAACTAACAACATTCATGAGACTGTTTTTTTGCTCTATTTCACTGCATCGATAAAGTGTATCTCATATTGGCACACTGTGCACAAACATATGGGAACAGTTTAATACGTTATTACAAACATTCAGTCCATTCTCCTTATCAATATACACTTCAGAAAAATAGTGACACAGAGGTCTCTCACACTTATAGCAATTGGAAAAAAAAACTATATCAGTACTATCATATTTGTCCTCTTATGTAAAATAAAAGGAAGCATCAAAAATGGTAAAACGGTGCCAATGGGCAATATAACCAATTTAACTGCCGTTCCATGCTGGATAAGGTCATAGAATGAGTTCCTTTAGAGGTACTTTAATGTACAAGACATTACAGCACACAGCAATAATAAACTGGCTGCTCTTCTATACAGCAGCAAAAACGGATAGATCAACATTTCAGGTGATGGTGAGGACTGCTCTCTCCCGCTTCTTCCTCTTCCTCTTCTTTTCTTCGAAGCGGTCGGTGGCGTCGGCAAAGAACATCACGTCCTCCCTGCTCTCGATCTCGCGCTGTAGGAACTGCAAGCCCGCGCTGTTGAAGCCCAGGAGGTCCTGAAAGAGAAGAGAGGGGGAGCGTGTCAGCAGCTTCACAACATTGGTGAGCCGTTTGGTGTGATGTCACAATTAAGTGATTAGAATGTTCTTAACTGAACATTCTAGTGCTGATGTAACAATCGCTACTGGTAATCGAATTCTAGAATACTGACTTGGATTGTGGAAAAACATTCCGAGAAAGCTACTCTTCAAAGGGTTAAAACAGAACCGTGCAGGCCTACGGCAGCCCCTGCAGGACACTGGATCAAGGCTCACCCTTAACCTGCCCAGAGCACAGCACTTACCCTGATCTCCTGCACTTTGGAGATGGTGTTACTCCTCAGATCATCAATGACAGGCAGCAGCATCTGATTACTGGAGATCTGTCCGAAGTGGACCCTGAGGACACATTCAGAGACAGCTCACTGAGTATATAAGTAAGTACACCCAGCCGTAGACACACACAGTGTGTCCTGTACACTCCTGATGCAAATTGATATGACACGTTCAATTAAGAAAATTACTTTTAACTGCAAGTAATTAGCTGTTTTAACCATACTATCTTTGAATCTGAAGCGTAATTAATGCTAGCCAACAAACCATTGTAAACCGGCAGATCAAGTAAAACCGCTACAACAGTTTTCAGACCAGTGAGTTGAAGAGTAAAGCTTTCAGCTTTCATTTCCAGCTCACAGACCTCAAAGATTTTGAAAGACTCGCGAGCCCCGACCACATTGTGACCTCACACACCTGTCTGACTACCGCACCTGACTCTACGGCTGAGCAGGAACCTACCGGAGCAGGAAGAAGAGACAGCGGCACACCAGCTCCACCTCGGAGCCGTCCCGGATGAACCTGTTGAAGAGGGAGAGCAGGTCTGGGATGTACGGGAAGGGCAGGACCAGGAGGGACACCTCCAGCTCGCTGAGGGAGGAGAGAGAGTCAGAGAGAGAGAGAGAGAACGTAAGAACCAGGGACTGTCAGCGCAATGGAATTCAGAGAGAGTCACAGAGCAGAGATAATGAACAGAGAAAGACTGAAAGGCAAATGCCAGTCCTCTTTTCCCATCTGTAACACTCCATCACTTAATCATAGCAAGTCCGGTGTAGTGTTGACATCGTACCTGGATTTGACTTTCTTGATCACATCCAGTACATAGCGTGAGGGCTAGAAGAGGAGGACAAAAGCACACCATAAAAATGGAAACCTTCATAATGAGTTTCCACCAAAGCAATCCTGCTTAGGTACCTCTGTGTTTCCTCTAAATCGGCAGTGAGCTGGAAGTACTGACCTGATCGTTGCAGTCTTTAACTGCTACACTATCTCATATCTTTAAAAAGTCCAACACTATTTGACATACGTATGCCTGTTCATTTCAGATAATATACCAGGTGGAGTGGGTGAGGGTTTCACTTACTGAGATGTTCCCGAAGGCAATGAGGATGGGATTCGTCCTAGGAGGAGGGAGCTATGAAACCAGAAAGAGTGAGTGAGTGACAGAGTGTGCAGTCTGACTGTAGCTACACTTCCATATACTGTGCACAATGGCATGAGTTTGCTGGCATGAGGAAGGGATCCAGTCAGGCTGTTCCCGTCACAGCTCAGGTGAGTTACCTGGGCTGCTACAGGTGAGTCCAGGTGAGTTACCTGGGCTGCTACAGGTGAGTCCAGGTGAGTTACCTGCGCTACTACAGGTGAGTCCAGGTGAGTTACCTGGGCTGCTACAGGCGAGACCAGGTGAGTTACCTGGGCTGCTACAGGTGAGTCCAGGTGAGTTACCTGCTTCCCAGCCGCCTCGCAGGCTTCTCTGTGCTCCTCCAGCTTCTTACTCTCCTCTCTGTACAGCTCCACGGCCTCCATGATGCGCTCCGCCTAGGGGGGGAGAGTGAGAGAGAGAGTGAGGGCTGGGCTGCTGTTCCACCCTCAAACCAACAAGGATGCCCCCCTCTTCAACTTCACCTCACCCCCTTTCCTGCCATATCAAATCCATATACACCACTGCTATATACCCTATTCTTCTCTGAAACACCCCCCCCCCCCACACACACACACACACACACACTAAACTATGCGCCTAGCAATCTTAGTCTCATGACCGTCATGCAGCTTGTAGTACTGTAGTGAAATTGTATGTTGAAATTAGCCACAAATCCTCTTATACAGTAGAGTAGATCTATAGGGAAGTGAGAGGGGTTGTTTTCAATGGCAGAGACTACTCTCTAGCAGAGCCTACTCACCGCTTTTACAGTCTCTATGGTTTTCCTTCCCGCTGGCCCTGCCTCCCCTTTGGTCTCTCCTGGAACCTGTACGAGACAGAGCAATTGACCGGACAAAGGTGAGACAAACATAGAGCAGTGAGACAGACATAGAGAAATAATTCTTCTGATAATTCTAGTTTTCATAAGTGCATTCTGTGTGCCTGCATGTTACAGTTATGTGCACCTCCAATGAGACAGACATAAAGCAGCGAGGCATATACGGAACAATGAGAGAGATCGGTGACACAACACTGACACTTCATTGGTTGATTGATGTCAATGAATCAGAGAGGAAAAAAAAGTACTCACCACTGGCTCCTCCCCTTTGGCCAAGCTTTCCTCAAACTCCGCCTCTCTCTCCTGGGGACAAAATAAGCATAACCAGTGAGCAACAGCCGGAATGTATAGATTAGTAGGGGTGGAAAATATAAGTTGAGACGTTTTTGGCAAAAACAGACTATGCTGACCCCAATATAGCTCAGTTTTTACCCGGATATAGCCTGACTACACCCTAGTTAGCTAGAAAACTTACACTTTTCAACCAAATGTAGCCAGGCTTTCACCTGAAAGCCTAGATGGTGTTTCACTGACTTTTCACCATAAAAAATGTTCACTGGTTATAGCGTCATTCACTGCTTTCTCTTTATCAAGGTGAAGCTGCATCTTAATTTTCCGGTTTCAGACACTGAATTCACCACAGACAATTCCAGTTTTTTTAAAACCCAGCTGACTCTGTATGTTCTGAAAAACAGGAAAATTCCCAACGCCGGGACCCCCACCATCTCCTTCTCCTCGTCCAGGATGATGGGCTCCCTCGTTCTCTCCCACAAACGCAGCGACTTGTCATGGGACGAAGACACGATGTAGTCTCCGCTGGGGCTGACCGCCAGACACCACACCTCACGATGGTGACCCTGAGGACAGCACGGTCAGGAGTTCAAAGGTCAGAGGTCGTACAGAAAATTGGAGAAAGAAATCTACCTGATTTTAACATTTTTAGAATGGGGACAGTCATCACTGCTTAGTACTGCTTGGCAGAAGATATGCAGAAGGGATGATACCGAATTGTACCTCCAGGGTCTGGATGTGCTCAAATTTGTCAGCATCCCACTGTTTTATTTTCTTGTCCTTCCCAGCTGTGAAGAACAGGTGGGTTTTGGGAACGAACTGCAGGAACGAGTAAAACAAAAAGATGTAATGGACGCATTATATACCTTATCAAACCACATCTCTCATCCAAGCAGTTGTATGTTGTGGGACATGCACCCAGGCGGATCAACGAACCCTCCGACTGAGAACGTCTTATGTATAGCCCCAAGATGTGGTAAGAGACAGAACTCTCTACTAACCTTGGAACAAGTCACTGATCTGAAGTCTCATGATATTTGATATTAGACTTGCACATAGCGTGCAAATAACTCTAACATTCATGCATACTTTAATCCGCTTATGAAAACTAGAAATATCAGGAAAAAATGGAAGTCCTTACTGTTTCCCAAATACACACCTCACTGTAGTTCATATAGAGGACAGAGGATATTCATATACACAGGGACGCATTTTCATGAACGATTATAAATGTCACGTTGTGTGCAGCAACTGCGCATCCTTCAGGCTTATCTGTAATCCCGTTGCTGTGTTCCTGCCTCGCCAGGGCACTTCCTGTTTATTACCTGTCATCGTGTGCGAACATGGATCGGTGGCAGTCCCCGAAGTCCAGCCCCCAGATCTTCACGTTCCTGTCGGCAGAGCCCGTGGCAATCAGCGCGCTGTCCTGGGAAATGAAAAGAGAGACCCAATAATAACTAATCTATTTATGCGCACACGCACACAGACGATTGGCTGATTTACCGACTGATCGATTGGCCGACTGGGTGCCTGAACACTCACGTGAGAAATATCCAGGCACAACACGGGGAGCTTGTGTCCGTAAAGAGAGAGGAAGAACTGAAAAAGAGAAAAGAGAATGAAAGATGAGACATCCGACTGCCATCGCGCCTGTACCCAGAGGGTGGGGCCGCATTGACCCATGCCTGGCTATGTTCATGGAAATGTAGCGCTCCCCTTAAGGAAGAACTGCACACAGGTGAAAATATGGCATCCTCCAAGCTATCACATGTAATGAGCCAATGAAGGTGAGTGTCTTATAACCTTGGAGTGAGACAGTAGGGCAGGTGGGTATTTGCTTATACCTTAAGTGTGTCAGTGTACAAGATCTTGACGGCATTTACTTATACCTTGAGTGTGTCAGTGTAGAATATCTTGATGGTTTTTGTGTATACCATAAGTGTGTTGGTGTAGAAGATCTTGACAGTATTTGCTTATACCTTGAGTGTGTCGGTGTAGAAGATCTTGACGGTGCAGTCCAGCAGGGACACGGCTAGCAGCCTCTGGTCAGGGCTGTAGCGCACACACAGCACGCCCTCGTCCAGCTGTAGCGTGCGCGTGTGTTTCACCGTCAGCCTCCTGCAGCAACACGCAAGCAGCGTGTGAACATGGAGCCAACTAGGGATGGCGTGTTCCATTATCAAACCTGTTTGATTATCTTTTTTAAATTTTGAATATCAAATTAGGGGTTTGAACTTGTAATCCGGCTGCCTAGGTGATGTGGGTAGCCCAGTAGCGCAATATCAAAGAGACTGGTAAACAACAAGCCATGTTGTTGTTTTGTTTGGTGGAAATACTGTTAGGTAGTTCATCTGTGAGTTATGCTATGCGTGGTCGGCTATACATTACAAATGAGCCAATTTGAGCAAATTTGAACAAATTATTTTATTTTTGAGATTCATTAAATCTCAATTTTTGGAAAAAGTGACAACCCTAGAGCCAACACAGCACTAATACCATTCTGAACACAGAACTACCTGTGCTCTTAACACAGGACTACCTCTGTACGGAACACAAAACTACCCAGTTTATCACTGAGTGCCCGTGAGAGTGCCTTATTAAAACTCACAGCAGAGTCCTACTCTCTGTTAAACTGGGCTTGCTCCCTCTTGCTCTCTCCTTATAGTTTTTGCTCTCTCTTTCTCTCAATTCATTAGCTGCCTTCCAGTACCTCAGGTGTTCTAAGTTTCTAAATATACAGTAAAATGCAGCCGTCATCCCATTTTCACACTCCTGTGAAGTGGCCGCTGACTCTGAAAGGTTGGGGTCAGAATCGGCGCTTACTTGTTCTGTCCAGACTCCAGGTCCTTGATCAGCTCAAACTCCCAGAACTTCACGGTTTTGTCAGCTCCACCAGTCACAATGCCTCTCTGAAAACACACACACACACGTGCGCACACACACACGCACACAGTGCAGTATAACCTCATCAATCAAAACAGTAAATACAAAGATGGAACATAAAGTACAGGCATTACCAGAGGGAGAAAACTATTGAGACTGTAGATAACAGATATTAAACAGACTGTCAACCAAAGACGGCAAGAATAAATAGGCGGTAAGTCCTAAGGGTTGTTACTGTGAATATACTGGTGCGCGTATAGCACAGCTGAAAACAACTGACTGCTGATTTTGCCTTCGTATCAACTATACACATAACATAAGACTAAGACAGGCAGACTTACACAAGCAGACAGGCAGCCACACTGAGAGACTCTCACCTGATCAGGAGAGAGGCACATGGACCACATCTCGCCGTCGTGGGCGTCCGTGGTCTCCAGCAGGCGTCCTGAAGCTAGGTCAAAGATCTGGATCTTTCCGCTCTGTGGGAAATTATCTACAGTCTGGGCACAGTCTCGGAGACACCTGCCTAGAATGAAACCCTCTCGTGTGCTACGTTGTGCGAGTCGGGACTAGGGACGGCTATCTTTTTTATTTTGCCGATACCGATGCTAAAACTATACTTTTAAATGATAGAGGTCCCTACACCGATACATTCTTTTAAATAAAGCGCAAACAATGACATTAAAGAAGTCTGTATTTATTTGAAAGGCAAAAAATTGTACAAGTTAGTTTTATTTAATTGGTTAAATTATACATTATACTAATAATTTATACCTTTTCACTTTTATCATTTTGACCAAGTTTAACATTAGCTAGCTTGCTGATGGTACCTGCTGTCACTGACTGAGTGGACAGGGCAAGTGTAACTTTAGCTAGTAAAGGTGTATGGCACCGATATCCATGTTGCAATTCAGTCTGGTAGGTACCGTTCTTATGAGAATTGATGCCATAGTGGAATTAGGTTTTGGAACCAAAGCCTAGTCAGTACACAGCTGGATCTCGATGAGACACCTTTGCACACCTTCCCTGTTAAGGCTCAGATTTTTCTGCTTTGTGAATGAACAGTGTGACGTTGTACCTTGGTTCCTATGATGATTTGTCTGTCTCCAGGAATGAAGAGAGAACAGAGAGCGTACTCGCAAGCCATGGTACGGATCACCTGTAGGGTAGACCTGAGAAAGGCAGACATCATGTGACTTAAGAGAAAAACTTCCCAGATGGATCTGAACACTCCTTGAGCACACAAGTTCCCAACGGACCCTTGACTGGCCCTTGATGGACCCCTTCAAAGCGTCTGTGGTATGCTCCAGTCCGATGAATTGGATCCCTCCTGGGTCTCACCTGTTCCACACTTTGACGGTCTCGGAGGAGGCAGACAGCATGGCGATGTTATCGGAGCTGAAGGCCAGCGTGCGGACGTCTGTGCGGTGCCCGCTCAGGGTCAGGCGAGAGGTCTTGTTGGCTTGAGGGCTCTTCTCTGTGGTCTTCAGGGTGTACGTCTCCACCGTGTTGTTCTGGAGCAGGAGGGCCACCTTCATCTCCCCACTAGGGGACAGCAGGCAGTCCACTGACCTGAGGGAGAGAGAGAGAGATCTCCTATCAATCAATCAACTCAGCAACCCCCACCCTGAGATTAAGCATTCCACCTGTCAAAGGTACAGAGGCACAACTCTGATATTAATCATGTAACTTTTACACATTTGCACATTTGTAACTGGTGCAAGTTCTAAAATAATCCTCATCCTGAGCAGTTTCCCACGGTTTACTGGGATGAATATTATGGGACAACTGAAAGCAGGTGAAACACACACTGGTGCCCATTTGGTGCCCACAAGTCGCCCTACTTACCGAATCTTGGAGGAAGCTTTGATGTTGGCCATCCTCACGATTTCATCTCCCAACTTCCGCTCCACCTGGGGTTCCACGGCCTCCTCCCCCCCTTTAGACCTGAACCAGGGGTCAGGGGTAAGCAGAGGTCGCTTCACAGACACGTACACCACTTCCCACATCAGTCATCACAGCACTTACACTATGCTTTATGGCTGCAGTACCATTGCAAAGCCTTCATTAGAGCCATAACATTAGTCTGTTACATCACTGAATATAACTGGACACCACCACAATCTAGAACAATGTTTCAAACAAATATGTTAGATAAAACAGGCAAAGGCAAATCAAATGAGAAACAGAACCAAAAGCGAAAGGTTCATTGCAACAAAATCTTTTCAAATAACACTATTCCATAACTGAGTAAGTGTATACTCTGCATTGAGACTGCGTGGTTAAACCATGTGACCCTGCTGTGATGTCAGTGTGATCTCTCAGGGGTGTCCATCTGATGTTCCTGAGACTTACCTGGCTGCCTTCTTGGCTTTTTTCAGCTTCCTTTCCCTCCTTCTCTGGACCTCCTCTTGCGGGAGCACAGTGAACACCTCAAGGACTGCGTCAGTACCCTGATCAAACACATGACAGAATCCACCAATCAGTGATCACTTGTCTACAATGAACTGCTGTCCCGGTGAGAGAGGCATCACAGGGATGTCAATGAATATCCAATATATTTGCATTCTTGTTTGAAATTTAAAACTCAGGATAATGTAACCAAATAACAAGTATTTATTTAACTTATTTAATGTCCCATAAAATATTTATTCCTATGCAATTTTGTTCATGTTAAAACTTCTAAAACTAAAATATGTGGATGTGCTGTTGAAGTAGATAAAGCGAGAACATGTAAATGTTTATGTCTCTCTGTATTCTAGATCAGGGGAAGGAACTTCACACAACTTTGAAAAGTATGGCCAGGGTAGTAGGAATGCACATAGTAAGTGGAACTATACTCACATGACAAGCCAGAACCTTGGCCTTTGCGTCAGTCGTCATGGAGACGACCCTGTCTCTGGATTCTCTCAGAATAGACCCAGCTTTCTCACAGCTGAGGATCCTCTATGGGATGGTAAACAGAAGGCATGTAATGTCCTTTCATTATGAAACAAACATACGCACATACTGTATGACAGCGATGCCTGCAGTGTCTGTTGGGTTTCACTCTGCTTCACTTTTTAAGTGAATGGAATCAAGTGTTCTGGGGCCATCTATTAACAAAGGCAAACCCTGAAAAAACATAATTTCCCATCCCTAATATATGGTTATTTGAAAATGTAGTAAAACATTTTCACATTTTCAGATTTTGTGAATTTCAGTTGTAGTACATAATTTCAATATGTCTACAGTCCCAGGGAATAAAAAGAATGTCTAATATTTACTTTATGGTATCAAAGAGTGCCGACTACTAAAGACCTCAGGATATGTATGTGCATACAGAGACATGTGGGGAGCAGCGGTCACACAGTACCTCCTCAGGGCTCTCGTCAAGACCTTCCTCTACCTCATCATCTTCATCCAGCAGACCTTTGACCTTCTTTACCCTGGGCTCCCCGACCTCCTGCCCCTGGGTCAAACAAACCCACCACACCCATCAGCTCAACAGCAAATCTCCCGCAGCACCATTCTGAGGTCACACTTCAGAACACTCTCCAAAGCTGCTATGACACTGCTATGCCCCGTTTATAAGAGTCAAAAAACACTGGACACATGTGACCCTTTTGAGAGGGCACTCTGTATTTCATTTGTGACAGAACACTGAGCATTTCGGGTGTTGGTCTCCTCACCCCCTGCAGGTAGCAAATGTCCCAGGCCCTGAGTTCACTGTCGGCCGAACCTGTGAGCAGCCTGCCCTCCTGGTTCAGCAGCGCCATCCCCCACACCTGTGAGCATAACAGAGGTTCAGACATCCAGTCTGCTCTCGCACAGATGTGCAGCTGTCCAATCATCTTTTGCACAGATGCACAGCTGTCCAATCGGTTCTCACACAGACACACAGCCATCCAATCGGTTTTCACACAGCTGGCTTCATTGATACACCCTTCATTGAGGGCTTGAATTATACCTTAGAATGTGTAAACCATACCTCGCTGCGATGGCCGACCATGGTTTTGAAACAATGCTGTGTGTCCAAATCCCACCATTTTACAAAAGTGTCTTTTGAGCTGGAAAAATAGAAAATGGCACAAATCAGTCCGCGCAAAACAATTACAGACAGGTCAATCTTGTAGTGGGTATCTATGCATTTTACGTCACCAAATGTGTCTTTAACAGTACTTGAGTTGATTTAAACGCCTCTGTAAATGAACAGTAATTCTGTTGCATTACCTGGTGACCAGCAAGTTCCTGTCCTTAAGAAACAGAGCCTGTGTGATGGCATCTTTGTGTCCTTTCAGCCGGTAGAGACCACACTCATTGATGACATCCCACACAATCACATCCGTGTCCTGTAGGATAACATACACTGCGTGTCAACCACTGAACACACAGCAGGCATTGTCTAGTCAAGGTGTTCCTCAATCTAAGATATGCATTGGGTTGCATAAGTAAACATGAGACCCAGTGGCTTTTTTCACTTGCACAAGCTTTTCATTCCACGAGTTTCTCGTCACAGTTTTTCATGCATGTTACATGATTACAAGCTCACCCTCGATCCGGTCACGAGCCTCGCACCCAGCGCATCATATCTAATGACCGTGACCGCAGACTTGTGACCGCTGAAGGAAACGTTGCTCTCGCCGTTCAGCAGGCTGAAGATACGGACGGCGCCGTCTTCGTAACCGACGGCGACATGGACGCCGTCAGGAGAGGGACACAGATAGGTCACCTCCTGTTTGTTTCCCTGGAGAATCAGGACCTGAAAATGAAAGGGGCAGAAGGGATTCACTCAGTCCAGGCACAAGCCCACTGGGGTCTTCAGCCCTGTATAACTGACTTACGTGCTCAGCCCTGATAGATGTTTAATTGTCTCAATAAAAATGCTTCATTAACATTAAGAATTACTTCATTATTCAGGTATAGAAAAGCTGTCATTGTGGATCTATCCCTTCAGGAGAAGGCTGATAAGATCTGTGGCATTTTGGCCGTCCAGGATAAGGGCTGAACAGTCTTGCTCAATTTTTTTTTTTTCGTTCACCTCTAAGACAATGGGGGATTAAACACGCACAATATTACACAAACACCGCGTGAAATTCCAGCTGTAGTGCTCACCTTCTCTGCTTTCCTCACGTCCCATATAAACACGTGTTCACAGGCCGCTACGGCTACGTAGCGTCCTTTCTCGCCTCCTCTCAGAGTGACATAGGCAATGTTGGCCTTCTGGCTCCCGATCACTCCGAAAACAGCACTGGCAGTGTAGCGCAAGTACTGCTTGGTCAGCCCCATGGAAAGCAGCCACACGCAGCCGTCAAGCACTGCAGCTCACAGGAAAGTCGATGTGTCTCGTTTCCGTGGTGATTACCTGTATTGAAAGTGCTATACAAATAAAGCTATTATTATTATTATTATCAGAGAACAATCCTGTCAAATTACGAGGAAACGCTTACTGAAGGAACTTTGTTAAGCACCTCGCTCAAGTGTAGGATAACGGTGTCCCACTCGGCATTTGAACCTGCATACAAGGGCTTCAATGAAGCCCTGTTCAAGCAAGTCCTACAGGGTTGCCTTTCCACCACAACATTCTACATCCATTGCATTGGCAACTATAGCAGCTACTGTAATGTACACCAAATCTCAATATTTTACTATAATCCTTTCCTAGATATGACTATGGACGGACAACAACCACTGACAGTGAATCAATACGTCAAAACAAGATAATAAAGAAGCTCCTGTTTATAAGGTGAATCCATATAAAGCAATGCTTCCAAATGATAATGATAATAAATAATACTTACAATATCAATACACGGATTTAAATGGACCTGGATCAGCGGATGTATATGATTTACATGTGAAAATGGGAATCTAGTTAACTGTAGCAACCTAGATGACGACCTGGGCAGGATTTATTTAGCTTGCACTTTTAGTTAGTTACACTTCCTCGATTCCTGTTCATATGAATTTGCCAATAAGCTGCTGCACTTATGTGGCATAAGTAAGTAGCTAAATAACGTAAATAATTGCTAGCAAGGTAGCAATTTCTGGCTCGTGGAGTAACATAAGCACACGTGGTGTTTCTCTGGCTCACTGAGTTCCCTAGCGAGCTAGACACACTAGCTAACGTAACTAACTAGGATTATGTATGAATTTACCAACAAATTAAAGCAGGAAGATGAGCTATCTAAACATCTTGCTCTACTTCCAGGCTAAGTAATTAACTTTAGTAATATAAATGAAAATGAACGTGAAAACATACTGTACCAGAAAGCTTGTGCAGTTTTGCCGCACCGTCAGTGAATAGAAAAAACTTGGGGTAAGCAATCAAATACTGAACAATCGATTGGAGTCGAGCGAAGACTATTAATTGTAGCCCGAGGTATCAATATTGTATAACATTGGTCCGTGATATATATTTATAAATTGAGAATTAGATATGTAGGTTCCATAAAGGACAAAGCAGTGCGTATATTTAGAAAACAAGTGAAGTTTTTTTTAACTTCATTTACTCAACTATGAGTATCTTGTATCGGATAACTTAGTCTTGTGAAGGGCAACAAAAAGTGAAACAAATGACTATAATGTTGTGAACAATAAAAGGTAATTGCTTGGAGTCTGTAAAGCTAAGTGTTTAATGTTGACTAAGGAGACATTTGCCTGTAATTATTAAAACATGTATAACTCTGATTATACTGAAATTAGAAATCAAGCTCTAATATTATGGCGTCTGCCGAACGCCTGCGTTTTGGGCATTGGTGTACACTACAATAACAGTCCCTTAAATGTCTTTCAGGAAGCGACGAGAATGATGCAGACTATTCTGCCGCGAATCAGCTGACGGGGGAAGATGTTTGTAGGTAATGTGATGGAACCGGACTTTAAAATTTTATTTTGCAATCATGTGCTAAGAAAATGCAAGTAACGCATTTCCAGAACTGCCACAAAGACGTAGCTGCTACTTGCTTTGTTTCAAGAGAACTAGAGTGACTGTTGGCTTACCATTGTGATTTTGCGGAGGATTAACTAACGTTAGCTAGCTTGCTACTTATCGATAGCTTAATTAGCTTTTTGGCTAGCTGCCTGCGTTTGTTTTGAGGAACTGAACTGGGTATGTTTGTGTGCTTAAATAACTACTTCTTTCATCTTTGATGGCGGGCTAGATCGTCAGCTGACATGTAATTTCAAAGTTCAACATATGCACTTAGATTGTTTTCTAACACGTATGACTAGTTAACATGGCATGTTTTGTTCATGAGTTCAGTGTGTGTGGTTAGTGTTAGCTAGCAAAGCAGTTGGCTTGCTAACTGTTTGTGATCAGTGTTAGCTCCTCAGCATTGACAACACAATCAATCGGGTTTGGTCTCCGATTGTATAGATCGCTACGAAGTCAACTAGCAGGCTAGCAAAAATATTATTTTTGAACAGATGTTAGGCTAACCTAACGTGAACTATCTGGCAAATGTCATGGTCACATCTGAGTTCAGTTACCGAGATCTTTTGCTCTACAGCAGAGTTTGATAGTGAAAGGTTCCACGTTAACACATCAATACAAATAACTAGATAGGTGTCCATAACACAATGCCGTAGCTATCTCGCTACAGCTTCTATATTAATAGTATATAGCTTTAGGTTTATTTCATGGTAGCAGCCAAACTTTGTATAACAGCACAGTTGTCATTACTGTTCTATAGTGTAATTTAGGTTTCATTTTTTTAAAACAAATGTCTTCGTTAAAGATTATCTGGTTCAAATTTTACGCGATTTTGGTGAACGTTATCCTGCTTTCTTTCAAGAAATAGGTAATCGCAGTATGTAGAGGCAATCTTGGTGTAATTGTGCTGAATCCGTATACATGCCATTTTATGCCAATGGTCCTTTGGTGTTGCTGAGAATCTGTATATTCACTTTCAGTATATGAATTTTAATTGGAAAAAATAAATACAATTTTACATAGGCAGAGGCCTACAAACCAGAAAGTCTTGTATGAGCCAAAATTCATATTGAGAGCTTATTTTAGAGAACCATTGATTAGCTAACTTGCTCTCATGGTTTTGCTCTTGTTTTTCAGCTGTGTGTAAAACTGATGTTTGCCCCTTCTACAGTTAACCTAATTTATAAAACATTGAATTCCCTTTTGTAAAACTGATGTTTGCCCCTTCTACAGTTAACCTAATTTATAAAACATTGAATTCCCTTTATTAGATTTGACACATAAGATTAGTTTTGGAATTCGAAAGAGACTTGCTTATAAAATGTTATAAAAGCCGCATTTGGAATTTTACTGAATATGTCTGTTGTATGTTGTCCTGTCCCTGAAAATGACCTTAATTCTTTGGAAATCATAACTGCATACAACATGTTTGACGTCAGCACCAGGTTGAAATGATCTCCTCTTGCAGGAACCAGGTACATGTGACATGACCCATATGGCCTAGAAAAGGAGGTGAGCATTGAATAATTTTTCAGTACCTTCCACAAATTTAGCAATTTATGTGTTATTGCTGGTTGTATTTAAATGTTGTAGATCTCTGACTTCATCCACTCTGTTTGCATCTGGTGTAGGGTGACAGAGGGATCTATAAATCCATGTGCTTGATGCCAGGTTTAATCATTTGGACTTAAATTGTTTTGTGTATGCAAAGAATGAACCGTGCAGACATACTTAGATGCAGCCACATATTCAAGTTTTGTGAACGGTGCTATGATTTAAATGTGGCATCAATTTCGGCACTACATTACTAGCTTTCCTTAAGTTTAAGCTTCTCCCAGTTTAGTTTGATGTTCTCCTACTCCATGTTTTAAAAAAATCTTAGTGAATGACAGGGAATTTGCCTTAGAGTCAGGGTTGTGAGGATGACAGCCAGATTGTACGGGACTCATTATGTGTCCCTAGCTTGTGATTGGAGAACAGTCAGCATGGAACCTCATGACTTTCTGCACACACTGTCGCCCCTGTGCCCATCCACCGGTAGGCAGACTGCACTGAGCTACTGAAGTCTTCCGCCGTCGGCCCTGCGTTGGCTCCCAGTCGGCTCCGCGCAGGCCTAGTGCTATGGATCCCCTGGGAGCTCGTTCGCAGATCGTGGACGTCCAGACTCTGCCCAGCTGGGACCAGCCTTACGAGGGGGGCAAGGAGGGGGAGGCGCGCCCCGGCGGCAAAACTGGCGATCTGACCGATGGTCAGAACTGCCTGCAGGGAGCAGTCACCTCGCCCTTCCCCTTCAGAGATGACATCAACAGGAAGATTGTGCTTTTGTGAGTCTGTCCGAGTTGCACAATCTTTCTCTTCCTCGAGCTGTGGGGGCTTTTTTCTTTCCTTCTGCTTTGGTCAGTTCCCAGTATCAAAGCATTCACTCCTTCCCCTCCAAGACATAAATCCTCTTTGTTGAGCTCTGCAGCACATGACATGCCAGAGGTGCTAGCTCTCAGTGCAGCATGTCTGGAATATGCTCACATTCCCGAGGAAGCGCTGAAAACTTTCCACTCAGTTTGAAGGGAAAGTGTTCAATTTGATCTTTTCAGTGTTTGGGGGTTTGTAGTGAAATTTAACCCTGAACCTGCTCCATAAAAGGCTGAAAGCTCTAAATCACCTGATAACTGTTGTTGGCAAACCTTGCCAGCAGCTTTAAAAGCACTTTACAGCTCAAACAGTTCCACCTGACTCATCGTTGCACTGGTTGGACTTGGAGGCATGTGACCGATCAGCATGCACTCGCTGAGCGTACGTTTCTGTGGCTTGGAATATGACGCAATGTAGTCCACTTTAACTGCATTACAATATAAATGCGCATATTTGCAGTTTTTTTGTGTGGAGGGGTAAATTTGTGCGACTTTGAAACAGCTTTTATATATACTTATTAAACTCAAAATTGTATTTATGCTGTGCATTATAGCCTCAAAACTAAAAATTTAAAATGGGGATATTGCATCATCATTTTTCTGAAGGGACTTCCCGCCCTCTTTTATTGTGAAATGGTGGTTTAGTGTGTTGTTCATACTTTCATTCAGCCTTCTTCAAATGGATTTAGGAATGGATTCTGGTATGCACTGACTGGCTACTAACAGTGCATGGGCATTTTTGATGATTTAATGGAAACGTGTGCTTGGCTCATAGCCGCAGTACAGTTTCTCAAGTGCCTCCCTGCAGAGGAAACTACTATAAATAACTACAGAGGGATTCTGATCAGTGGTACATTTTCTCTTGCCTTCATTACAACTAGTTGGCACATTGTCATATTTGAAAGATACACACTGAAAACGTGAATCGTAGCAGTTTGGAGAGCTGACCCTCGTTTCTCCTCCGCCTTCACCATAGCACTGGAGACGTGGCACTGTTGAACTGCACGGCGATCGTCAACACCAGTAACGAGATGCTGTCGGACAAGAACCCCATCTCAGACAGCATCCACAGGCACGCCGGGCCCGAGCTCAGAGATGAGCTGCCCAAGCTAAAAGGTAGGGGGCGCCGCTGAGCCCTGATCTGGGATCAGCTCACCCTGAGTTGCTTCTAACATCAGCTATTGTGTGATAAAAGGGCTTGGACTGACAGAGCTGAGTCTGTTCAGGCAAGCTGTCCTAGAAGCAGGCCACTGTTTATTTCTTCCCCCCCCCACTTCGATGTTACCGGGTTGTATGTCGATTACCTCCATGTAAGCAGAATTTCTCTGTGTATGGGTAAGAGACTGAAAGGCAGATCCTGTTCCAAATGCTAACTGCATTGCATGGACGTGCACTTGGAGAACCAGAGGCACTAGAACACTGAATCAAACCAAAGCCCTTTGGAGAAAGCCACTTCTGTCCAATATGGCAGCTCAGCTCAACACGAGGGCCGTGTCCGAAACTGCTTGCTTGCCTACTATTGAGTATACATGTCGTATACAAGTTGTATACAACTTGTATGCTCAGTAGTAGGCAAGTGTGCTTATTTAGACATGTCCAGGTTCTGAGAGGACAGCAACACACGTCTTTTTTACAGTCCTGATCTCGGTAGTATAGGAATTGTGTTCTGCACTTCGGTCAGAATGAGGATCAGCTCCCTCTGAATCATTCCTAGCCCGGAACCCAAAGCACGTTTGTGGTTTTACGACAGAGAGAGGAATACTTAGGACCCTGCAGTTTGAGTTTTGGTTATCTGCAGTCACACCAAGGAAATGGGAAGAGAAAGCAAAGGAGTAATTGTATTTTTCTGTCTCACTGTGTGAAAGACACTTACGGGATAGTTTTTAAGTAATCACGTGTGTGTGTGTCTGTTTGTTCATCGGCAGTTGGATGAAGATGTTTTGCTTAAGAGCTGATTCAGCAGGATCTGGCAGGATATGTACACGGCTGGATCAATGTGGAATGTGATAAATATATAATTTTAATGTGAAACTGCTGGATATAATAGAGAGTCTTATCACAGTGGCCCTTCTGAACTCAGAGCGGAGTAGTTTTTTGATGTATGGGACACGGAAAGTGTAGTTTCAGTGTACACCGAATCACTGCCTGCAAAAACACTGAAAACTCTGGCACTGAAGAAACCACTGCAGTTACTTGTGATGACGTTTACCCACGTGTGACCAGTCTAGCGCCGTAAATTTATCCGCTTTACCATGTGCGTTTTCCCGCCAGTTCTGCGTCTAAAGCCCCCATCTGCACTGGATTCGTGCTCGTTCATCTGTAGGTGGAATTCATCTGCAGTGCCCATGTGTAAAGTGCACCTTTTCTGCAATCTGTTTCTCTTGTAGCTGTATTCTGCCTGTTAAGCTGGACAGCTGTTTGGTAGCGGTAGTGATATTTCACTCATGTAAAGCAGTGTGAAATTCACCTGTATGTGTATTTTTGACCTTGTTAAAAATTTTTGTTTTACCTGTTCCCCCCCCGAAGGCTGCCGCACAGGGGAGGCTAAGATGACCAAAGGCTTCAGCCTCGCGGCTCGCTTCATCGTCCACACGGTGGGACCCAAGTACAAGGCCAAGTACAGGACGGCTGCCGAGAGCTCTCTGCACAGCTGCTACAGGAACGTCATGCAGATCGCCAAGTACGACGCAGCTGCACCTTCAGTATCCACCCGTCCATTATTTATACCCGCTTATCCTGAGCAGGGTCGCGGGGGGTGCTGGAGCCTATCCCAGCGTGCATTGGGCGAGAGGCGGGAATACACCCCTGGACAGGCCGCCAGTCTATCGCAGGGCAGCACCTTCAATACGCATAATATTACAATGCATTACATTAGGTTTCATATTACATTGAATTGAATGCATATTACATTAGTTTGCTATGTTTATATAATATAAATGAATAGAAATGACACTGTGAAGACTGGCCTGTGTTGCTGTGCAGTGTTCACAAGACGCAGGTGCGCCAGAGTGGCCGTGTTAAGGCAGGTATTCCCGGCGGATCAGGAGATGCAGAGAAATTCTGTGTGCCTCAATGCAGCCGCTGTTCATGGGTGTAATGTGCCTCCGTGACTGGAGTGGACTGAATTGCGAAGTGCTGATATCTCTGTCTCTCTGTCTCCTAGGGAGCAGGCCATGGCATCGGTGGGATTCTGTGTGGTCAGTACAGCCAAGAGAGGCTACCCCCTGGAGGATGCTACTCACATAGCACTCAGTAAGCCCGGAGGCCCCTTTTGGACATGCACTCGCGCACACGCACGTGCACACACATGCACACACACACGTGCACTCACACAGTCACACACATGCACACACACACATACGCACACACACACACCCACGTGCACACATGCACACACACACGTGCACTCACACAGTCACACACATGCACACACATGCACACACACACACACACACACACACACACATACGCACACACACACACCCATGTGCACACATGCACACACACACGTGTACACACGCGCATGCATGCATGCACGCACACACAAACACACAGTGAAATACGGCACGCAGGCACAGTGAAATAAATGGGTGCAGAAAGCTACATTGAACTCCGAGTCACTCCCATTGCGAAATGGCCTTCGCTCAAAGGTTTGAAGACTTCCTCATGTAATGTCATTTGCAAATACTTTTCCTTTGAAATAATGCCGTTTGTGTTAATGCATGGCTGAAGAGCTTGTTTGCTTATCAGTGTGATTAATGGGCTGCAGATCACGCTGTAAGTGTACACTGACTTTAAAGTGTTTGCTCTGGTCCGAACAGAAATTGGGCTGGAATTAGAAGTGACTCATCCATCAGCAAGCAATGATAACCCTTTCATAATTAATCCACACGAAGGCGAACTGCATTGTTGCATTGCGATTCCATGTCAACCCATTCAAGATCCATAGTGCCCTACCGACAGATCTTTAACTTTTAAGACATTTTTGGTGAATAATATCCAAACGTCTGCTGTTTCTCTATGGGAGAGAGAAGTACGGTACATGAAAACGATGGCCTACTGCAACATACATCACAAAAATCATTTTTTATATCGTATTATTTTATTGGAAACCTGCTCTGATTTACAGTGATGTACATGACATTTATTAAATAAGACTTTTTGTATCTTCTGTGCTTTATCTCTACAAAAAATAAGAGGAGTGTACCACAACTACAGACTCACACAAAGTTTATTTTATAAATCATCAAAAATATACAGATGAAAACTTACAATGACTATTCGTCAGAAAATAAAGTTAGAGCACTCTGATTTAGTTGTCCCCTTTATTATCTGAGTGCTCCAACTTCATTTTCCAGTGAAAAGTCATTGCAGGCTTTCGAATGTGTATTCTTGATGATTTATGAAGTAAGCACTGTGCCGAGAGCTGTGCTTGATGTAGCAGTGCAAGTTTTTACAGTCTGCTACATGTGGCGTGAAGCTGAGGGCAGTGGCATTATGAATAAGGGAGCCACGTTTCTCCTAAGAAGGAAAAATATAATTAGAGGTTTTTTTGATGATTTAAGTGTTTCAAGTGTTATCCTGTTTAAAAAAAATCTTTGAAGGTTACAATTAAAAACACGTATATTAAGGCCCAAATTAATTGCAAAGTCAGAAATGGGGCCATTTTGATTGGTGTTCCTGGTGATGACAAATATCAGAGTAGACCGATTGACTGGTTGACTGGCTGGTTGACTGACTGACTAACTAACTGGCTGACTGACTGACTGACTGACTGACTCGCTGGTTGACTGACTGCTGTCTCCTATCCTTGCAGGGACTGTGCGCAGGTTTCTGGAGAACCACGGAGAGAGTATAGAAATGGTGGTTTTTGCTGTGACAGAGGTGGAGGAGGTGAGCTGGATTTGTACACATCTTTATTATCCTCTTCCACTCATGTTTGGGGTGTGAGAATTCCTCATCTTATTAGTCACGGTAAAAGTGACAGTGTTTGTTGGTGAATGTAGTTCATCTGCATTGATCCACATGTGGTTGGAGGATTGGTGTCTGAAGTATTCCAAGTATCTGTTAGGGTGTGTACTCTGGCTGCTCAAACACTTTCTGTGCATTTTAATTGCTGTTTTCATTTGACCAAGTTTTATACATCAGGTCCAGATGGGGTGATATATGTGTGTAGGTAAATGGGGAGCTGACATGGGTTGATTGGCCTGTTCGTCATTGGGGATTCTAATATACGCTCCTATAAGGGACCGTTTCTTTGGGCTGAAATGACGCGTTTGAATGTAGTTCTCGGTGATGTCATCCTTGGTGTCTCCCTCAGCCTGTGTACAGGAAGCTGCTCCCCCTCTATTACCCGCGCTCGGAGGAAGAGGAGCGCGCCAGCCTGCCTCTTCTCCCGGGCGACATCGGGAACGCCGAGGGCGAGCCCGTGGTCCCCGAGCGACAGATCCGAATCACGGAAAAGCCAGGCACCCTGGAAGGTTTGTCCGTACCTTGCCTCAGCAGGGATGTAAATGGCCCTTCCACAACGTGCAGCATCATTAGCCACTCCTGGCTTTACAGCGAGCAGGTTAGGACTGTACTCACAGAAAGCCACCGGCTGGCAGGTTCTGCTCGCAATGCTAGCATACTTTTGGTAATGCCTGGAATGACACAAACTGCTGTGCATTGTGGGATTTCTGTTTACATCCATACCACAGCTGTCAAAACTGTATTCATTAGCCCGAGTCTCAAACCTTGGGGATTGTCACCATAGCCACAAGTTTCTTTCAATCTATTTACTGTATATTATAAAGGGGAGATCACTACCCATATCTTATCCCACAGCCATTCAGGTATGGATTTGGCACGATTGTGCTTTGTTGTCGCTAAGTATTGCAGACAGGAACTCCATCTGCGACCCTAGTTCCGATTCCTCTTCCATTTGAGCTTTTTTTTAAAAAAGAACTGAACTTGAAAGGGTGTCAGATTGGAGCTGCTGTGGCTCCTCTGTCAGAAGGGGGCGCCGCTGCGCTGATTGCAGCAGGCTTGCCGAGGAACATTGAGTGGTGAAGTGCCGTCTCGTGGTTTCTTTCTCCTTGTGCAGTGCACACAAAGAGTTAAACACAAGAGCTTGTGTTGCTTGAGGGCTGTTGTATGTCATTGAATCATTGAGTTCTTTAAGGTGAACTCAGGTCTCTTGATGGGGGCTAGCTGTATTGTAAGCTGTCCTTTCCTCTGTGAGAGGTTTGTAATTGCCAACACCAAGCAGATACGGTCTGCTTTAACACAGATCAGGTGCAGTATCTGGAGGGAGAACCCTACTGTGGTTTCAGTAACGGGAGATCACTGTAAAATGCGACCGCAGTTGTGCTGTGCGTTTGTACGCCAACGGCCAGTGCGTGTCGTCTTGGAAACTGCGTTCCATCTGGATGAGGGAGAGAGGCACAGCTGGTCCAAGCAAAATGAGCAAAATCAATAATGAAGATAGATAGATAGATAGATACTTTATTGTCCACTTTTATGGAAATTTGCCTTTGGCTTCACCATAGTTGCAATAAAAACAAGCAGTCACACAATACAGGCTACAAACAACACAATACTAACAATATTGGTTTAGACAACACAGGCCACAAACAACCCAGTACACAGACAACACAACACAACAGAGCTTCAAGTGCCTTCCCAGTTCATTGAAGCGCTATGGTCAAAATATTAAGTATTTAAAGTGGATTGAGATATTTACAACATAATTTACGAACAACTTCAAACAATCACAGAGCGTGAAGCACAGGGTCGGCAGCCAAAGCCGCAAACCCCCGGATGATGTTTCTCCTGATATCTGCAGAGACGGATGGGGGAGAAGAGGGAATGAATGGTGGAATTGCTTGCCATTTTTCCTGTGCTGTGTTCTGTTGCGAAGAGTGTGAGAGGCAGCAGGGCTCTGTCATTGGGATCAGTGCACTTCCTGTGGAAATGAGCTCTGTGGGTTTTTTTAGTGTGCCCCTTCGGTGGTGACCTGGAGGTGGGGTTCAGCTTGCTGCCCCTGTGATGGGTTCAGACCTCGTACCTCCTCACCTAACTTGGACTCGTTCGTCATTTCACGGAACCCTACTGTGTGTGTGTGTGTGTGTGCGTGTGTGTGTGTGTGTGTGCGTGTGTGTGTGGCGTGTTGTGCGTGTGTGTGTGCGTGCGTGTGTGTGCGTTCCTGCAGAGGACTCTGAGGACGACAGCCTGGATTTGGACCTGGGTTTGGTGGGCACGCACGCGTTCGCCCGGATGGAGGGTGACGTAGACAAACAGCGACGGCTCGTTCTGCAGGGCCAGATGTCCGAGGCGTCCTTACAGAAACAACACCAGAGAAAGTGAGAGTCCCACACTGCACCTACATCCTCTACACTTACACCCCCTACACCCCTCCACCTACAGCCCCGTACACCCCTACACCCCCCAACACCCCTTCACCCCCCAACACCCCTTCACTTACACCCCTACACTCCTCCACCTACAACTCCTACACCCCTACACCTATACCCCTTCACCTACCCTGCTCTACCTACAACCCCCTACACCCCTCTACCTACACCCCCATATACCCCTTCACCTATAACCCCTGCACCCCTGCACTCCTCCCCCAACAACCCCAGCACCCCTGTACACTCATCCTCCTACACCCCCCTACACCTCTCCACCTAAAATCCCTACACCCTTCCACCTACAACCCCTCCTCGTCCTCCTCCTCCTCCTCCTCCTGTCTGTGTGTCTGATCGTGACAGGAGGGTTTACGCGGTTCGCGGTCACATGAGGTCTTTTCCTTGTTCCTGCAGCTACAGCCGCTGGCTGTGCCGGGCGAGGGCGGAGGACCTGTCTGACGTAGCGGCGCTTAAGGCACTGTATCAGACCGGTCAGTTTACACCGCCTCTCTACGCCTTCCACTGCACTTACCTGTGTTTGCATTGTCCGTTTGTTTATTCTGCATGTGTTTGCGTGTGTCCATGCGTGTGCGTGTGCGTGTGGAAACGCCGTGACGCACTAAGCCGCGCTGCCTGTTTCCTGTGTGATCTGGCAGAGCCGTGTAGCGGAGCCTCATCTGTGAAGCTGCACCGGGTCCGGTGCTTGAGTTTTGGAAAGGAAAGGCTCAGTTCCAGCTCATCGATTACCGCAGTCATCCTGACGCGAGGCCTGATGGCATAATCTCTTTTCTTGGTACTGAGTTTCAGGTGTAAAAATACTTCCCACAGCCGTGGTGTGCGGGAAGTCCCTCTGCGTGTGGGTCGCTCGCTATGAGAAGTGCAGGGTACAGGGCAGCAGAGTGGGCCGAGACCATCCCAGGTGCGGTAGTCACCCTGAGATTTGGTGAGAACAGCTGATTGCCCGTACAGAAGTGAGCAGCGGAAACCGGTGAAGCGTAGCATGTCATCTATTGCTCAGCCAGTTTCGCTTTCGGATAAACGAACAGAAAAGTAAGAATCTGGAGTTGCAGCTCTCGCTCCATGTCGTCAGGAACACCCTTTGGCCACTAGGAGGCAAGCAGCCTCCTGCTTCAGTCTCTGTGGTGATCACCATATGCAGACAGGCCCTCTTTTCCAGGAAGACTGACACTGTATTTGAAATGATAGTTTACTATGCAAACCGTAAGTGAACAATGGCTCAACTCTACACTATCTAAGAAGTAAAATGGTGTCTTAGAAAGACCAGTAATTTGCCTCTACAAATATAGAGTTAACTGCATCCCAAGTGTTAACAAGGCTTTTCACCTGTATGGCTGATCGCTTTCAGCCACAGCCGCGTGTGTGTGTTTCTGTCTGTCTGTCTGTCTGTCTGTATACACATGCATACATACCTACATGCATACTTGCGTACTTGCATACATCCGTACAGTTTTATTCAGTTAACAGGCATTCCTGTCTAAGTCTGTTTAACACACGTTTTTGCGTACCGCATTTTGGTGATAACATGAGCTGAAATATTTGCTGGACTGCGTTTAAAAAGCACAGATCGCCCCTTTCTCTTTTCGCGTTTGTGTTTGCGCAGCGCACGGGGATAGCTGTAATTTGACCGGGGTCTATTTTTAGGCCCGTCTGCAGGCGGCATTCTTTTCCCTTGACTCCGGCTGCGCGCACCTGCGCCTGATTTTCGGAGCGTACCGCGCGGCTCCAGCGCCGCGGCCCGCCCCGCCGCGCGCCCCGCGCCATCCTCTCGCCGGAGTCCAGCGTTTATCGAAACAAGCCGCGCTCGGTCGGTCTGTGGCACAACAGCGGCCCCTCTTCACCGCCGCTACGCTTCCGTTCGCGTCTCCTGGCCCGGGTTCAATCACGCTCCGAGACCCGGTGGCTAATCCGCTGTAGGAATAATGGCTGTGTATAAACAGTGGCTGATGGAGGGAGTCGGGGACGTACACGATCCTGGCCTGAGATGACCCGTGTAAATAATTTATTCTTTGAAACGGCTGAATTTGAATTTCCAGAAGGTTGAGCTGTCTGCTTGTTAGAGCATTTGCTTGTATCTCTTGTTCCGTTTTAGCTCTCAAAATATAATAGCTGTAACCTTATACCTATACACGTATTTATAACACAGTCCGTCATGTGTTATTAAAGTCACTGTAACGAGCAGCTTGTAGGGAGACTAGCGTAACTCTGGCAATGCATTGACATCAGTCCAGGCCAGGCTTATGTGATATACCTGAAAAGCATTCTCAATTGTTTACATGTGGTGGACTCAAATCGTGATCATGTCAGTTTGTAGTTATACTTTATAAACTTGACTATGGAGAAAGGACTAAATATATGATATTAATTTCCCAAAAAAATCTGCCCCTTCCTTTGCAAAGATGTCACTACTGAGCCATATTTTATAGTGTGTTATGACATTGGTGAGCACATTTCGGGGGTCTTTGACTGTCCCCCTATGCAGAATCATTCAAGGTCCTTTGGATTCTTCATCGGCACTTGTGGGCTGGCCTGTCCAGTTCAACCACAAATATTCATTTTACTTAAAGTTGGCAGAATGAGATGATTATTGCAAATCTGTAATTTTCTGGTGAGTTTAGTTTCTTTTTTTGGTTGATTTGGACTTTGGTTTATCCCTGGTGATTCCACTTCCTTGCACATTTAACAGTTTCAGTGGTTTTAACCTTCTTAATTGTTGGCCTAATTGTGCAAAGTAGCATTTTTTTTATAACCATATAACCATTCGTTGACTTATGTGGGCCACCAACCCTTTTCCTGTCCCTTTGGTGGTGGATGACTGACAGATTTTACGTGTGTGTTCTCTCATTTTTATTCCCCTACGAAATGGGAAACTGTGAGAAGCCAAAATATAGTTCCAAAAGATTGAAATGAACTAGGACAGTGGTTCCCAGCCTCAATCTTAGAGCACCTCTGTGTATGCTGGTTTTCATTCCAGCCACAATTGCAATGCTATCATTTTTGAAAGATGTTAATTTTCCCTAATTAGTTGATTTATGTGTTTAGTAGGATTATTTATTCTCTTAACCCACATTATGTCAGGAATAGCTGTGCATGCCATAAAGAACAAGGCTACGTTTACACCGCCTGGTAAAAGTGACCAAATTCCGATTTTTTGCTCACATGTGGCACAGATCGGATATGTAGGCTACTATGAACGTGTGAACAGGAAATAGCATGTGGAATCGGATATTTTCAGATCCGTTTTGGGCCACATTCATACGTGAAAATAATAATTCAATCAGTTGCTATTGGAAACATCAACGGACATCCCGTGTATTTTGGCCTATAACGACTCTTCATCCTGCATGCTTAAAACGAGGTAACCTTGATTTTCGTCCCTTTACCGAGCCTTCGTCCCCCGTCTGATACAGTCGCTGTATGACTCTCGTACTTGTTCGCTAAGTGAATCCTTTTAGTGAACCGAGTCAAATTATTTGAGTACCCGAAAAGAACCACCACTGTTGAGGACTGGTCTAACTCATTGCATTCTTAATAGGAGAGGCTGCCATCAGATCATAACTGGCCAAGGAAAACGGCTATTATTTATCCGCTGTGCTGTTTAAATATGTACATTGCTGTCTAATGTTACAAGTGTCTAGTGAGCAATGACATTGACACCAACAGCCTGAGTGCACAATGTCATATTTACTTACTGTTTGTATACATGATGGTCTTGTTCTTCTGTTGTGAGCCAAGAGTGGGGAGACAGTTCCATGGAAATGCTCTGTCACTGTTAGCGTGCCATGTGTCTGCGTTGCCAGGGAAGCTTGCTGTCTGTGCTTGTCTTGGTCCGAGCGCTGTGCCGTAGTTTCTGTTCGTTTGTGTCCACAGGAGTGGACATCTGCGGGCGGACGGTCATGGTGCTGGTTGGGAGGAACATCCCCGTGTCCCTGATAGACATGGAGAAGGTAAGGCGATCGTTCACGGTGCCTTGAAGGTCTGGTTGTTGTAAACTTCATATGAGCTAAGATGTGTGCAATATCAAGAGCTGATTTTATTTGAGTTGCTTCAAGGCGAATAATAGGGACATTTGAATGTCAGGTATGCAAAATGTGTGTGCTTGCGAGAGAGCATTTGTGGCATCTATGTTTGGTTATTACATTGTATTTTGTCTGAACAGTCCTGTACATCTATGCCAGATGCACACTATTAAAGTTACTGGAATTAACAACTTTAAATATCCAGTTTGTTCGGGTAGAGTATGGTGTGCCAGTACAGCTACTTGCTCACCCACTCATTATCATATTGTTTTTCAGTCCCGTGTTCTCCACATTTCATACACGTTTATAAACTGACAGTACAACCCAATCAATCCAGGCTAAGCTCCAACTTACCTGGAAAATGAGTACAGTTCAGGGAGGATGAAGACCGTTTATATAGTCTTCCGGTGGAAGACTGTCTTTATTGAGGACCCATTAGCTGCAGTATCGCAGCATTTCAAGCTCCTGTGATGTGTTAAAATTTAAAGCTCATGAACGATTCCACAGGGAGCCGTCCTCCTTGGCGTGCCAGTGTGCGTATAGTATAGAGTATAGGAAATGTTCGCTTGAGGAGCTGCACAGTGTACCCGGTTACAACTGAGGAGCCGTCATCATATCTGTGGTGTTGTTATCCACTTTTTCCCCCTCTGTGATTTGAAATGCGCAGACCTGTACATCTCAGTAAGAGACTCCAGTAGTTCAGAAGAGTGCAGATGAGCATGCATTCGCCGTGTGCTACTTTACACCGAGCAGTCCGGCTGCGCAGTCAGAGACAGTTCATGAGCAGCTGGGGCAGTACAGAGCAGTCCAGCTGCGCTGTCAGAGACAGTTCATGAGCAGCTGGGGCAGTACAGAGCAGTCCAGCTGCGCTTTCAGAGACAGTTCATGAGCAGCTGGGGCAGTACAGAGCAGTCCAGCTGCGCTGTCAGAGACAGTTCATGAGCAGCTGGGGCAGTACAGAGCAGTCCAGCTGCGCAGTCAGGAGCCGCTGTGGCAGGCAGACGACATGTTGGCTACAGGTTTCAGATGGACCTGAGCCTGTGTCCCGTCATCCGACTGAGATAGCCCTACCATCTGACCCCCCCCCCCCCCCAAGTGCAGCTGTGAGATTCGTTGTGCACCCCCCTGCCAGCAGTTGCCACGGACACAGCCAAGATTCGCTCGCAAACTGCGGGTTTTATAACTGCGCCCAGAACCACCGGTCAGCTGGACCAGCCTCCCAAACATGATTCTATTGCAATGACTTCATTATTATGGCTGATGGCTCCTGGTGCAGATGGGTTTTATTCACTGCCACGTATTCCCCATGATGGAAAAAGACGCTAACAGAGGAAGAAGTAGCCAGCCGTTTTGAGCCAGTGTACGTTATGCTGTGACATGTGTCTGCCACAGGCTCTACTCTACTTCATTCACGTAATGGATCACATTGCGGTCAAGGAGTATGTGATGGTGTATTTCCACACGTTGACCGGAGAGCACAACCACCTGGACTCGGACTTCCTCAAGAAGGTCTATGACATCGTTGACCCAAAGTAAGTGGGGTGGGTGGGGAGGGGGGGATGGGGAGAGGGTGGGGCCCTATGCCAAAGTGGGAGTTCATGGTGCCATTTCAGCCAATCATGTTGGTTTATTGTGGTGAGCAGAGCGTCTTATTCCGCCAGGTCTGTCAGTGAGTCCTGTGGACCCATGATGCCTCACTTCTCTGGCAGGGTTCACTTCCCAAGTTTTGTTTCTTTCCCGAAGCACCAGTAAAGAGACTCAGATTCTGTTTTCACATATGTAACCCTGCATTTCTTACACAGTCCCCTGTTCCTCTACCTCACTTCCGTGGTACTCCAGCTTTTTCTTTAAGCGGTCTGCAGGGTTTGCTGTGAGGGTGAGGAGGTCTGGATAAGAGCGTCTGGTAATGAGCGCAGTGTAATGCAATGTAATGGGTGAACGATCCTCTATTTTGGTTCAGTTGATTTCTGTCCCACTGGGTTTGGTCTGGCTGAGGACTGCCTGGCCTGCCTCAGGAGTTGGCCTTGTTACTTTTTTTTGCTGGTTTTTGGTTGTGAGTAAAAGCACAGCAGACATGTATGCACCAAGTCTGCTACTAATTGCACAAATGCACACAATACTCACAACACATAACCACACACACACGAGCACATCATGCCCTCGTTCAGCTTCTAATCCCAAAGACACATGCACACACACAGCCTTGTTCAAATACTTGGTTGTCGGATAATCACAAACACAAACTCATTCACAAGCTTACACTGCCTCTCATGCGTATAATCCTACAGGCACACAACACACACATCCGTGCCTGCATACTCACATATTGATTGTGAACTTAACTTTTTTTACTTTATGTTCTTTCTTTTTTGTGGAAAAAATGACATGACTTTGAAAGGGATAGCTACACCAACATTGGCAAGACATAAATTGGAGACAGTGAAGTTCAATTACCATTTGGTTTATTTCTGAAGTCCTGGAACAACAGAGCAATGCCTGTTTAGAATATCTTATGTAAACTTCCTGATTAAGCTTTCGGACCGAAGGTGATAGGACAGAACAGCATACACTCAAACTCTCCATTGTTCATTTCATACCACTGTCCTAGTCTTCGAGGTGGATACGCTCAGAACCTTTCAACGCCAATCAGGTACAGCATTTCATGTGAAGGACAGTAATTCCCTTCCCACGGTCCTTCGAGGTAAGATCTACCAAGAAAAACATCACTCTGGCCGTCTTGCGGACCATCTGTCTGTGCACTTTTGACAGCGTGCTCAAAGGAAACATAAGTGCTGGTGGCCTGTCCTCTCTATTTATTCTTTAAAATTGGCATTGTGACATCGCTCAGTTGAGTTTGTGCCAAAGTCTCAAGGCTGACCTGAAATCAGACCAATAACGTGTTCCATTGGAAACAACGAGATTAATGTGAAACTGTCCAGTGATGTTGGACTCCATTTTGACTCTCTGAGCCAGAGAAGTAAGGGCCAACGCAACTGGACCAGCACCAGCGTTGTAAAACTCGCCGTTAACTGCTGTTGGCTGCCTGTCTCATTGTTAAACACAGTGAAGACCAGTGCCCGTTCTGCCACTGGGTAGGGCATATGTTTGGCAAAGTATCCCAAACCCTTAATCTCTTTCACATCATAGTATGCCCCTCCCTGAAACATGAGCTTGGCAATCAGCATATCAAGATCTGTATCTTTTTAGTCATTTATCTACATAAATACTTGTTTGAGCCGGATGTACAGGCTTATGTGATGGATAGTTCTAATGTGGGAGATGATGAATATATTTGGCTGGATTTTATCATTCACATGGATATTATTTCACTTAGCAGCCGCCCATATTCACATCTGACAACTTTCTGGTTGAAACGATCTTATCCATTTCTCTCTTTTTTTTTTTTTTGAGGGGGAGGGATATTTTACTGGAACAGTTTAAGTACCAATGATGGTGCGCCACCAGGGAACCTGCTGCATCACCGTCAGGGAAGAAGCCCACTATCTTAATGGCTCATACACTGGTGCCTGTTTTTGGTGCCTTTTTTAAAATATACTCTATTACTGTAGGCCATGTGTTTGTTACAGGATTGTCTGTGATCTTCCCTGTGTTCTCTACAGGAGGGTCTGTGAGCTTCCCCATGTTCTTTACAGGAGGGTCTGTGAGCTTTTCTGTGTTCTTTACAGGAGGGTCTGTGAGCTTTTCTGTGTTCTTTACGGGAAGGTCTGTGAGCTTTTCTGTGTTCTTTGCAGGCTTGTCTGTGAGCTTCCCTGTGTTTTTTTACAGGAGTGTCTCTAAACTGCATTAGAATGTGTCCACTTGGTCTCAGAGACAGACTGGGGGGATTAAATATTTTAAAAACTATTAATTATTATAACATAATCTCTTAGCTGGAACAGTGCTATTCATTTTATAAATATTATTTTGTCTTGTGTTTAAAGGTTTAAGAAGAATCTAAGAGCATTCTACTTTGTACACCCCACATTCCGTTCCAAGGTAAATACATTTCTCAGATATGGGTTATCACTAAACATCCTTTCTTTTTTGGACGATGAAGGCATTTATCTCGTATTTCAAATTATTTCCTTCTGTATTTAAACCCTGAATGGCAAAATGATCTGAGCTAAAAAAACCTCTTGTTGGGGTTTATGTAAACTCTGCTAGAGGTGATTAATACTGAATGATTTTCTGTGTAATCCCACAGAGATTGCCTGTTTGATGCACGTCAGTTCGTCCTACGTTAACGATAAGCATTCATTTATGCTGTTCCAGCCACCTTTCTCAATAAGGCTGACTTTTGAGTTAATCTCATAGAGACCTCTACCTGATGTTGAAATGTGTGTTTAACCACACCCATGTCACCTCAGCTTCTGTCAGTCATGTTTAACTCCGCCCCTCTTCCTCATCCGTCTCAGGTGTCAACGTGGTTCTTCAGCACCTTCAGTGTGTCTGGCCTGAAGGAGAAGATCCATCACATGGAGACCCTGCAGCAGCTCTTCACCTGCATCGTCCCTGAGCAGATCGACATCCCACCTTTCGTCCTGGAGTATGACGCGAGAGTGAGTGTCCCCTCCATTTCTCTGCCAATATTGCCATCCTTGCATTATTCCCATCCTCACAATATTCCCATCCTCACAGTATTCCCATCCTTGCAGTTCTCCCATCCTTGCAGTATTCCCAACCTCACAGTATTCCCATCCTCACAATATTCTCCTCCTCACAATATTTCCATTCTCGCAATATTCCCATCCTCACAATATTCTCATCCTCTCAATATTCCCATTCATGGAACCTCTGCTTCGTGTCCTCACAGTCTTACCCTGCCACCGCCAGAACAGTTTCCTGAAATTGCAGGTTTTCCTCAGCGTGACCTTGCATACGCAGTCAAAGCTGTACCCTCATTATCTCACAGTTGCCAATTCTGTGTTCTTTCAGACCTACTCTTTCACTGCTAGCCTGCTTGACTTACATGAATGTCTGCACACAGATCTAACCGTAAGCAGTAACCAGTCTGAAAGCGTTTGGATAATTTTGGATGTTTTCCACTATGTTTTAATATACTTCTAGTTCTGTGTAATTACTTTATATATATATATATATATATATATATATATATATATATATATATATATATATTATAATAAGAAAGGATGCTGTATGTAAACATGAGCTGAAACAGAGTTTCTGTCATTTGTAATTCTGAGGTGTTGTTGTCTAGGTAACTGGACAGTCTCAAAGTTTCAACATGCTATAGCAAGTGGTACAGCAATTATAACTGGACGGAAGACACATGATCAATGTCCAGGGCACAGAATGGAAAAAATGAAACTGAAATTAATTAAAAATGTTTATGGAATCTTACCGACTAGTATATGACAGTTAAAAAAATGTCATTAAAGATCAAAGTTGCTGGCTGATGTAATTTGAATGAGAGTTTGGCAGCTGTAGTACCGATGCACATGGAGCCACATTCACTCTGGGGCTTGCAATGTAATTAAAGACACCAGTCATGAATTGAGTTGGTGAACTGCATTTTCACTGAAAACCCAATTGTTTCTTACTTTGTCTAGAGATGGTGACCCGGTCCACGCTGACTTTGTCTGTAGACCCGTGCTGTGCCCTTATCTTCAGAAGGATACTTTCTAATGGCTTAATCGAGGGCTGTATGGCAATATTCAGAATTTATGTTGAAAGAAACCAAATTCTAGCAGAGAGATAACTTAAAAGTAAATTTCCTGTTTCCAACAAAACACAATTTAAATTATCTACCATCTTTTCTAAACAGATATTTCTTCTTTCAGACACTGCCAAGGTCACAAAATGCTCTGTAGATGCAGACAAAATGTGGGTATAATGGTCTCGAAATAGCTTTTAAACTATCACAGACTAGAATATAACTGCCATGGTGATTATGGTCAATTTATTTTAGAATAATTTATCCAGCAGTGTGAGATTTGTGAGATTTGGTCATTTATGAAGCTCTGCTATTTTGGAAATGCCACGAGAAGCCGTTAAGGAAACCAGAATGAGCAGCGCTGCTTAAGAAATCCACACGAGAGTCTGGTTAAACTGGGATGCATGTGATGTTGTTGTGGGAGTTAGCCAAAGATAGCCCTCACAGAGGCCAAAATTTATGTTTTTGTCTGTCCAAGTGAATATCTGAACTATCTGAGGCTTTTCCTCTTGAATGGACTTGCTGCCAAAATTTAATTTTTTTTAGGTCTGTGACCAAAATTGTGCCAGCACAGGGCAGGCTCACGAAAGCCAAACCGAAACCACAGTGTGCCCAAATAGCAGCAGATTTTATTTTATTTTTTCCAAAATTCTGAATCAGCGTTCTAGAACGCCTCTGCTTTCAAGTACAAGTAGTGATTGTTACATCAGCATTCAAATGTTCAGTTAAGAACATTCTAATCACATATTTGTGATCTTACACCTTAAAGGCTAGAGAAGCTTCTTCAAAATCTGCATCCGTTCGTGTTTCCACTTTGTCGTCGTTCTGAAAAGTATTTCCGTCCGTTGGCAAAATGTGCGCTGTCCTCTGTCTTCCAAAGTACAGCTTTTCATTTATTTTTAGTTGCAGTAACGTTAGACCCTTCCAGTCCTTTCTTGTTTCTGCTTGCTGTTGTTAATAAAAGACTCTAGTTTTTGTCCAGGCCCCTCCATGCTCTGCGGACAAATGTGTCGGAATGTGTGGATGCTTGCCTTTAAAACGCCGGCCTCCAGAGTTCATTGAAGACATGCAGTGTGCCAGAGGAACAGGCTTTATCCATCTGCTTGGGCCTGACATGTTTTTGTTTTGGCAGAGTTTCATATAAATACGGCCGACTGGCTGCCCAGCCGGACGGGTATGAAACCAGATATAGTGTACACGCTTTTGCCTCATCTAGCTTGTTATCACTGATTCAGAAATGTGAACATTTAACAGAAACAAGTCGCACTTCCTATTCATTAACAACTTCAAGCGCTATCAGTATTAGACTAGGGGGCATGTCTTGGCACTGCTGATAAAGAATAGTGTGGGAAAGCAGACATTTTGTCATAAAGGAGGGAGATAACAAACCACAATTTACACAAGGTAAAAGATAGCAGGTAACTGAAAATCTGATGTTTTATTAGGAAAAATGTTCTAATGAGATCCCAGTTTCCACTGGTTTGATTATTGGTTATTAACTTAAACTGAGCAGCATGGCTATAGAATGAGAGAAAATAAATTAAAATGATCTTGTGTAATTTGTGATGATCAAGCATTTCACATACAGAAATTTGGAGTATTTTCATGTCTTTCCAAGTTACAGACATTAACAAACAACCTGCAATCCCAATGAATTCTGTTTATTTGTTCTTCACTGAGAGATTAGTCATCTGCCCTTGCACTGTATGACATGGTAGCATCTGTAGTCTAGATAGGCTAGGTAATGGTGATGGGGAAGAGGTCTTCAGCAACTAATAGTGATGGAGAAAAAGGTCTTCAACAGGTAATGGTGATGGAGAGGAGGCCTTCGGCTGGTAATAGTAATGAGAGAAGGTCTTCAGCATATAATAGTGATTGATAGGAGGTCTTCAGGTGGTAATAGTAATGAGAGGAGGTCTTCAGCTGGTAATAGTCATGGAGAGGAGGTCCTCAGTGGGTAATAGTCATGGAGACGAACTCCGCAGATAATGGTGAGGGATAGGAGGTCTTCAGAAGATAGTAGTGGTGGATAGGAGGTCTTCAGAAGGTAATAGTGATGGAGAGAAGGTCTTCAGCAGGTAATAGTCATGGAGAGGTATTCAGCAGATAATTGTGATGGAGAGAGATTCAACAGATAATGGTGATGAAGAGGAGGTCTGCAGCAGGTAGTAGTAGTGATGGAGAGGGGGCCTTCAGTGGGTAATGGGGAGAGAGAGGGGGCCTTCAGTGGGTAATGGGGAGAGAGAGACTGTTGGAGCACAGTTAAGTGACCGTGGTTCGGAGAGGAACTTGAGACCAGGGCCGGTTTTCTCTTGGTGAATGGAGTTGGCTCCTAGCATCTGGGAGCACAGAACTGAAGCTTCGCAGAACAATGAATCATTGTGTGGAATGCACCTCGTTAATGTATTGTGGAAAAAAGATTAATCCCTTCTCGAAAGTACGACCGCTTCGTCATTTAGTGTTTTCTGAATCCGATTATTGACTGGTTTCTGGATTCCCCCGTTCTCAAGTTGCCTTTATGTTTTACGCAGAAACAATAAGGCTGCGGTTTATACAGGCCCATGTGGAAAGCTTGAGTAAACAGCCTGATGACGGGACGCCTGAAGAAAAGGGGAGTTTAAACGCAGAAGTTGCATGATTTATGTCTGTATTTAATCTGGCAGTCATTCTGCTTCTTTGAGCTCTATTTTCTGCAGCAGATGATATTTGAACCCTATTTTCCCCCTTGATTGGCTCCAGTTTACTTATCTGCAGGCCATGTTTTCCACGTTGTCTCGTGTTTTCTGAGTTTCATTCTTTTTGTTCTGGCTATGTTCATTCACCCTGGCAAATACAGTGCCACAACAACTCTAATCAACACCAGGTATATCTGCGGTGCATTTTTAAATAACTTTGAACTTAACGTGCAATTCATTCATCGTCATGTGGGTTCCTGGTTCGTCAAAGGGGGGAAATGGCACGCAACCTGTGAATAATCTGATTATGTAGTTGATTACGAAGGTGTTTCCTGTAAGGGATCTTATTGGTTGGGGAGCAGGGAATGAGCGCCCTGCGATGTAAGGTCACCCCACCACAGGCTGTGGTGGTCCAGCTCCAACAGCTTCTGGCCTAACTCTTGGCCTCCCATGTCCAATGTAGATTTCACTGAGCTCTTTCACTCAGTCTGTTGCATTTGGGGGGGGAGGGGGGGGGGAGACAGAACAGGCCAAACCTGCACTGCAGAAGAAGTGAGCGAAGGGCAGGTTTGATTCTTGTGCCCATCTGTCCGTTTGTTCACTTTATCTGTCCAGTTGTGTTTGCAGTCTGTGCCTTGGCTGCCATTTCCCAGGAAGGCTGTCAGAGCAGCACTTCCTGTCTGGTTCCGATTACTTACAATGTGCAGGAAGGGGATCTGGCTGAGTGCATCTGCTTTTAATGGTAACTACCTTCAGCCTTTGGTCCTTTGGTTCACAGTAGACTTTGGATTGATGTTTTTTTTTTGTCTTTTTTCTCAGATGTTCTGGCAAACACAAATATTGTGTTGCAGAGTTTATTTACCTGGTGAGCCTTTTCCTCCCTGGCACATACACTAACCTACGGTGGAATTGTTTTACCATTGTTCCATTGAAAAACCTGGTAGTTGACATCTTTTCATGGCATTCTGGAACTGTTCTTATCGGAATTAGCATGTCAGTGAGCATGGTTGTGTGGCTTTATGTCAGCAGCTCACAAATTTACCTCTGCAATTGTGCCTTCTTGAATGTTCCTAAAGCGGCTTCTTCTGCTGTGTGTTTAAGAAGGTCCACCCTGTGATTAAGCCAAGATCTTGACAAGGGGATTTTTTTTTTGTTTGTTATTTCCAGATGTCTCTTGGAGTCTTTACTAAATGATGAAGAACCACTTGCGTGATCAGACAAAGTAAAAAAAAAAAAAAAAAGTATCCTTCACAAACAAAACAAGTCTTCCTGGTGGTCGTGCTTGTGGTTTATGGTTATGACATGAGTATACTTGGGTTATGGAAGAGGTTATGACATTACCTAGCTTAGCTTTGGTAACAACATAGGTAGCTTTATTTAAATCAACTTAGTTTTCCTTGAGTTAAGTTTGCATGTGTGCTAGACGGTTTGGATGATTTCTTCCGTCTTGGCGCTTACTTTGAGTCTGGCTGTCCTTCGGCTGTGGTGGCTCCAGGGGCCTGTTGTGTGGAGTGGGAGGTCTGGACTCCTTCCTCCCATGGAGCTCCATCGTTCCTCTTCCAGCTGAGCCTGGCACTGCAGCCCAAAGGAGAGGCCTTATACTTGGTAAAATGTAAGATGCATATATGAGATGTAGCTAGTTTATTTCCGGCTAGTTTTTGAAAAAAAAAAAAAAACCTAAGATCTGCTTGCTTACTGAGGTGAGGAAGCTGCTTGTGGTCATGTTTCTCTGTTACCCGCTGCATAGCAGCACAGTGTGTGTTCTCTGTGTCCCCAAAGCTCCTCCCTTGTAATGATTCAGTTCTGTGCTGCGTGTCTGCGCTTCATGATTTGAGTGTTTAGTGTGCTCAGTAAGGAGGCGGTATTGCTTTGAGAAGGTGGTGTCAGGAGAGGTCGCCTGAGTGAAGTGGTGTCTGTTGTGTGATATTTGAGTGTGCTGTGTAAAGATGGAGTCAGAGCAGTGGAACTGAGTTAAGCTGGGAGTATACTTACAGCAGAAGTACAGCTACATGACGTACAAACTACATGACGATAAACACTGCACTGAGAGCAATGCACATCCCTGCTGGCCGAACTAGCAGAGGTGTTCACACACTGACATAAATGCAGAGAATACCCGCGATTGGTCTGAAATATCACATGGTTGGCTGTGTTTGCTGCTTCCCATCTCTTCATCTGATCGAGTGGACAAACATGCCATTTTTCTTTTTCTTCTTCTCCTTTTTTGCTGCATTGATAAACTTAACGCAAATTTGTTTCATAGCTGTGGTTCGATTTCAGCTGAATTTGCCTACTTGCCAAGCATGCTCTCACCTTAAAGGTTGTGCCAGGTGAGAGGCACTCCTGTATGTGTAGGTGGTGTCAGGGTAACATCACTGTGTTAAGGTGGTGTGAGCTGACTGTCATTCTGTCAACCAGCAATAATTATGCAAATCAGCGCAAGGTTCATTCTGCATGACCGGATTTAGTGCTCACTGTTACATTTTACATCAGGAAATTCACGTGTCATTACACAGAGCTTGTTGATTGTTACTGTAATTGAGGGGTATTAAGCCAGGGATGCTGGAGAATTGGGAGAAATTGCCAGCAAATTTGTTGTCTTTATAAAACAATAGTCTCCAGCCATTATCCATATCTGTATGTGGACCTGCAGACAGAGTCTTTTGTTTTACACTTACAGCATTTGAGGTCTGAATGACCCGTTTGCTTTCTGTAAGATATTCTTTCAGAGCAGAACTATGAAACTATTGGATCAACAAGAAGGATATACTGTTTCCCAGAACTGTTATGGATGACCATGAACTGCTGCTGCGTCAGAATATTCCAGCTGTCAATGATAGGGTTCTTATGGGGGAAGAAAAATGGCCTTTTGGATTAAGAGTCTAAAATTAAACGCATGAAATATTACATTAGTCCCTAGCAGTCAGCCTTTTCCAGAGCAACTTGAACAGTAAGGCAACGTATCTTGCTCAGGGGAGCAGCAATACACCACCTGGCATTTGAACCCATCACCCTCAAGTCCACCACCTGCTGCATCCAAAAAATAATCATCTGTTCCTTTTTGATTTGCACATACAGTAGATGGAGGTTTGCGGTCATCAGTGTGTCTGAAGGGTTGTGGCTAACCGCTGTCCTGTTTGTTCTGTTGCAGATGAACGGTCCATACCGCCCGGCCCACTCCTCAGGCCTATGAAGAAGCATGGCATACGACCCCAGGACCGGGTCGCACACTGGTTGTGATTGGGTCTTCAGTTGCCCAATGACGGCGCAGACGTTCAGTGCCCGAAAGTATACTTTAGACTGTAGCCAAGCTACAGCCAGATGTACAGTACAAGTAGCTGCTGCAGGTATTACCCTGGCCCTGAATCTACTTCCTCTGTCACCAGCAAGCCTGCAAGAACCTGTCTGCTGTCTACAGGGTCTGTACGGGGAATCTGCCTTTATTTTACTGCCTGAGTACAATCGGCGTGTATGGAGCCATAGAACCTTCCCTGGAATCTCGTGCCGGAACATTTCGAGGCTGCGCCACAGCGGTGTCTCAAAGCTCCCAGACCATGCCCGTCTCTGTGAAGGTGCCAGTCTTGGTGTGGGTACGTTGTGAGCGTGGCTGTTTCTGCCATCCGCTGGTCCCTTTGTGCCGGAAGCCATTACTCCGCACGTCCAGGAGCCGTCTGTCGCGGCAGATGTCTCGCTCGCCTGTCGAGCGTTACTTGAGCCGCTGGTGTATGCAGTGAGAGATTCCCACGCATGTGTTCCGGATGTCAGTCATCTTTGCAAATATTACACGAGTTGGGCATTTCTAAATAGGTGATGCTACATGTCTGTCCTTAAACCTCACCCCTTACCTGTGCAAGTAAACGATTGAAGCTCTCTGTGTGTTTTGAGTTGATTTTGTGTTGCCTTCACAGACTGTAATCTTGCCATTAAAGGTGGAAGAGTTGTGCAGAATATTTTTTGGGCGTGTAATGTTGGAACCATTGCTCATCCCTCAGGTGAACCCTTGTTCTCACGGGATGGTTCTGAGGTCCTGGAGGTACTTTGTTGTGCTGTACCTGCAAGGAAACAGACTATAAACATGCAAAACAGGGCAGTTTAGGGCCTAGTGCCACAGTACTGCCAGGCATGCACACACATGCACATGCATGCACGCACACGCACACGCACACACATGCATGCACGCACACGCACACGCACACACAGCACCAGTAGCAGTAATCAACGTACACTTCTGGATTTTATCACAGGCCTCGTATCTAGGGCTTTGTGACATTTCCTTTGAATTCACTGGCTGATCACTGTCACTGAAGAGGATGTGCTGTTAGCATGCCCTTATTTGTGTTTGTATTGTTTGGGTATAATCTATTGTGCACAAGGTCACAGATGTAGCTGTGCGCTTTTCCCTCACAAGTTGGTTGGTATGTATGTATGTGTGTGTGTGTGTGTGTGTGTGTGTGTGTGTGTGTGTGTGTGAGTGAGTGAGAGAGAGGGGGGATCTGCACATGTGGCACTGTCCAGCCAAAGTCCACAGGTCCAGTTATCTTTGTAAATGTGCTTAATGCTATCACTGTTGTACTGTGGGTGGGTGGGTGGCACAGCACACAAAGTGTTTCTGACATTTAAGTTGTATAACATTTTCATGAGCACACTGCATTACAGCACTGACAAGCAGTCACCCAGAATATATAGCCAGTTATGACATGTAACACAGAGTAAAATTGGTGTGTTCCTCTATGGGTTATGAATTATTCTGTACATGTTAACGGAATAGCTCGTGTATGTTGAAAGTATTTATTTTTATTTTTTTTGGCGTCAGCTTGATCTCACTCATTAATCATCCATTAATCATCCATTAATCATCACTCACCTTCACAATTATTTGAAATCGGAATTTGCACGTTGTTAAATTTAGCTTTTGCTCTTTTGTTTTGGCTTTTCGGCAAAGTCCAAAAAAAAAAAAAAAACATTTGTAGATTATTACTTGTCTGGTCTGTTTTTTAATGGTTATTTATTGGTATTTATGTTTTATAATGAATAAAAATGAAAGGTGTTATGGTGCTGGGACTGGCACAGTTGTCCATGAGCTTTTCTGTGAATGCTCGGGGGGTTGTTCGTGGCACAGGAGTGAATTCAAAGAGATCAATGGTACGTAATGTAAGTGCTGACAAACTGGTTTTCTGTTTTTAATATTAAGCGTTGTATTCAAAATGGAAAAACGTGTTTTATATGGGTATCTTATATATAAAGCATCTTATATGGGCTCCCTCCGTTCAAATGGGTGTTCACTTGGTGTTCATTTCATTTCAGTGGTGTGTCTTATATCTGAGGTATATGCTGAATTACAGTAGTTCTACTGATTTACTGAAACTGAGCGGGTGTTTCATATTTGAAGTGTGTGATTGTGATTGTGCAGACTCGTCCAGGCTTTCATTTTGTTCTGCCCGTTGCACCCCCACCCCCAGCCCAACCCCAACACCAAGCCCCCCATAATAAATGTGCATAGTCTGTTGCATTAAATTAGAGCACACAATTGCAGTGCTGTTGTAGAAGACTCTTTTTAAACACATGCCCCGTGTCATTTTTTCCTCTGAGAATTGTATAATTATTTGAGTTCCCTGCTGCATCGGGTGTAGCTCTTTCTCTGAAGCTACTCTAAATCAGGGCAACTTCACATTCCACTTCAGATCACGACGCATCAAAAAGAAAAATGGAGGCTTCAAAATCCAAAACTGGAATCCTTGAGCCAGTTGTTTTTAGTGTACGTGTTCATACAGATCACGCTGATCAATATTATTGTAGCCAGAATTAATTGTAGCCTGTATGTTTCTGGTATCCAGTGTTTATTTTGTCTTTACTGTTTCTGTCTGATAACCCTTTCCTTGCCTGAGATATCATGCATCTCAGGGGACAGAAGACCCTTGTAAATGGAGTTTGCTCAGAAGAATTTGCTGTACTCTGAGTCGGTGGTTCCCAGTCCTGTTCCTGGAGGTCTGCGATCCTGTATCTTTTCACTCTGATTCTAACAAAACTGTACCATAAACAGCTAGAGATCTCACTGAGCTGCTAAGTAATGGAATGAGGTGTGCCAAATTAGGGTTGAAATGAAAACCTATGGGCCGGTATATCTGCAGGAGGAGGGTTGGAAAGCCCTCCTCTAAATGCTTGTTTATCTAATCTGTGGTGTATTTCTATTTCACGAGTGGCTGTACTCAAGGCATTTTTGTGTAAATGAAATTTACGATCAGAGGTTTGGTGGTTTTTTTTCTGTGTCCCATACAGAAGAGTTGAAAGACGTTTTCTGAAATAAAAACTTTTTCATGTATAAAATGTGAAAATAAAGATTTTTTTTAATTTATTAAACCATTTTATTTATGTGTGGTGGTCTTAAGTCTTTGGTGGTCTTAGTGGTATTTTTAAAAATATGGGGAAAAAATGGAAAAATTCTAAATATGTGATTTTGCTATTCAAATCAATTCACGGTAATGTTTATTTATAAACCATGGTGAAATATATGAATAGAAAATTGTTTTAAGACATTTATGATGAAATAATGCTTTCAGTCCAAAATCACCAAAATACATAAGACTATAGTCTTATGTCGAAAATGTGAAAAAAATGGAAAAATTCTAAATATATGATTTTGCTATTCAAATCAATTCACAGTAATGTTTATTTATAAACCATGGTGAAATATATGAATAGAAAATTGTTTTAAGACATTTATGATGAAATAATTCTTTCAGTCCAAAATCACCAAAATACATAAGACTATAGTCTTATGTCGAAAATGTGAAAAAAATGGAAAAAATTCTAAATATTGATTTTGCTATTCAATCAATGCACATAATGTTTCTTTATATACCATGGTGAAATATATGAATAGAAAATTGTTTTAAGACATTTATGATGAAATAATTCTTTCAGTCCAAAATCACCAAAATACATAAGACTATAGTCTTATGTCGAAAATGTGAAAAAATAAAAATTCTAAATATGTGATTTTGCTATTCAAATCAATGCACAATAATGTTTATTTATAAACCATGATTAAGTATATGAATAGAAAATTGTTTTAAGACATTTATGATGAAATAATGCTTTCGGTCCAAAATCACCAAAATACATAAGACTATAGTCTTATGTCGAAAATGTGAAAAAAATGGAAAAATTCTAAATATGTGATTTTGCTATTCAATTCAATGCACAATAATGTTTCTTTATATACCATGGTGAAATATATGAATAGAAAATTGTTTGAAGATATTTATGATGAAATAATGCTTTCAGTCCAAAATCACCAAAATACATAAGACTATAGTCTTATGTGGAAAATGTGAAAAAATACAAATATTCTAAATATGTGATTTTGCTATTCAAATCAATGCACAATAATGTTTCTTTATAAACCATGGTGAAATATATGAATAGAAAATTGTTTTAAGACATTTATGATGAAATTATGCTTTCGGTCCAAAATCACCAAAATACATAAGACTATAGTCTTATGTCGAAAATGTGAAAAAAATGGAAAAATTCTAAATATGTGATTTTGCTATTCAAATCAATTCACAATTATGTTTATTTATAAACCATGATTAAGTATATGAATAGAAAATTGTTTTAAGACATTTATGATGAAATAATGCTTTCGGTCCAAAATCACCAAAATACATAAGACTATAGTCTTATGTCGAAAATGTGAAAAAAATGGAAAAATTCTAAATATGTGATTTTGCTATTCAATTCAATGCACAATAATGTTTCTTTATATACCATGGTGAAATATATGAATAGAAAATTGTTTGAAGATATTTATGATGAAATAATGCTTTCAGTCCAAAATCACCAAAATACATAAGACTATAGTCTTATGTCGAAAATGTGAAAAAATACAAATATTCTAAATATGTGATTTTGCTATTCAAATCAATGCACAATAATGTTTCTTTATAAACCATGGTGAAATATATGAATAGAAAATTGTTTTAAGACATTTATGATGAAATAATGCTTTCGGTCCAAAATCACCAAAATACATAAGACTATAGTCTTATGTCGAAAATGTGAAAAAAATGGAAAAATTCTAAATATGTGATTTTGCTATTCAATTCAATGCACAATAATGTTTCTTTATATACCATGGTGAAATATATGAATAGAAAATTGTTTTAAGATATTTATGATGAAATAATGCTTTCAGTCCAAAATCACCAAAATACATAAGACTATAGTCTTATGTCGAAATGTGAAAAAATGGAAAAATTCTAAATATGTGATTTTGTATTCAATCAATGCACAATATGTTTTTATAACCATGGTGAATATATGAATAGAAATTGTTTTAAGACATTTATGATGAAATATGCTTCGTCCAAAATCACAAATACATAAGACTATAGTCTTATGTCGAAATGTGAAAAAATGAAAATTCTAAATATGTGATTTTGCTATTCAAATCAATCACAATAGTTTTTTATAAACCATGTAAATATATGAATAGAAAATTGTTTTAAGACATTATGATGAAATACTTTCGTCCAAAATCACCAAAATACATAAGACTATAGTCTTATGTCGAAATGTGAAAAAAATGGAAAAATTCTAAATATGTGATTTGCTATTCAAATCAATCACATAATGTTTATTTATAACCATGGTGAAATATATGAATAGAAATTGTTTTAAGAATTATGATGAAATAATCTTTCAGTCCAAAATCACCAAATACATAAGACTATAGTCTTATGTGAAAATTGAAAAAATGGAAAAATTCTAAATATGTGATTTTGCTATTCAATTCAATCACTAGTTATTATAACCATGGTGAAATATATGATAGAAAATTGTTTAAGACATTATGATGAAATAATTCTTTCAGTCCAAAATCACCAAAATACATAAGACTATAGTCTTATGTGAAATGTGAAAAAATGGAAAAATTCTAAATATGATTTGCTATTCAAATCAATTCACAGTAAGTTATTATAAACCAGGTGAAATATATGAATAGAAAATTGTTTAAGAATTATGATGAAATAATGCTTTCAGTCCAAATCACCAAAATACATAGACTATAGTCTTATGCGAAAATGTGAAAAAATGAAAATTCTAATATGTGATTTTGCTATTAATCAATGCACAATAATTTTCTTATAACCATGGTGAAATATAGAATAGAAAATTGTTTAAGAATTTATGATGAAATAATGCTTCAGTCCAAAATCACCAAAATACATAAGACTATAGTCTTATGTCGAAAATGTGAAAATAAAAAATTCTAAATATGTGATTTGCTATTCAATTCAATGCACAATAATGTTTCTTATAACATGGTGAAATATATGAATAGAAATTGTTTGAAAATTTATGAGAAATAATGCTTTCAGTCCAAATCACCAAAATCATAAGACTATAGTCTTATTCGAAAATGTGAAAAAATAAAAATTCTAAATATGTGATTTTGCTATTCAATTCAATCACAATAATGTTTCTTATATACCATGGTGAAATATATGAATAGAAAATTGTTTGAAGATATTATGATGAAATAATGCTTTCAGTCCAAAATCACCAAAATACATAAGACATAGTCTTATGTCGAAAATTGAAAAAATGAAATTCTAAATATGTGATTTTGCTATTCAATCAATGCACAATATGTTTCTTTATAAACCATGGTGAAATATATGAATAGAAAATTGTTTTAAGACATTTATGATGAAATAATGCTTTCGTCGTCCAAAATCACCAAAATACATAAGACTATAGTCTTATGTCGAAATGTGAAAAAATACAAATATTCTAAATATGTGATTTTGCTATTCAAATCAATGCACAATAATGTTTCTTATATACCATGGTGAAATATATGAATAGAAAATTGTTTGAAGATATTTATGATGAAATAATGCTTTCAGTCCAAAATCACCAAAATACATAAGACTATAGTCTTATGTCGAAAATGTGAAAAAAATAGAAAAATTCTAAATATGTGATTTTGCTATTCAATTCAATGCACAATAATGTTTCTTTATATACCATGGTGAAATATATGAATAGAAAATTGTTTGAAAATATTTATGAAGAAATAATGCTTTCAGTCCAAAATCACCAAAATACATAAGACTATAGTCTTATGTCGAAAATGTGAAAAAATACAAATATTCTAAATATGTGATTTTGCTATTCAATTCAATGCACAATAATGTTTCTTTATATACCATGGTGAAATATATGAATAGAAAATTGTTTGAAGATATTTATGATGAAATAATGCTTTCAGTCCAAAATCACCAAAATACATAAGACTATAGTCTTATGTCGAAAATATGAAAAAAATGGAAAAATTCTAAATATGTGATTTTGCTATTCAATTCAATGCACAATAGTGTTTCTTTATATACCATGGTGAAATATATGAATAGAAAATTGTTTTAAGACATTTATGATGAAATTATGCTTTCGGTCCAAAATCACCAAAATACATAAGACTATAGTCTTATGTCGGAAATGTGAAAAAAATAAAAATTCTAAATATGTGATTTTGCTATTCAATCAATGCACAATAATGTTTTTTATATACCATGGTGAAATATATGAATAGAAAATTGTTTAAGAATTTATGATGAAATAATGCTTTCAGTCCAAAATCACCAAAATACATAAGACTATAGTCTTATGCGAAATGTGAAAAAAATGGAAAATTCTAAATATGTGATTTTGCTATTCAAATCAATGCACAATATGTTTTTATAAACCATGGTGAAATATATGAATAGAAAATTGTTTTAAGACATTTATGATGAAATTATGCTTCGTCCAAATCACCAAAATACATAAGACTATAGTCTTATGTCGAAATGTGAAAAAATGAAAAATTCTAAATATGTGATTTTGCTATTCAATCATGCACATATGTTTCTTTATAACCATGGTGAATATATGAATAAAATTGTTTTAAGATATTTATGATGAAATATGCTTTCAGTCCAAAATCACCAAAATACTAGACTATAGTCTTATGTCGAAAAGTGAAAAAATACAAAATTCTAAATATGTGATTTTGCTATTCAAATCAATGCACAATAATGTTTCTTATAAACCATGGTGAAATATATGAATAGAAAATTGTTTTAAGACATTATGATGAAATTATGCTTTCGGTCCAAAATCACCAAAATACATAAGACTATAGTCTTATGTCGGAAATGTGAAAATGAAAAATTCTAAATATGTGATTTGCATTCAATCAATTCACAGTAATGTTTATTTATAAACCATGGTGAAATATATGAATAAAAATTGTTTTAAAATTATGATGAAATAATCTTTCAGTCCAAAATCACCAAAATACATAAGACTATAGTCTTATGTTGAAATGTGAAAATGGAAAAATTCTAAATAATGATTTTGCTATTCAATCAATTCACGTAATGTTTTTTAAACCATGGTGAATATATGAATAGAAATGTTTTAAGACATTTATGATAAATAATTCTTTCAGTCCAAAATCACCAAAATACATAAGACTATAGTCTTATGTCGAAAATGTGAAAAATGGAAAATTCTAAATATGGATTTGCTATTCAATTCAATGCCAATAATGTTTCTTTATATACCATGGTGAAATATATGAATAGAAATGTTTTAAGACATTTTGATGAAATAATGCTTTCAGTCAAAATCACCAAAATACATAAGACTATAGTCTTATGTCGAAAATGTGAAAAAATGGAAAAATTCTAAATATTGATTTTGCTATTCAAATCAATGCACAATAATGTTTCTTATAAACCTGGTGAAATATATGAATAGAAAATTGTTTAAGATATTTATGATGAAATAATGCTTTCAGTCCAAAATCACCAAAATACATAAGACTATAGTCTTATGTCGAAATGTGAAAAAATACAAATATTCTAAATATGTGATTTTGCTATTCAAATCAATGCACAATAATGTTTCTTTATAACCATGGTGAAATATATGAATAGAAAATTGTTTAAGACATTTATGATGAAATAATGCTTTCGGTCCAAAATCACCAAAATACAAAGACTATAGTCTATGTTGAAATGTGAAAAAATGGAAAAATTCTAAATATATGATTGCTATTCAAATCAATTCACAGAATGTTATTTATAAACCATGGTGAAATATATAATAGAAAATGTTTTAAGACATTATGATGAAATATTCTTTCAGCCAAAATCACCAAAATACATAGACTATAGTCTTATGTCGAAAATGTGAAAAAATACAAATATTCTAAATATGTGATTTTGCTATTCAAATCAATTCACAATTATGTTTATTTATAAACGATGATTAAGTATATGAAAATAAATAGGTTTTAAGACATTTATGATGAAATAATGCTTTCAGTCCAAAATCACCAAAATACATAAGACTATAGTCTTATGTCGAAAATGTGAAAAAATACAAATATTCTAAATATGTGATTTTGCTATTCAAATCAATGCACAATAATGTTTCTTTATAAACCATGGTGAAATATATGAATAGAAAATTGTTTTAAGACATTTATGATGAAATTATGCTTTCGTCCAAAATCACCGAAATACATAAGACTATAGTTTATGTGAAATGTGAAAAATGGAAAAATTCTAAATATGTGATTTTGCTATTCAATTCATGCACATATGTTTCTTTATATACCATGGTGAAATATATGAATAGAAATTGTTTAAGATATTTATGATGAAATAATGCTTTCAGTCCAAAATCACCAAAATACATAAGACTATAGTCTTATGTCGAAAATGTGAAAAAATACAAATATTCTAAATATGTGATTTTGCTATTCAAATCAATTCACAATTATGTTTATTTATAAACCATGATTAAGTATATGAATAGAAAATTGTTTTAAGTCATTTATGATGAAATAATGCTTTCGGTCCAAAATCACCAAAATACATAAGACCTTTTGAAAAATACAATTTTTGTTAATATTATTTATGCCATATTTTATTTAGATATTGTTTGTGTTTCCTCTATGTTTATATTTATTCTCATGCATCTAATTAGAAAAATCCTTTATCTAGCATCTTATGGTATCTTTACTTCCACCTTTTGATGATAAGTCATGTTTTAAATCTCACTGAGATTCAGGTTAGTGCTACCAATACAGACAGTGTTAGGGTTGAGACCGGATTTGGGTTCTGTTCAGCAGGATGGTTTAGTTTAATTGGTATGGTTATTTTTGTTAGCCTTACCTCTTAGGGGTATAGAGTGTGCACTCTACATTATCAGTGAACTACCAGAATCCTCCACTGTTGGCTTTTGTTTTATTTACCACCTGTACATCAGTCATTGTAGTTATGTTCAATTATTTAATTTTATTCACATTTAAATATATCCATATCCATATCCTCCCCATTTCAATCACATTTTAAAAAAATCATGCTTGTGCTGTATAATTTATATTCATTTTATTATTTTCATTTAAACTGTAAATGATAAAATAAATGATCTCACCTCAATATATTTCTAACAACATCAAGAAAATAAATACAAACCTGAGAATTATGTGGATTCCCTCCAAACACTGCTGCAACATACCTTTAGATAGTATTAGATAGCATGAACATATGCAACTTTACAATTCTAATTCCCAATTGTGTGACTTGAGAATAAGCCTTGCGTGCTATAAAGGGGCGACATAGCTCAGGAGGTAAGACCGATTGTCTGGCAGTCGGAGAGTTGCCGGTTCAAACCCCGCCCTGGGCATGTCGAAGTGTCCTTGAGCAAGACACCTAACCCCTAACCCCTAACTGCTCTGGCGAATGAGAGGCATCAATTGTAAAGCGCTTTGGATAAAATGCAGTCCATTTACCATTTAAATCTGAAATTTTAATCACTTTTTAGAAGACCACAGCACTGTTTATTAAATAATTTTCTCAAAACATATTAGGAATAATTAAATAACAGCAGATTAAGGCAATTGGAAAGAGTTTCACTTGCTAAAGAAAAACAGCTCACAAAGGCACATGGAAACATAAAAAACAAATTACGAGCACCTTGTTTGCATTTAAAAAGAATCCACCCTTACGTGTGAATGATTAATAAAGTGGTGTCATGTAATACTTTCTGAAATCATGTGATACCACTTTCCTCAAAGACAAGCCATTTGAAAACACCTGCCTTGGTGGAGGAGGGGCTTATGCATGAGTGAACGTGACTGTTTGTAGCCTGCAACTGTAAATTTGCTTTAATGTTCTAATGGAAGCATCGTGCATGAAGACGGATTGGGGACATGTTTTTCTAGAAGGACATGAGGTTCCCCCTGCACGCACGGCTGTTTTTGTTAGCCTTTTTCACCTCACTGCAAGAGGGATGCCTAAAACTCAGCTCTCTGCTGTGCTCCTCTGGCTTTTTTGGCTGTGTGGATGGATAGTGTCCCATAAGCACCAGCTTGGGAAAAATTTAATTTAAGGTTGGGTATGCTAACCCTGGATAAATGTGTGGGGAGACAAGCAGTGATGCCAGTGTTCTGCAGGGTGGTCCTCTTATTTTTATATCATGAAAGCGTCATAAATATGTGACTGGAAAGTACTGTGATATATTTAATGGAGCAATCACTACTGGTAGTTGGTAATGGAGTTGTAGAACAATGACTTGAAAACCAGAAGAAAAAAAATGCTCTCTTCAATGGGTTAATTAATTTGAAAATAGTTGTAATTTTTTAGATAAAAATACCTAGTATTGGTCTATGCATCCAGAAATGACTTTATCATGGATTTCTTTACAAGCAGTGTATTTTAATACCCAATGAATATTTCAAGTAAGACTAATAATAGTTCATTAGTTTATAAATAAACAATTAATTAGCTTAATTAAAAATCTTATGAATTAATGCAAACAAAAATAAATTTTACTTAATTTTTACACTTACTAAAGCACAAGTAGATATAATAGAAAATTAGAATGGAGATGCACATCAAGGTGACAATAAGGATCTGCAAAAGGCAAAAAAATCTCTTGGGGGCGGGAGTTGTGCTGTGTCTCCTCTGTTTGGATGCATCAGCGGCCATGTTTTTCAGTAATAAAACACACTGTCCTGAAATGCCCTTTAGGCTAAGACATCAGTGCACGCCTGGAAGAAAGCTATTTATTTTGGCTCTTCCCCTTATGTCTGGAGGGTGGGGAGTGTGGGGTTGATTTTATTGTGTTATTCACATCTGGGACATATCATCATCCCTGGCCTTAGAGCTGCTGTCCTCCTTTCAGCTCCTGAGGGTCTATGGGACATAGGTGGGTCAGCACAGGGGGCCAGGGAGAGGAGAGGTAGGGGGTCAGCGATACACTGAATGTAGCACATGAAACCTTAACCAATCGCAGCGCAAGGGACAGCAGCAATACATTCACACCAGAGTCCTGTCTATGCCTTGCTCACATCCACCATCACACAATTACAGTTACATAATCAAATGATGATGCAAGATTATTTCGACCCAAGGATGCAGATAGATACTGATACAGATAGATATGTCTATGAAGACATTATATATACCTCCTTGGTTGAGTAATGGCACTGGCAGAATTACAAATGAGGATATTAGCCTAACTGCTGCTAACTGACTAGCTTTGATAAAATTGATGATGTAATTCTTCTCTTTGACCACCATAATGAGAAGCTGGAGAAGAATAATGGGGGTAAGACACCCACCAGCTCTCCAAGAACATTCAGATTACATTTCAAATTCTCCAAAATCTACAATTTTTGAATCAACTAACACAATAACACCAGATAGGTACGTTCTTTTCCCCCTGTGAAGCTGGTAATGTATTAGTCAGACATGTATTGCTTGGCTCAACACACCAATACAGTTTATCTCATTACGTTGATTTTGGATGAGACTTCCCTCCAGAGTGAGCATAATTATTTATTTAAACAAATAAAAGTTGTGGGAGTTATGTGTGTAAAGTATGGCTGTGTGACAGGTTTCTGATTAAATCTTCAAAAATAGTAATAAAGTGTTTTTCTCTCAATTTGACACATCATTTCAGGCCCTCAGCTAAATAGACCAACTCAGAACCCAGAGAAGAATTTTGGATCGTAGTTAGCATTTTCCCTCTAGAACAGCTCCATTTTTCTTTTTAAAATTCTATAACACCCTTTGGGTGTATTCTCTATTTTCTTGGATATGGTAAAACATTGCAGAGGTGTTCGGATTGGTATGTCGGCCATTTTGGTGGCCGCTGTGTTTGGTCATCGGCTATAATACAGCAGTAGTTTTGTGTGATTGAACCGTGGCACAAGTGCTTTAGAAATCTAGCCCCTGCACTGCATATTTAATAGCAATAGATGGAGCAATGAATGATAAAAGCCTATGATTAGCTGCCACCTTCTTTATAATGCTTAGCACATGAGATGTATGAGAATGTGGATTGCACCTATTTATTTATTTATTTATTTATCCATCCATTCATCTGTCCATCCCTCCATTATCTATACCCACTTATTCCTGGTCAGTGTCACAGGGGGTGCATTGGGTGAGAGGCAGGAATACACCCTGGACAGATTGTCAATCTATTGCAGGGCACACACACCATTCACTCCCCATTCACTCATTATTATTTCTAATCTATTTATTAATCTATTTGTACATAAAAATCTAAAAGGTAAAAGAAGATAATAGAGAGAAACAAAAGCTTAGCTATAGAATCACACCCAAATACAAAAAAAGTTTGTATGCGATAGGATATGAAATTAAATTAAGGAAGACTTTTCTAATTTACAAAAATAATGAAGGGACCAAAATAAAACACTGTGGGACACCATAGTGAAAGTTAACCTTCTTTGACAACCATCCTAAAATACATATTGTATACTGAAAATCCATTTCCATACATGCCATCTGAAGCCATAACATTACAATTACAAGCAAAATAGTTGTCATAGTTGACCTTGTCAGAAGCTATCGATAAATTCAAAATATATTCATTAATTATCCAAATACTATGGATGTGAGGTGCATATACAAAAGTTCTTGCAAAATTCATATTTATAATTATACAAAATATTATTGCAATCTAGGTGTTGTAATATACTGTAAACCATTTTTTGTAATATTTCGGAAAAACAATTGATATAGGCTGAGAATTAGAAGCTACCTGCGATGGACTGGCAAACTGTCCAGGGTGTATTCCTGCCTCATGCCCAATGCACACTCGGATAAGCTCCAGCACCTCCAGTGATCCTGACCAGGAATAAGTAGGTATAGATAATGGATGGATGGATATATGGATTAGAAACTAATGATTATTTTTCAGATTTAAAGAAAGGAATGACCATATCAAGTTTCATGAGGAACCTCTTTTTTTGAAGTCTCAAAGGATCACTGATTTTAATCAGGCAATTTCATCATGACCTCCTGCAAAAATGCAGTAGAAAACTGTTGAGAACTCTTTCACAGTATTCCATATTGATTCTGTTATTTAAACATTCAATAAATTGTAATTGCAATATAGTAATTTCCAATTCCCATGGGCTTTTCTGAGTAAATCATTATCTTATTCCCTTATTTTTTGTAATATACAAAATTCAGTGCAGTTGGATTGCTTACATATACAATTGTTACAATTACAACCGATTTTTTTATTGCAGCCAATTTTACCTAGATACTTAATAAAACATATTTGTTTAAATAAAGACAGCGACTATACCCAATTTTACTAAGGGAAAACGCGCATCAAAAATTGAGCAGAAAAATTTGTTATAAGCAACATTTGCATTGGACTCACCACACACAGTGTCTCAAGGTATAATTTAACAAGTGGCAAAGTAATTCTCTTGATCACTTTCTGTCTGAGCTTATAGATGTGAGGATTAAAATAACTAGCACAAGACGTAAGATATCTGATCTGAATGTGAAAGGCTTTTATTTCTGAGAAGGTTGATATTATAAATCACCCAGAATATATCACATTTTACCCTCCTTTTCAACAAGATCTAGAATGCTGGCCAGAAAAACAGGAAATCTTATTGGTAGGTGGACATAATATATGCATCCCACAAGCATATTTTCCTCCACTTGATAAACAGCGACTTAAATAAAAAGAGAAACACTATATTAGACACTTGAAAATGTGTCTAATTCCGTCTTCTGTAAACTAATAGCTTTTTTTGTGCAGAAACACCTCAATTATTACTTTCAGTACAAGAACCATGATTCAGACAGTTGAGATTAGATTTAAAGTGGTATATCTCGTGTGTATCCTGAAAGCAGATTATCAGTGGACAAAAAATAAAAATGAATAGTTTTACAGAATAAATATACAGAATGTTCCAACAGGCCTGTGTCATGAGCAAGAAGCAGGATGGACTATGAGCTGATCATATCATACATAAGCAATATTTCCTTGGCTGCTTGCGGCTTTGAGTATGGAAGCAGCTACTTTCGATTCAGCCTCCCTTTCTCAGAAAAGTCTTCATTAATTAAGATGTTTAATCCTTTGATTTAATTCCTTTGCTCTCTTTCTTGTTTTATTCAAGTGTTTATCTTTCACTTTGTCTTCTCAACAGAGAGGTTTCCTGACAATTGACCTTTTGTTAGCTGGTGCCTTCAAATTTTCAAATTCTGTGAGCTCTCCATACCTCCTCCATTTTCTTCGAGTCCAATTCAGTTTCTCCAACAACATCCAGTTTTCTTTACCCTCATTATCACATCATGGTTGTCTTTTATCAGGGATGCCATCAATCAGGATATTGTTTCTCCTCAACTGATTCTCCAGAAATTCACATTTAATTGAGTATTTGTCTATTACAGACTGAAATGTTGCAAGCTTGCTGGACATAGAAGTTAATTAGACTGTACTGATGCTGAGTTTATTATTAAAATCCCCCAAAAGTGCAGGCTGCTTTTTTCCCAATCCAATTTTGGTAGATAATTTTCAACTTTCTATGCTCTCACACAAAACCAACAGCAGCCATCTTGATAAGTCATTGATAAGAGAATTGGGAGACTCTGCTCTGGTCCAACTCTCAAAGTACAACTCTGAATGGTTGTACTTTCATGACCTGAGTCCATCTTTTCAGTTATCTTCTTGTCTCTTATGGAATCATCCTTTAGGAAGAGGATGTAAAGCTGAGGCCTTTAAACAGCTGGTGTTTCTGAAACATCATCTTTGCTGCCCAAACTATTGTCTGCACCCTAAAAGGAGATGTCCAGCTAACTGTGAATTAGACCCATTTTGATTAAAAACGAGACCTTCAGTAGACTCTGCCTGCACCTTTAATTCCTGAGAGCGGCGTATCAAACTAGAGGCATCATTGTAAAATCTTTTCAATCCAAGATGGCATGAAATAAGGGGGATTAGGGGTCATCTCTTTTCTGACGTTTGCTTTATCTTGCATCGGGTGGTCCCAGAAGGGAATAATCCATCCTTTATGGATGAATCTTGCGTGACGCGGGAATTGTTTTGTCACAGGGCAGCAGTGAACGGACACCTGGACTACATTTGTTTGCGCCAACAGTGGATTTACCGCCAACAGAGACAGGATAATGTGGTTCTGAACTGAAGAACCAAGAGGGATTATCACGGACCTTCCAAATACAGTGCTGCTTTGTAATACTGTTGATTACAAAAGCTCTATGCTCCCCAATATAATGCCGAAAGGTACATCCGTGCAGCCACACTGTGCATGAATAATGTTCTGAGTGTCCTATGGGAAATTGATATAACGCTGCAGGACGTCATTTTATAGTAAATTACCTAAAATTACCTAAAAAAGAGAGGATGCTCTCTCTACCCGACTTCTACTGTTTATATTTTGTTACACAGCGATTGCAATAAGGTCACGCAACACTTTGGACACCCAGTCAGCGAAGATCTGCTACAGTGCATGTTCAACTGTGGTTTCAGTAATGGACTTGCTCAAAAAACCATGCATTAATGGCTGAGAAAGGGCTGAAATATTTTAAAATACTATTACTGGTATTGTTAGCATTATTTTTAATACTACTACTACTGCTACTACTACTACTACTACAAATAATAATAGATTATTATTATTATTATTATTATTATTATATGTTACTATAATTATCATTAATATTAATATTAACATTAATAAGTAGTCATGTGGCGCATACCCTGTTTGGTTCTGGGTGTTGTGCACCCGAGCACCTGCCACAGCGTCCGCGGAACAGAACCCCATCTCCATCGCTGCTCCGACGGGCCTTCCCAGCAGGCCACTGCTTCCAGCCCGCGGGCCTCGAAGGAGCAGCAGGGTGGAGCGAACGTGCGTTTGCAAAGCGTGTCGCGCGCTGGGTAAATATTTCTGTCCCGGAGCAGGGAAGCGTGAGGCTCAGCACAAACACTCTCTCCTCCCGCCAGGTGCAGGAGGAGCCCCACCATCTGTGGACCCGGGACCAGAGACCTGCTCAAGCGAAAATACAAAAACACAGACACAGGTCTCTCTCGCTCGCTGTGCCTCATTTTAACCGCAAGTGGATTGTTTGTTTGTTTGATTAATCAAGTAAGAAAATACTTTGTTCCAAACATTATATATACAGTATATAATACGTAATATATATATATATATATATAGATATATATATATATATATAGAGAGAGAGAGAGAGAGAGAGAGAGAGAGAGAGAGAGAGGAAGAGACAGAGAGAGAGAGAGAGAGAGAGAGAGAGAGAGAGAGAGGAGAGACAGAGAGAGAGAGAGAGAGATATGCACTTATTAACATAAACATATATACACTTCTTTGCAAGCACACACACATACATGCTTACACATACGGTGCACACTGTGGATCCCGAAGGTACGCCCAAAATAAACAGAACATCCTTTGGTTGCAGTATATTCTGTGGTAAACATCTTCTGGAAAAGTTCACTGGAAACTCTGCACTCCTAATGAAAGACTTATGACGGATCCTGCCCAAAATGCGTATCTTTTTCCTAGCCAGTCCTAATTCCTGTCAACGTCAGCTCCCCGTTGACAGGCTTTCTGTGCATTCAGTGAATCCCATCGCAGTACTCCCTTCTGAAACCCCCGCACTTCCCCTGGTTATGACCTGTGATAATGAGTGCGCCAAAAAAAAAAATTGACATGTTGGATTTACGTAAAAATGTTGTCAAGTGGTTCCACGCAATTGTGTAGCTTCTAAGTAGCTTGGTTTATTAATATGGACTTAGGACATTAGGAGTTACTTGGACGTTACTTATTATGGTGGCGTGGAACCACTTGACATAACATTTTAAAGTAAATCCAACATTTCATTCTTCGTGTGTAAAAGGAACATGAATATCGAGGGATCATCCAGACACAGACTGACATTGCTGTGTCTCTGAAACCAGTTTCTGTGCATAGTCTTACTGCAGCTGTGGACTTCTGCAGTGTATATAAAAATAAAAATAAAGATCCTTAGGGACTTAAGGAAAAATAAAATCTTTAAACTTCCCTGGGAAAAAAAGGAAGAACAGCCTGACATGCAAATCAAAGTGATAACCTTGGAATTAGATTTTTCCTTTGGATTCCGCTTTTTGTCTTTTTTAACTGTGGTCATTTTGAGGCATGTAGCCATTTAGTACAAAAAAATAATAAACACAGATATTTTAATTAAAATCCCACATTAGAACATCTTAAAGATTTAAATCTTGGGGAAATAAGACCTGAAGACAGTTATGCTGGCTGCATCCACCGAAACAGACATGATTTACGTATTTATTGAAACCATCTGCCAATGCATGCGACAAAACATCTGCTGCTCGCTCTTTTCGAGTTCTATGAAAAGCGTCAATAACGAGCGAGCGTTCTCAGAAGATGGGAGACGGGGTCGATATGCAATGAATAAATTTGACCACTTGGGGGTGCTAGAGTAGCCCTGTACACACTTGTCCCAGTGCATTAAACGGCAAACTGAAGGCATAAATGTACCTATTGCCTCCCTTGCTTGGATGGATGGCCCCCCACAGGCTGAAATAGTCAAGATGTATTTATATACCTTATGCAGCTTGGACAACTAAGGAATGTTTCCTTGCAAGGGGTATGACATGTTCCTGTGCTCCAGTATGCAGTGCACCAACCATCGTATTACACGCTACTAACAACACATTATCATTCCCACCAATCTCACTACAAAATGGATTATATCAGGCGTCCCCACAAGGTCTATTTTATCACTTGTAATTTACGGCACTGCCTGAAAAGCATTTCAATGACGTTATTATTCTCGATCCCAAATTACAAACATCTTCACTCATATTCGCAGAAGAATTTAAAAAAATGAATCTTGTGAAGTAAAGTGACATGAAAGTACCTGATCTCTTTAGTTCTGATATCTGTGGTTCCTTAATAGCAAGAGAATGGAATACAAGGACACCGTGGTGTTTAGCCCTGTAAACTCAAAGTTTACACAGCACACACACGCAAGAGGAGTGTGCACCATGACAATGACGGACGTGAACCCGCAGGGCGGCGGCGGCGTCGGGCCCACGAGGCTGTGCTCTGAATCAGGGGCTGAGAGAGAGAGGCAGAGAGAGAGAGAGAGAGAGAGAGAGAGAGAGAGAGAGAGGCACAGCGAGCGTCTCAGGGAAACGCTGTAACTGCATGACAGGAAAGATGCAGTACAGCTCTCTCCGTTTCGGCCACAGGAACATCTGTGCCCCCCACACCCCCCCCGTCCTCGCACCACACCTCCTCACCTGTTTCTCGGCACTCCGTGGGCCTATAAACGACTCCCCCTCCAGAGAGCCGGCGTTTCGGGGGAAGTGGCTGCTGTTTGCGCAGCTTGCCTGTTTCCTGGAGAGGAGAGGCCGTTTGCTTAAGCTGTTGTTCCTCTCACGGCGCAGTCGCTCTTGCCAAGGTTCTTCCGGCTCAGAGAGCTGCGGCCCATCGCGCCGTGTACCCGCGACGAGTTTGCTTACGCCGGGACGCCGGACGCCCCCCAGATAGCGAGCGCCGCCGGACCGGATCTGCCCCGGCTGTGCTGACTTCGGCCCGGAATCAGAGCAGATCTGGCCCGAAGCCGCTCGCTGCCCACTAAAGAGGGTAACGCCACGGCCTGACATCAGGGCCACGAGGCCTGAGCCCAGCATCTCAGGCCACTTAGAAGGTTGTTATAAACAAGGCCTGAGCCCAGCATCTCAGGCCACTTAGAAGGTTGTTATAAACAAGGCCTGAGCCCAGCATCTCAGGCCACTTAGAAGGTTGTTATAAACAAGGCCTGAGCCCAGCATCTCAGGCCACTTAGAAGGTTGTTATAAACAAGGCCTGAGCCCAGCATCTCAGGCCCTTTAGAAGGTTGTTATAAACAAGGCCTGAGCCCAGCATCTCAGGCCCTTTAGAAGGTTGTTATAAACAAGGCCTGAGCCCAGCATCTCAGGCCCTTTAGAAGGTTGTTATAAACAAGGCCTGAGCCCAGCATCTCAGGCCATTTAGAAGGTTGTTATAAAAAGGCCTGAGCCCAGCATCTCAGGCCTTTAGAAGGTGTTATAAAAAGGCTGACCCAGCATCTCGGCCAGTTCAGCCGACCCAGCCTCAGGCTTGGTTATAAATTTGGGAATAAACTCATCCGACTGAAGCCGGCCTTGGGACAGAGGCGACACTCACTAAAGAGGGGACCATCGCCCGTGGCCGCGGCGCCCATGTCCCTCAAAGATGCGGGCTCCGCTGGTTGTCATGGCGAAAGGGGCGTGCGGCCGAGCGGTCTTGGCTGACGAAGGACCGAGTCCACTGGGTGACCTCCCTGTGACTCAGAGCGGCTCTGTTCAACACATGGACCTACCCCCAGCGCAAACATCCATTCTGTCACTGGCTGAAATTATCGCAGCAGATGTGACCAGTCATCATTCTGTATGATTACTCTCCATACGAATGGACTGTTGGAATACATATCTTATATCTGCAAAGCAAAAAAACCTTGGTCAACCACAGAGCTTTAAAGCGCTGGAGGCTCTTGTCCCTCTGGACTCAAAGACGGGAACGTACGATCGCATTGAGGCCTTCTTGCTAATCAAGGAGCAGTAAAACCTGCGATAACAGGACGTGAAGGCAGATTCGATACACACGTGGCATCGCTTTCCTGAATTTGCTCCATCTCCCAGTGCCGTATCTGCAGAGCAGCGGTTGGTAGGATGTCCTTTTTAAAAAAATAAAAAATAAATATGCTGACATACCAAATACTGGCTGATGTGGAAAAAACCACAGCTGATATGAAGATAGGTTCCAGGAGCAGCACTAATCTGAATTTCCATGTAGCGCTCTCTCCCTCTCTCGTGCTTACACACACATCACACAATCGTGATGATACATTTACTAGACGGGTTGCCATTCCACCAGCACCTTTTCTACACTTCAACTCACATTTCATTGTGCATCTGTGACTCGGGGATATTAAGGTCCTTTACTGTCCCTGTGATGGCACAGTATGGTGAAAGTCTTTAAAAAAGGGCACACTTTAAGCAGTTATAGCTGGGGGGGCAGGGGGTGGGGAGGCAGCAGTCAGAGGGGAGCTGAACTTCTCGCTGCTCAGCTCTTTGCGCTGCTGTGAAAGTTGGGTCGGGCTCTTCCATTAGCTCCGCCTGTGAGCATTCTGCTGCGTACCACGCTTCTTTTGTCCATCCCTGTACATTCCAGCAGTATTCCAGAAATCATACATTGTGCACCCTCAGTTAAACAGCAGCCCATGGGGGGGGGGGGGGGGGGGGGGGGGGAAGGGGGGTTCCGTTATTGTCATTTCTGGACAGCCGGTTGGGTGTTCTGGGTGGTGTGAGAGCACACTGTGCCCGCACACACACACCCAATTAAAAACTGCACACTCATATAGGGATAAAATGCACACACACCGGCACACACCCACGCACAAATAAAAACCACACACTCATATGGGGATAAAATTCAAACACAAACACACATACACACTTGTGCACACACACGTACATGAATAAAAATCGCACATGTAGGAATAAAATACACCCACGCACAAGCACACACCGGGACACACCAACGCACAAATAAAAACCATACACACACACACACACAAGCACACACAGAAACCACACACTCATATAGAGATACAGACAGAACATCTCAGCTAGGCATACACGTTCATGTGACACATGAGACTCAGGTCTTTGCAAATTAACATTGCATTAGTGGAACCCTCGCAAAGTGAGAATGCAGGAAAAAAAAATACACAAGAATGTTGTTTAAAAGGCCACGTTTTCATCACCGATTGTGTGCACAATGCACATAATGAAAAACTGTATTACAGGAAATCCCACTGATGCACACCAACGGTACCTGCCCATGCTGCACAGTTTTCACAGCTAATTTCCACCCTGTCAACACATGACGGTACCCATAGGCTGTCACTTATGTAACACCTAAAAATACGGCAGCGGGTAGGGGAAGCAAAAAATCTGACACGCTGTGACATAAAACTCTTTTGTTGTAAAATAGTCATTTCCTTGTGGGTCCAGTTTTTCCAGTTCTGCTTAACAAAAAAAAAAACCCCCTTTTAAACCATTGCACTGCAGCCTTCTAACAGGGAGACACTACCTTAGAACAGAGCTGATATTTCCATCTGCTCAGATGTTCTTTTTAATATCTATGACCCTGAACCTAAAATAAAGCCCCAGCGCATCAGTAGTGTGCACAGCACAGGCAGGTCCACCGCACACCTGCACAGTTCTCATGACCTTTCACAGTCCCTCCCCCAGCCCCGGCAGAGCGAGGGGAGGGCAGGGGTGGAAAAAGCCAGGAGACTGAGGGACGTGAGCAGGTAAGGGGCCGCGTCACCTCCAACGCCTCACACGCAGGTGACTCCCCCACCCACCCCCCCGCCCCCCCATCAGCGGGCCGTCCGGTGTCACAAGCCGCGAGGCCCTCATGACTCACGTGGTTTCGGGGCCGAGGAGCCAAGCGGAAAATGACTGGCGCGAGAGGCGGTGTCGGAGCGCGCTACACACAAATCACCTCAGAGATCAAAGCGTAGGCAGCACGTACAAACCCCCCGCGGACCGTTCCATCAGGGGCTACGGGGAACAGGAGCAGCCGGACCGCACTCTCATTTACATGAGCAGGCAGTTTAAACAGACCAGCCTCCTCTCAGCGATTCCTTCTGAACACCGTAAGGCGCGAGATCGCAAATACGTGATCAGGGTGTTCTTAACTGAACATTCCAATGCTGATGTGACACCCACAGCTGGTAACTGGAAGCAATGGAGGTCTAGAATACAGACTTAGAATTTTAGGGGGGAAAAAAAAAGACATTCCAAAAAAACCTACTCTTAAGCACAGCCCATGCCCTCCAGCGCACAGGTCCATGTTCGCCAACGTACGCGCTGCCAAAGGAAGCTACGGGACGGATATCTTTAGACCCGCGCACGCCGCTGTGCGCGGTGAGGCAGCACGAGGGACAGCGTGCTCAGGGCAGGTTTTATTTTTACTGTCCTTCCCAGAAACCTGCGACCCTGCTAAAATGGCATGACTGAAGGAGCAGATGGCCTTGGGGGGGGGGGGGCCCATAACCCTTAGTAAAAATGGCAGAGACTTCAGCGGAGAGAAGCAGACTATTGTCACGCTCACAGGAGGGGCAAAAAGACCAAAGTAACGGTCTGCGTTTAATTATGCCATTATGCTGCTCGCAAAGGCTGATCAAGGTAACCACTCCGAAGCTGAAACTGATTTATGCGGCACGTTTTGTGAAGTGGAAATCGATTTATGCGGTATGTTTTGTAAACTCTATTGTGATGTGCGCAGCTATTTAAAAGTAAGACCGACACAACACCTTTATCATTACGGTTCCAAGTTGGAAGTGAAGGATAACGGGAGCCATTTTCTCACCACATCAGAAAAACAGGAACACACTCCGCTGCACCAAAAAAAAAAACCAACGACAGGTGGAAGCGAGTTCAAATACTTTATTCATTTATTCTCTGTTCATACACTTCCCGAAGTACATTTCCATCCAGGGAAAACTGAAGTGAGTGGAAAAGTGCTTTAAAAAAAAAAATAAAAAGAAAAAGAAAACTGCAAATGAGCATAATAAAGCAAAGGCAGGCACTGCTTTGCATTAACTATTGTATGGAATTGTGAGAATTTCATATACCTCCATTTCTATCTGGCACTCAAATTAGAATGCACAAAGGCAACCCCACAAATACATACACCAAATGCACACAGCCCACCTATGACTCCAAAAAAAACCTATGCAAAAGTGCAAAAAAGGAGAAGAAAAAAGAAAAAAAAAAAATGTCACAACAGGTTTCCTAATACTTATCCAATGTGTAAGATTTGCAAAATAACACAAACCGCACCCTACCTCCCCTTACCGCAAACAATCTACGGCTGCTGAGGCTCCTTTTACACTCAGATGCTAGGCTTAAAGCAAGGTAGGCACAGAGGAAAAAAGCACACTTATTAAACATGGTGGGGGGGGGGGGTGGGGGGGGCAAAATTCACACTCAGTTTCATATGGAATTCCCACATTTCAGGAAGAAAAAAAAACGAAAACATTTAAGCCATAAGACAGTGTACAGCGTGCCTTTTACACAAAACTTAAAATCATTTTTTGCAAGAAAATCACTAACGCAAGACCTTTATTGTCAAAATGTAGACGACCCCTTTAGAAGTGATAGAGCCAAGCATCGTTGGCTTAAGTGCATCTCGACAAGACGGACTTGTCATTTCCCATTACTGTGCAAACAGAGGAGACGCCTCCTTTCCCCAGAAGCCAGAGAAACCTTATTTGGACTTGGACCGACTTGGTCTACGATGCTGAAGTATGCTCATGTTTCTGCAACAGACACAAGTCTCTCGCAGGGAACCCTCCAGAACAAAGGGGGGTGGGGGGCGGGGGGGGGGGGGGGTTCAAACAGTCACTAATCCAGAGATGGGGGGAGATTAATTCATAGCTCAAAGTCCAAAACTCATTCACCGTAAATAGATAATCCCAAAAAACAAACAAACAAAAAAGAGGGGTCGGTGGGCGATAGCCCTGCATTAAACACAAAAGTATCTCCCTGAGGTGTTGTCCTCTGGCCACCCGCCCCCTCGCCCCCCCCCTCCCTCCTCCTCCTGCCTCACTAGCTGCAGGGACTTCTACATTCAGAGCTCTCTGGGTGGGGAGCTGCACACAGCATTTTTTTTTAAAGTGCTTTGAGAGTCTGGCTCTTCATTACTCCACTTCAGGGCGGTTTTTTCTTTTCTTTTTTTTTTTTTTTAATTAAACTTTTTTTTCCACCTTTGCATCTCGAGACTTTTTGGCTTTAGCAATAAGAAAAAAACAAAACAAAACAAAGAGAACACAAAGCAGCATTCACGCAGCCCTTTATCACACGTGAAAAACCACACGAGTCGGACAGACGAGGAGGAGACGCGAGGAGGGGGACATGAAGGGGGGGGGGGGGCGCTCACGGCCTGCGGAACGAGAAGGGCCCGGCCGGCGGAGCCAGCGCCGGAGGAGCAGCGCTGGCACCGCGCAAACGCACCCACACGCACGCACGCCGCGCATTTGCTTGAACCAGATCCATATTCAAAATCACTCAAACCTCAATCCAGTTATGTGGGTAATTGCATCTGATATTTAACTTAATGCAAACGTTGTCTCTCATAAACGTCGTTCCTGAAACGTGCAAGGAATTGCAGGAAGGCGGGGGGGGGAAAGAAAAAGAAAGAGAAACAACTTTCTTACATAACACTTTAAAAAAATCTTTATCTGCACCCTCCCATATACAACCAGCACAAGATTAAGGCACTTTATTTTTTTTTTTTTTACTTTTCCCTTTATTTCCTGCTTCATCACTAGAACATAGACTTTGGTCAACACTAAATTTCCCAACAGCCCCATGAGACACACACACAAGCACACACACACACACAGGGACAGCACACATGGACACGCACGCACGTGTGTTCCAACACACACACACACACACACACATATGCACACACACACACACACACACACACACACAAAAGCTTCAAACCTGGGCAAGCTGACCCAGGGGCATGCCCAACTCCAACAGAGGGGCTACAGTGACCCTGTCCATCAAACTATCTCATGTTTAAAAAAGGCTTGGTCACGCCCCGCCCCAAGTGGAGCACAGATAAGGGGAGGCCTGTGCTATCATGCACACAGCACGTTTGTACAGGCTGAACCATCCCCGTGCTGGTAAACGTGAACCGCGGGCCACAGCCACAGGCTCAGCAGGGGGCTAAAGGGAAACCGATATTCCTCCGACTGAAGCTAACGCCACGCGGAAGCCACATCCAATCAGACAGCCCCTCGACTCCGGACTGCCATTTAAAAAGGTGTTACCGTTCTGCCGAGGAAACCAGGCGCCCTCTTAAAAATCTCTGGGTCAGGAGAAGTTTAAGAGGGAAGGTACGCGGCTCTGGCCCGGTCGCGGCGCAGCGGCGCCGACGTCAGCAGGGCAGAGTCACAGTCCGTGAAGTTTAAGCCTTACCAAAAAAAAAAAAAAAAAAAAAAAACCGCAGTGACTATGCAGATCTACACTGTGCTTTCGCAAATCAGACTCCTACAGATTGGACAGATAATCTACTTTCAGCCTATTTTTACACTTACACAAACTCGCAAACTAGACTCCTCTGCCCAAATTAAGCGAAGGGAAAAGCCCCCCCCCCGCGCGTGCGTGCATACGTACGCACAGGGAATGAGTCAGCCTCACACACACACAGGCAGGGCGGTCGCCGTGCCAACCACGCTCATACCTCACTACCTCCGAGGATAATTATAGATCACGGCGGCGGCCATTGGCTGGCCTTCGCCGGACCGGCATCCCATTTCAGCAGACGGCGGCGCTAAAAAGACCGGCGGGCGATTCCCCGGGGATCGGCGGAGATCCTTTTAAGGTAAAGAGACCGGTCAGACCCCCGCAGAGCCAGCCCGACACAGCGACCGGTCCGTCCTACACGCTACTGTAGGGCTAACCCCCGCCGAGCAAAGCTTACGTTCGGAGCGCAACACATCTACACAAATCCCACTGGGGGGGGAAAAAAATGTTTTTTTTAATTTACAAGAAACTTTTAATTTGATTTTTTTTGTGTCTTTTTTTTTTTTTTTTTTTTTTTTAAATAGAGGTTTCTTTCCACTTTAAATCTTTTTGGGGGCTTGATAGAAAGGTAATGTTGAGTCACCTTACCAACCAAAATAATTCTAAATATAGGCTAGATCACATACAATGTCCACCCAAACAAACTAATTTTTTTTCCTTTTCTCGTGGAGCACAAACACCACCTGGGAAATCCTCTGATATTTGACTTTTTTCCATCTTTTTTTAATCATTCTTTTCATCCCAGTTTTCATTTCATGACACACAAAATCAATCCAAGTCATAGGACTCCTGCAACGAGAGTACAACTCAATCCTTTACCCCCTTTTTTCTCTCTCTTTTTCTTATGGGGGGGGGGGGGGGGGGGTGTCACCAAAGATATCTTTTTTGTTTGGACATTAAATTACTCTTCACATTCAGATTTGCAAAAAAAAAAACCTTTTACAACCTGAGAAGACAAATTACGTCAAAGAAATGCAGAAAACAAATAACACTTAAAAGAAAAGAAAAAAGTCACTTTGGGTCCTCAAATATTCTTGTCACCTCTGTAGAGAAGGAATGAGGTGGGGGGGGGGGGGGGCGGGGGGGTAAATGCTTGTCCTTTTTAAACAGATCCTTTAAACCTACAGAGCCAGATAAGACTTATCTGCCATTCTGAGTCAGTGACCTTTCAGTTTCGTCCATCAGTTACATGGCAGCCATGTTGGAATTGACTGGTTGCATGAGGCCACGTAGTAGTTACTGAAATTGGGGTCTCTGACATACGGGGCCGGTTGGTAATAGCAGGTGACACTGGAGGCGTCTGGAATGGCGTTCTGTTCCGCCAGCACCCTGAAGGCCGTCAGCGAGATGAGGCTGAGCGTCTGCCGCCTCTCGTGTCCCATCAGGCACACCGTACTCTCGTTGACCACCCGGCGCAGGATCATGAGGTAGTCGTACTTGCTGTTCTCCTCGCCGATGAAGTGGCTCTGGAGGTAGGACTCCAGCTTCCGCTGCTGCTCGCGGATGTCGGGGAAGTCGATGAAGAAGCGCGAGCACATGTAGCGCTCCAGGGCCTTGAACTCCTCCTCGTCCGTGGGCTTGAAGTCCCTCACCAGGAGGTTGCAGTACTTCAGCAGGCCGCCGCCGCGGATCTCCTCCGGCCTCTTGGTGGCGATCAGTTTGTTCTTGAGGTGGTCGAGGGACGCGCCGAAGTCCCCGTACACGCTCTCCCCGACCACGGTGGGGTGGAAGTGCTGGGTCATGGGGTTTTCGGAAACCTCGTAGTAGGAGAGCAGAGTGTCCAGGATGATCTGGAACGAGTCCACGCTGAACTCGAACTGCCGGCGGATGGAGTCCACGAACTTCAGCTCCACGTTGCGGCCGTTGTTGTTCGAGAGAGAGATCAGGCTCCACCTGTCCGAATCGGTGTAGACCTTCACCAGTTTCTGCACATAAGCCTCTTTCAGGGTCATGGGGGTGATCTTCTCCTTGTTCACCCCTTCTGGCAGAAAGTCCAAGAGGGTGCCTAAAACCACATCCTTGATGATCTGAAACTCTGCTTCATGAGGGAGGTCAACCCTGAAAATGACATCCAGGTCCTTGTAACTCCACCCATTGTCCTGCACCAGCACGTGGCTGGCAGTGGAGCCATTCAAGCGCACATCTTTGACTTTTATTCCTCTATGCTCCAGCTGATTTCGGACCATCTGCACAATGTCTTTCAGACGCACCTCCAAGGTGGGGAAGTTCCCTCGACCGTGAACCGGTACAGCCTCGGTAAGGACCTCGTTCAGACGACTCACCTGATCCCAGTTCAACACACTGCAGGACTCACAGCCACTACTGCTGGTAGCTTCTGCCATGTTATCCACAAGATTTCTTCAAAACAAAATAAGGTGGGGAGGAAAAACAGGAAATTAGAAATACCGTAGCAGTAGCATTTTTAAATAAAAAAAAACAAAAAAAACTGTGGTTTGTCATGGATCTCACAACAAAAAAAAGCATACGCACCTATCTCCAAAATTTGACTGACTGAACTAAGCATACGGTGGGTGCACGCGCATGCGAGTGAATACAATTGCAAACGAAATATATCCGATTCACTAAAGAACAAAAAAAGACAATGTATGGGATATGGTTAAAATGCACAATTCAAAACATGAATTCACAGTGTATCGCTGTTGTTCCAGAACAGCAAGCATGCTTTCATTGCATGCCTCCCCAATGAAAACGTATTCACGTCATGTAGCTTTAGTTAACCAAACCAACTTAACATTAGCCGGGCTGTACAATGCTCCCATTTTACCAGCATTTGCTCCTAAAAACTTATGTGTGCTCAGTGGAAAAATAATTTTGGAGCACATGTACTGACTGGAATGTATTTTTGTGCCCCTAGATTTTTCAGTTTCGAAGAACATGCGCTCCTTGGTCAGTGCAGAGCCCTGATTAGTTAATAACCTTATCTTTCTCGTCAAACGCGATATACGATGTTCAACTTGCTTCACTCAGTAAAGTAATAGGCAGCTGCTATCTAACGGTATACCATCAACTTAACTAATTAGCCAGTCACCAAAATGCAAAAACGGTATATTGCTAGCAAACTAGCAACTTTGGTTCACACAGCTAAAACGAGGGACCACACTAACGTTACCAAGTAAACTATACTTGCTAGCCAGCAGGCAAACTTGGAGAACACATTCAAAAGCGTACATTAACTATAACACACCATAGTGCGTGCAATCAAACACTAGCCTAACAAGGAAACTTACTGACATTTATAAAAGGCATCAGGTTAGCCAGTCATCTCGTGTAACGATCAGCTGGCCAGCTGGCAAGCGAAAGTAACGTATTGGCTTGACGATAGTAATGTTATGTCATTGTGCCAGCAAGCCAGCCATCCAACTACCTAGCTAGCAAGCAAAATCCGAGTTAGAACAGAAAAGTTAACGTAGCAGAAATCTCAGTATCCAGGGTATCTGTAGCCTTTTGAAAATTATTGAATTAACACAACTATTCAGCAATCTAATCTTGTTAGCGAACAAAACTAAATTTATTCAATTTAGTAGCTCATGTAGTTACGCTCTTGCTACGGTTATGCAACCCAAGTCACCAAGCTAGACGAGCCATCTATAGCCATCAAGAATTTAGTGAAAACCCAAAAATGTTCACACTAAACACTTGTTTTTAGTTTGTGATAACGTTATACTACCTAGCCAGCTGGCTTTTTAGCGCTGGTCAGATAAACCAAACCCCCAGTTCAGAATATACTGTGCGGGTAATTTACAATTTAACAGCTAGCTCGACAGCAAGATTGCGTGATCAGAAAGCAATAACGTGGTCCAACAACATAAACATTAATTATACTTACTATGCAGATTGAATCCTCTCAAGGCATTCAAATAGACTGGAACGGTCTTCAAAAACTTCAGCCTGGTATTGGCGTCTAACCTCACCAAACACGATACACGCCTACTGTACTGTGAACAGGAGAGAAGAGCGCGTTCTTATATGCCGAAGAACGCCAGTTTGAAAGGAAAGGTCCAAAACTTCGTAGCCACGCCGCACTACTTTACACGAATATATTTGTATCTATTGTATCTATAAAAAATATTGACACACGTAACCGAAATTAGCACAATTCAGAGAAATTAAATGTATTCGATATTGAAATTGTAACAATTCAGTAAAATAAGGTAAGACACCGTAGATTTAGTGAAAAAAGTAATCGTTTGCTCGTATCAATACGCCGAAGTACACTTGTGATTGGTCGACAGAATTTTGTGTTGCTAGGTAACTGTAGCGTTTGCAAGATTTAAAAGGTGCATGGCGGCATGCCTGCCAAACAAGTTGTCAATACTATGAAACAAAAACAAAAATGAACAAAAACAACAACAACAACAATAACAACAACAACAACAGATGTATTTCAGAAATAGCAATTGTTGAGTATGCAACCTTATGCTAACACAGTAGCATTCAATATTACGAATGCAGTATTGTTTGACAAGGCTTCTTGTCACACACATGGTTATTAGAAAGAGAAGGATTTATGTTGTTGCTTTGTTGTTGATCTGGATCAGTTGTGATCAGACTGAGAATGTTACCTTACAGAAAAAAGCCAGCTACACAAGTAAAAGCTGGGACAGAAGGAAATCCTTAGGATTATCCAGTGAGGATAGCTGGGAAATTATTGATTACTGCTGGCTTAGATCTCAGAATATGATACTCCTTCTCACTTGGAGAGGGTATTAGACACTATTATACCTGCTGAAAATTCCACATTAAACCAGCCTAAGGTGGTTTTCAACACTTTTAGCTGGTCAAGCAGCTGTTCAACAGCTGACCATCCTATATAGTCAGCTAGTCCACCAGTTGACTACCAGTTTACCAGTTTAAGCAGTTTTAACCAGCTTTGTCCAGCCACAGACCTGAAATGACCAGCCAAAAGTGTCAAAAACTCAGCGTATCCCTTTTAAACCAGTTTAAGATTTTCAGCGGGAATGTGTGTCCATGTGAACCCCTAGCATACACTTTAATCTCAGCAGCCTAAGGGCAGAAGGCCTGATTTTATTGATTTTAGCATCACAATGCTGACATTACAATAATTTTTACAGAAAGGCCCAGGGCAGGATACAAACCCAGGATCTTCTTGCTGTGACAGTACTACCCACTGCACCACCGTGCCACCCTATTTATTTATTTATTTATTTATTTGCCAGATCATGCTCTTATCCAAAGGAGCTATAAGGCTATTAAGAATTGGTAGAGTAAACACATCAACGGAGCTTGACAAGACAGAGTTTTCAGTTATGAGTGTTACATATAGCTTCACCAACCAGGTGTGCCAACCAAATGGCACCAGTTTTCAAATGATAAATCATTGTGCCCACAGAAAAAAAAAAAAAACCTGTCATTTTTCAATGGAACATTCAGACTACTGATCACAGAGTTTCTCTTGGATTTCTCTTGAGTTTCTTTTGAAATTAAAAATTAAAGCCACGATCAGGGCATTTTTGTGATGCTCAACTACCAGTGGGATAAGAAAAGTACATAAACCTTACAAAAATTCCCCACACAAAAGTAGCTTACACATTGGGAAAACTGCTGTTGTCATGCAAGTTCCATTGAATGATCATTGTGTCACTCTCGCTTGGTGGAAAGAATGATGCTCTTTCAGGTTATTGTGAGCATATCCGGTCAGGGAGGTAATGTAGAACACCTCTTTCCCCTGTAGTATGCTTGTATTATTGCTTAGGACAGGGTGAAGTGAGCAGCAGGGTTAATGTACAGGAGAGAGTTTTTGCTTAGTGGGGCTTGGCTTGGAGACTATTAAGTTAAAGTATTTTCTTTGTGGATATGAATGATTACGCAGAGAAACAAGGTGGGTGTAAGGGCTACCCACTGGGGGGAGGAGATGAAGAAAAACATTGGTGTTTCTCACCAGATGAGTGGGCTAAACCACAAGGAAACTAGAAAGAACTGAACAGAAAATAACTGGGGATTTCCCATTCCGTTCTTTCATCTTCTTCTCTTGTGTGAGATCACAAACGTGTGATAAGAATCGTCTTAACTGAACATTCTAATTTGGATGTAGCAATCGCTGCTCGTAACTGAAAGCAATGGAGGTGCAGAATCCATGACTTACAATTTTGAAAAAACATTCAAAAAAATATACTCTAAATTTTTGCCTGTTACATATCACAAACAGAGGAGCTACAGGGGACTGTAATTAATTATTTTCCTGGATTATATTCTTGAGATGAATGTCAAAACTGAAGGGCGTGAACTGGCCTGCTGCACAGGGACGAAAAAAGAAGAAACCAGAACCTAACAAACCAATATGTGCAACTAACAAATGAGATAAATGTGACTCACTCTTTCAGTCTCTCAGGAACTTCTAAACTCATTCAGAAGTTTGAGTCAAAACTGTTTCCTGTGGAGAATTTCAAAGTGCAGGTCACCTTGCTTACTAGATGTAAAAGAGGAAACTGATGAATTCCACAGTGACCTCAACTAAAAGTGAATACTGGGTTAAAAATAATATGATTTTAATGTGACTTCATTTAATGATGAAGTCCCAGACAGGTAATAAGCAGATGGAGGTGGAGCAGCATATACTGTATATGTCCTATATGGAACAGCATATATACGTCAAACCCAACATGAGCATTCACTTTTCTATATTGGTTGATAACAATAACTGTCATAAGCAACTAAACAGTGTAACATGACTGAAAGATCACAAAATGAGAAAAGCACATTATGTATGCCTATGGCTTCATCACGTAATCAAAACAAAACATAAAATTAAAATCATAAAATCGTACAGTGCCATCTTTGCTATTCAACAAAACCGGTATACTGCAGGATCAGGCCATTTTCTGCAGTACTGTAACAGACTTATGGAGGGTGAATTCCAGCTGCTGTGTTAGATTACTTTTTTCACAAAACTTTATTACATGTCCAATTGTCCTGTTATACTGCCACCCCCCTGCCACTGGCCTGGTGCACAGGGATAGTTCCGTGTACCATCAATATATATACACCCGTATATATGTATATATAGGAATAAAAAGTTAGAGTTAGAAAGTTTGAATCTCAGTTTGAATCTGTTACAGTCAGGCACTGATGGTCATTCCTGATTAATTTATTTTTGCCTAAAAAATGTAAAACTGGTCTGAGAGGTAATGAGACATCAACGTTGAATGATAACTGTTTTTGAAGTGCCACCTGGCTTGGCCTGGGCTGTGTGCCAGGCAATGGTGACTCAGAGCTTGTGTCACAGGTAGTTAAGCAGTGACCATTAGCACATTAAATACTCCACTACATTTGCGAATGTCCATGGAAATCATTTTAACGTCATGACTCACTTAATGACTATAAAAAACTCTACCCTTCCTCTGGTATTACAACCAGGCCACAGGTTTTATTGATTTACAGCAGCTGCCTGAATAACGTCAGACACCCGTCCTTCAGGAGATGTACATGCAGTGCTTGGCTATGACGTACGTCCTGTGCAGATTCACCCATTGGAAGTGATTAAAATATGTTCAGAAAAAGCAGCGTCTTTGACCCTGCAGCCTGCTGCTCTAAAATCACATTTTTTCTTTTTAATCTCAGCTGGTGATTGCTGCTAGAATAGTAATAGTAGAATAATAGAATAGTTATTAGGCTTTTGAGGCATTCCAAAATGACCAGATTAGTACAGAATTAGTACAGCTCATTCATACAATATGCTCTCAGACAGCAAGGGTAATTAGGATATTATGGATGGCAGTTATTGCTTTGGACAGGTTTTGTTGCTAAGCCCAGAAAATAATGCTAACTCTCACATTTTCTTGTGTCTAGTCAGCATAATCAGTGCTGAGGGAACACCTCCCCTCTTTTACCATTCTTTTCATGAGCTTTTTTTTATTTATTTTTTTTACCATCTTTAAATGTAATGATTCCACTGTGGATGTTCACCAGCCGTGACGCATCCTACTGACTAATAGCAAACACAAGACGTGGGAGATGACCAATTGCACTGTGGTGCCCCAGAGAACCTATCAATGATAATAAATACAATGTGCTGGTGAGAGCCGGTACACAGAAAGACTTAGTCTTTCAGAACTATAAACGGAGGTAAACAAGCACATGCCCTATACTTCCAACTGCTGTTCTTCCTCTCTGATGGGTTGCATCTACCCTTCCTGTCCTTTGACCGGTGTCTGCTAAAGGCTCAGCTGTGCATTAGGAATAAAAGTCCAGCATCCTAGAGGATCATCATTGGTATCCCAATCATGATTAGGCCGGGGCAAGGGCAATGGTGTAGACTGAGGCACTGTTTGTAGCATTTTCACCACACAGTTCAAGGGGTTCACAACCAGCTCTAGCAGCCACTGCAGTTTTCAGCTTGTTGGGTCTTTGTGTGTGCGCAAGGCTGGCAACAGACTGGCATCTCAGGGAGTCTTGTCTTGCAGCCTGTGCCAGCTGGGCTCAGCACCATTTCACTGCTGCCCTCTAGAGGACAATAGGATTATTGATTGCAGATGGAAGGACTATAATTACAAGTATCTCTCCAAAAAAAATTTTTATCATGAAGTGCAACTTACATGAAATTCTGGAAAACACTTTCAGACATAAATATTAGTACAATTCACAATAATTCAACAGGCAAAAACAGGAATTAAGAAAATAATGAAAGTAAAAAATATTATGCTGTTTTCAGAAGGGGAAGATTTTGCAGTATGTTTTCAAACTAAATAGTCAAGTCACCGTACTTTCCCCTTTTCACAACCAAAATATCCACTTTCTATGTCCAAGGCATTAGGTTTTGTTCACATGAATTTGGCATGAATCATTTTCTCATTTGATAATTTATCTCTACCCATACACTGTCTTTAAGTAGTATTTAGGTAGTATTTAGGAAAATATCTTTATACTTACTTTGTTACTTATGTACTTTGTTTTTATTTTCATCAGGAAATGGTTGTGACACAGCTCTTAATAAAATAACAGTCATTAAAGTATATCCTTCTTCTACTTATCCCTTAATCGAAAATTTGTGTTCATTCATGTGATTCCCTGAGCGAGTTTGATTGATTGAGTGGATTCAATGTATTTGTGCACACACACATAATTCCTTTAATAAAAAATAAAAAACTTTTTTTTTTTAAAGAAAAAAATCCTTATGGCCATGTGGGAATCACAGTAAAAGGTACACTACATTTCCAAACGTATGTGGACACTCAAATGTCACACCCATATGTACTTGTTGGACATCGCATTCCAAAACCATGGGCATTAATATGGAGTTGAACCCCCTTTTGCTGCTGTAACAGCCTCCACTCTTCTGGGAAGGCTTTCCAGTAGATTTTGGAACATGGGGATCTGCTTCCATTTGGCCATAAGAGCATTAGTGAGGTCGGCACCGATGTTGGACAATGGGCCTGGCTTGCAGTTGGCATTCCAATTAATCCTAAAGGCGTTTGATGGGGTCAGGGCTTTGTACAGGCCAGTCAAGGTCTTCTACACCAACCTAAAAAAAAAAAAAACATTTCTTTATGGACCTTGCTTTATGCATGGGGGCATTGCCATGCTGAAACAAAAAAGGGCCTTCCCCAAACTGTTGCCACAAAGTTTTAAGCGCATAATTCTCTAGAATGTCATTGCTAAGATTTCCTTTCACTGGAACCAAGGGGCCTAGCCCAAGCCATGAAAAACAGCCCCAGACCATTATTCCTCCTCCACCAAACTTTACAATTGGCACTATGCATTCTGCCAAACCCAGATTTGTCTGTCAGACTGCCAGATAGTGAAGCATGATTCATAACTCCAGAGGACGCTTTTCCACAGCACCAGAGTCCAATGGCAGTGTGCTTTATACCACTCCAGCCAATTCTCGGCATTGCGCATAGTGATCTTAGGCTTGTGTGTGGCTGCTCAGCCATGGAAGCTGAGCTGTTGTTGTCTCTATACATTTCCACTTCACAATAGCAGCACATACATTCGACTGATGGAGGTCTAGCATGGCAGAAATTTGACAATCTGACTTGTTGGAAAGATGGCACCCTATGACAGCGCCACGGTGAAAGTCACTGTGCTCTTCAGTACGACCCGTTCTACTGCCAGTGTTTGTCAATGGAGATTGAAAACCACTAATTAGAAGGGGTGTCCACATGGTTTTGGGAATGTAGAGCATCTGTGAGCATTTGTGTGCCTAGGAGCAGACATCCTCTGGCGTCAGGTTAACTCTCGGAGGAGAAATGAACAGGATACCATGCCGGTATGGCAATAACACTATTGTTGCCATACGCAATATTTGATGACAAATAATGACAAATTATGAAATTGTACTCCATGATTTATCGTTAGTTGCAATAAAAATTTTATATGTCACTTTTTATTGTCTTGATTCTAACAGAGTCATAAAGAAGTTGACATAATAATAGTGACCTGTATATACCTTAAGTTTATAAGTGATGGAGAAACATCAGAGCACACAGCCTGTGAAGCTGGCAGCATGTTGGACATGTCCAACCAAGCTTTCCTCCACGAGTTTCATTTTCAAAGGTTCACAGGTCTTTTGAGGTAAATGGCCACTGAAGCCTCAGAGCACAGCATGGATGTCGTCTATTTAACGACCCAAAGCAACGTCTGGGCGTGCTTGTGGGTGTTGTGTCTGTGGCCACCTGCACCCTTTAGTGCAGCTGCTGCAGTGACTCAGTCTGGAAACATCGGTAGGCCAATGTGGACTCCACATGGTGGGGGAGGGGGGAGGGGGGATCCCTTCACCCATGCCCTAATATCTGAGAAAGAGGAGTGAGAAGTATAATCACCATGACTACTGACCTGGCCATCTATTCCTGATTTCGTCACAGGTACTATTTTACCCATGGGACAGGGCTGACTGTATGATTGCTGATGTGAGGAGGTGCTGGTTTTACATGCATACATGCTTGCACACAGACACGCTCCTGTTAGCAGTTACGGCCCTTTTGATATGTCTGTTTGCCATGAGAGAGAAGCAAACAGTCTAAAGTCGTTCTGTGGAAGATACTCTCCTGCAATAAAACGTCCGTCTGTGTGGTTCTGTGTACAGCAGTGCGTTGTGTTTGTTTCTGTGTGAGCAAGAGAAACCTCCCACATTGCAGGTCCCTTGCTTTGGTTTCTCAATGCTCAGACAGTTGCTAGTCAGACGTATATTCTAGCTCCTGAAAAGACTGACCAGTGCCGCAATGTTCGAATTCCGACAAAATACCACTAATGCACGAACAATTACAAAACCTAATGCAGCTAATGCAGAAGTAATGCTACTAGCATGGGTTTTTTGGGGGAAGTGGAGTTTAGAGGAAAAAGCTTAGCTTATTGCAGGATCTTTGTTTTAAGCTCAAAAGAGATTAACTTAAGTGCAATGCTTAGACGGAAAAACACTTGAAGACTACATATGATAACAAGCGCGAATCCGCAATAGCTGCGACCGCACACGCGCATGCATCCATGTGTGCATGCATCCACGCACACACTCACACAAACACGTGACCTCTTCTTTGGCTCATGACCAACCTTTCCACAAAATCTTGTGCAAATCAGTGATTCCATTCGGGAGTTATGCGCCCATCGCCACGCCCCCTCTTGGTCAATCGGCCTGAAAGTTACTCAGCTCTACCTTCGGTCATGACCAACCTCCATGCCAAATTTCACCCTCCCGGGGCGAAAACTGTGGCCGCTACGGGGTGGGACACTTTTGTGGACCAACCGACCAACCGACCAACTGACCGACCGACCGACAGACAGAGCTATAGAGCTGCGGTTGCAGCTAATGAAAACAGAGAGCCCAGAGCTTCCCTTTGCAGTGTACCGCATGCAGCTTCTCTTTTTATTGCCAAAATATCCTTCCCACAATGCACCCTGCCGAGGCATGCAGGAGCCGAGGAGAACTGTGGATGCGACTGTGTTCTAGCCAGTCCTTTCTTGGAAGCTCGTTTCCTTTTCTGCTCGCGCTCCGTACTTCAGTTGGCGTCTCTCTCCAAATTCCACATGTGCATCACATACCGGGTTCCACACATCGGGAGCGGACCGGACCACCTGGAAAACATTTACGGATTCACCCTTTAGAGCCCACGCTGCCTCAGAGATGGAAGCGGTCCCACCGCGCTGCGCCACTGATGAAAGTAATCCCCGTAATTTACGAGAACCCCTCTCCGTTACACGCGCAGGTCTCCTCCAACCGCTGGGAGATGTAAAGGGCTCTCGCAAACAGGACCGTCGCCAGGATGAAAGCACAGAACACAAGTCATGTACTGAAAGTATGTGGCGTAGGGGCCAGAGGGCTGGACCCTGCCTCTGAAGATTCTGGCCTATGCTTCCATTTGAGGCACTGCTTGTTTCAGACCCTAAAATAAGACCCTTTCAGCTGATATACAGTGCCATGAAAAAGCATTTTCTCCCTTTCTGATTTCCTTCCTATCATTACATATTTGTCATACTGAATGGTTTCAGATTTTTAGACGACGATGTAATATTAAACAAAGGGAACCTGACTAAACACAAAACATATTTTTTAAATTATTATTTCATTTATTTAATTAAAAAAAGTATCAAACGCCTATATCACCCATGTGAAAAAGTAATTTCCCCCTTAATCTTAATAGCTGGTTTCACCACCTTTAGCAGCAATAACTGCCACCAAATGCAATTTGTCCTGTAATTTGACATCAGTCTTTGCATAATTGCTGTAATTAAGACAAATTGGAAGGTTTTCGAACATAGACTGCTTGTTTCAGGTCTTGTCACAGCATCTCTATAGGGTTCAAGTCAGGACTCTGAATAGGCCACTCCAAAACTTTAATTTAGTTTCTTTTCACTTGCTTATGTGTTTTGCCGCATTGTCTTGCTGCATAACCCAAGTACGCTTCCGCTTCAGCTCATGGACAGATGATCAGACATTCTCTTCGAGGATTTGCCGGTACAGAGCATAATTCACAGTTCCATATAATTGTTAAGTCGTCCAGGTCCTGAAGCAGCTAAGCATCCCCACACTATCACATTACCACCACTATTTTGATTGTTGGTATGATGTTCCTATTGTGAAATGCTGTATATTCTTCACACCAGACATAATGGGACCTGTGTTATCCAAAAAGTTCCACTTTTGACTCATCTGTCCATAGAACAGTATCCCAAAAGGCTTGGGGATCATCCAGTTGCTCTTTTGAAAATGTGAGATAAGCATTGATGTTCATGAGTCATGAACACTGATTTTAGCTGAGACTAGAAAGGCCTGCAGTTCTTTGGATGTTCTTCTGGGATATTTTGTGACTTCCTGGATGAGTTTTTGGTGTGCTTTTGGAAAGATTTTGGCAGGCTACTCCTTGGAAAATTTACCACAGTTACAATTGTTCTCCATTTGGAGATAATGGCTCTCACTGTGGTTAAAAAATGGCTTTGTAACCCTTTCCAGACTGAAATATTTCAGCAACTTTTCTTGATTTTTCTGGGATTTACTTTAATCCTGACACAGTGAGCATATAGAAACTTTGTGGTGACTACATCACTCTGATGGTAAGATCCAATATGAGAGAGATTTATATTCAGCAGGGCTGGCTGCAATCAAGCCTGGCTGTGTTCAATCAGCTGAATATAACTGTCAATTAAATTTGGTTAATTGGTTGATTGAGTAACTAAGCGGGCAATCCCCTTTTCAAATGGGTTATATGGGTGTTTGATAACTTTTTTCATTAAATAATTCAAATAATGAAAAAAATGTTTTGTAATTATTCAGTTTTACTTTGACTAAAATTGAATTTTGCCTAAAGATCTGAAACCATTCAGTGTGACAAATATGCCACAATAGAGTGAATCAGGAAAAGGAGAAAATACTTTTTCTCAGCACCGTATGAGAATTACAAGAAAAAGAAATGCACAGATATTTTCATCGTGATTTGGAATGGTTCTCGTTAAAGTTAAGACTGTAACCCTGTGATGGAGTGCTAGCCATTTCCTCCGCTCCTCACTCTCAGTCTGGTTCCTCTGAAGTGGTCACACGATCCATATTTCATGTCTGATTGATGTTGGCTCGGGTCTCGCCGCAGCTCGCCGTAGCCTAGCTGACTGCGCACGGGCGCTCTCATTGGCGCTGCCGTAAGCTCTTCAATCGCGCGCCGCGCTGACACGGAGACTCCCCCCCGTATTTACGACCGCTCCTTTTACGTAACCGTTCCTGCCTCGCTGCCGTCTACTCCGCCGTCTCCCGCCCCTCGCAATCTGCATTCCTGACCCCCGCCTCACGTTACCGTCTCGTCTCGATCGCTACTCCTGCATGGTAGCAGACTCCTTCGCTGGATGCCGGTCTCCTCCCCCCCCCCCCCTCGATCCTGACTTAATGCGGCCGCGGCTATCGCCGCGGCCTGACATACCATCCCCCGTGCCTCCATCGCTCCAGACCTTTTTCATTATGTCGCCTCATTGGTCAACACCTCCCTGCCAAAACGCTTTATCCTGACAGCTTTCATCTCCTAACCAGACTTCCCTGTTGCTCCTCAAAAACTCTCGAACAAGCCGTTTGGCCCCATCGCTGCTGCGCTGGAGGTGCTGAGCTCTTTCTTTGACCAGCCGCCACTTGAAGCACAGTGTGTCCTAATGGAGTTTACTGGACCTTTCTGCGTGGATTACTCACTTTGAAGTCCAGTGTCCCCAAGACAGAGCTTCTGGGACGCACAAGAGGTAATGCATCCCAACTCTTCGTACAATGACGCTTAGTCAGGACCCGTCACGCCACTCTCTGATCAGCTTCTGAAAGCAAGATGATGCAAACCTGCATTCATTTAGTCATTTTGCATTATCCATCCATCCATCCATCATCTATACCTGGTTATCCTGGTCAGGGTTACGGAGGTATTGGAGCCTATCCCAGCATGCATTGGGCGGGAGGCAGGAATACACTCTGGAGAGACCTCCAATCTATCGCAGGGCACACTCACCATTCACTCACACACTCACACCTATAGGGAAGTTAGTCTCCAATTAGCCTACCTGCATGTCTTTGGACTGTGAGAGGAAAGCTGAGTAGCCTTAGGAAACCCACGCGGACACGGGGAGAAAATGCAAACTCCACACAGAAAGGCCCAGGCCGGGATTTGAACCCAGGACCTTCTTGCTACCCACTGCGCTGCCCGTATTTATTTTGTCTGTTTTATTGTATTATTAATATTTTAAAAAAACATTGTCAAATGTTCCTGCACTTAATATAAAATTTTAATCACTTTTGCAGGTATCAGCTGTGTACTTAATATATAAAATCACCGCTCTATTTTTGGCTCTGGTGCTAGAAGTACCCGTTATTTGCACTTGGGGATATTTGGATCTCCTTATAAATCCCTTTGGACAAAACCATATGAATAAGCGTAGCTTAATAAAATGGTTCAGAGGCCTAGTGGGTTATGTACTATGAAAGCCATATGGAGGTGAGGGCCATCCTGACCTCCAAACGAGTTCCATCTGCTCCCTGCCAGAGTTCACAGACAGAGAATGCTGATCCTGTGCAAGGTGTGGACTCTGAACACCGTCTTGCCTGTTCAGTGTGCACATTGTGATAGTGTGTGCAGTGCGTTACGTACAGATACAGAATTAGCGAATGATAAGTGAGAAAAATAACAGAACACATTGTGTGTTGAGGTGGGGAGTGTTCAGTGTGGCCGTTGGGATGGGGTACGTCCAGTCCTGTGAAGCTGTAGTGTGTGTTTTTAATGCGTGAGGCTAACTGCTTACGTAATATCATACCAGCCCCGAAGGAAGAACTTGTGTTTAGTGTTTGTGAATGTGTTCACTGTACTGCACCAGTCAATGGACCCTGCATGGCACGCTGGCTCTATCTCTCCTGCTGATTTGCCTGCTTTATCTGGCCGCGTAATTGCTCCTGTAAGTCCTCCGTACACAGTGTCGCCACTGAACCCAGGAGATGCCCACTGGTCTGCTTTTAAAATATCTCTCAGAAAATAGCATGGCTGTAACATAAAACAAGCCAATCCTGTAAAAGTGCAGAAAAAAACAGACAATATATCTTCATGCTGCAGAGTGAATATTCAATAAGTACAGAGTGAATATTTTATGAACCATTTTGTTTGTAGGGCGAGTAATGTTTTTTTGGTGACCTCATTTCTCTTTTCTTTATCAGGTGGCTTGACTGAGATTCTGGGAAAATTTCTAACGCAGGGAAAAACCGAATTAATTGTTAGCAGGATTGATCTGAGTTCAAATGATTCTTGTATTCTCAGAGTTGGCTTATTAATGATAACGTGTGATAAAAAAAAAGAAAATAAATGTCCAACAGGTAATTTTTCACCATGTTTATTGAATCAGTATTTTTTTTACTCTGTTTTGTATTTTAAACATATTTACAATTCATTTTGATCAGTAAAAATACAAATGTGGAATACTGTGTCTGAAAATCCGCAGGTCAAAGAAGACATCCAAGTTGAGCTCAGGGTCCATCTGGAAACAGAAGATGATGTCATGATGATGTTGAGTAGAAAAAACAGAAACCGAAAACAACCAAACAAACCCAGTACCAACACAACGCAAGCCAGGCCAGCGGAGTGTCACTACCGCCCCCTGGGGGAACAAGAAAGGAAGTGTCAGAGGCTCAAAGTCTTCCTTCATTTCCACTAAAGAAGGTGCCCAACGGTAAGAGCACGCTGGCGGCGCTGATCATCCGCTCGTTCTTCACATCTCCAGGGATTCCTGCACCGTCCCCACCCCGTTACAGGAGAGGCAGGGAGGGGCTGCTGATCCTCTGTGATTGTCTGGTTCCATTAGAGAGGTCTTTTATTCAAGTACGACGTTGGAAAACATTCTACCTCTCTCCTCGAACAGCCCGGACAAACACATTTACACATTAAGCGACTTAAACAAATAAATCTAACTCCCCCAGAAAGTCCTTGTTCTTTCTCTTCTTCTACTTCTTTTTTTTTTTTTGTCTTTTCTTAAGGCAACATACAGAGAACATGCGGCTCTGTCGGAACTCAGTTTACACAGGGCCACAGAAAGTGCAAAAGGACGGTCAAACACGGACAGAACCACAGCGACGAATGGAGAAAAGGAACCGGACTCGAACAGCACCAGAGTGTCAGCAGGAGCAGAGATCACGCAGCTCGTGTGACGCGTTTCTTTTAACCGTCTGATACCGTGGTCGACCACCCTCACTGATATTAGTATTCAGATTACCGGTCTTCATTATGAGCTTCTCAGTCTTAAAGGACACCTGAGGTACACTACAGGTCAAAGGTTTTAGTACACATGACTTGTGTTTTAGTGCTTTAGTGTTTAGTGTTTTTTAATGAACTTTAAGCAGTTTAACTTCTGTAAATAACCTCAAAAGGCACAAGGTAAGAAGTGAATAGTCGGAAGTTAAAAATAATCTTACTTCACAGGATAGTGACCAAAATTTTGCAGTTCAGTAAAACCCCATATCTGGCAACAGCTGAAGTGAAATCAGCACATCGTTGGAAACTTCTGCAACACTGTAGGTGTGCAATTTCAGAACCATACCTTTAACCACACTGTTAAAGGTGGCTATTGTGATGAATCTAGAATTTTGATAATTTGATCATTTTTTGTAAAATAAAAGATGACTGTTTTATCTCTGCTTGGAAACTGTAGGTACTAAAACGTTTGACTGGTAGTGTACCTCTCTAAAGAATACAGCACAATGCAATTCGACCTTATCGTTCCCCATAATTCTTCATACCTCCACAATGCAGTTTCCAGGTCTTGAAGTTCAAACTTCAATCAGCCTGACACACCAACATGCACAACAAATAGTGCGTTGACAGCACTGTTAACAGCAGAGATAAACACAATAAAGCACAAGTAACAACCCCTGTTAATTATGACAACTGGTGTACAGACAACACGGGGAAAATTACTGTACTGTGTCGGCATATACAATAGACATCTACTGAGTGAAGCTGAAGCTAAAGGCCACCATACTTCCACCAGAGATAACCCTTATAAGGTCATAAGCGTCATTCCTGCTGACACCAGGAGGACAATGGCAATGAAAGCCAGCATGGGGAAGGGGGCAGGAGCCTGGAGGAAATGTAGTGTATGTGCCTGTGTAACAATGCCAGTGAAGAGGTGTTCTACTGGGCTTGATGTATGTATGTGTGTGTGCTGGTGGATGTCATAATGCCTGGAGAAGTCATACAACATCACATCATCATGTCACATGGGACGTACTGGCCAGTGAGAATAAAATGGATTTATGTTTGGGGGGAGGGGGGGGTAATTGCACCTTTTCAGCGTTTAGTGAAGGTAGGTATGGAAATCTTTAGCCATCACATTCATCTTTTTGGGGAGACAGGGGAAACAGAGGCGTAAGATCTACACCACTAGGTGGCAGTATGGAGATTTACTGGAAGGGAGCATCCAGTCGGCAACTTCTAAAGCAGACTGCACTGTCTAAATGTCAACCATCAACCAGGAGAGTATACAGACACAGTAAAAGAGTCCAGTGTAAATCCAACTCTAACAGGGTAAGGACAACAAGTACACTGTAAGAGTTGATTTAACACTGAACACTACTGTGCACAAGGCAGAATGTCCATGGCGCCTCCGGCAGTGTGGTCCCTGGGAGCTCCCCACTGACGCGTTTATCTGCGTCCTGACTCTCCCACAGCGCTCTTATGTAAGACAGCGCTGTCTACACCAGCCTCCACAGCACCCCACCCTCTCTCCTACACTGACACCTGACTGGACAACCAGTCAAAAAAAAAAAAAAAATCTTTCCCTACTCACCTTTTATTCAAAAAATGTACATTTAGCACATGGCTTATCACACACAGTGTTTAAATACCCTCATCTTCATTGAAAACATCGATTGGGGATGACTTAAGAATGACTCGACGCGGGACGTTGAGGAACATAATGGTGCTGAACGTGACGGTCGATGGTTTGGAACTGAGGGACAGTTGACTTCCAGGAAGGAGGTGCGATTGGTGTAATTTAAATGTCTCAGACTGCAATTGGTCAGCCAGACCGCAGAAGCACAGCACAGCCTCTCCAGTTAAGCTTCTGCACCTGCTCCAGAACGCTCCCTAATCAACAGCCCACCATTACACAACTCCTACAGCACGTAAGCAGACAGCGTTTATCTGTTCCACTGTGAGGACGAGAGAGAGAGCTACAGATGAAAGGTCACCACAGACTGGGGCAGTTGGGCAACATGACACTGTACTGTACTGTACGTTATCCACGGCTATGGCCAATGTACACTTTTTCTCAGCTGATCCTCGAGCCCGGAGACTGAGAATGAGGCCATGGACAAAAACAGCAGGACACCGCCAACTGACTGACCCCACCCAACATGGAGACCCTCTCTGTCCCACCAAAGTGAGTGTGACAGGAAGTCAGTATAGTTCCAGGTCAAAGGTCATCACGGGGAGGAGTAAACAGGTAGTGCTGTAGTTTGGGGTTAGCGTCGACCGTGTTCAAGCCAGAAATTAGGAAGGGGGGTGGAAATAACGCCCCAGAAAAAGAAATCCTCACGATCTTCTATGTGCGCAACATAAACGAGTGCACATCCACTCCGCGAAAATCGCCGTATATCCGTCTGCAGGCATGTCTTTCCACAGAAACTAAGGTCCATCCCAGCCCAGTATAAACCAGTGTGTTTATACCCACCAGCCTGTTTTTTTAAACAGAGAAATGCAGAGATATGTACACATATCTCCGCTCACAGCAGCGGCTGCAGTCAGTGTGTCCATCCAGGAATGATAAATATACACCCTCTCCCAGCAGAGTCTGTGAATGTGCAGAGACCGGTCCCGTGGTCCTCCTGTGCGCTGCGCATGGACGTTTGGTCAGATGGGAAGCAATGGAATAAAGTACAAAGTAGGCCTGGTCAGGTGACCCCCGTGAGCTCACCGCGTCACGTGACCGCGTGCAGGAGCAGAGGCCCCGCCCCTTCTCCCTGCGGCCCTTCTGAAGGGGGGAGGAGAGTGGCGGGACGGTCCTGCTTCGGGCGTCCCGTGCGGCCCCTCCTATCGCAGGGCGTTTGTCCCGGGCAGGGTGAGGTTGCCCTGGTGCAGGACGGGTAGGGGGTGCGCCTCCGTGTTGAACACCCAGTTCTCCAGGGGGAGGAGGTCATCGCCAGAGAACAGCAGGTACAGATACCTGGGGGTAGGCAGGCACAATGCTCAGGTACCTGCTACTGTACACCTGCATACTCACTACACACCTGTATATTTACTACACACCTGTACACCACACCACACACCCGTATACTCACTACACACGTGCATACACACTTCATACCTGTACACCTCACTACACACCAGCACACCTCAATACACACGTGCATACACACTACACACCCGTATACTCACTACGCACCTGCACAGTCACTACACACCTGCATAGCTCACTATACACCTGCATACTCACTATATACCTGATCTTATCACACTCATGCAGCCATAGTTCATATGTACACATCACAGTTCTAGCTGCAGTGTTGCAGAAAATCTCGCCCGTGAGAGGAAATTAAAAATTATGGTGAAGAAAACTGCAACTAACATTCTGATCCAGAGATTCTTCTTTCAAATCCACCAACAGAGGGCAGCATTTCCACGTTCTTGCTGAGGCTCTTTCCCCCACTTTACCTCAAACTGGAGTAAATTAATCTGACGTGCAGCAAGGCTCATTACGCTGCGTAACACAAATTAAATCCTAAAAACGGCCACTATCCTCACACACCAGTACCTGGGCCTCAGACCAGCGCAGGAATAACAGCTAATAAGCACTAACAGGAAGGGCATTACTACCACTGCAGTTACAGCTGGGGAACTGCTACTGTACAGTATGTTTGATCTTCTAACTTTAGTAATAAAGCACAGTAACCATGTAATTAACACTAGCTGGGGCTATTTACATAAGCCACCAGCGTGCTGTGTGATACTGTTCATTTACACAGGAGCTGCATTTTTATTTGCTAAGTACACGCAGCTTGATTCCACAAGATCCACCTTGAAATGAGTGAGCGTCGACAGTTAAATAACAAGAATACGAAGCTGTGAACAGAGAGTCCCCGTAGACTTAAGACGCCTGAGAAAAATGAGAGAGGTGACAGGGCCGTTTACTGTGAGGAAGCCCATCTCACTCCCGTGTACTGCCGGGAGATTACCAAGCCTGTGCAACACCGACGAACAGGAGCAAGCGCACAAAATGAGAGAGGACTGCGAGGCCACCCTTCAGCCTGCTGTGCTTCTGTAATCATCTTCACTTTGAGCGCACGCTCTAATCGGCCAATCAGAACGATAAGCCAGCGCTCTGTGTGGGGAGGGGGAGTGTGTGCATGGGGTGGGGGGCTCACTTCAGCGTCTCTGCGAGGAAGAAGCTCTGCTGCACGTCGTCGTAGGTGGGGTTGGACGAGTAGACGTCTTTGACGCCGGAGAAGCCTCCGCTCACACGGCAGTACTTGTCAATGGCCTGGCGGGCGGAAAGAGACAGAGTCAGGGAGGGCTCCCTCTGGTGGAGAAATCACAAAATCACACTCCCACCCACTCCCCCCTCCCCGGCAAACAGCTTTCTGTCCTACCCAACCCCAGGGGCACCCAGGCAAACAACAGCCCGAAAACATGCGCAACATCTGAAGGTGGGTGGGGCTTGGGAAATCTGATAACTGAGACTGCTGGAGGCTTTCTTTCCACCTTGCTGAGAGCTCGGTGAGAGAGAGAACACGGTTGATCTGAGTGCAATTTAAGAGTGTGGGCATTAACATGTAATTGGTAGAACACTGCCAAAAAACACAAATTCTACAAACAAAGAAACATGTAGAAATGAGAAACAGATAGAAAACACAGACATTTAACCTCTTAAAAGTTACTGTCAGTTAACAGTCATTTCAAACTCAAAAGACTCCACAGCTACATGCAATGTAAAAAAAAAAAAGCCATCAGACGCATTCAGTAAACATTACAGACCACAGCACACACACTCCGTAAACACTACACACAGTCTGCAAACACCAAACACTATGTAGGTTTACATTAAATAAACCTAGATAAGTGCTGCACAAATTCTTCAAGCATAAAATAATCACCCCACCCACATTCTGCAAACAAATCCTCGGTACACACCAGTTATATGGAAATTCTGGGCTGACATCAATAACAGATATTTCTCCGCCCGCATCGACCAATGGCAATGCAGACATGTGGCCTGTCTGGCACTGCAGGGCAAATGCAAACTGCCACCTAATGTCCATTCACAGGAGTAGTACACGAGCACTGAAGAATAACCACTAATCGTCATGGCATCGGTTGCCACTTTTTTTTCCATCACGGGGACTTAATCCCACAGGAACTGGTTTCTGTTTTCGGTTTGTGCTTTTTTCTCCTTTTTTCGCCTTGAGTCATGTGTGACAAAAGCAGCAGCATCACATCAGGGAGGGGAGCCAGCCATTGTCTGTAACCTCAGAAATCACTCAAAAAAAGCCCGCAGACTTTGGAGTTGATTTTTTGTAGTTAGTGAATAATTTCCCTCTCATCTCAGAATCAAAGTAGGAGCACATTTCACATCTGCGTTCTGGCTCAGGCTGGGACGTGCTGGGCTGGAATATGGCATGACCCGGAGGAACCACAGGTGCCCGGGGTCACCCTTTTTTTGTTTTCGGTACGCCTCGTCCACTCTGACCTCAGCGCTCTCGACAGCGGGGGGCTAGTGGGCTCCAGACACGACCTCCGCTAGCACCTTCAGCATCATCTGCGTGAGGGGATGCAAAAGCCACCCATCGGAGTCCTGTTTGCATTTTGCTCTGTTACACTAACTAGCCACTCGAGTCCAGGATGAGAGAGAGAAAAACACCACTTAGCACAACAAAGGCTCTTTTATGAATATTCAAGTGACGATCAGAACAATGACACCAAAATGCAGAATGCAAATGAACCTCTTGTCAGTAACAACAACAACCTGTCTTTGTCTTTCCACCTGTTTTTTTTCTAGTGTTTTCTCATTGCTCTGCAAAGCTGGCAAATGGTTGGTATAGAACCTCTGGCCTTTTAGGACACCTACCACACAATTAGTCAGATCATTCATACAGTGCATCATAAGTTAGTCTTCATCTGATCTTCATGCCTGAATGTGTAGCCCTACTGTGGCTGGTCTGGAGACAGGCCCCTACTGTGGGACGCTAACTGGCTGGCTGCTAATCCCAGGTTTACACAGCGGAGATTCGCTAACGTGCTAAAATGACACCGCGTACCCAATAAGGTATTTCCCTCCATCCTGAGACAGAAGACCGGGGTATTATCCTTCTCCTCAATCCGCTTTATATCACATTAAGCTCGTTAAGCAGACGCTCCCTATCCAGAGCTAACAATACAGGATAAACGGACGTGCATTCACCTGATTGACATGAACAATAGCGCCAGAACTGGCTAACAACATCCGCGACCAGCGAATAATGATGCAACACCACTTAAGCACTAGTGCGAGTTAACTACGCTAACCAAGAATGAATGTGCAAATTCTACATACAGACAAGCAAGCAGCATTGTTTCTTTTATTTGGAGCTCACAGTTTATTTTACATTTACATCACTATCACTTAACAAATGCTCTTATGCAGAGTGACCTACAAAAAATTGAAAACATCAGTGTTAGTCTGATGAACTCAAAATATAAAAATTGATATACCTATAACTATATCCCACAGGGAATTCGGAAAAATAGATATACCTATAACCCAAATGGAAATGCAAAAGATATCTAAAGAGGGTCAGGGTCACACTCTTTAGATATTCAGTCTGCACTGGAGGATTGAACACAATCCCTTTTTAAGTCTCTGGTTTGAAGCGAGGGGAGATCAACAAAAAGCACTTAAAGGAACCAACAGCTCTTTTTAAAAAAACACAGCGCAGATGAATTTGTATCGCACTGACGGTGAATTCTATTGGATTTCTCAAATCCGCGCGGCGCCCGCGCGGGGGCTGCTCATTTCACGGGTGAGCCGGGACACGGGCCCTGTGTGCAGCCGCTCGTGACGGGATCGGCTGGAACGGGCTTTGGGAAACGAGAGGCACGCTGGGCGCGTGCGCGTGCTAACGCTACCCCGCGGCTGAGAGAGCGAGAGGAACGCAAAACCACCTCTGGTTCCCTGTCCACCGCTTCAGACGGGCGGGCGTGCCCACTGTGAGGCGGGGCGGGGGTAGAAGGGCCACCCCTCCTGTCTCACACAGGGGCCAGGACAGCCCTCCATTTTAAAGAGCTGTCTTGGGTCTCCAGAAGGGTAACGGCCTAAACCTATGAAGTTCAAACCCGCGGGTCACGACCCCTGGGCCACAGCCACACCCCGCAGTGAAAGCTTTGCTTTGCAGAGCCTAAAGACAGTTCTGCCCCAGGGACCCCCACCCAGGCCCAAAGGCATGCACGAGGCCCCCAACAAAAGTTAAAAATGCTTATTAAAAAAAAAAAGAAAACGTCTCATATTTAGAAATAATTCCCCAAATCTATATATAGCCATTGCACATAAAGTCTGGCCAGTGGCTATCTACAGTACCTTCAAGGACCCCCCAGTGCAGGGGTCCACAGACCCCCTGTTGAAAACCCAAACCTTAAGACAGAGAGCCTGGACAGAAATCTGCTGGGCCAGAGGGAGAGCTGTGCGTGACTGCGAAGTGCCGGGCCCGCCCCTCTAACCCCCCTAACCCACACACACCACTCCCCCCCCACCCCAAGAAGGCACTCTTGAGGAAAATGACGGCGTTGTTCTGCTGATTTTCCTCCAGCCCCGCCGTATTTCAATCCTGTCCCTGATTGCTCATGAAGGGACACCACTCCTCCTGGGGGGGGGGCGATGGGGGTGCAGGATAATGCAGAAGAAACCACACAAGTGAACGCAGAGAAAACCACGGGGCGGGAAACAACGGAAGGGCCGCACTTACGCCTCTCTGCTCAGCCGTGTAGCCGGGGGCTCCGACAGCAACAACGCGCTCAGCGGCCCAGAACCAAACGCCGCGCGCAGACGAACGAGTGGAGTGTGTAAGCGACGCTCCGAGCGCGTTTTCGTTCGGTCCGCCCGCCGCGGCTGCCGAGCGCTCGCTGAACTGGTTCCCCCAGGCCCCAGCTTAGAAAGCGACGCGCTTCCTGACCTGCATTCAGATCTCATTACAAGCACCTTTATGAAATCAGAAGAGGTAACTAATGTACTGAAGTCGTACAGCACCAGACATCCACGCACAGCGATAATGAGTTCAGAACGAGGACGCCCATAACAGAGCAACAGCCGGTGAATACACATTCACTGATTGTGTTGTGATAAAATCTGAATAGATAGTTTGCGGTAATTTTGTCAGATCACTTTTAATAGCGACTTCTAATAATTGCTTTTAAGGTACCCTTTTGTTAAATGTATTTTTACTGTAGAAACCTCTTCCTGGCTCCCACCTCTCCCTTCAGGTTTGTCTCCATGTACTCTCGCTTGTCCTGACACAACCTTCACCCCCCCGCCCCCCCCACTCAGATTAAGCCCACAGTGCAAGAAAGAACAGCTCCACCAACACCACATCAGCCACCTCACACACATCACTGCCTCAGCACCTCACACTCCAAACACATCACTGCCTCAGCACCTCACACTCCAAACACAGAGGACTGAGCCTTCCACGGGGTTCAGGGTTCGAGTGGGATCCCCGGATCCCGCCCTCCATTACACAGGTCCAGTCCTGGAGGGAAAGCGGGGACACTTTGCCCCTACGCACACGCACACGCACACGCACACAAGCCCGCCTCCTCCGCTTCAGTCATCCCTCTGCTTTAATATCGATCTGAATTCACTGGGCGGCCAGCAGCCCCACAGGCTGTGTACAATCTGAGCAAACTCAAAGCAGGAAACGCTTTACAATTCAAACAAGGAGACCGAGCGGAGAGCAGGATACAGCAGGAGCCCAGAGGCACTGTGTGCTCAGGGAGAGACATGCATGTGCACGGGGTGTGTGTTCATACGCACGTATGCGCACACACAGCACGTGTGTGTTTGCATACACACGCGCGCGCATCACGCATGCATGACGTGTGTACCTGCACACAGCGCTACACAAGCAGAAGAATACAGATGCTTTTTCACAAACCTGACAGCCCTTCCATCCAGGTTTCCCACCCACAACATGAGAGCGCTGAATTTTGTCCTTCAAGCACCAGCACCAGTTACAGTTACAGTTAGCGCGTGTCTACGCGTGCGTCTGCTGGCCCGCTGGACGGCCGGCCCCTCGCCTCACGCGTGCGGTCGCCGCAGACAGAGCAGGCCCTTTCATCCGCACGCCGCCCACCCCTGAGAGCGCCCTGCCGCCTCGCCCGCTCCGGCAGCTCCTCGGACAGAGCGGCCTTTATGACATCACACAGCAGCTGCTGCTCCCTCCCTCCCTCCCTCCCTCCCTCTCTCCTCCTCTCATCCACTCCCCTCTGCCCTCCATTCATCAGGGCCCCAACAGCTGCTCTTCTTCCTCCCTCTCTCCCTCCATCTCTCCGCCTGAGAGGACAGCTGCTGCACACTACTGTAAGTCCCCACAGAGACGCTGGCACCGAAGACTCGCATCGGAGACGCCAGGCAGGCTCACACGCCACACACAGCAGCACACAGACTCAGAGGCAAGGCCCAAAGAGCACGTATGCAGAGTGTTCGGCATTAAAGACTCGTACAGCACACCCGGGGCATCGGTACCTCATTCCAGAGTCAACAGGATCAATGATTCAGATTTCACAGATAGCAGCACCGAGGACTCAGTCACACACAGTCAATAAAAACTGGATTTGGTGTTCTTGGTGCTGGTCTTGTTAAAGCACAGTGCACATTTAAGCCAGCTCTCTCTGTGAGTGACTGAAGCCATGCAGTGCACTACCACGTTACAGATAAGTTCTCAACAGCCCCCGTCCCCATGGCGACAGTGCGCGTGCCGTTCTGCTGATCACCGGTCCTGGAGCTCCAGTCCCTGCCTGCTGTTGTTGAGACCGGAGATTCCCCCACCCTTCAGTGGCAAGAGGTAATCTTACAGGACTCCAGCAGAGGGCACCGTCGAGCTGCTGGATGCCAGCGTGCCCTTGGGTTGGTCCATGCGTGAGAACAACCGCGCCACCGTTCTCCCGGTAACACATGGATGAAGGAAGAGAAAACAGCAGATGTCCTGGCGGGCCCCGGACCAAAGGCAGCAGCCATGCAGCTGCACTGACTGGAGCTCATTTCAAGCTGGGTTAAACAGAGCTTTCTCCAGGTCTGAGTCCTGCCATAGCAGCGAGGCACCCTACCAGTGAGTCATTAGACATGCACGTCACTCTCCCTCTGCCTCGGGGACCCCCCCGGGGAGCGGGGTTAGTCTCACCTGCGCCGCCTCCCAGCCCCACTGCCGGTACTTGGGGTCGTGGGTGAACCTCCACATGTACCAGTACGTCTCGATGACCTCCGGCCGCAGGATGTAGTACTTCTCGTTCTGCCGCACGGCCACGGCCTCCAGGCCGCTGTCGAACTTGAAGGCCTCCGGGCCGAGCTTCAGCACTGCCGGGGGGACACACAGGGAGAGGCATGCTGGGAGAGAGGCAGGGGCGTGTCCAATGGGACACTGCAATTTCATTGGCCACCCCAGGTGCCACCCCGACCTCCTCACCTACAACAGCGCATTATAATTGGCTAATGACAATAACATAACAAGTGTTTTAGTCTTGTGACGAGACCTTTAAGGTGTGAGATCACAAATGTGTGACTAGAATGTTCTTAGTTGAACATTCTATCGCTGAGGCAACAATCCCTACTGAAAGAGTTGGAAAACACTGACTTAATTTAGAAAAAAACTCCAAAAAACTACTCTTCAAAGGGTTAAAATCTCATTTCTTCCTCTCAAGTATAAAATATTAGCGTATTTAAGTTACTTTTGCTTGACGAGTGAAACTGTTTCACCCCATTGGCAAATCCTGAAATGAGTCAAACTGTCTCACCACAGGCAATATTTTTGTCTTATTTTACAAAAAGTAGTAGGTTTTAAGTCTAAACATAAGACTAAAATGCTTGTCAATACATTTTTTTTGCAGTGTGATACTAATAGATACGCAATGATGCAACTGCATATCATTTGCAGAGTGTCTAAAAAAACAAGACTAGGAGAAGTGTAATATTCATAGCAGGCCGAAACTACATGATGCATTGAGTAAGACTCCCATAGCAACCTGATTCTAAAATGAGAACAATAAGGGCACAATTTGTTCTGCTGAACGCCAGGCTTTGCTAAGTGAGGTAATTATTCAGTGTTAAGTTAAAATGAATATAGAACCTCATTTGTTAAGTTAAAATGAACACAAAACCTAATTTGTAAACACTGAAGAGAGCACCACTGACAGACTCAGCTCCTTCTTAGGAAGGCTAATGCAGCGTAAGCTGTGAGCCCTGACACCCCATAGGTGTGTGTGTGGGTGTGTGTGTGACTCCTCACCTGTGCGGTTGGTAGGACTCGTGGCAGGTGTGTGTGTGTGTGTGAGTCCTCACCTGTGCGGTCGTAGGACTTGTGGCAGGTGAGTGTGAGTGTGTGTGTGTGTGTGTGTGAGTCCTCACCTGTGCGGTCGTAGGACTCGTGGCAGGTGTGTGTGTGTGTGTGTGTGTGTGTGTGTGTGTGTGAGTCCTCACCTGTGCGGTCGTAGGACTCGTGGCAGGTGTGTGTGTGTGTGAGTCCTCACCTGTGCGGTCGTAGGACTCGTGGCAGGTGTGTGTGTGTGTGTGTGTGTGTGTGTGAGCCCTCACCTGTGCGGTCGTAGGACTCGTGGCAGGTGTGTGTGTGTGTGTGAGTCCTCACCTGTGCGGTCGGAGGACCCGTGGCAGGTGTGTGTGTGAGTCCTCACCTGTGCGGTGGTAGGACTCGTGGCAGGTGTGTGTGTGTGTATGTGTGTGTGTGTGTGTGTGTGTGTGAGCCCTCACCTGTGCGGTCGTAGGACTCGTGGCAGGTGAGTGTGTGTGTGTGTGTGTGTGTCTGTGTGTGTGTGTGTGTGTGTGTGTGTGTGTGTGAGTCCTCACCTGTGCGGTGGTAGGACTCGTGGCAGGTGTGTGTGTGTGTGTGTGTGTGAGCCCTCACCTGTGCGGTTGTAGGACTCGTGGCAGGTGAGTGTGTGTGTGTGTGTGTGTGAGCCCTCACCTGTGCGGTCGTAGGACTCGTGGCAGGTGTGCGTGTGTGTGTGTGTGTGTGTGTGAGTCCTCACCTGTGCGGTGGTAGGACTCGTGGCAGGTGTGTGTGTGTGTGAGTCCTCACCTGTGCGGTGGTAGGACTCGTGGCAGGTGTGTGTGTGTGTGAGTCCTCACCTGTGCGGTCGTAGGACTCGTGGCAGGTGTGGGCGATCTCGGCTCCCAGCTGCAGGTAGTGCCCCGCCTTGTCGTCGGGAGAGCCGTCGGCGCCCAGCGCAAACATGCCTCCAGCGAAACAGGTCAGGTGACCCATCTTGCGCTCCAGGTGGCCGTTCTTCCACTCCCCGATGAAGGTGAGGCCGCTGCTGGACGTGCGGATCAGGTGGTGCTCGATGGCCTGCGTGGGCAACACAGACAGCCCGGAGGGTGAGGAGCCTCACATGCACAGTTTGCACATGTGCAGTGCACGCGTCTGTGACTGCATCCCCACATAAACTTCATATGATCAACCCTTTAAGGTGTGACATCACAAACGTGTCTAGAATTTTCTTAACTGAACATTCTAATGCTGATGGCACAATCACTACTGGTAACTGAAAGCAACGGAGTTCTAGAACACTGACTTGGAATTTAGAAAAGACCAAAGACCAAATCTTTAAAGGGTTAAGCGTGCACACCAATGCAAACTGTTGCAGCCCTGCTCATCACACAGAACCATGATTACCCTTCCAGTTCATAAACCTCCCACATAATAACACGCAGTGATGAAGTTTACCTGAAAGCACCTTTAACCGCAGTCCCCGCCCACACTGCTAGGCACTTACAGCCGATGAGAGCGGAGCGGTCTCTGGACCAATCGGCTCAGCTCCCCCGTACCCCTGCATGGGCTATATCAGCGTCGTCTCCTTGAGAGCGACAGCGTGCTGCAGAGCCAGCTGTGTAAACAGGACGCCGAGCGTGCCGGCCGTAAATCTGCCGACGCCGGCGGCCGCCCCGGATTTATGCGCCCGCTTAATTACCGCCGTTCGTCCCGCGCCTCCTCCTGCGGGCGTCTCCGTGCCGACGCGCCCCGACGAGAGACGGAGACGGAGGCGAAAGGGCCGGCGCTCACCTCTATGGCTTCGTCGTAGGTCTTCCTCGCCTCCACGTCCGTCCGGCCGGACATCAGCCAGGCTTTGAGCAGGTACTCGTAGAAGCTGTCGCCCAGGCCCCCCACCGACGTGTGGTCTGGGGGAGAGAACGATCCACAGCTTTTTAAACGGCCCTGTGGAGCCCTTCACTCTAATTTAGTGCTTCCAGTGCAGCATGCTGCACACACTGAGACCGTGGGGGGGGGATACAGTCCAGTCTACACTGCTTTGCATCAACAAATATCACTGTGGAAAAACTGAGAGGCAGTTGAACATTTTAACTTTTCATGGGAATTTCCAGTGCTTTGGTTTAGCAGCATTCAGATGAGCTGAACAGAGACATTTTAAAGGCTCTGGAGGGTATGGGGCTCTGACTGACCCCAAGGGTCCAGAACACAGAGAGAACGGGCCCCTGACTGACCCCAAGGGTCCAGAACACAGAGAGAACGGGCCCCTGACTGACCCCTAAGAGTCCAGAACACAGAGAGAACGGGCCCGACTGTCCTCTAAGAGTCCAGAACACAGAGAGAACGGGCCCTGACTGACCCCTAAGAGTCCAGAACACAGAGAGAGCGGGCCCTTGACTGTCCCCTAAGAGTCTGATATACTGAGAGAATGGGCCCCTGACTGACCCCTAAGAGTCCAGTACACTGAGAGAGCAGGCCCCTGACTGTCCCCTAAGAGTCCAGTACACTGAGAGAGCGGGCCCCTGACTGTCCCCTAAGAGTCCAGTACACTGAGAGAGCAGGCCCCTGACTGACCCCTAAGAGTCCAGAACACAGAGAGAGCGGGCCCCTGACTGTCCCCTAAGAGTCCAGAACACAAAGAGAACGGGCCCCTGACTGACCCCTAAGAGTCCAGAACACAGAGAGAACGGGCCCCTGACTGTCCCCTAAGAGTCCGATATACAGAGAGAACGGGCCCCTGACTGACCCCTAAGAGTCCAGTACACTGAGAGAACGGGCCCCTGACTGACCCCTAAGAGTCCAGAACACAGAGAGAACGGGCCCCTGACTTTCCCCTAAGAGTCCAGTACACAGAGAGAACGGGCCCCTGACTGTCCCCTAAGAGTCCAGTACACAGAGAGAACGGGCCCCTGACTGTCCCCTAAGAGTCCAGTACACTGAGAGAACGGGCCCCTGACTGACCCCTCAGAGTCCAGAACACAGAGAGAGCGGGCCCCTGACTTACCCCTAAGAGTCCAGTACACAGAGAGAACGGGCCCCTGACTGTCCCCTAAGAGTCCGATATACAGAGAGAACGGGCCCCTGACTGACCCCTAAGAGTCCAGAACACAGAGAGAACGGGCCCCTGACTGACCCCTAAGAGTCTGATATACAGAGAGAACGGGCCCCTGACTGACCCCCACAGGTTTCCAACACTTCTGCCCAAAGGCAGACAGAGCAACGGTTTCTTTCCCTGATGAAGATGTCTTTCACACCGAAAGTTTTATTAATAACTGAATAAAAAATAACTCTCTCTCTCCAGTCTCTCAGGAGAAAAGTCGATGCTCTGAAAGCACACAGAGCGAGTATTTATAATAATTCTCATTAACGATGACCAAACGCTCCTACCATCTGGTGATGGGCACGCTCATATTTAAACAGATGTGAAGCAGCAAATATCGATGCCTCACTCCCGCTGGCCCAGAACGGGGCAAATGAAATCAGAAGAAGCCCGGCTTGTTAACAGGCACCGCAGAACATTCAATTTGATCTTGGGAATCCTCGTATGACAGTGAAAAATGCCTGATGCTTCGCTAGGCTGCTCTGACATTTTCCTGGAGCCCTTTAAAAGTTTGAGAGGCGGGTGGTAAAGGGGGGGGGGGCTGGAACAAAATGTTATTTCATTGTCATTGGAACATGGTCATTTTGCTGAGAACTGAATCCTTTTTCCCCTTTATTCATAATAAAGAAGAAATTCAGGGACTCAAAGGAGCCGTGTCTGCCAATTCTTTAATCGCGCACCCTCTGCTAACTTCCTGCGAATCAGTAGCTGATAACGAAGTTATTATCAGTCATTTTAACCACAGGGGATTAAACGCTTTTCCTAAACAGAATGCTACTGGAAGTACGACAGAATTTATTTTACTGATTTTACTTGGCTCAGGGAAATGCGATTAGTACCCATGTAATTTGTACAGTGCTCTAAATGTGATGTCATCTTAAAAGAACCACCACCTCTAACCAACTAGCTGCTACCAGAAACCTAAACCAATCAATGTGGTGCCGTGCATATGCGTAGCATACCGAGCGCTGCAGAATTTATCATAAGCATTTTCATTTAATCTGCGACGGATTGGAGACCTGTCCAGGGTGTATTCCTGCCTCACGCCCAATGCATGCTGGGATAGACTCCAGCTCCCTTGCAACCCTGACCAGGAATAAGCATGATTAAACAATGGATAGAAAGATGGATGGATTTTAATTTAGTCTTCCATTTGAGAGAGAACACATTTCCGTATGCTGACAGATAAAATTCTCAATGTCTGACAGGTAAAAAAAAAAAAACCTAAACGGAGGGGAAGGTGTGAGATGAGATGCTTGGATGTCCTTGCTGTATGGGACACTAAGAGAAGTTAATCTACAAGATTACATCAGTCAGTCATTCCTGTAATGGAGTTTTAAAAAAAATAGTTTATTAGTTTATATTATACATATAGAGAGAGTGAGAAAGACAGAAAGAGTGAAAGAGAGAGATGCACAGATATGCACAGATCTATTACCATGAGCTACAGTGCTGCCATTAAGGCTCTTATCTATCAAGCTCCATTTAGAAAGATATGAAGGGCCCCCACTTGAAACTCTTTCAATATATCACTCAACATGTCCTCATTTTACCCATTTGTATATTTTATCTGTACGTGTACACTGTTTAAAGTACAGACATGAATAAAATATTTCAATTTCTATTGCAATTTAAGCAATTTAAGCAGACCTTTTAAAAACACTTTTTGGTCTCCTTTATTGTAGAGGACAAATTAAAGAAGAAAACGAGATCACAATTATCACAAATAGCCACTCACAGACACAAACAGAGCAAGAGGGGGAAAAAAAAAGAGTAAAAATAAATAAAATAAGAAAAAATAAACGGACGTCAGTCTGTAAGATTACGTCAGTCATTCATAAGAAGCGGATGAACCCAAAGAGAGGCAGCGCCAGCGCGACCGAACCCCCTCAGTCTGACTCAAACGGGGCCGTGATATCCTGCCAGTAAAACTGCGAGAGAGCACAAGATCACACAGAACGGAGAGAGGAATAAAGATAGACGTGTGTGACACTGAGGTCCGCGTGTGACGGTCAGGCCCGTCAGACATTAGCCAGCGAGACTGCGATTCCACGTTTGATGGGGCTGGAAAACATCAATTTTATTCCCTGGCTACGAGCTCTAAAACAAACACGCTATGAGTCAAAGCGAAGGACTGCCCAGATACTGTTATTGCAGCTGAACAGACACAACGCACATCCAAGCAGCAGACTATTTGTGACACTGTCCCTCCTGTAACAAAGTTTTGAATAGTTAATTAGGTCATATTATCTGGGTTCAGGGGTGCTCAACCCCACAGCCAGAGGGCCACGGTGTCCACAGGTTTTTGTGACTTTTTTTCAACTGCCAATTTAGCCTTGAAACACTCCTTAGCCAATCAATGACTTCAATTAATCGCTTGAGTTCCGGAACACACCGAAAAATCAGCAGCCGCTGTGGCTCTCCGCGAATTGAGCCTGACCCCTCCTCAGTAGTTTAATCAAAGTTCCTAACTCCTGGGTGAGCTCCACATCGTCTCCAGTGTTTAGTCTACATAATATGCTGCCAAAAAAAACTATCTAAATATTAGACGCCCGCTTGATATAATAACCTCCAGGGGACAGCCGCGATATGTGCTCTGATCATAATCTGACTTAGGGCTGTTTGGACTCCTGCTCCTGATCTCTGGGAGACACTGTCGTACCACAGCAGTCCCATCATAGATAATAACGGCAACAGCAGTGCCACTTTGCCAGCACAGCCAAGTTTCTGCCAATGAGGTCGAAAACAATACACATGAGAGAGAGAGAGAGAGAGAGAGAGGAGAGAGACTGACTATCATAATGTCACAGAAGAGGGAGACTTCTTTGCTATTACACTATATTCTCAGTCACATATCACATATACCTATCCCAGCATTTCGTTTTACAGACCCATTTGTAAGCTTCAAGCTTTCCACACAACATGCCATTTTGATGATAATTATATTCATCACCATCGAGGTGGATGTGTTTTGAAGGAAGGTAGCGTGACAGCCACTTGATTATCTGTGCTCAACGCTGGCCTTGTCAGGTCCACGTACAGCCTGAACGCCTCCTCATTAACGCTGTTTATCCATCATTAAGCCCTGACCAAATCCATTTTTCCTTTTCACTTAGAGATCATTCTGTGTTTCTATAACCACAAATGAGGTTTCAGACATGTACGTATTGTAGCCGTTTGGAGATAACATGACCGGTTAAGCAGACCTGGGCATGCCACTCCAGAGACAAAGCTCATTGCAGGAATTCACACGGCTCTCCTGACTGCCTTCAACACCTTCTGTATTGGCCCGTTTTTAACACAAGCCTGAAAATGAAATACCCAAAATAAAATGGTTACTATTCTTAAACCCTTTTCGACTACAGGCATAATCCAAGTCTCTTCTGAAAGGTAACCCGTGGGAGTTTGTTTTCCAAGAGTCTCTAAATTACTCTAAATATTTCAGAAAGTAACAGAAGCTCACACAAAATGGAAGTTTTTTCATTTGAAAATGGACAACATAATTATACTAATTCAATTTCAAACTCCATTCATAGAGACACTTTTAATGTCAATGAACATCGCAGCCAAGTGTACATCTGCTGTAAAAGATGGCCAATCACATCGCATGTATTATTACACTGTAGCAATCAAGTACCTCTTCATCCACACACAACGGCTTGTTTACAGTAATTCCTTTGACATTTAGTTAAAGGGGGGTTGAGACACAGCCTTGCCTCTCCAACTCAACGAGATACGATTTCAAAATCTCAGGCAACAAGCAGTCAGGTACCATTCACTGTCTAAAGGTATGGGTATCATAACTGACTCTTATCTCTCAGTACATATTTTTGATTAGAACCCTTTTTAATAACTGGAATATTGTAAAACATGGACTTTTCCTTTGTACTGTGTTGGGTCCATAAATACAGATTTTACACGAGATGCGTTTTGGCTTGTGCCTTTCTGAGAACAGCGAAACTAAACTGTCAAAAAAATCTTGACATTCATAGTGCATTTATTTATACAGTCATTCACAATTGAATAATGTGTTCATTTATACCACCCGTCACACCACAAACAACTCTGTGACAGAAATGAATGGATTTGTGACAGTGACTCCTGAAGAGATCCTGATATTTAGGTTCGGTGGCAAAATACTCCTCCCTGTCAGAGCCTTTTAAATCATTGCCCAATGGCCTCTCTTCCTCTTCTAGCCAATCGGCATTAAGCACTGACGAGGCCCTGTGATCTGACACCGAATCACATGACTTTGCAGAATTGCAGTTTGCAGGCTAAACTCCAAAAACATGGAGACCCAAGTTCAGGTGGGTGCACCGTTTGGCGGGGCCTACATGTGAAGGCGTGCATGCTGTGGGTGTATAAAAAGGGGCGGATGGCGGGACACTCACGCTGTCCCCAGCGGCCGGTCCGAGGGTTCAGGTAATTGGGGTACAGCCCATTGGGTCGTTCCATTTTGGCCAGCAGCTTACGAATGTGCATCACCTGTTGAGAGCCAGAACATGAACAGGGTGAAGATGGCAGGACACAGGGACCCAGCAGAGCCAGTCTAACAATACAGTTAGCTAACCCACCCATACACAGTGTACAGTTTACACTATAAATGTCTCCAGCTGCCATAGCACACAGAAAACCTCTTATAGCAAATGGGTGATGATAAGAAGGGTTGAGCTTGATTAGTCTTTGGATGGGAAAACCATGTTTCTTTTGGGAGAGGTATTTATTAGTCAGTAGGATGCAATATAATCAAGTGCCCCAGCAGAGTGATGGGGGCATAGAGCTGTTGAGGATGCTGTACTTGGAATAGTACTTGAACAGAGGCCCTGGCTCTACATCTGATTGGCTACACAGCCCACTTTGATTCCCACCAATGACCACTCAATTATAGTCTGGGCATCCCGAGCCAGGTCTCACAGAGACATCGGCTTAAATGAACCGGAAAATAACTGCCTCCTTCTCCCTTCATGATGTGGTCTCATTCTCACCTCACAATCCTCTCCTCTCCCCACCTCTCCTCTCCCCTCCCCTCCCCACCTCTCCTCTCCTCTCCCCTCCCCACCCCTCCCCTCCTCTCCTCTCCTCTCTTCTCCCCTCCCCTCACTGTCTTTGTTCCTGTACTTAATGAATTTCAGCTTCTCTCACTGACTGCACTGTATGCCTCTCTCCTTCTATTGATCGTACTGTAACCACCCCCCCCCCCACCTCCTAACAGAAGACCATCTCCTCCCCCCGGCAGTGTGAGATGGACACCCAGCGAGAGTTCTGGGTTCTGGGCTCTCCAACGGCTTTGTGTCCACATCCACCCGCCTGCATTGATCGCACCTGTTGCATCACACCCCTTCAGGCGTAGCCGTGGAAACTGTCAGAGAAATTTAGAACCTTTCCTCTGACGGGGGACGCCCCGCCCATGGTGACACCGCACCGCTATCGCAAAATGCAATTCACATTTTCAATATTTACACACTCCACTCAATCATCTCTCAACATTTTTTAGTGGTTGTGCACACCCAACATTGTGACAGTTTCCCTCGGAAAAATGTGTGAAATGTATCTGGAGGAGTAACATTCTGCTGACCCAATTAAAATAGCTCTGCATTCATTTCATTTCGTCATAACCAGACCAGCTGATACGTTATCCATCGCAATTTGAACTGCTGCCATCTCCTCTATCTCTTACTCATTTCTACTGTGTTTAACATAACAGCCATTGAATCCCTTGCACATGGGTTCCCAATCTTATCTGAAAAGGGCCAGTGTGGGAGCAGGTTTCAGCCCAGCACTACAACACTTCATTCAGCTGGCTAACTAAACGTGGTCTTCAATCAAGACATTGATAAGTAGAATCTGGCATCTTAGTGCTGGACTGCAGCAAAAACGTGCACCCACACCGGCCCTTTTCAAATGAGACTGGACACCCCTGCCATAGCATCATGGAGCACAGCAATAGGTAACGTCCCTGCTGGAATAGTCAAACATCAGAGGCATGAACTCATGGCCCCCAACACATTTCACCTACATCTACTCGCTTGTCTTTCGTTTGGAATGCCAATCCCAGCACTCGATTGGGTGCAACCCCCTGACTCCCATGCTGTGACTGGCTGAGGTGAAACAGAAGCTAATGGGGCAGGGGGACAATGAACCAATGGCCAGAGGGTGATGGCTACAGATCCCTCTCAACAGATTCCCTGAACTCCCAACATAATTCCATTAGGCAGACACCGGTGGATAATATTTTGCTAGCTGTATGAAGAAATTTGACTTGAATCACATTTCACACATTCACAATGATAAAAATAAACAGTTGAAAGACATAAAAGTTTCATATGTATACAAATACATATATTCACACTCACTAAATTAAACAGGTAATGATGACAAAACATCCCCAGCAGACAATTAAAAAGGACAACAGTGGTCATTACCCACTCACCTTCTGATAGTAGACCGGATTTCCAGTCAGGTACGTCAGGTGAACAAACTCCATGTGGAGGGTCCCAAACTCGGCAAGGATACTGCTACCAGCCGACGCCCAGCCCCAGTTCCGACCCACACCGCTAGTTACAGACGGGGAGAGAGAGAAAGTACACATCCTGCTTCAGCAACACTAAATATACATGGCCAAGGATTTAAATTACCAGCCACGAGGCCATGTAGACAAAAAAGGAGACAAGCAGTTCTCATGGGAAGAGGAAATGTGTGTGTGTTATTGTAAGAGATAAAAAATTAAATATATTTTTTACAACACACGTCTTGTTATTAGACTCTGAGTACTTCAAATCCTAGGCTGTATCCCAGAGAAATAAATCCATTTAATATATTTCACTGTCCCGAAAAAGCAAATAAATGAATAAATACAAACAAACAAAACAGCAAAGTGTTTTTCATAAACCTGAGAACTGGGAAAAGATGAGGGAGAAAAGCTGGGGTCGCATGTCCCTAAGAGAGGATTTCTGAGGAAGAGCAGCAGCCAGATCAGCAGCCAGCCAGATGATCAGCACTCCATATGCATATAAAACGCTAAAGTGAGTTTCATGCTTATACTATGTGTGCGTGTGTGTGTGTGTGTGTGTGAAACAACAGAGAAAGCAAGGAGAGAAAGAGAAAAAAAAACAACAATGAATGAGCGTGGGCATTTGTTTGTGGAAGTGTGCAAGTGAAAAAGAGGGAGAGAGTGGTAGAGAGAGAGAGGAGAGACAGAGAAGCAGAGAAAGGGGGAGAGAGAGGAGGGAGCGAGTTGGAGAGAGGAGAGACACAGAGGAGGGAGAGAGGAGGGAGGGAGAGGGAGAGACGAGAGACAGAGAGGAGGGAGAGAGAGAGAGGGAGAGGGAGACAGTGAAGGGGAGAGAGGTAGGGAGGGGGAGACAGAGAGAAGGGGAGAGAGGGGAGAGAGAGAGGGGGCGAGAGACAGAGAGAGAGAAGGAGGGAGAGAAAGAGGTAGGGAGGGGGAGACAGAGTGAAGGGGAGAGAGAGAGAGAGGGAGGGGAAGACAGAGAGAGAGAGGCTGCTGTATTGGTAATTTCCCCACTCCCTGGGGGACTAAACAGTTCTCTGTTAGCCCTGGAGAGTTATTTCCTTACAAAAGAGATCACATCAATCCCAGTAACACAGCCTGCAGCACTGCATCCAGGTGCAGTATTTCAGCCGTTCCACGTCCATTCACAAAACCCCTCAAAGGGCCCGCTTGACCCTAACAAACAACGCAAACCTGGTTTCACCACGGAAACCAGCACAATTCTTTAGTCTGTCCGGGGCTTGCTGAACAAGGTGAGCTCTAAGGATGACCTCTGTCTTAAGCCATCGTTAAAAACTGCTAGCCTAGCATCTCGGCCATCGTTGGCTCGGGTGCCATGTGTCACTGCCTGCGGTTCTGAAAGCGGTTGCCAGGTACGATGGCTTGCTGACGTGGCTTCTTAAACACAAAAAGAAAGAAAGAAAAGAAAAATCCCCCCTTTCAGTTTTTCCCCACATAGAAGCCAGTGTCCCTAGTCTTTAATCTTGAAGGGCTTGGAACAATGAAACAACTTCATGGCAAAGGACCCAGTCCAATATCACTGATGTGAGAGTGAGTGAGTGCGTGAGAGAGAGAGAGAGAGAGAGAAAGAGAGATGCACAGATATGCACAGATCTATTACCATGAGCTACAGTGCTGCCATTAAGGCTCTTATCTATCAAGCTCCATTTAGAAAGATATGAAGGGCCCCACTTGAAACACTTTCAATATATCACTCACCATGAGGATTTTACCCATATATATTGTGGCAAAACCATTTTATATTAAGATTTTTAGATTTTTACACACAAGTAGCCAACCGCTGAGCATATTCGTGGCATTCCTCCTACAAGCGAAGTCAAATGAGGCTCTGAAAGTGCCCACCATCGCTGCTGTGGAGGTTTCCACAGACGTGCTGCACTTATAGGTTGCTTCTCCTTGACTAACCTGTCAAATTCCTCCCAAACAAGCTTGATGGGGTTCCAGTTTTGGAGACTGGTGTTATGTTTAAGCACGCCCTCCCGTTCTCTTCGCCTCTGGTGGTTCTGAATGCATGCTTTAGGTCACTATCTTGCTGCATGATGAATGGCTGACCAATTCATCGTACACCCAACAGCACAGTGTACTGCTGAAAAATGTTGGTTCGGGACACCAGAACGAGGAAAACACCCTCACACCGTGCCGGTACGTCCTCCATGCTTGACTACTGGTGTTACTCACTGAACACCCAGTCTTTCACTGATTTTGTGGCATACAAAAACCCTTCAAGAGGAACCAAAGATCAGAATTTTGGATTCATCAGACCTGTTTCCATTCTTTCGCAGTTCAATTACTCAGCCCAAGCAGGCCAACTAACAATGCAACGGCTTCAACGCACTTACTTTGGCCGCGGCAGCGGTTCACTGTCAGCTTGATAAGAGTGTTTGCTGTCAGTCACGTCAGCGTGCTTAAGTGTGTGACCCTCAGAACTGCACTCGAATGTTCCCATTATTTTTGGCTTGGGGACGGCCAGTCCTCCTCCGGTCTGAATTCCCTCCAGCTTCAACTTGACTTTTGATGGCGTATGAAACAGTGTTAACTGACTCCTTGACATTCTTATCAGTTTCTCTGTATGAAAGTCCCAAAGGGTAACAATGGCTTATTTTTTTTGACAGTTGGCCTTTTCTTGGCATTATGGTCGTGGTATACTATTCCTAAAGTTAAGATAATGCCCTTCTAATACTTTTCAGAGGATTAAATCTTCAGTACGTTCGAACTTTCAAACCTTTATTGTACTTCTCTTGTAGAAAAATGGTAAGAATTAATTCACCTGTTTTTATATCCACAAATGACTTTTTAATGAACTCCAAAATTTAGATCCCTCTCCTGTGATGTAAAAGATTATTTTTATCTTCTGACTATTTACTTCTTACCTTGTGTCATTGGACCTGTACTGTATATATCCAGTAGAGGACAAACGTCTCTCCACTGCCATAACGAGACTGCTGCCGTAACGAGAAGCGTGACAGAAGCGGTCACATAACTCCTAAGTAGTCACTAGAAAAAGTTACTTTCTGATGAAAAATGTCATCACAAAACACAGGGTTGTTCTGTCCACAAAATATAGAGCTGGCTAAGACAGCCTGTGCCCTTGTTCTGAAAATGTCATTTTATGTGCTACTAGCACCTTGACATGAAGGCTCTGCGATTTATGCTGACTGCGAGCATCTGACCATTAAATAAAGTACTGCAATAATAAATGATATACGCGTACTGACAGAGACAATCGAATAACTCAATGCATAAATCATGTTTCGGCTGAGGGATTAAGGGAATATTCTCTTAAAATCTCTTAAGCGAAAGACCAAAAGAAAAACCACGCTTCATGTTGAAGCCCCATGTTAGAGCTCCAAGCTTGGAATACAGCTCACACAAAACGGCTTGATCGTCTCTTCCTGCCACTTCCTGTCTGTCATGTACCACCTTTAACACAGAGTGTTACACAACGACATTCAACATGAACACAGCATGTCATTACACCAGCCTCTTATTGCCATCCTTGCTTGGGATTTACGCATATTTCTATAAACCTTCTGGAAAATCCAACTTAAACCACCCAAAAGCAGGAGGAGCTGGTTTGAGCAGCGTTTTCGACACTTTATGTGTTTTCATTCACCAGCTGACCAGCCTATACAGTCAGCCAGTCCATCAGCTGACCACCAGCTTAACCAGCTTTGCCCAGCTAGAGACCTGCTTTTGTCAAGCTATGACCAGACAGAAGTATCAAAAACCCAAATTAAACCACCTTAAACCAGCTTAGACTCCCAGCTGGTCATAGCTAGAATTTTCAGTCAACTAAACTTGAGCACCATTCCATGTACTGTCAATCTTTTTACCGTTCCTTTTCTTTTCAGCTGTCTGCAATGGTTTAATTATGCAATATTCATTAAATTTGAATGCATTATTTTGACAGTTACATTAAGCGGAAAGAAATATTAAACTGAATTAAAGTTTTAATTGGAAATGCCTAAGAGGAATTTCAATGAAGGGGAAAACAAACAGGATGCAGTAAACAGGATCATGAAAACAAACATGATGCGTGAGAGACAGAGAGAAAGTGAGAGAGAGGAGGCGAGAGAGAGAGAGGGAGAGAGAGAGGGAGAGGAGGCGAGAGGGAGAGAGAGAGAGAGGGAGAGGGCGAGAGAGAGAAGGAGAGGAGAGGAGGCGAGAGAGAGAGAGGGAGAGAGAGAGGGAGAGGAGGCGAGAGGGAGAGAGAGAGAGAGAGAGAGACAGACAGGCTTAGGCTTGCTCCTGTGGGGGTTTAGGCTAGGGTTGTCAGTGAAACGTATTGTGACAACTGTTTCTGAAATGTGTTATATAAATAAATATAGATTTGATTTGACAGAAAGAGAGAGAGAGAGAGAGAGAAAGAGAGACCGCACGTGTTTGGACACTGACACATTTTTTGTTGTTTTGGCTCTGTACTCCAGCACATTGGGCTTGAAATGAAACAATGAGATATGAGGTTAAAGTGCAGACTGTCAGCTTTAATTTCAGGGTATTTTAATCCATATCAGGTGACCTGCGTAGGAGTGACAGCAGAAAGAAAGAATAAAAAAAAGACTGGTAGTAATAGCAGAGTGTGCTGTAGTAGAGAAGGTCTTTTCTAAAACTAAAGGACACCATTCATTTCCCCAACATGTAGAGTGTGTTCCTTCCGTCTGCATGTTTTTGTTCCTGCAAATATCAAGTTCAATGAAGGATAAAAGCTCCCTCCAGCAAATTCTGTTATTTAGGCCCCGCTGGTATTCCTAGGGATGCAATAAAATAAGGTGGCTCTCCAGTGGGAAAACTCCCCACTCTATGATAAGCATGTAGCCCTTGTAAAGTAAGCAGGCCTGGCTCCAGCACAGATGCAGGACTCTGATGATGAACTACACCATCCCGGCTCTGCAGGCCCAAAACTACACACTGAGCTTTAAGCCACTTATCCTCTGCACACAACCGAGAGCCACTTAAACGACCAGATTCCAAAGCACACAGTTGACTTTGACCAATGAGAGCAGATAACACACGGAACGGCACGTCAGTCCATTTTCACACAAAACGAGCAGCACCGGGCTTCTCACACGAGTGGTTTTTTTTCAGCGGCGCGAGCCAGGCGGCAGCTTCGTTCCGGCGCTTTCTCCGGTAAATCACCCCGGCGGCACGCCTAAGAGAGAGACGAACCGACCGCGAAGCGCCGCGCCGTCCCGCCAGAACGTGGCGGCGTGCGGTCACCTGGGAAGGGGAGGGCGCCCGCTTACCTCTTCAGGTTCACCATGGCCCAGGGGATGCCCGTCGGGGTGTTGAATGCGGGCAGGAGCTTCTCGGCCAGCTGGACCGCCTTCACCTTGAACACCTACAGCAGCGGAGAGGAGAGAGGAGAGAGGGGAGTCCCTTCTTAAATCAGTGAGGTCTCGTCCACTGTACGGCGGCATCAAGGGAAGAAGGGTTAGCTGCTTACAGCATAAGACTCTATGGAGCAGTGCTATCAGTATTAGCTTAGCCTCACTGTATTAACCAGGAATGACAACCGAGAACTCAATTCTTTAGTAGTGATGACTGGGTGAATCTAAGTGGGTTGGGAAAACATGAGCCTTGGTGGGGGGGGGGGTTGATGGAGGTGGTGAACGTGCCACATGAAAAAACATGTCCGTCCTCCTAATGAAGAAGCACTCCCAGAATTCCTTGCTCTCTTTGCTCTAACCTTGGCTTGTCAGGAAATGTTTGCTTAAAACATGAGAACCGCATGATAAACTTTTACATGCATGAATAAAGCCCCAGGCTGTAACCTGGTGAGGCTCTTGATTTCCCAGCTCATGAATGTTTGAGGTGGATCTGGGACTAACTGTTCCAATATGGACCCTAATGACTACTCACAGAATACATAAAAATAATAAAAAGTACACGAAACAGACACAAAAACTAATAAGTGCTCAATCCCTCAAAGGAGGAGACAGAAAAATGGAGGAAGGTATTTAATATTTGTCTTAAAAGAACAACGATGCTGTGTGTTATAAAAGTAAAAATAGCACCAGCTTCCATAAAGCCCACAAACAGGTCACCAGTCCTGATCCTTCCCTGAAAACACAGCCTCCTCCAAAAAAAACCATAGAAATCATGTGGCGTCAATGCGGGCTTGCTTAAATAACAGAATACATTACAGACTAAATAACAGGACTATGAAGTAGTGGTGCAGCTGTATGTGTGTGTGATGTGTGTGTGTGTGTGTGCATGTGCGTTTGTGTATGTGTTTGTGTGTGTGTGACTGACTGTGTCAGTGTGAGTATGTGTGTGTGTGTGTGTGTGTGTGTGTGTTAGTGTGTGTGTGTGTGTGTGTGTGCATGACTGAGTGTGTGTATGTGTGTGTTCCCTCAGGTGTGTCCAGTCAGTCATAATGAATAAAGTGATTTGAGGCCGGGCAGCCTGCGGCAGTAAAGCTCCTAACGGTCTGGTGCAGGGGCCCTCAGAGATATTTGCTGATGCGAACTGGATTGGATGACTGATGCTCTCAGTCAGTGACTTACGTTATCAGCGAGCGACTGACACTCTCAGTGAATGACTGACACTCTCAGTGACTCACTGACATTATCAGCGAGTGACTGATACTCTCAGTTAGCGACTGACACACTCAGTCAGTGACTGCAATGTGAGATCTTCTCCTGAACTGAACCCTGGAAAGGGCTCTGCACACATCTGAGCTGTAACACCCACTAATGATACAGTGCAGCAGCAAGGGCAGGGGAAGGGCTCACACATCTCAGACAGCCTGCCAGTACTTATAAAACTGACTGTCCTTCTGCCCATCACAACTCACACACTGTGTGTGTGTATGTATGCGTGTGTACTTGTAGCATGTGTGTGTGCATGTACCGCGCGCGCGCGTGTGTGTGTGTGTGTGTGTGTGTGTGTGCGCGAACGTAGCATGTGTGTGTGTGCGCATGTGTGTGTGTACGTGTGTGTACGAACACAGCGTGTTTGTGTGTGCGTGTGTACTCGTGTAATTGGCCTCAATCTGCCAATCATAATGAATGCATTGATTTGAGGTCTGGATGCCGGCTGCAGTGAAGCTCCTAATAGGCTGGCGCACTGGCCCTCGGAGATGTTTGTGCACAGCCAGCCTTCTGATGTCATCTGACACTGCCCCTCGCCCGGGTAAATCCTGCTTGCTAAATGAAAAATATCACAGAGTGACTGACAATTTCAATGGGTAACACACGCTCACGCAGAGTAACTGACACTCTCACCAGGTAACTGACCGTCTTACTGAGTGACTGACACTCACTGGGTAACTGACACGCTCACTGGGTGACTGTTGCTGGATGAATGACACTCATTGATTGACAGTACCACTGTCCCTAGGTGCAACTGCTTGATGATGCTAATTGATGTTCTATTTGAGTGGCAAAACTGTCACAATGGACCCATAACACATAGAATTGATAAATAAAAGAAATGATGCTCATTTTCCCTGAATAAATGCACAGCACATATTATTCCATTCAAAAACTATAAGCAACAGCATATGTCAAATAGGTAAATATAAACTACACAAGCATGAAGGGCAGATCAATATTAACCAGCAAGCATGATCCGTGATAAAGTAATCGTTATCTGAGCACCTTTATATTAAACTCTCACTTTAAGGATTGGGGGGGGATGATAAAAATATAAAGAGCGTGAGGGAGCGAGGAATAAATGTGCATTACACTAAAACAAAAACAGTTTAGTAAACACACTCATCAAGTCCATCAGATCAGTAAACAATCGTTTAAGTGAAAATGTCAGGAGACAGTCCAAACGCAGAGGAGATTACCATCCGGAAACCACATCTCAAAAGAATGGAGAAAAGGACAGCTGTTGAATTCATTTGAGCTGAGGTTAGCCTCGCTCTCTCTTTCTCTCTCTGCCTCTCTGTCGCTCTGTCTCTCTCTACCTTTATCACTGTCTCTCTCTCTGATTTTTTGATCAAAAATAAGAAATTCTCTCTCTCAGCATCACACCCTTCTCCTTTAGAGCTTTGAGGCGTTCTCCTCTCCCCCTTCTCTCTTTTGTTCACCGCAAGAAACCTGATAGGCTTTTAAAAGCAATCCTCACGCCTAGCCCACACTTAACAGGTACAGAAGCCTGCCACACGTTAGCCTTCTGGGAGGAGTGTCACGTGGACCCAAACTCATTATCAGTCCCTCCACTGCCTATCCCAACGTGCACACTCCCGTTCCCCACAGCGTTTACACTGTACAACGTTCAACACAATCCTGCAGCTACAGAGAACACGGGAAACGATGTCAATCCTGTTCTGTGCTGCATGTGGGATGCTCTCTCTGCCTGTCCGTCCATCTGTCCGTCATGCTGTGGATTGAGTACGTAACTGGGAACTGTCTGAGCAGTGCGGTCGCTGTGGGTGCTGTAGTGTTCTGGGGTGCATGTGGGATGCTTGCTCTGCCTGTCTGTCTGTCTGTCCGTCTGTAGCCCTCATGTTGTGGGTTGTGTGAGACCAGGGACCTGCTTGAGCAGTGCAGTCGCATTTGGCATTTTGGCCATCACAGCTTTTTTGTTTTAGCAGCTGCACCGTCCCCTGCACCCCTGAACCCCTGCACCCCTGGACGGGACCGGCTGGGCCCGGAGGGTGTCCGAATCTACGCTGCGTCCGAGGCGACGGGTCCTCCAGATGTTCATTGGCCGCAGAACTGTTTACCGCGAGGAGCTACGGCAACGCTTCTCTCTCGCCACGGTGACCATGGCAGCGGCGGAAACAAGACCAGATGCACGGCGAGAGGAGGGAGGCAGGACGCCGCGACGGTAAACATCATCAATCACGCCGAGCGCTCGCCGCGTGAATATTCAACACCTCCGCCCAGGGATGCACTGAAGAGGGCTCTCAGAGGGCAGAGATAAGCCACAGGGACAACCAACCCCCCCCCCCCCCCCATCTCCCCCCTCATCTCCCCCTCACCCCACCCCCCCCCCCCCCCCCATCTCCCCCCATCAACCCCCCCAAAAAAAATGTACGCAGAGCGGCCCGGGAGAGGGGCGGAGCGCGAGGCTGATCTGATCGAATCAAATGAAGCGTCTGCGGCCGTACGGAGGAGCTAGCGATGCGTGTGCGGAACTTCGTTTCCCTCCTAAACCGCTTTGCGTTTTCGAGCCCCCCGTCACAGCGGGAGCGGGAGCGGGGGGGCGGTGGATATTCCTCTCTCCGGGCCCGGGCTGAAACGAGCCCATCCAAGCGAGACTTCCCGCTCGGCTGCCGGAACCGGCCAGCTGATAACTGGGAATTCCGGCACGTTAATTTGCAGACTTTTATTAGGATCGTTTCAAGGACACGTATAGAGGAAGTCAGTGAAGAGTATAAATCAGAACCTACAGAACACGGCTGGAATTTTTATTGTATTTATTTATTTATTATTAAACCGAGAACGAAACTGATATAGAACAGGTGAAGGAAAATGTTTCTCAAACTCAACAGCTTCCTTTGACCGGAGCGCTCTCACCACTGCCACCGTTAGGGGGAATGCTGTGACCAGGCAGATGGCACAGAGTAACAATGAGCAGTGAGATGATCTGCGCAAATTGAGTTCTCCCTTTCAATTTGGATCCATTTGCACCAGTCTCTCACTGTGACCTGGGATGAGTCATCTGATGGGTGCACACTCACATCCATTCATCAACCGACTCAAAGACCAACTCTGGGGCATTATGGGTAGCATAATGACCAGGGAACTGGTGTACGTGCAAGGCTGCGTGTTAGGTACCGAGGCAGGGAACCAAACACACACCCTTGAGAAGGGTACTTAACCTGAATTGGTTCGGCACATATGGAGAGAAATAACAACGGGAAAAAGCTCCTACCTCCTGTCCTGATAAATAATAGGCTGCCAGGAGACCACCGATGAAGCGGATGTTGACCTCGAAGACGGAAACCTCCACATTCTGCAGGAAAAGAAAGAAATGGCGTTGGGGTGAGCGGACCATTAGCAACAGAACAGCAGGACATGACCTCATAACGAAAGCTTGTCGCTGTACTCTGTATTATGGCATTAATAAACAGTTACTGAAGGCAGAGAACAGAAGAAAGATGGAGATAATGGCGGTGAGCAGCGAGCACTGAAAACCTGGTCTGCAAGGGCAGCTTTAAAAGGGTGAGGAGGCACAATAAACACAGAGCTTTATGTGAAATGTGAAATACTCGGACAGCGACATGTTCCGGAACATTCTGCACAAACCGGGAGTTCGTACACAAAAAGCCAAACAGCCTCCAAAAGGTGGGGGTGGGGGGGCGGGGAGGCCAAGAGCTTTCCAGGCCTTACATACTGTAGGTGATTCATTCCAACCAATCGTGTACAGACAGTTTTCTGTGCCATTCTTTCTGTTGGTGGGGATGACAAGGACATAGCACATTAAATATCCCACCTTTTTGTATAAATAAATAAATAAATGAACAAACATGAATTCTGTGATCGATTGAAAGAGAGAGAGAGAGAGAGAGGGGAGAGGCAGGCTTTCGGACGACCTCCGTCCGTCCCGCTGTCTGTCTGATATAAGGTGGGAACTGTTAAAACGAGGCCTACCCTGGGCCATCCATCACCCTGTCAGATTGACTGAGCGCTTAGCGTGCGGTTTAGCAGAGAGATACAGACAGACGTAATAAAACTCTTCTGCTCGTTCAGCGCACCGCGATACAGCTCGGTTCCGTCACACGCATTCTCTCTGTTCGCGTCTCGTTGACCGATCCGTGTTTTTACGACTTCGCTGTCGTCGCGTCAAGTTCAAAACATTAAAATTGTAATCGCGCTCCGAGCATAAAACAACCAGTGCACAAACCCCAGGCTGAGGGGAAAGGAAGAGGAGCAATACTCCGGTGTTGCTATCTGCCACCTTTCCCACGGTTTTACCGTGTAACAGTTCTGAGGAAAAAACACTTTTCTCTGCTATTTTCCAAACCTTGTTGTAATTTCTGAAAGCCTCAATTAGCAGCGTGTAGAAGACTTACTCAGCAAGCGTAAGGTTTGCGAAGACTGTCGTTTAACCATTATGATTAAGGTTCATTAAGCATGTGTGTTTTACTCAGTGTGTGTGTGTGTGTGTGTGTGTGTGTGTGTGTGTGTGCATGCATGTGCGTGTGTGTGTGTGTGTGAGCAGGGCTCTACGCTAACATTTTCCCAAGGAGCACATGTGCTTGTAAGTTGTAAATACATGTGCTCCTAATTATTTTTCCAGTTAGCACGCATCTATTTTCTGGAGCAAATGCTCCAAAAATGGGAGTTCACTCAGATCTCGTGCGTGTGGTTTACTCAGTGTGTACACAGTGTACAGAGTGGGGTTAAGGGTCAGCCACTTTCTAGGGTTTACCAGATGCAGGCTCTCACCATGTGTACAATGTCCCATATGTGTTATTTACTCAGCGTGTGTGTGTGTGTGTGTGTGTGTATATGTAGGTGTGTGTGTGTGTTATTTACTCAGTGTGTGTGTGTGTGTGCGTGTTATTTACTCAGTAGGTGTGTGTGTGTGTGTATGTAGGTGTGTGTGTGTGTTATTTACTCAGTGTGCGTGTGTGTGTGTGTGTGCGTTATTTACTCAGCAGGTGTGTGTGTGTGTATGTAGGTGTGTGTGTGTGTTATTTACTCAGTGTACGTGTGTGTGTGTGTGTATGTAGGCGATGTAAACTAAAACAAAAACGTGATTCTGAAACACGCGGGGACAATCACACACGTGGCTGCTTCCTGTCACCGGCCGGCAGGGACTTCTGGGATATCTGAGCTGAATATCGGTCTCCCACTTGCAGCCTCCTCACACACAGAGTGACTGAAACGGGCTGTGGTCCCCGCTGGCTGTCCCATGAACCGGCTGTCTGCTGATCTGAGCTGAATTGCGTTTTGATCTCGTGGCGACATAGCTCAGGAGGTAAGAGCAGTTGTCTGGCAGTCGGAGGGTTGCTGGTTCGATCCCCGCACTGGGCGTGTCGAAGTGTCCCTGAGCAAGACACCTAACCCCTAACTGCTCTGGTGGATGAGAGGCATCAATTGTAAAGCGCTTTGGATAAAAGCGCGATATAGATGCAGTCCATTTAGCGTTTACCATCTCTTCGCTTGGATTTAAAATGGAACTCAAACGTAATAGCTAACAAGAGTTCCAGCAACACCGGGAACCCTGAAAACCTTTCCCCCATACAGGGACTGGCCTGGGGGCGGTGTTCCTGCAAGACTGGCCCGTGTGAAAAAGCAGAGCGAGGACACGTCAGTGCCCCCGGGGGACGAGAGGTCAAACTGGGAGACGAAACGTGAAATATGACTGAGTAATTATGGTCTGTGCTACAGTGCCATTAAAACTCCTTTAAAGCTTGGCCTGCTTTTACCCTGGTGCGGCGGTTTTGAACCGTCGCTGGATCAGATGCGCTTTACGAAACGCCTTGAGGAGTGACTGACAGGGCGATCAAAACGGTTTTAAAGTCAAACGGCTGTAATCACATGGTCAAGGCTGGCTACTGGCAGAGGATTCTCTTCCATGCCGCACATAAACAGTTGCTGTCATTTCACAAGACTGCAGTAACTTACCCTCATCATTAAATAACAGTTTATAGCCGATATCTACTCACTGGCATAAATTCAGACATCACCCATCTCAACATTACTACACAACCACACTAAGAACACGTGTCAGCACAGTGACGCAGGGTACAAGGACCATAGACGTTCATTAGTGTAACACAAGGCCTCAAGCTGCAAGTACAGCAGTTAGCAAGACGAGACAAGTCTCTAATGCCATTCCTGTAATACAGTCACAATCAATGCCAGGTACAACTGAGGACCAATTAGAAACGCCAGCCTTTCATTGTATTTTATAAAACAGGAAAATCCACATCAACATTCCCTTCCCTTATGAAATTCTGTTTTGTGCATCTCAAGGAATGAATCATGTTGATACAACGAGCCTGCATTCCTACAAGTGCGAATCTGCAGTGTACAGCAAAGGCAGAATGCAGAAAACAAAGTTCTGGTGAGGTCCCAGCTGCCATTTGATGAATCCGTGTCCACTAGAGTCCACAATCAGCGGGTCCATGCGCATGATCAACGGAGTCTCTAATTACCACAGAACCCAGACTGTCAGGGGGCAGCTGGTCAACAGCCGGGCCTCAGCTTTCATCCAGCACTGTGTGCAAAAGCACAAAAAACTGGGGGGGAATTACAGTGATAATTATGGTCTGTCCGTTCCAGGCCCAGGCCAACACGAACTGCGCCGTGCTGCCATGGAGCAATCTAAGGGCTCAGCCAATCGGCTCTCCCGCTCAGTCCTGTCGCTGACAGACTGCTGGCCTTCGTAACGGACCACCGCAGCTTCAAAGCAAAAAATCTTTCGAACCGACGCCAACCGCCTCTGTTCGGCACTCGCCGCTGCAGAGATGGATTGAGGCAATAACGTCCAATCAAGCGACAGCATCCAGACAGGCCCAGAAAGGACTGCGACCCACTCAGAGAGCGAGGCGGCAGCTCCCGCAGGTTCAGCCTCCTGACGGGACTGGTACTCACTGCCGGACGCTCCTGCGTTCGCAGATCCATTTAAACCAGACTCATTTCAGCTTCGCACGATCGCTGTCACGGTGCAGTTTAGCCGTGAAAGCGAGCCAAGAATTTATGCAAGGGAATTCTAAAAAAAAAAAAAAGAATAAAAAAAAAAAACACAGTTCACTTGGAACTGGTAAGAAAATAAGGTTGTGCTTTCTTAATTTGTTAAATGGCTGCGGTCGCCTGGGCTTCAAATCCCTGTCTCTAATTAATCTAATTATCCTGTGCTAATTAATGCAGCTCTGCGTTCAGTCCGGCGCCTTCCCAGCAGGCTCGGCGGTCCGGTGCTCGCTGGGTTTGAAGAGGCCAGGGGTCGGAGCACACACGCTGGGCCCTGGCAGGGCCGAGCTGCTCCCCGCTCCTCCAGTGCGCTCAGACAGACACGGGGAACGCACAACCAAAAAAATAACCCGTGACGTGTGAAGGGCACAGAGCGCCTCTCGAGCGAAGCGCTCCCTCCTCCGAAATCTGCTCCAAGACACCGGCCGCAGGATCTCCGAATCTCCGTGGAGACGGGCATTTCCTTTGGCAGACATTTCACAGGAAGACAGGGGAAATAACACAAACCAAACAGCCCATAACTGTCACTCCGCTCTCTAAATCCCCCTAAATATCCTCTACAAAACGGATTCGGTACAGAAAGTAGTGTAAAAAATATGATTTGCAAATACAGGCTACATAAACCGGTAAACATAAACGTTTCACAGCGGCAGTGCATTTTTCCAGCGCAGCCAATGAATTTAAACCACTCATATTTTTGTCGGCTTGTAACGGCATCAGACTGCCTCTCCTACCAACTGGGGCAGGAAGTAAACGGACATTTAGTAGATACTGAGGCTCCTGAGAGACTCTGAACACTGTCAGAGGGGTTTAGAAACAAGAACAGAGGAACATTTCCTTCAAAAAAAAAAAAAAGAAGGAAACTGCAGTGCTGCTGAGGTACAGCCGAATTCTACACACCTTCGATGAGGACACGACCTCCGGCAGGAGACCGCGGTACGGACGGGCGGCCATTTTGTAAATTCATTCCGATCGGCGCTGCGTCGGCCCAGCGCTGCCCGGAGGGGACGGGAGGTTAATTGCCTCCCCCGGCCTCCGCGTCTCTCTTCCAAGGGGACTCCTGACCGACGTCCCCTCTCACTTTCCCTCAAGACCGCAATAACTTCCACACAAGGCAGCCATATCCGTTTCTAATACCGCCGCTATGATTTATTCATGGGCATGTCAGAGAGGGAGACAACAGAATTAAGGTGTGCTGGATGCCACTGGTTCGGTTCTTTTACTATACTGCATTCACAGTTTTAAAGTGCGCCCAAGCACTTTGTGTGAAAGGACACAAGGTAGCCAGGGAGGGAGAGTATCTGTTGGCAGGGAGTTTCCAGGCTTATCGCTCAAAAGCCACCACATTGGTGGGTTTTGGCACCTGTGGTCTAAGGCGGCTGGCTGTGTGCATTTCAGAGGGGTGCAATGGCTCACGAAAGTCACGTTTCCAGTGTTCATGCTCACACACAGTGAGCTCCATAATGTTTGGGACAAATACATTTTTTTATTGATTTGGAACTCTACTCAACAATTGATTACAATTTTAGATTTGTAATCAAGATACTCACAAGTGCATATTCTCAGCCTTTATTAAACGGTATATTTATGTAGAAATGACTGCACTTTTTATACAAAGCCCCCCCATTTCAGGGCACCATAATGTTTGGGACGAATGGCTTCACAGATATTTCTGTTGTCAGGTATGTTCAACTGCTTCCCTAACGAAGGCATAAGAGTCTAGTCTTGATTTTAGGATTTGAATTGCCTCAGGAGTCTGTTATTGGCATTTGTCAGCATGAGGAGCAGAGTTGTGCCAGTGAAACTCAAGGAAGCCATTATGAGGCTGAGAAACAAGAAAAAACAGAAACCATAGGTTTCTAAAACCAACTGTTTGGCACATCGTTAAGAAGAAAGAGAACACTGGTTACTCCACACTTTAAAAGTGTATACTGTATAGATCCACTGGTGTTTATAAATATCTAACACCAGAGTGAGAATTGTCCTCTGTGTTTGATCAAGCTCACACTCATCCAGGCTCAGTGCAGCTCTAAGGCCTTCTGTGTGAGGTGAGGCACGTCACCGTGCAGACGCAGACGCAGACGCAGGCGCAGGCGCAGACGCAGGCGCGGGGAGCCGAACCCCTCCCGCAGGGCCTGGCTAATCTAAATAAGGATCTCTGCACTGTTAGCCGCGCGGCGCTAATTCCCCGCTCGCATTTTCTCAGCGCGGACTCGGCCGATACGACCCCCTCTGACCCCGCCTTCTCTCAGGGAAACCAGCGACGAGCGGCCGAACGAGGCGGGCGCGTACGCAGCGGCCAACGGGGCGGGACTCCCGTCCGGCGCGGGCGGCGGCAGAGAAAGGAAGGCAGCAGAGGAAGAGACTGAGAGCTTCAGCGCCTTCGTTCAGCGCTGCGGCCCGCGCTCAAGCAGCGCTCAGGGGGTCAGGGGGGGTCAGGGGGTCAGGGGGTTGAGCGTTCGCGCGCCACCAGCCTCCGTCCGACGAGGTAGCGGCCGCGGCGGCGTTGAGATTCCGGGCGCGGCGGCGAGCGCGGCGGCGGCGGCGGCCGACAGGACAGCGCTTTACGGCCCGTGACGGGGAGGAGGGTAATGGCGGTCGTTAACACCGCAACGCTAACGGGCCGGGGGGGGGGGGGGGTGGGGGGCGCTCTGAAACGGGCCCTTCACCGCGGCAGTTTTACGGGGACACGGCCGCGCCGTAAAAGCCAGGCATTATGGGGGAGCCCGTCGCCTGGAAACATGGCCCAGGAGCACATCGCGGGCTGGAGCAGGGCTGCGGGGGCTGGGGAAGCGCCTCTGTGGCGCTGGCCCGGGCCGTGGGCGACTGCGCTGTGAAACGACCTCCCCCCCCCCCCCCCCCCACAGGCTGATTAAGCCATGATTAAACCTAATGGCTCCTGACGCAGCTCAGGGTTTGGGCTGGAGAACAGGGGGAGCGTGCCAATGCGCAGGTGAACAAGGGGTGTGATAAACACGTCTACATCCCCCTCTCTGCCTGTACCACCGCCTCAGTCTCTCTCTCTCTCTCTCTCTCTCTCTCTCTCCCTGCCTGTACCACTGCCTCAGTCTCTCTCTCTCTCTCTCTCCCTGCCTGTACCACTGCCTCAGTCTCTCTCTCTCTCCCTCTCTCCCTGTCTGTACCACTGCCACAGTCTCTCTCTCTCTTTCTCTCTCCCTGCCTGTACCACCGCCTCAGTCTCTCTCTCTCTCTCTCTCTCCCTGCCTGTACCACCGCCTCAGTCTCTCTCTCTCTCCCTGCCTGTACCACCGCCTCAGTCTCTCTCTCTTTCTCTCTCTGTCAGCCTGTACCACTGCCTCAGTCTCTCTCTCTTTCTCTCTCTGCCTGCATGTACCACTGCCTCTCTCTCTCTCTCGCTTTCTCTCTCTCTCTCTCGCTTCTCTCTCTCTCTACCTGCATGTACCACTGCCTCTCTCTCTCACTTGCTTTCTCTCTCTCTCTACCTGCCTGTACCACTGCCTCTCTCTCCCTCTCACTCTCTCCCTCTCTCTCTCTCTGCCTGCTTGCATCGCTTCATCCTTCTCTTTCACCCTTAATTCAATTTTCTTTATTGCTATGACAAGCATATATGTTACCACAGCATGCGCTGACAGATTAAATAATATCAAAATAGCAAATAAATAAATAAATCTAACCACAACATAAATATTAATGAAAAAAATAATAACTCTGCCAGTAAACAAGGTTTGTCTTGAAGTCGCTTTTTGATGTATTATTGGTAGTCCCTCTCTCTCCCTCTTTCCCTCCCTCTCTCTTTCTCTCCACCGCTCTCCCATGCTCCCTCTCCCTCTGCAGAATTTTGCAAATAATGAGCACTCACTCCCTAATACACACGAACACTAAAACACAAAAATAACATCGGCAGGTACACGCAGACACGCTCACAGGCGCACATATACACGCGACACATACACGATTAGCCACAAACACGGTCACGCAGGTACACGCACACTGATGCATTCGCACACATACAATGCAGAAATACGGAAACACAGAGCCAGGATGGCAGCTGCAGGCTCACCCCACTGAAGTCCAGGTGCTGCTCGACCCACTCCTGGCCGTCCTTGAACTCGCTGTGGAGGCCCATGATGTAGAGGGTGTCCAAGGCGTCCACGATCGTGGCTCCCAGCTGGGAATTTCCTGCAGAGAGAGAAAGAGCTACACTTAGCCTGGCACCATCAAAACACCTCACAAGGGCCAGCACCACATAACACACGCGTATTTTACCGACACTCAATCTTGACCTTTTTTTAAAGATCTTTGCCTATTTTTCTATGTATTTGATCGCTGTAATCAATCCCTAGATCTTTTGGTTTTTCATGACGTCTACACATTTTTTATTAAGTAAATGTGTTGCATGTCATGACTGATTGTTGCAACAGAATACCCCCACTCCAAGAGTTCAATAAAGTACGATCTGTTCTACCTTATACACAACATTACTACAGGACCTATACTATGCCAACACAGACTTCACTACTAGATTAATAACACATCACAAACATAACATTATTTTAGGAGCAATACTATACCAACAGTTCACATACAAAACAATGCCAAGGCCACACATCTCCAAGACAACACTGCACCAACAGTAATACAGGATTCAAAACATCACCTTAAGGCGAACGCATGAACAATGCAGCGGTATTATTACACCGACGGCACGCAAACACGTCAGAGCTTTGTCAGGGGACAGACAGCATGCCTCCTCTTCCGTGTTGTGACTCAAACGGGTCTGTTTATTGCGCGTGAGGGAGTAGTCTTGTTACGCAGGGAGGTCTGTGCAGACGCAGTCAGACTCGATCTTTATGCGAACGCCGCGACACAGCAGGGACGGTAGAATCACGGTGTCACTAACAGGGAATATTACACATCAGATAAAGGCTCCTGAAAGTTTTAAAATAAATAACTGTGTGTGTATGTGTGTGTGTATGTGCATCTGAGAGTGTGGGTTTACGTGAGCTGGTAGAAGCATATTGTGTGTGTGTGTGTGTGTGAGTGTGTGTGTTTGACCCTGCACAGTGGTCTACAGCCCAACACCGTACCTGGAGATCATTCTGCAGGTTTCCACTCCAACCCTAACAAAGCACATCTCACACTAACAGCTAGAGCCCTCCTTGACCTGCTAATCGGCAGAATCGGGTGTGCCAAATCAGGGTTGAAATGAGAACCTCCAGGACGGCAGATCTGCCGGAGCAGGAGCAGGGCGGGCCAGCTCTACAGTGAGGGATTACACGTACTCCCTCCCACAGAGGGGCCAAGCATGTGGCCCCGGGGGGAATTCCCATTGTTAACAGCGCTCATGCCGGGGCGGGCAGCCTGACCTTTAGTAAACCAGTGCAGCTGCCGGCGTCTGTGTAAACGGACCCTGCTCCGGGCCAGCAGGCCTTGTTAAGAGGGAAATGCGTCCCATTAGACCACGCTCACAGCAGCACTGCTCTGAGCTCACCTCAGCGGCAGCCACAGGGAAACGGACCCCTTCTGCAGCCTGCACTGGAATTCATATGCACTGAGAATCTGAATTTAACCAACACTCGAATAAAAGGACACCAGCTTGGCAAAATATATACTTATATTCATTTTAGTACTACACTGTTGCTGCCATATGGACACCCTACATCATGGATGCGCACACTCAAATTCAAATCAAACCCTGTTTTTCTTTTATCCCAGGTAAATTAACTGAACAATTAGTGCTACTGGTTGGCCAGACCGTCTTCACACCGGACTCCCAGGTAAAGGGAGGGTGGAAAACCAGCAGTTCTTGGCCCTTGAGGACCGTAATATGAGTAACAGGGCCCTAACATGATACAAAAACAGCACCCCATGTAAAACAGCCAATGGCTGAGGGTCTCAAAGTATGTTCAGCGTTACCATAATTAGTCACTCATAGCAACCCAGCTAACACAGACTGTTCCAACAATGCTGCTACCATGCAGGGGCAATATTCTAACATTGACAAAACATTCCAGCAACATTGTGAGAACATAGCTGGGAATGAGTGAATGCAGTCATCAGTTCTCCGCTCTCTCTTCCCTCCCACTCGTCGTCCTGCCCTTCCTCTCACTCTGTCTAATCTCTTTCTAGATCTCTCCCTCTCAGTGCCAATCCCCGCTCCCCGTCCCTCTTCCGGTCCAATCCCACTCTTAATCGCAGCGCTGATAATAAACGCCTTCAGAGCTGTCCTCACGCGGCAGAAGCAGCGCCGCATGGCTGAGAGCGATCGCGCTCGATAAGAATAACAAAGGAACACGCGCTAATGCGGAAGGAGAGCGCGCGTCTGACTCGAACCTCACGCTCCCGCTCGCGCTCCCGCTCGCGCTCGCGCTCCCGCTCCCTCTCTCCTTCTGGGGGCTCGGTCTCTCGCTCATTCTCGTCCTCGACCCGAGAGAGAGAGAGCGAGCGGGTGAGTAATGATCGAAGGCCTTCGGTAACGGAGGCCGACGGGGGGAGAGCTAAAGCCCCCTCGCCTGGCGCCATCACTCTTGTTCAGAATCACATTTATTAGCACAAGCTAATGGGGCCGCCCTAACGCTGCTGCCCCCTCTTTCTCAACGTGACAGCCTGGGGAACCGGCGCTGACACTGGTGACCACAGCTGCACCCGTCCGCCATTTTAACTACCGCCACCTCATCCGCCATTTCACCTGTTATTAGCCAACCCACGACTGACTGTGCATATAACTGTACGACTGACTGTAAGACTCAATGTATGAGTGCATGAGTTCCACTGCACTGTGTGTAGAAGCTTCAGTATTGAATGTCTTGAGATCCACTGCATTGTGTGTAGAAGCTTCAGTATTGAGTGTATTGAGATCCACTGCATTGTGTGTAGAAGCTTCAGTATTGAATGTATTGAGATCCACTGCATTGTGTGTAGAAGCTTCAGTATTGAATGTCTTGAGGTCCACTGCATTGTGTGTAGAAGCTTCAGTATTGAGTGTATTGAGATCCACTGCATTGTGTAGGAGCTTCAGTATTGTGTGTCTGAGTTTCACTGCATTGTGTGTAGAAGCTTCAGTACTGAGTGTATTGAGATCCACTGCATTGTGTGTAGAAGCTTCAGTACTGAGTGTATTGAGATCCACTGCATTGTGCAGGAATGGTGAATGTACCGCAGAAGCATCAGTCTAGCGTGGAACCAGGGCTGGCTGGAAAGATGGATTTTGCCGCTGCCAGGCCATTAGTGAGTATGCGCTTATGGGTTTGGCACCAGCTTGTATTGACTGTTCGAATCCACTCATTCATCTCCACTAAGGAGAGCGAGCACAATTACAAAGCAATGAAACTGATTAAAACACAAATGATGGCCACCATTGTTTATTTCCCTTGATGATGTTAAAAGCTACAGCGGTAAAACGGCCATCCGTTATGTATAAACAGGCGGCGCACCAACGCCCGTCTGGAGGTAGGCCGGTATTATCTTCTGCCTTCTGTAGATTCCACATATTATCATTCCTGGGCCCACAGAGCAAAACAGCATTAATGCAACAGACTGAATGTGTAATGCAAAACTGACCAAAGCACAGCTGCAGTGTAGCTCAGAGGTCACATACTCTGCCCACAGTGCAGTTGGGAACATTCACACATTCCTGTGAATGCAGCTGCTGAAGAAGATAACCCAGGACACAGCCGCGGAGAGAGCAGGCCTTGACCATTACAACACTGGACAGGAGAAGAGGGGTGAGGAGGTGCTTTACATGCATGTCCTGCATTCAGCTGACAGTTCACACCAAAACCATGCAATGACCCCACTGCCACAAGAATAGAACGTGACTTTATGCACGCAAGCACGCACACGTGCGCACACACACACACAAGCACACACACACACACACACACACCTACACCCACACACACATCCACAGCACAGCTGAAGAATAAGCGCACACGAGCCCAGTTTTCCAGTGCCTAAACCCTTTAAAAGGAAGGCAAGGAAAGAACAGGAGAAAACGAGGCGCGAGGCACAGACACCTCCCACACCATGAGAAAGGCGTCCGCCGTCACGTTGCCAACGAGCATTCCGTCCCCTCCCGATGCTCCCCTCCTCCTCCGCCCTGTTCCCACGGTCGGGTTCCCGCGCACAGCGAAGTCCCGGCGCAGTAAGAGGATAAGCGCTGAGCACCGGTGAGACTGAGGCTGAGAGATTGTGTTCAGGGGTTTACGGGCGGTGTGCCGCAGGGTTTGGCTTCTCAGCAGCTCAACTGCAGCCCGGGGGGGGGGCGGGGGGGGGGGGGGTGGTCCAGCTGCCAGAAGGCTGGAGAGCGGCAGGGAAGGTCATTACCACCTGTCACACACGCCCCCCGGTGGCGCTGTCAGCGCGCGCATTATCAACTCTTCCCACAATCCTCAGCACCTGCGTGTCCTCACGAGCCCTCGGAATCAGAAGAACCAATCACCGCTCCTCACTCCCTCCTCCAGAACCGCGAGACCAGGCTCAAACTGGGCCCAGGAGCGCCCAGGGGGGAGAACCGCACAAACTTGGCGGGGGAGAGAGAGAAACATTAACATGTTTTTCCATTACTTCATCTAGTCAACTCATAATCCTGCGCAAAGAATAAGGCAAACCCAGCAGTTCCCAGCACGGATCTTTTGGCTTAAAACAATCCGATTACGAAACAAAAACAGAAGTGAGCGCAGGACATTTTTACGCTCCAGTCTTTGTACAAAGCAGAGTGAGAGCAATGCGGTGGATTGGGAGCACAACAATGAAGAAAGTACTTTCATTGTTGTGAAAACCCCAGCTCCAAAAGAGAGCGCTGGAGGAGAACTTGGAGATGCATTACTGAACAGCTAAAAGAAAGACCCAACCCAACACAAAATGTTCCCACAACGTCACTGGCATGTCTTGCTGATGTTATAACGCTGGCACTACATTGCAGCATCGTTGTGGGGACGTCCGTGTTATCTGGGGACGCACAGAGTGTACCTGCCTGACCACTCTTCTCTTCACACATTCAGTTTTTTCTTCACTTAAAAATTCCCCGCAGCTTCAGAAGGCGGAAACTCTACTCCTCTGTATGAGAAACACACACTTATTTTCTGTCATATCTTCTCCAGTTCTCGCAGAAACAGAATTTCTGCCGGTATGGTAACTAGAACAGGGACACTGCTCTTATACGGATTATTAATAAAAAATGTATTCTAAAAAAAAAAAAAAAAGAAGATATTCATCAATTATTCATACAATACAGCAACTGGAGGAAAAACATCCTAAACATCCAGTAAACAGTTCAAATGCCCAGTTAAAGGTGAAAAATGTGCAATTACAGAAAGATGGCCTGTGACTGAAGAGGCCATGTACTGTACAGAAGCCACAGTGTGTTCCCCCCCATAAGCTCATGACTAATTCAGCTTTTATCCCCCATTGATTCAATGAATTAAATATGATCTCTCAGCATTTTGGAGTACGGAACAGATAAACAACAAACAAACAAAGGAAGAAAAAACTGCCTGCAGTTGATCTAAAATATCATAATATCTATAAAGGTTCTTATTAACCTTTTTATAATTTAATGTAATTTTTTTGTTTTGGGGGGGGGGGGGGGGTGTTGAGGAACATGCTTGAAGAGGATGTGGACAGAAGGTGTGATATAGGGACAGAGTGACAGAATATGAGTCACTCCAGAAAGAGAAGACTGCTCACTATCAATTGACGGTTTTAATAGGTTCAAGTCCGTTTAAACTGCCTGGAGATTCACTGCATCGCTGACAGGAGCCCTAAATCATTCCAAAAATACACACACACCGCAACATCTTTCAGGTCTGGACAAACTGCCACCCGCCCGCGGGCGGAGCAGGACCCCTGTCAGGCAGCCATATGTCCCGTCTGGTGCCCCTCCCTCCACCTCTTACTACGTCACTGTTTCCTCCCCCTGTGGTGTCATCCCTTCTCCCTGTGATGTCATTCCTTCTCTGCGCTGCCACCTCCAGCCACGTCATTCTCTTTCTCTTCATCTCCTCCCAACGGGACACTTTTATTCTCCATCCATCTCTCATCGTCACTCTTTTACTCTCTCTACCTCACACTCTCTCACCTTCTCTCTCTCATTCTCGCCCTGTCATTCACCGTCTTCCTGAAACAGTTATTTGCAGTTATTTCTGTCTCCAACAGTCCTGCCCTTTCAAAGGGTCTAGATCACATCTCTACCTGACAGCTAGGGATGCAAAGGTTCGCGTAAAAATAACTGTGCCGCTCGGTTTGCCACCCACGGTTCAGTTTGCCTTCCTCAAAAAATCCTCTTTTGTGTCTACCTATGTTTTCGAATTAAGCACTCACAACTTGCTTTTTTAAATTCTTTTTTTTAAATGTCATGTAAAAGTTATATTGGCCATTTTTGTTCTGATGTCATAAAACACTGAAATGAAGGAATACGAAGATCAGTTAACTCACGCGGCTTTCATTTAAAATCCATAAAAAATGTAGCGGAACTACGTATTTCCACAGGCGAAGTTGCGGCGGGGGCAGCTTATAGCTGAAGCGCCGGTCAATCGGCCAGTTTGCAAAACGGCTAATGCCAGAAAAAAAAACGCAGTTAGAGGATCCTCTGACATGGTTTCAGTGTGCTGTTTGGGAGTGTTATGGATTTAGTGTTAACACTGCTACTGATGGGATTAAGGCGTCAGATAAAACAAGGTCCGTAAGCAAGCACTGCGTTGAAAGTGTGCCGTATGCTAATGCTAACGCGCGCAGCACGATAGCCCATTTACTTCACCCTGGTGTGTCCGTTGCAAAAACACAATAAGCACAGATTTAGCAAAGTGGTGCTTTACCTATTCAGAGAAAACCTAAGGTGCAGCCATTTTCCATTAATTGTGATACAGTAAAATACTGTATTTAAATTTCAAGCAGGTTTACTACTATACTTTGAAGAACGGACAATCTTTAATCCCAGATTCAAATTAATGACTGTTCTCCATCCTTGTATTGTTAACAGTCTAATGCAGGTTGAGTTTATGCTGAATTTTATGCCAACGGAACTTTTTTCTCTGATTCACCATAAACTTATCTACGGGAAAAAAAAAAAAAAAAAATCAATACCATCCTCATTTATTCTTTCTTTCATTGCCTGGCCATCAATCCCAGCCTGCTTTCTCCCACTCTCCACCCCCCATCTTTCCTCTCTCACATCTCTCGGTTTCTTCCTTTCCAATCAAATCTCTCAAAGCAAATCCACTGACATTGGAATCCATAGCTGGTAAACACAAAATGTGGCAGTACAAAGTTATTTTTGAGACAATAATTCAACTCCCGCCCCCTCGCTCCGACTCTCACCTCTTATCTCTCTTGTTTGAGAGTCATTACGTTCCGAAACAGTTTTCCCTCCAAATCTCTTCCGATATAATTTGTATGTGGCGCAGGACACAATCGTTTTATTTTTCCCGAATTCATTTTCCCCATAAACCGGTGGACTGTGAACAACTGAGGAAGAAAGAGATGGGCGCACTGGGGCCCGCGGAGAGCAGCCTGGGGAACGCGGTTAAATAAAAACAGAGCCGGCTGGAGCCGCAGTGCCCGGGATTAGCTCTCCGCGGGTACTTCAGCGCGAGACTCCCGGCCAAAAACTCCAACCGAATTACAACATTCGCTTGGATCCCTCGCGAAACATCTGCTGCGTCCGTCCGCCAACTGTCGATTCGCTTTGTCTCCCTTCTGTTGTGGAAGAAGGACGCGCAGCTTGCCTGAAGATTTCAGCCTAATGAAAAAACAACGGAACTTGCGTGACACTTCTTAGAAGAGTACAGATCACAGTCGTCTTGCCAGCGTTTGTCTAATGCTTTGCTTATACCTCTGATGTCAGTCTCATCTCCACAGCTAAAACTCCCAAACAGTTTCAGTTACTTAAAAAAACCCAAAAAAACTAATGAACCACGCAGTCTGCTTTTTCGAATTCCTTTCAAAATGACTCGGGCGACGGCTCGTCCCATAAGCAGGGCCTCCTCATTTTAGCTGTCCCTGTAGCCAGCTATTGAGTAGAACATTCAGCAATGTCCCCACATCCACTCCAGCTGAATACCTATCAACATAATTAACTGTGATTAGCCAGCGATTAGGGAGATAAGGAGCCCAATCGAAATCATTTTAGAGCCTGGGTTTACAACAGGGGGTCCATAGACTACTGGGGGCCCTTGGAGTCACTGTAGGGGGTCCTGGACCGGTCTTGATATGCAGTGACTCTACAAGTTTAACAAAGTGCAACTGCAACCATGTTCAATTCATTTTGATACAGCAGACGAGATGTTGTAGCTAACCATAAGCAAAGCGTATGTCATTGCCAACAATGGTGGAAGTTTTGCTGCATTCCAAAATGGTGGAGAAGCCTAGCGTGGCCATAACAAATCGACAAAACCTTCCCAACTACTCCCACAGAGCGTACTTGGAGTGCTGTCGATATAGCCTTGGGAATGACAGTTACAGTAAATGGCTCTCATGACCTTGCTAGCTAACTACCTGCACATTATACACAAACAACAAGCCCCAACGTAACCTTTTTAATTGGTCTCTTGAGTCTGTAAAAAATTTGTGAGGATCCTTGGTGAAATTCTCTCACGCAAGCTGAAATCCCTCCCCAGGGTTGACACTGTAGATAATAAAATGTCAGACCAGAAACCACAGTTGTTTTTGCAGAAAACTTGTAGGGTCTACCTAGTGTGGGATCGCTGAGGGAATTGGCAACAGCTAAAGTAAAAAAACCATTCAGTAAAGTCAGGATTAAAAAAAACAATAAATACATATCCTGTTTCCATGCTGTTACAGTTTTCAGCAAAACCACAGCAAAAGAGCACAAGACAGATGGAGAACAAAAAAAAAACCCAATACAACGCAGGACAGATAAGCACCAATTTGCAAATACATGATGGGCAGAAGTAGAACATCAGGTATTTATTGAGCTTTGACAAGAGCGAGGGTTCATCTTCTAACGCTCGACATTAGAAACGACGTGGATGAAAGGGAGAGAAACAGCCAGAAACGTAAACGGCTGACGCCTTTGTGTGACCACATGCTGTGGTACATATTTTATATGCTTATAGGACTGCAAATCCTCCGGTTCGGCATTCAAAACTGTATCACACTGTGATGGCAGGTTTTCCCAATTTAAAAGCTCATGAGGTGCATCAACGCGGACGCCCAAATTCTGAATTATTAAACTACTCTACTTTCTTGTTCATTCGTATACGGGTTCTGATTTTCAAGTAATATGAGAACTAGTTTTTAATAACCCTAGACGCCCTGCTGTGCTGGAGGTTGAATGAGCTCCAGCAAAGCTTCGTTCCAATCCCCTTAAGACGGACTCTGACGTATGGGAAGCCAGACAGAGCAAACAGGTTGTCCCAGGTTGGCACCAGTAAATAGAGAGGCTGCAGCCAGGTTTAGCTATATTTTAAGGCTTTAAGGTGTAAGATCACACATTTGTGATTAGAACGTTCTTGACTCAACATTCTAATGCTGATGTAAGAATCAGTACTGCTAATTCAAAGCAGTGGAGTTCTAGAACACACTGACTTAGAATTTTGGGGAAGAAAACATTCCAGAAAACCTACTCTTCAAAGGGTTAATAATGGTGTGCACTGCGTGACTCTTTCTGGTCTATGTTCATGTATGATGTGCGCATGCTGACTCCACCTTACTGAGGAAGCAAGAGGAGCTGGTAACATGGTGAAAATTGGAAAGGGGCCCATAAACTCTCTTGACCCAGGGCCTAGTTTATGAATTCCCTTCGGCCTGGAAACTAAGACATCAGCACAAAGGGAATATGAGCCTGGGTGTTCACCTCACACACTAGCAAGGGCTCTAGCATCGGGCACCAGAGATCAGAGACGCGAGGTGAACCCACTGACCACTGATTGCTTGTGTCGAGCAACTTTGGGTGGGATTTACACAGTGGAAAATTCAATCTCTGCTGTAAAACTTTTTTTTTTTTTCTGACAGCAGGAAGCTCATAGGAAAAAAATCCATCCAATTAGGCCACTGTGGATTTAGAGCAGAAGACATTTTATTTCTGTTCTTTATAGCCAAGTGACTAATGTTCATCCGACTGGGTTTCCAATTGCTTTTCCCTGAAAAGGCATTTGTAACGTCCATTTTGCATTCTTTTGGGAATGCAGAGTAATTTTGTATCTCTCATCCACAAATCAAATCTTAAATGGGCATCGAAATAATCGGCCAGTTTGCCCGAGCAGAATATGTTGAATGATTCTGTAATCATTTGTAGGCACAGAGTATTGAATTCAGCCGTGATTCACTAAGGTCAACACAACTGGACACGTTACCACACCGATCAAAACATCCATGCCTTTATATCAGTCTGCCAATACTTTGCCATAAGGAATCAATGTTTCAATCAGATTTCTTTCAATATAAACAAGCTCTGAGCGTGGCGTCAGTACGATCCATAAACCGCAGGCTAACGTTCAACAGGTTAAACCTGTGGCCTGTGCAGCAGTAATGGCAGCTAACCACAGCGAAATGGTTTTGCAGTTTTTTACCATCTGTTTCTGTAGTCCTTTCTAAAGAGAAAATATCCCCCATCTCCCATTTCTGAAATAAGCCATTTCTTATTTGTGCAGCACGAAATCACAGAAGAGCATCGGGGTAGAGAATGATGAGTTTAATAGGACAGATAGCACACATACAGCCCACCTGAATTCAGCTAAAATGCACCTTCCGCCTGAACGCTTCACGGACCAGGCAATAAGAGCAAGCCTCAGTATGAGGCGAATTCTTTTCGGCCAAGAAAGACAAATCCATCTCTGTGGGGTTCAGAGGCAAATACTTGTTTTTCTCCCTCCCTCCGCTCTCTCACCTATTCCTTGTTCTTATTTCCGTTTCGGCTGTGTGGTGCATGCTGGTCTGCAAATCACTATCAAGCAGTGTAGCTGGCAGAGGACCTGGGAGGACCTGAAGCAGGAAGCTCATCTCACCACCCAAAGGGGGAGAAATTAGGGGCATCGACACCTGAAAATGAGTCTTTCTGCTTTCCCCTGTGTCTAATGAGACTGGAGTTCTCCTCTGTACCTGTCTCTAATGAGACTGGGGTTCTCCTCTATACCTGTGTCTAATGAGACTGGGGTTCTCCTCTGTACCTGTGTCTAATGAGACTGGAGTTCTCCTCTGTACCTGTCTCTAATGAGACTGGGGTTCTCCTCTATACCTGTGTCTAATGAGACTGGGGTTCTCCTCTGTACCTGTGTCTAATGAGACTGGAGTTCTCATCTGTACCTGTGTCTAATGAGACTGGGGTTCTCCTCTGTACCTGTGTTGAATGAGACTGGGTTCTCCTCTGTACCTGTGTGTAATGAGAGTGGAGTTCTCCTCTTACCTGTGTCTAATGAGATGGAGTTCTCCTCTGTACCTGTCTAATGAGACTGGAGTTCTCCTCTGTACCTGTCTCTAATGAGACTGGAGTTCTCCTCTGTACCTGTGTCTAATGAGACTGGAGTTCTCCTCTGTACCTGTGTCTAATGAGACTGGAGTTCTCCTCTGTACCTGTGTGTAATGAGACTGGAGTTCTCCTCTGTACCTGTGTCTAATGAGACTGGAGTTCTCCTCTGTACCTGTGTCTAATGAGACTGGAGTTCTCCTCTGTACCTGTGTCTAATGAGACTGGAGTTCTCCTCTGTACCTGTGTGTAATGAGACTGGGGTTCTCCTCTGTACCTGTGTGTAATGAGAGTGGAGTTCTCCTCTGTACCTGTGTGTAATGAGACTGGAGTTCTCCTCTGTACCTGTGTGTAATGAGACTGGAGTTCTCCTCTGTACCTGTGTGTAATGAGACTGGGGTTCTCCTCTGTACCTGTGTGTAATGAGAGTGGAGTTCTCCTCTGTACCTGTGTGTAATGAGACTGGAGTTCTCCTCTGTACCTGTTGTAATGAGACTGGAGTTCTCCTCTGTACCTGTGTTAATGAGACTGGGTTCTCCTCTGTACCTGTGTCTAATGAGACTGGAGTTCTCCTCTGTACCTGTCTCTAATGAGACTGGAGTTCTCCTCTGTACCTCCGTCTAATGAGACTGGGGTTCTCCTCTGTACCTGTGTCTAATGAGACTGGAGGCCTCGTCTGTATCCAGTATCTAATACGATTGGCTGTCCACTATACCAATAAATTACATATGCATTTGATTGAATCTAGGGGTGGGTGTCCTCTAATACCTAATAAGACTGAGTGTCATAGCATACCCTGTATCAAATGACATATCCAGACCGCAGTTACAAACTTTACACTGGTGGCTGAATTCAGGATTTAGAGAGTGCTAAAACTGGAAGCAACCGGAAACAAGGATGCATTTCAAGGTATTTCTGTGATGTAACTAGCGCAAGTCGCCCTTTACAAACCACTGCTTTGACTCCCAGGAGACACAGAGTCTGCCTCAGAGACATTGACAGTAATGACACTATTCCTCTATACGCTCAGCTACAGCCGTGCTCTTCTTCACAGTACCGTGAGCCACACCTGAGCTCATTTCTGGACTATCTGAGACTCACACACTTCTCAATATTCTATTCAATGTGATAGACAAGGCCTCAACAAGAGTGTGTTTTTTAAAGAAATCTTTGTAACTGGTACATTTTGTATGCATATGGCTCTCATAAATACAGTAAACACTAACAATCATTTGGCACTGTATTATGTTTTATTGCATTACAGTGGGACACTTTTACAGACTGTGTGCTGATTGATAATTGACCAAAACCACAGATTAATGTTGTATGCCGATTCAGTCAGCGAATAAATGTAGTTAACCACCCGACAATAAATAATTGATTTCCTGGAATGATTTAAACTTGCATTTGCATGGCATTGCTGTGGAACCACAAACAAGTTTCCCAGTCCATATGATTAAACTGATATCAACTTGGACAAACTAGAATTTGTGTAGAGCAGGGAAAAGATGCATCCAGAAAAACCTTTTACCCTCCTTCACTTCCTCGTAAACTACGTCAGGCTACACCAACCAATATGCCACTACAAACAGAGGCTGGGTTCACAAAGGCAGGGTGAGATCACTCCAGCTGATATTCCGCTCCGTGCGTCCTGTCTCTGACCTGCCGCATTGGCATAAACTGCACTGGCGAAAAACGCGCCGGTCGTCAGATTTGACTGATCGGTATTTACTGCGGAACTCCATTAATTCAGCCTGGAGACGCAGGGGATAAAAGCACGGGACTGTAGGCGGACGGCCTCTGTCACTCTCCCTCTTTCCCCTTTTACGCACTAACCTGACTCACACTCTCCCTCTTTCCCCTTTTACGCACTAACTCTGACTCACACTCTCCCTCTTTCCTCCTCTCATCCGCTAACCCTGACTCACACTCACACTCTCCCTCTTTCCCCCTTTACGCACTAACCTGACTCACACTCTCCCTCTTTCCTCCTCTCATCCGTTAACTCTGACTCACACTCACACTCTCCCTCTTTCCCCTTCTCATTCACTAACTCTGACTCACACTCATGCTCTCTCTCTTACCCCCTCTCATTCACTAACTCTGACTCACACTCTCCCTCTTTCCCTCTCATCTGCTAACTCTGACTCACACTCTCCCTCTTTCCCCCTCTCATTCACTAACTCTGACTCACACTCTCCCTCTTTCCCCCTTACACACTAACTCTGACTCACACTCACACTCTCCCTCTTTCCCCTCTCATCACTAACTCTGACTCACACCCACTCTCCTCTTTCCCTTTCACACTAACTCCACTCACCTCTCCCTCTTCCCCTTCACACTAACTCTGACTCACACTCTCCCTCTTTCCCCCTCTCATCACTAACTCTGACTCACCACTCATTCACTAACTGACTCCATCACTCTCTTCCCCCTGTCTTCACCTAACCTGACTCACACTCCCTCTTTCCCCCTCTCAGTCACTAACTCTGACTCACACTCTCCCTCTTTCCCCTTCACGCACTAACCTGACTCACATCTCCCTCTTTCCCCCTCTCATCCGACTAACTCTGACTCACACTCTCCTCTTTCCCCCTCTCATCCAGCTAACTCTGACTCACACTCATCCCCTCTTTCCCCTTTACGCACTAACCTGACTCACACACTCCCTCTTTCCCCTCTCATCCCTAACCTGACTCACATCACACTCTTCCTCTTTCCTCTTCTTTCACTAACCTGACTCACCACACCCCTCTTTCCTCCACTCATGCGCTAACTCTGACCCCACACTCTTACTCTCCCCGCTCAGTGATTGCGTGAGATCTCTGCTCACACTAACACATGCTTTTACTTTACCCCTCATAAACGCAACGCTGTGAATCGGACGAATTCTACCGAGGAGACTAACGCTGACTGAATACTTCAGCTCGCATTAGCCTCTTTCCCACATCCAACCCGCTAGGCCGCTAGCCACACTCTCTCTCTTTCCCCCTCTCATCCGCTAACTCTGACTCACACTCTACCTCTTTCCCTCTCATCCGCTAACTCTGACTCACACTCTCCCTCTTACCCCCTCTAATTCACTAACTCTGACTCACACTCTCCCTCTTACCCCCTCTAATTCACTAACTCTGACTCACACTCTCCCTCTTTCCCCCTCTCATTCACTAACTCTGACTCACACTCTCCCTCTTTCCCCCTCTCATCCACTAACTCTGACTCACACTCACACTCTCCCTCTTTCCCCTTTCACGCACTAACCTGACTCACACTCTCCCTCTTTCCCCCTCTCATCCACTAACTCTGACTCACACTCTCCCTCTTTCCCCCTCTCATCCACTAACCCTGACTCACACTCACACTCTCCCTCTTTCCTCCTCTCATCCGCTAACCCTGACTCACACTCACTCTCTTCCTCTTTCCTTCTTTCATCCGCTAACCCTGACTCACACACTCCCTCTTTCCTCCTCTCATGCGCTAACCCTGACTCACACTCTTACTCTCCCTCGCTCAGTGATTGCACTTGTGAGATCTCTGTCAGTCACTTAAACAGGATGATGAATATTTACTGAGGTACCGCGCTGCGATAAACGCAGAGCGGCTGTGAATGGAGGGAATCTACAGAAGGAGACCTAAACGCCTGACTGAATACTTCAGCTCGCATTAGCACTTTCACACACAGGGATGCCAACCACAGGCTAGGCCGCTAGCGCACGAGTCCAGTAAGGCAGAGCTCATATTACTGAGTGCTTCACGTCCCTTTTAATTCCTCATCCAATCGCAGAGTTCATTTACAGAATCAGCAGGCGTGCCCCATATTGACTAACAGGGCGGTTTTACAGCATGGTTGAGCTCCATCTGATTCTGCTGCACGGCACTAAAACCTGAATCACAGAACCCAAATACAGCACCATGGTGTAAAGCAGACTAAACACAGGCGACCCCGTTTGGGTAACAGAATACCTGTATAAACACGTCACAAACAAAGGCCGTGTGTTAGACAGCGAGACTCTTCCATCCTCTCCTCACCTCAGTAGCAGAAACACTGCACCGGATCAATGCGATCTGAGCCCAGGGGAGAGAGTCACACCCAGATCCTTCCTGTTCCAGAAACACGAGCCATCTCCAACCCCGACCGTGACACCGTTCCTTCTGTATTCTGGCCGCACCACACCTCACCGTGACTGTGTTCTTTCCTATGCTTCAACAAACCTGACGATGACCATGTTCCGTTTGCGTGTTTCACCAAATCCGACCATGACTCTGTTCCATTTGTCTGCTTCACCAAACCTGACTATGACCACGCGCTATTTTCTTTTTTACCAAACCTGACCTTGACCGTGTTCCACTTGCCTGTTCCACCAAACCTGATGATGACCATGTTCCATCTGTGTGCTTGACCAAACTTGACCACGACTAATGCCCATCCATACGTTTCACTAAACCTGACCACCCCTGAGAGGAACTGTGAGCAAGGCAGGCTGCTGTTCTGTCCAGTGGGAGCGGCAGAGTTTCACGCGATGAGCTCGAGCTCACTCCCAGACTCAGGCTCAGGCTCAGGCTCAGGCCAGGCCTGTATCCCGTTTCAAGGGCGTTCAGTCAGATATATGCTCTTGACATTTCACTACGTAACATTATTCCCAGGCAAAACCAGCCCATTCAGCATTTAAACTCACCGCGCATTAAGAGCTTAGGCACAAATCCCTGAGATTTCTGCTGCTTGTTTCAGCACCATCGGCCTGTGTTTAAAGCTTCAATTTTGTAGGGAGTGTATTCGATGAAGAGAAGGGGGGGGGGGGGGGGTCGTGGAGGACATCAAGCAGCACACTTCAGTATCTAGTCTGGCCAGTTGAACACGTGCCTGCAGACAGACCCTGCCCTTGTAGGAGACGCTATATAAATAATAACTAAACTTCATTTATATACCACATTTCAAACACTTCAGCGCCATTCAATGTGCTTTACAGAAAAAGTGACAGAAGTAAAAACAGGACAAAAATAAAACAGTAGAATATACATATAAAAATAACAGTTAAATAAATTACTTAATCAGAAATACTAAGAACAATAAGATGGAAGGAACTATTTTGAAATTTAAATTAAAAAGATTAATAATTAAAAAGCTAAAATAAGTTCCTAAGGGAAAGCACATTTAAGGCGCTAGGTCTTTAGATCTCTCTTAAATATATCCACAGATTCAGATGCCCGGAAGAGCCTCATTTTTTCCACGCTGTGGTGAACATCAAAGTGGGAAGAGGAGAGGAGGCTTCAGAGCTTCTCTCTGAGCGGGAACGGTTCCGCAGATGTGGTACACCGCAGAGACAAAACCTGCCACGAGGACGAGGCCTTTTAGGGGCGGTGACACCGCGGCACTTTGAGACGGGCGCTACATCCGGCACATTCTATTTACCGGAACGGTCGAGCGGTCTGGGGAAGAGGAGCGAAGACGGGAGCCCGCAGCTCGGCTGCAGTGTGACTGTCAGCAGGATGGATTACGCCTCCAGTTCACCTCAAACGCTCCCGAATTGTCTTCTTCACTTCCTGCCCTGAAATCCTGCGTTTGTCCTCTATCCCGCAAGTTTGCAGGCATCGCTTCCACTGAGCCGGCCCTGTTTGTTTTAAATGGTTGTAAAAATAGAAAATCGTCTTTGTCTCTCTGTCTCTCCACATCCAGTTGCGTGCAAAGCTTTTTTTTTGCCAGACCCGGCGACGTCTGGCAAAAACAGGCTCCTGCAACGCGGCCTGAATCGGCAACGCCAAATTTGGCGTCTGTCGCTCCGCTCCTCCCTGCCTCAAAAGTAAAGCCGGAAAACTCTGCAGTTCCCTCTGATGCCGGTTTTGTCACTGCTCTCTCAACTTTCCTCAAAATATGTTTGAGATCCGGGCCTGAGGACCGATACGAATGTGACCTACATTGTGATAGAGAATAAAACCGCCTCCAAGAAGAAGCGCTGAGCGCCAGCGAAATGCCTGGAAAGGATGCAGTCCCGTGGGTTCCCTGCATTCCGTAACATTACGAGCAACGGTTTCCATGGTTTTGGTGTACTCGGGCGTTTCCTTCCTGCAGCCTCCCGTAGCTCTCAGACCACAGCGTTCCGGGTCTCGTCACACAGCGGGAGAAACAGAACCCCGCCTAGCGCCGCAAATCAGACTGGCTACCGTGGTGCTGCTCGGGTAACAGCGCAACTGAAAAACACATAGTTCTTTACGGCCCTGTGTTCGACAATGTGACACTGTAACCCCCCCCCCCCCCATTCCTACAGCGGTAAGAATGTGCCAGAATCAGGGGGTTGTCACCACATCCAGTTGGTGGTGACATCCACCAATGGAAGCCACTTTGCCAACCTATCACCAAACCTAAGCATGTGCCCAACTTGTGCTTCACCACTCTAGACTGACTGCACGCCTGTAGTGTTCTACACCAATCCAGACCGCCTGCACACATGTAGTCTTCTTCACCAAACTAGACTGTGACTGCATCCCACTACTGTTCTACACCAAAGCTTCCCTTTGTGAACAAAACAAAGACTGAATAACAATGGGAGCTAAACAGTGACGTGACCAGAGAAACAGGAGAGAGGAAAGGGTTACAGGCTGAAAGATTACCCATAAGCCCCTAGTCAGCTCCAGTTACCCACTTTGGAGGGGCAGACAGGGAGGCTGTAATTTCAGACTCCAGCACTGACATGTTTACCCACATGTCTTGAGGAACACAGTATTGTTGCTTCACCACCGAGTGGGGAGCTGGATCAAATTACACCGACAACAAACCCACCCCTAACGCAATTCTATCATTTCACTCCAATCATTTTTTATTTGATTACACGTACAGCAGGCTAGCAGCTGATGTCCAAACATTTGAGACGCATTTCAACACGCAGCCTTGAAAGGAAGCACGAAACGAGATCACGAGCAGTTGCTCATGGGATTGCGTGGGAGTGTCCAACGCAGTTTCAACGAACGCTGAAAGCAGACACACCTCATCATTATATGCAGAACTGTGGGGCAGCCAGACACCGTGGAAATCTATCTCTTCGCCGCCTGACACACAACCCATAATACATCTCCACCGACCAGCTATCAATCACGGCTCAATTTCAGCTTCTCCGTACAGAAGACGCCGCGGAACAGCACGCTCCATCCTGAAGCTCCGCCCCCGCCACACGCTATTCTTCACGCCCAAGACAAATTGATGGGGCTCCGGCACTAAAAGACCCTGATCTATATCCAAACGGCGCCGTTTCAAACCGATTGCTCTCTCAACGGCGCGTCACGGGCTAGAACACAGTTGTGCTTCTGCGGATGCAATCAAGGAAAAGCAACTAGGCTAACCGTCTGGAGCGCGTGCGAAGTTAACAGCACAGGGCTAGCAATCCCCACCGTTTCAAGAAGAGAATAAGGAAAGCTGTAAATCAGATGAAATTTCTCAGGTGATGACAGCAAGAGTTCAAACACACATGAAAGGGCGATCATCTGCTGACTGGACCCCAGTAACCCGGCTGGCATGAAATGTCCTTACAATGTTACCGGAATGTTTTGTCAACGTTATAACATTGCCACTACACGGCAGCAACATTGTGAGAATGTTTTGTGTTAGCTGGGAACACGTTTTAATATCCAGGCATTCAAACGGAATAGGACTGATGGCATGTCTATGCACCTGTAGCTTAACGCGTAAACTTCTCAGCTTTAAGTACGAACGGAAAACACCTTCCATCTCTGCTTTGCCTCCTCTCTTATTTGTCCATCAATGTCTGTAATCAATAATGACTCTGCAGAGCAGTGTCCATCACTGTCTGTAATCAATAATGACCATTCAAAGCAATGTCCATCACTGTCTGAAATCAATAATGACCATTCAAAGCAATGTCCATCACTGTCTGTAATCAATAATGACAGTCAGCAGAGCAGTGTCAATCACTGTCTGTAATCAAGAATGACCATTCAGAGCAGTGTCCATCACTATCTGTAATCAATATTGACAGTCAGCAGAGCAGTGTCAATCACTGTCTGTAATCAATAATGACCATTCAAAGCAATGTCCATCACTGTCTGTAATCAATAATGACCATTCAAAGCAATGTCCATCACTGTCTGTAATCAAGAATGACCATGCAGAGCAGTGTCCATAACTATCTGTAATCAATAATGACAGTCAGCAGAGCAGTGTCAATCACTGTCTGTAATCAATAAAGACCATGCAGAAGTGTCCATCACTGTCTGTAATCAAGAATGACCATTCAGAGCAGTGTCCATCACTGTCTGTAATCAATAATGACCAAGCAGAACAGTTTCCATCACTGTCTGTAATCAATAAAGACCATGGAGGAGAACAGATTCCCTCACTGTACTGGGAGTTCATCCACAGCACTGAGAGAAAGTCTTATCAATTATGAAGGAATAACCGCTAGATATGATTAGAGCAAATGGAAAAATTCCACCCCAGCAGTCCTGCCCAGCTCCCACCCCCCCCCCCCTCCCCCTACCAACCACGTCATACCACTGAAAATCCCTAAAATAGAATCACTGCACAGAATCTCGTCCAGAATTCATAATTAAACAACACTTGCAGAATCACAGCCAATTTGTTCGACTCCACACTCCGATTTTCAGCACGCGAGATCCCCACACTACCCCCACCCACACACATACGCGGTCACCCTACCTTTATGCTAGGCAACAGTTGTAGCACTAGCCTGCTCAGGGGATGGGGGATGGGGGATGGAGAACGTGTTGTGCCTCATCGCAGCCATTACTACATTTGCATTTGAGCCATTTATCAGACGCTCCATAGTGAATTATATCCACAGTGACTTACACAACTTTAGCATTGTCACATAGAGTCCATTTGTACAGTTGGATATATACTGGAGCAGTTCAGGTTAAGTAACCTTGAGCAGGGCGCTACAGCAGTGTCCTACCTGGGAATCAAACCTGCAAACATTAGGCTGCAGACCCAGGCCCTTGCCCACTTCACTCACCGAAGATGTTGGTGGAATGTCCTTTCTTGGCGAGGGGCTTGAGCTCGTTGTGGCCCCACCCGTACTGCCTGTAGCTGTCCCACGCGTGCTTCATCATCTGAAATGAACACACACACACACACACACACACACAAGGTCAATAAACCCTCCCTGATCCACGTCCCAAAAACCGAACACCCTGCAGTTAGGATGAGCACGCCCAGGGGACCGCCTCCCTCTTCCTACCTCAGCGATTCAGACAGCATGTGGACCGTGCATCAGTCTGAGGCTGTGATAAAGGAAATGTCACCGCTGATCTACAATGCATTTCCCCAAAACAAGTTTCCTCCAATTTGCAATTTGGGGCTGTTGCCTGAAGTGCCAGCCCTTTAATGGGCCATTAATTAGCAATATATTTCAGCTTCTTCCACCGTAGCATTTGGCTGTTGTAAAACTCAATATAACTGTTTATATATTTTTGCGACGAGCTACGTTTATTTGAACAAGCGACAGTCGTCCTTATTCAGGGTGACTGCTAATGTGCAGACGTTCTGCAAGCTGTCAGAGCTGGCATGCCACGCTTGAGGGTACTCCAGGAATGTCCTATACCAGATGTACAGCGGTTACTCTCTGAATATAAAATATCTCTTTTATGCTTCACTTGTACCCAGAACTACTTAAATAGCCAACATTTCACACGTTTACCTATCTCACAGCAAGAAGCTTCACAAGTCACAGTCACAACTTCCAGTCACAAGTCCAGTTCCCTCAGCTCTACACTGCAAACCAGTTTTAGCTCTACATTACACACAGCCATAAATTTAAGAAAATAAATGAGCACGTCAAAACTCACAGTCCAGTTTGGGCAAACATGCCTAATTGAGTAATTAGCCTAGCTGAAGCACTTATTGTAAATGAGCATTTCAGCCACTGTGGAAGTGCTTTCAGACTGTAAAGAGTGAAGGAAGTTGAATTTCAGACCCTTCCAGACAAAGGCACTGTTTAGGCCACAATGAAGCAGTCATTCCTCAAAGCAGATGAGAGGTCCTCTGAAACCATTCACTGTAACGGCATCCAATCAACATCCATTGTTCCTTTAACGTCTCTGTGCTGCTGCTGAGGATGAGACAATGAGCGGCTTTTTGTCCACACTTTCACGTTAAAGCCTGTCTGATGTCATTGTGGGGACGCATCCTCTCAAGAGCTGCAGTAACACCGTTTGTTGGATGCGTGGGCCCCCACCAGCTCAGACTTAACAAATAAACAACGTCGGGATTGTTTATTTCTCTGTGTGATCTTTCACAACTACGAGTGAGACACTGCGGTACATTACAACAGATACAACTGCCAGCGACTGACATCTACAGGCATTCTACATCTAAAGGAAACGGGTGTAGACAGATCGGTTATGTCCTCGAATGCTGACGTCATTTGCTGTATGTGTATACGGAACAGAGCGTGTGCAATTACAGGAAAAACACACAGAAGAGACCGTGTCCGATTATGGGAATACAAAAGGGCGCACTGGGCTCAGGAGAGAGAGTGTATGATTACCGCAAACAGACGCCACCGAGCGTGTGCAATTTGAGGGAAGCCGGAGAAGGAGACGGTGGGGCTGGGTCGAGATCGACACCGTGCACTTACTGCATGATTATGAGCGAGCCGCGTCTTTCCCTGCAGCAGCCGTTTCCTACGGACCAGCTGCCGCTGTGTTTTATTTTTCAGCGCTAACCGAATTAGCTGCGCTATTAATACACACCGCACAAACAACAGCACACACGGAGACTCGCGTATCAGCTAGTTATTACCTTGGCTTTGATCCTCTGCTTGCTCAGCCAGGGCATGAAGCAACAAACAAAAATAACAGTTCAGACAAACACAAATCAGGTCTCAGACTAAACCCAAAATCAGCGCTGAGCCCATCCCAAACCAGCTTCAGGACCAAACACAAACTATCTCCCAGACCAAAACCCAAATCTGATTCAGAACCAAACCCAAACTAGCGCCCCAACCAAACCTCAAATCAGATTCAGGATCAAACCCAAATTAGCCCCCTGACCAAACCCAAAACCTGATTCAGAACCAAACCCAAACCAGCTTCCAGACCAAATCCAATGTGCATACACAGCTGTTTACAAACAGTTCTCAGACTAATGTTCATCCCTCCTCCCAAACTTCTCCTACACCAATTTCGCAACCAGCTTTGAGTCCAGAAAGACCACCTCCATAGCGGCACTGTGCCAATTCAGCTTCAACCTTTTAGTTTGTTCCAAAAACATGTTCTGGACCATTACATTTTTTCAATAGAGGCCATGAAACACAGCATGCCGGTACAGCAACACATCACTGCAAACATCTTCCAGAAGCTCTGAAAGTTTCTTTGTCATAATCAAATTGTCAACTTGAGATGTTACTGCTACATAATTATGGATAAGTATGAATTACTACATTTCTTACAGGTACAATATTCTATAATATATATGTCCATGTACACCTACACCCTTTTGCTACAACACGCACAAATGAACTGTAAAAGTATGACAGATAGTAAAGCAGTCCCCAGTGCATTGCACAGGGCTTAAAAACCTGTAGACTGGCCATCAATGGGAGATCGGTGGATGGCAGGATAAAAGTGCTTCCCTCGTTTTCAGTGTCAGTGCACAGAAGAGACCAGACTGACTTTTACCATTTGAAATATCTGTCGCTCAGATAAAGGGCCTGTTCCCTGAAATTCCCATAACCCTGCAGTGTGAAGGGCGGGGGCAAAGGGGAGTGTCTTCTTCTGCCCAGCCGTGTTCCACTCTGATGTCACACACGACTCACAAAGGGTCAGACAAGTTTAGAAAAACGCTGGGTTTTTAAAAGCGGACTGGGAATTTCACAAGGTCTCCATTTTGGCTGCGTCTTTCGTCCTCTTTCTTTAAAGTTTAACAGCTTCTTTCCATTGCTCTCTCTCTCAGACTCATGGTCTTTCTCTCTCTAGCTCTCCCTCTCTGTGAAAACGATTACTGCGGCTCAGTCCAGACACCACAGCCTCCTCTGGGCTGGAGTCCCACCAATCCGACGGCGAAATGTGAATAAATTAGCCGAGGCCCAAACGGAGGCCAGGCCTCTGCAAACTTCATGACAGAGAGAAGTTAATTACTGTGGCCCTCCTCTCTGGAGCTGACTGCTGTTAATATCCGGCTAAAGATTCATTCATTAAGTTTCGACCTTCGTGTCTCCTCCTGTAGGGCTGACAGGCGGGGTCCTTAGTCGCGGGAGAGATCGCTATCGAGGATGAGTCCTCTGGGTCACAATCCAGGAGGAGCACCCAGGCCCTGTTAACTCCATCACCCACAGTAGCCGTGCGCTTGGTGAGGCTGACCATACAAAACGGGCAAGCATCACCACGACGGGCGGAAAGATTTCCTATGAGGCACAGAAACGAATCCTGGCTTTGCCTCCATCTGGAGCGCGTTTCTGGCGCGTTTCTTTCCCCCCCCTCTCATCCGCGGGCATTAGGGGGCTTTACGAGCGGAAGCTGCTGATGTGTGGGAAATGCTTCACGAAGGACTGGGAGGCATTAGTCCCCCCGTACCGCCTCATTTTCCACACCGCGCGTCTGCGGACCGCGGGGCCAACGCCCTTTTAAATCGCACCGGCCCGTTTGGATTCCTTTCCCGAGAGGCGAGCGGCGGGCGGATCGAGTCTAGAGAACGGGGCGGGGCGCTGACGTTCACGGCGGCTCGTAATCTCTCAGTACCATTTTTGATAATCACACACCGGCTGAGACCAATCCCCGTTTTATTAGCAAGTGGGATAAACACACGTCTGTTAGAAACATCCCCCCGCCCCCAAGCATTTCCACGTCTGTTACATCCGATCGGCAGTTCCCCGATATGTAAGCCTATACGTTTCCAATCACTTAGCATTTTCTTGAGTATGTGTTGCGTAGTTTACACCAGCTCTCCCCATACATACATCCATTACTAACCAATCAGCATTCGTCGATTAAAATGCGTTTTTATTATACACCAATCGGCATTCTCCCTGTATTTACATTACAGATCAGGGTTCCTGCAGAATTAGCGCATCTACAAGATAGCACCTCCTCACTATTAATAGCACCTCCTCACTATTAATAGCACCTCCTCACTATTAAGAGCATCTCCTCACTATTAATAGCACCTCCTCAGTATTTATAAAACGTGACAAAGTGTTTCTGTGTTAAATGAACACGACTTCTGATATGTTCGCTACATATTCCTTAACGTTGTTTTTTTTTGCTCCTGCCAAGAGGCACTAATAAGGCAAATTCTGCAACTATTCCGTGGGATAAATATACCATTCAGAAAGCAAAATTATAATGGGAATGAGGTAGTTAACCAAGACCTCATTTATTACCGCAGACAAAGTTTTAAATGAGAAGATTTTCTAATCCATCCCTGAAATGGGTTTGGAGGCTGGCCAAAAACTGCAATACAGAAAAGAATCTGAAAGAGGGGTTCAGTATGCCAGTGTGTGTGTGTGTGTGTGTGTGTGTCCTTGTATACTGCAGAGTGTATGGAATGTAAAAGCAGGGGCACATCTTGTATTTTGTAATCTTTGAGTAACAAGGATCATACCTGCATAGGTAACTGAGTTAAAAACTGTGTTTTTTCCCCCAAGAATACAAACTTCAGGCAACGCTGGTAAATCTGGGCTCTTTTATATTTCTCAGTGTTTTCGTTGTTCTACTGGACGCATGGGAGGCTGAAATCTGTAACAGCAGCTGTCCGTGACTGCGGTGTAAATATTTTATTTGAGGAGGAAGACGATAGGACGACAGCTGTGATAAAAGGCTACGCCTGCCGTGCAGTCGGACTGATAACGCGTCCGGGGAACCAGGTCGAGCCACGCTGACCTTCACAGTGGCCCTTCTCTGTCCCAGCATGCACAGGGTGGGAATAAGACTGGCAGCGCTATTACACTCGCCTTGAGCTGTCCCTTACACACACACACACCCCTGTATCACATAGAAGGGAGGCTTTTTACCCAAGATGCACTCAATTACTACTGCCTGGCAAACATAAGACCTTATTTACCCCTGAATATTATAGCCTGGTGGGCATTCGTGCCTTCGGCTATTGCTGCCTGACAGGCGTAAGACCCTATATACGTATACATATCATAACCTGCCAGGCATTTATTTAACCCAAAGTTTAGCCTGGCTGGCCCTTTTCACTGAACATTACAGCCTGGCAGGCATTTAGCCCTTATTTACCCTTGAATGTTATAGCTTGGCAGTTATTTGGCCCATATACATGCCTGAATATTACCGCTTAGCAATTGGGCCTTCCGTACCTGCTTAACGTTACAGTTTGAACAAAGCTCGAGCCGGCCCCCCTTCCCATGCAGCCGAGACGCGGGTGAACCGCGCGGCGAGAATTTACATTCGTGGCATTAGCATGTAAAAGCACGCTCCGAGCTGTTCTCTTCCGAGTTAACAACGTGAATAAAAATGGCTCTTGATATAAACATAGTTTATGAAGCCTGACGCGCGCGAGGTTGCCGGGGCAGCGCGGGCGAGAGGAAGGTCATATGCAAATTCATCTGTCACGGCCGCGCTCCATTTCGATGCTGCTGGCGGCAGGAAAACAGGCTCTCTTCATTTGAGGACTGAAGGCTATTCCCCAGACGCGGGGAAGGCGAAGGTACCCGCAGCGAACGCACGCTGCATTTCTTCATTACGCGCGAATCAAAATATGCAAATGCGGTCCTTTAAATTTATGTTGACTATATTTTTATAGTTTCCTAGGCCCGTCTCGCAAAAACCTGTTCCTCCGGCAGTGGCCGTACCTTTAATGTGTCTGTTATCAAATTCCATAAATAAGATATGGATCTTTAATGGAGCCATAAAGCTCGGTGTCTTGCAGACGTACTCTTTGAAGGGAATAAGGTGTCATAGCCTGGGACTTCAACTGCCAGTTACCCAACACAAACTGCACACCGCAACAACAAAAGAAAATGTTTCTGAAATGCTATTTTATGTCAGTTCTGTGATTTTTTCAAAAAGAAAACGATAATAGTACGCAATATATATTATTGTAAATTGGCATGCTATCATTATATCATACTATTTATTTCAGAAACGAATCTGAATAGGCCTATGTATATTACTGAATGTACTAAAATGTCCTTGTAGTCAACTATCCTAAACAAACCAACTTAACTTTTTTTTGTTCCCTAAATTCTTATGACTGCCCCCCTCACCTCAAGGTTTCTCAGCAAGAGACAGATGACATACAGATCGTGCTTGGGTCCTCTGTTTAAATAGGGTCTACCCATATGGCACACTCCTGTTCCAGCCTCACTATGAGAGATAGTGTAACACTTTACCCATGAGCCTCCGGGGAGGAGTCCAGCCCCACAGCTAGTGGGCCTCAGTTTTTAAACAGTGTGGCGGCTGACCTACTTCCACGCAGTAGGGCCGAACGCAACCGCATTCATCACCCGTCCGACCGCCCCCCCGAGACCAAACCGCCAGTGACCCCCCACAGCGCGGGTCAAAGCGATGTTCCAACTCGCTCCTCTTCACCCATCAATCGCAGAAACACCCGATCAGGGAGGCTGCCCCAGGGGCTCCTGAACGAAGCCCGCCCCACAGCCTAAATACTGGCACCGGCAAACAGAACACAGCCTTCATTTCAACCCTGTAACCGTGGAAACTTCTCACTTTGAGGCCTAAAAGCCCTTCCTTTAAGAACGAACTGGTTTTATTTGTGTGATAGGCAGAGCCCCTTGTCCAAAGCAGGTTGGTTGATGGAGATGCACGTTTGCTGAAAGCCCTCGTTGAACCTGGCGAGGAACATGGTGCCAGAAGCTTGCACGCAACACTTCAGCGCTTTCCTGCAGAACGTACTCCTGAGGCTCGGCCCATTCCCTAAGCTGCTCTCTCACCGCACAGATTAGAAACAATAACATACACTGCAAAAAACCTGTGTGCATACACACGACACACTGAAAGCAGCCATTCACATGTACATGACACTTTAAAATGCCCTGCGCATGACCATGACACACTTTAAAATGCCCAGGGTGCACTCACACGGGGTAGCGAGTGCATGCGTATGGAAACTGCCCAGTGTGAGAGAGCGAATAGGGTAGACCTACTGACAGAGTGTGTGTCTGTGCCTGTGTGTGCCTGCTCATGTACGTGTGTGTCCGTGTCTGTGAGATATACAGTTACACAGTGATATACTCAGCATTAACCCCAGTAAGCAGCGATAGCATCTCTTCAGCTCTAGTCCACAGGCTCCTCAAACAGGTGGCCTTTCCACATACGGGGAGAACACAGCAGCACTGGCAGGGCTGGGAAAGGCTTCAGCACGTCTGCGAGAGCGATGCGTAGCCGGACGGACAGTTATACCGCCACGGAACTCCACGCCGAGGATTTACTCCACGGGACCCGCGTTAGAAACCCCCTTTTTACCCGAGAGGGGCATCGAGGAGGCGAAACTGCGGAAGGCCATTAATCAGAGCCGCTCGCTCGGCGCTAAATCTGAACCCGTCCGCCTCTCACCGCCCCGCGCAGTGACAGCAGAACGCGGCCAGCGGCGTGCGTTTAACGCCGGGCGCGCAGTAAATTAGAAGCGCGGTCGCGCGGAACAAACGCGGCCCCGCGCTACGCGTTCTGCGACCGCGGCGAGACGGAAACGGCGCCCTCGGGGAGGAGATATATCCGCGCCTCGCCGCTTTCCCTTCGTCGCGCGCAGTCACGAAGGACGAGGCGTTTCGCGGATGCGCAGTTTGGAGCGTAAAGAACATCGCTTTGCCGTTACGTAGCTTCGCATACGCACCCACAGCAGATTTTTTTTTACAGTGCAGACAATATGCTTTTGTTTTGTGGGCATTATTCACACACTGCAACCTCAAGTGACAAAGACGGACCGCGCATCACTGCGACGATCAGCCTCTGTAGCTTGCACAGCGATGCACTCAAAGCCATGCGGAGGTCATCTCAGCCACCTGTGACCAGCGAGAGAGACGCGTAAACATGTTTCCTGGCAGTCATGGCGGATGACCGCGGGCTCGGTCAGCGAGCTCTGATCGGTGTGTACACAGCTGCGCGGGCCCGCTAACGACCCCCACGATCTGCACCCGGAGCCGTTTCACACGTTCACCCGACGGACGAATGACACGTGTGCCGCAAGCGCCGCCAACGTTTCGCACAAGCGCGCCGTTCCAGGTCAGCCGATGGCGCGCGCGGGATTCAGTCCTGCACAGGTACCACGGCAACGACTGGAGCGCAAACCTGGAGGAGTGAGGTGCTGGGGGCGCCTCTTCCTCTCCGTCAGCTCTCCGTACCTTCCACTTCACCAGCCATGCGCTAATTAAACAAACTCATTAGACTGGAGTGCCACTGGAGCACGCGGCAGCATCTGTGAGGATGGTCCATGTGTTCATCTCCACGCTGTTTTTGAGACTGAGGAACATGGCTGCCTCCATCTCCACACTGTTCTACAGACTGTAAGGAACAAGGCTGCCTTCATCTCCACACTGTAAGGAACATGGGTGCCTTCATCTCTACACTGTTCTATAGATGGTACAAACAGATGAGAATGAAAGGAGCTGACACTCTCCACCCAGTTCTTCAAACACACTGCAGCCGTTCGGTCTCGCCAAATGAGGGCTTGCCTGGTGCAGAGACAGAGGCTCTGCTGCAAACAAACAGCAGCAGCCAAAGCAAAACTACACAGCGTATAAATATCTCCCGCCTCATAATCGCCCGTAACTCTGTTGTTCCGTCCCTCTGAGGAAGCCCCAGCCCTTCAGTGCCGCGAGAACGCGCCCCGCTGTCCCCCCGACTCACACGCGGACGGCTAAGGGCACGGGCGACCTGCCGAAAGCGCCGCCCGGCCAGGCAAACTGCGCAGAGGCACCAAAGGGGAAGGAGCGTAATGACTTTCATAACGTCGGCGCCTCCAGCTCTGCTGCTCTCCAGCGGGGCTGCAGCGGCGCATGCTTAAATAGAGGCCGTCTCCGGCCCCACGCCGGTCACTCTGTGAGCACGCTCCCGCTCCCGCGTCGGGGTCTGCAGCTAAAACGCCGCCCCTGAGCCCCCAGCCCGCACCGAAGCCTTCAGGCACGACTCCCAGGGGAACTCTGCAGGACCAGCTAACACTCCATGGTGAGAAGGTTACTCTGGAGAAATTAATCAAATTTTAATCAAATGACAATTAAACAAAATATGAAACGTTACATTTAACAAGGTTTCGAGTCTAAGGTGAAGAGATACTTCACTGCGAAAAGAAACCAAAAAAAACAACCAAAAGTGCAGTCAAAAAAAGGACTGCACTGCACAACAAAAGAAGTGATGTAATGGCAAAGCCATTCTTTTGGTGAATGTACTGTGGCCAAAAAAACTAAGCTGCTGATGAATGATCACCTGGTACATTTTAAATCAATACATGTTTCTCAATTAAGCAGGATGAGTCCAGCCAGAACAAGAACCTATGAGGAGACAGGGCTATACCTCTCTGCTGTCTGTCTGCCACACGGTGGTGTTTTTGAGGACACAGTTCCGCCTGTTTCAGTTGACGCTGTGTGCTCGCTTGCGTACGGCTGCCGTAGTTACGGTCTCCAAGGAGAGACGCAGGTGATCTATTTCTCCATCTCCCTGAGAATCATTTCATTATCTGCACAGGGTACACAAGCAGCCAGCCCGCCCTCAATATTCCTGCATTTTCCAGGGCAACTCGCACAGAACCCCAGGCCAGGGACTGGTGATGCGTTTCAGCAACACTGCCGAGCGCATCGAACCGCCAGCCGAGATTTCTGAAGATCATGCACTGATGACATCACTCAAGACTGGTCTGTTGACAATAAAGGCAACCGGTCTCCGGTCTGTTAAGGGGAAGTAACCCTCAATCAAATCCCGTACTCACATCTCACATCTCACTAATCCTGCAACAGGAAGAACATCCCCTGTGCCAACTTTAAAAACATCAAGACTAAATATACAAGGTCTTAATAGGCATGGGAGCAGGGGAGCTGCAAATAGCAAAGAAATTCTTCGAGGGAAATATGCTGTCTTAACAAAAATAAGTCCCCAAAGGACACAGAGGTAAGAGCCAAAGGGTCTGCTATTGTATCAGCTCAATTTTACAAGAGATACGGCCTACGACTGCATTGTTACAAAGACTGCAGCTCGATCCCATTTAACATATCCAATTGGCTGCTTTCTATGTTCAGCCATCGATTTTAATGAGAAGCCATATTCCAGTAATTGCATTTCTGTGAAACTGGCACTCTGGAGGAGGGTGCAAATTGTCAGCTGCCGTGACAGCGTCACGAGAGTCCCATAATTCTGCCCAGGGAGAAACCTGTGAGCACTCAGGCCCTTCCGGAAGCACTCATCCCTCACAAATACCCCCGGGGTTTTCCGGAGGGGAGAAAACTACTCCCGGACAGGGTGGACCGAGCAGCCGGATCCGTCTCCGGCTGTCTCTTGACTTGACAGCTGGGAGTCAGAACTGCAATCTCAGTAAAAACACACTATACATGTTTTAGAGAGACGAGGTTCAGGGCTAGCTGTGTCTGCCAGCCCGGCAATACAGTGAATCCTGCCTTTGCTGTATCTGTTAAGGGTTTTGTGCTGTTGATGACAAGGCACTGCCTTAGTCTGCTGTATCGGGTACATCAATGTTTAACCGTTTCAAAATGGAGCCTCATCTGCTGGCAAAGCATTTTATTTCTCTTACTAAACCAGGATGAGCCCAGCAAGAATAAGAGCTTCTGATTGGTGCTTCATGGAGCCCATGAGGAGACAGGACTACTGCTTTCTGGTGTCTGCCTGCTGCATGGTGGTGTTGTTAGGGACACGGCCCTGTCAGTTTTATGCGATGTGCCGTGTTTGCGCGCAGCTGTTGTACTGTCGGTCTCTAAGGAGGGACGCAGGTGATCTCTCCTCCTCCACGTCGCTCAGAACCAGTTCATTATCCATTTCATTATCTGGGTTGCCATGCCGTCGATTCAAAAACAAGGCAAATTAGTCTGGCTAGGCGGTCCTCGAACTGCACATCCTGGGACACCCATACAGAACCTGTGACTATGTACGGGATAAGTCCTTCAACATCGAGCCTGCTAAAGGACCTGGGACTCAGGCTAGCAAGAGATTTCTGGAAGTCATACTGTGATGACATCGCTCATCATTGGACTGCTGAGGTGGCCAGCTCGCATTGACTGGTGACTTGTGAAACCGGGACAAAGCCACTCAGAACCAGCCTAAAACTGACGGCAGCCAATTAGAGGAGTGTCAGAGAAAGTTAGGAAGGGGAAGTCTCTCGCTCAGAGGTGTGAGAGTCAGAATAAGAGTCAATAACTAAAAAAAAAAACAGCACAGCACGAACAAGAAGGAGTCAGGAAGAGTACATCTGCACCTGAGAGGACCAACGGATATAGAACACAAAGCTGTTAAATAAATTAACTTAAGGACAGCACCCTTCTCTGGAGATAGAAGGGAGACTGACACGTTTCGGAGACGAGCTCCGTCATCAGAGATATGAAACACAGAGAATGAAGGGAAAATCCCACCCAACCTAACGAGCAATCGCTAAACACTGGTCTGCAGCAGCCTACATCGGGAAAGACAGAAGAGAAAAGTTTAGACACATCTTCAGTTCATTTCAGTTTATGGACATGGCCACTGCGTGACGTCAGAAGTCTCCATCAGAGAGCCCAAAAGCCTCTTTTAACTGAACTTTTGCAGATAAAATTTCCACAACAGTCTCTGTTTTCCTCAACTCTCCACCCTACACTTCACACAGACCCAACCAGCCGAAGGTTTCACACAAAAACCTCCAAAACCCAAAAAAAGAATAAATGTGAAAAAATGTGAAATCCAGGAACAGGAACTGCAAAGACCTCTGTAAGCCGCAAAAACTGCCGTAAACAACAAGGGCTCCTATAAACTGAAAATACTGCGGAAAACCAAAAAGACCGCTGTAAACCACAGACTGCTGTAAACCGCAAAGACTGCTGTAAACCGCAAAGACTGCTTAAACCACAGACTGCTGTAAACCGCAAAGACTGCTGTAAACTGCAAAGACTGCTGTAAACTGCAAAGACTGCTGTAAACCACAGACTGCTGTAAACTGCAAAGACTGCTGTAAACTGCAAAGACTGCTGTAAACTGCAAAGACCGCTGTAAACCAGAGACTGCTGTAAACTGCAAAGGCTGCTGTAAACCGCACTCAGGCACTCACATGCACACACACACACACAGAAGACAGGCATCACACACACACACACACACACACACACAGAAGACAGGCATCACACACACACACACACACACACACACACACAGAAGACAGGCATCACACACACACACACACACAAGATAGGTGTCTCTCATGCACACACAAATGCGCGCACACACACACACACACACACACACACACACACACAGAGGACAAGTGTCTCAAATAACATGGAGTCGGAGAAGGAGCTAGTCAGGAATATGTCAGAGAAGTAAATTATTACTGTGACCTACAGCACAGCAACAAGATAAACACGCACTCCCGTACAAACCACGACAGGCAGGCCCAGACTGAATTCACACAGCCACGGGCAGGAAACAAAGGGGCTTTTCTAGCAACCAGAACCAAATTTTGTGCATCAGCTACAGAAAGAACAGAGATGGCAATCGTGAGGCGGCTCAGACTCTCAGTGAAATCGGTCGGCCGGGCGGTCTACGCTGGGGACGGATCATGTTTACCACACAGCTTACCGAGATGAAGCACCGTCGGCAGTTAGCTGTGCCTGCAGGCAGACAGCTCCAGGAGAAAGCGCCGTGTTCGTACAGCAGGCCCCTGGGGAACGCGCGCCTGGCTGTTTTCACGCGGTATCCTTCTTCTCCGCGGGATTTCTCATGACACCGCCTGATATCTACACACATTCTGATATGCGTCGGGTAACGAGGAAGAGTCTCAGATCTCCTCTTCCTCCGCTCGCTCGCCCCGCTTCTAAACTCCGTTGGGCGCGCGAACGACAACACAAGAAAGTTTAACCGCGGGAAAATACTTTTCAGCTCACCCCCACTTTCAATCGCTCTGTATGCAGCTCGCTTCCAAAGTTATTTTCACTCCTTTTGAAAAGAAACTGCAAATAACAACGGATTTTTGGCAACTTTCAAAGAATTTTCTTTTATAATGGAAGCCGCATTTTCTACCGTCTTGCACCAAGTGCTCGGCGCTGTCACGATCATAAAACATTTCGCAACAGCAGAAGATAACGAGGACATGCGGAGAAAATCTAATGATGTCACTGTATTCAGAAAGCAACAAACAAGAGCATGGGGTGGTGGGAAATTATCCATGCGTCATTCTCTCCTAGCCCTTACCCAGGGAGCACTGCAAAAATGAGCAGTACAGATGGGGACACCGTGGATAAAAAGGGCTGTAATTCTGACATGCAGAGCCAAAACAGCAAAACTGCACCAATGTCCAAATACTTACAGACTGCACTGTAGCAGGATCAAAATCTGTATTTGTACTAGGGAGTAGACGGTGGATTATCTCTTAGTCTCGCACTGTTATTCAATAACTGCATCTTTCAATGTGTTGAAAATGCAGTAAAAAGCTTGTTTTATTGTGCACAACAAATTACCACCATTTTATTTTCAATTTCAAGGGCCTGGTAAAAAGGAAGACTTCTATAGTTGATGACCAAATAATTTGCACCATAACAAAGAAAGCCATGTGTGTGCACGCTAGCACGGATGCTAACAATGTTGAACTTGGAGCGAGTGTGCACGCTAGCACGGATGCTAACAATGTTGAACTTGGAGCGAGTGTGCACGCTAGCACGGATGCTAACAATGTTGAACTTGGAGCGAGTGTGCACGCTAGCACGGATGCTAACAGTGTTGAACTCAGAGCGAGTGTGCACGCTAGCATGGATGCTGTCAGTGTTGAACTCAGAGCGTGTGTGCACGGCGCCAGATTCATGGGTTTACCATCTGCAGGCCACACAGGACTGACAAGTACCACAGAGAAAACTGCACTCATTCTGCAAAGGGCAGTCTGCCGGCTCTGTGGCATGTGCAAAAGCCTCCCCGTGGCAATCCCTACGATGCTGGGCACAGCTGAACAGAGACCGGTTGCCACAGAAATGGTTGCCGAGCGACGGTGGGATGTGCTCCTAAGACTGCTACTGCTGAGGAGGCGTGGAGAGAACATGGCCAGCCGGTGCTGCCTCCGTTTGCATGCGTGAGCCCAGGTTACCAGGGCGATTCAAATCTCCCAGCAGACTGGAAAACTTCAGGCACTGCTGTTCCGATTCAATCACAAAATGGCAGGCTTTCCTAGAGGGACTACCAAAATTAGGTCCGACAGCATCAGAAACCAGGCTGGACCCTTTCATAGGAACAGTATACAGTATCCCCTTCCCTACCTATAAATATACTAATGAGCTTCTGTTCGCTTTCCAACATTATATTTAATCTTTTTTGCCAACAATTTCACATAAAATAATTAAATGTGTACTTAACCGTGTGTGTGTAATTCAAACCTTTAAATTGGTCTTTAACAGAACAGCTAAGCATTTCTTGAAAAATGTCTTCAGTGGACTTTTATATCTAACAAGCTGATCTGAAGACGCATGGCAGATTCAGCACTACAGCAGGCTGTAGATCCTTAAAAATAAGCAACAAATTGCAAACACCTCCACTGTGATGCACTTACTTTACAGCCTGCCACAAATCTTTACACACACCAGCCTTCTAAAACAGATTTAAAAGCTTGGCTCTTACTGTCGATTTAACCAAAGTGTATTGGCAGTAACATCGCACGCTGAGGAGAAACGGGCATCTTCGCCTTTTGACCCAAGGCAAAAAAGAAAGAAAGAATTTAAAACGACGGACAATTTAACCATCAGCGATTACGACTACTGGCTCGGGAACGAGGAGCGAAGCAGCGAAGAGAAACCAGTATAAACGAGTGTAATCACAGTGAGCACAGCGGCCAGATGCATCGCCATTTTCTCAGAGTTCGCGAGTCCCTTTCGCAGAATGGAGCCCGTGACTCCGGAACGCTGGGCAGCAGTGTGGCACAGCGCTCCCCAGGGGAGCCGCTCCGACCCCTTCTAGCCTCGCAGTTGACCCAAAGGGTTTCCGTAAACACCCAGCCGTACAAACGAAAATTGAAAAAGTCCATTACTTTGCCCAGTATGAAAACATGCTCATCATGACACACAAGAGAAACACTTTAATTCTGCTGGCAAAAAAGAAAAGTCATTTGCTGTGTAATTGAAATGTTGCTTGTGTTATCGCCTGTTGCAGTTTGATGTTTTACTAGTTCAAATTTTTTTTTAAAACAGCAAATTATTATATTAGACCTTCTAGATTGTCTACCAACCTCCCCAAGTTACAAGGACTAACTCTCCTTTACCACAGTGCTGGAGGGCAGCCTTCAGTCTATAACTCATTCTAAATTCAAGTTTCTTTCCCCATGTTTCTCTCTCCCCCGGTGGTCTTACACAGACTTCTCAGCTGAAATTAAGGGCCTGTTCTCGGTGCGGTGACAAGACAATGGGACCAGTGCCAATCCGCCCCCTGCAACCTCGTCTGCGTGGCACAAGTCCCCAGACTGGAATCTCACCGTCCAGCAGATTCATCACGTTCTGAAGCCATTCCCCGTGAGGGAAGGGGCTCCATTGTGTTCCTAACAGACCCAATTCCAGCACGTCTACAAGCCTACACAGTCATAAGCAATGGGGCTGGGGAGCAGATCTGGGCGGAACCAAAAACTGATCTGCAGTAAATTCCTTAAACACCAAGGGAAACGCAAGCCCAAAGCCCAGCCAGGGCTCCACGCTAACATTTCTTTTCTGTGCACAAAAGCAGCTCCTAAGTAGAGAAATTTAGGAGTACCCTACTGAATCCCAATTAATTTATGTGCTCCCAAGTTATTTTTACAGTTAGCACATATCAATTTTCATGAGCAACACTAGATTCCTGGCAGTACTTTCTTGTTACCGTAAAAGTAAATGGTACATTGTGGACTGTTACGTTTTGTGTCATTGTTATATATTAAATGTATTAATCAATCGAAAATATAAACTTAGCTAAAAATATTAAGTTGGCATCACCCAAACAGGATTTACATAATGATGTCCTCTGATAGAAATAAATGAACCGGCTGGAAAATAAGATCACTGGCTGGTTATCTCTGACAGTTATCGAAGCAAGTTATCCAATGGATAATTAAGAAAAGGGAAGAAGACTGAATCATGTCTTCCCTCTGATGTCTGCAGTGAGGATGTCCAGAAAAGTACTAAGCTAAGCTTCTCTAACTATTGGGCTGCAGGATTTTACTGCTAGAAGCTGAGGATAAAAGTTCCAACACCAACACGAGCTGAATAGAGAGCAACAACTTATTGTGTAGGCCTTTGTCAGGGTATCAAAGCTACAAGCAGAGAAATGATGCAGTGAGTCCCAGTGCGAAGCTTTAAAGCATTTCAATTAGCCGGCACAGTGAAGTCGGAAATGATGGAGTCTGCAGCTATTTGTTTGCATAGTGTAAATTTTATATGATGCACTTAACGCTATACACAGCAAAGAAATCGGTCTTAACAAGTGCTTTAGTCTTGTCATGACGCTCAAGATCTTTACTATTTTTGCTCATGTAGGAAAATTGGCTTGTCTTAAGCTACCGTTTTTCTAACCCAATTGGCAAATCATGAAATGAGTCAAACTGCCTCACCTCATTTGCAATATTTTTGTCTTATGTGGAAAAAAGTGACAGAAACATGATCTAAATACAAGACTAAAATACTGGCTGAGATTCACTCATCTTTTGGCTTTTGCACTGCATGACTGTCATGTCTGCCATGTTAACAATGAACAAAATGGCTCAGCTGAGTGGACAACGCTAAGGGCAAACAGGCCTTTCTCTGAGCATGTGAGTAAAAACTGGGTTTGGTCACAGCTGAATCACAAGCAATGAAATGATTCTGCACAAGATGAAGAACGATCAGGCCCAAAAAAGAACCTGGTGCTCGCAGTTACCCACCCATCATCTGCAGAAGAAATACTGCTATCCGGGGATTTTCACTGGACATCATAAAACAAGCGCTGAATCCAAACCTCCCCTGCTTCCCTGACAATTAGCCTACATTACAAGCATGCACTGAATACATTTTCAAACACTGCTCTCATCACATTGGCTGGAAAGAAAATTCTGCACTTGATACAGATTAAGATGTAACGCTATTTATATCACGCCATTGGATGTATAAGCTCATACACTGAAGCCATGTTTGAGAGCAGAAAGCCTGTCATTCAAAAACTACCAGTGGCAGGAAATAATGTAGGCTACACCACAGGCAAACAAAGCTGAAAGCACCAGGTCCATCTATGACGAAATTACCTTGAGCACATTATCCCTCATAATGAGCTAATAGCTAATAACAGAGTCGTCTTGGGTCAGTTCACAAAAATAGATCTGTTGGTCCTTTTTACTCAGTGAAGAAAACAAGACTAGTGAGTCAAATAATTTGTGTAATTCTCAAATATTTTGGTCGCTGTGCTCCGTTCATAACAACGCTACGTAGTACTACAGCGTCTTTGTTGCAAAGCTGAAGATAAGCTCTGCGGTCTGGAGGCTATATGCTGAGTTAGCCCTCACTGCAGGTAAGAGGTCTTGCTTTTAAAAGGTTGTGAACAACTGAATGGAAAACTGCCCACACACCGGGGTTTCATCATCGAAAATGGTTACCGTTCTCCCACACAGTAAACAACCCTCTCCCCTCGCACCAGATCAGGCTGATTTCACGTACATCTGGGCCCTTCGTTTTGCTGTCAATGCAGCTCACAGCGTAGATCACCCCCTGTTCAGCGTGAGCTCACCCAATATCTGCTGTCCCAGAGCAGCCCCGGAGAAAACTCAAACAGATGAAGAACGTCTTCGACCGCCAACGGTAAACACAGACGAAAAACTAAAGAGAAACCCTTTCTTGAGACGTCAAACCGTGTTAAAATGAAATAATTTACACGTTTACATAAATAGAACCTGCGTTCTTACAGCACACACAAACAGAAACGACACACCATTCATGTATAGTCTGTGTAGCCACTGTCTCACCCAACCCCATAGCCATCGTCCATCGTATGGACCCTCACACCCCCCTCCAAGATGGTGCGCGGCCTTTGCATGGAAGGGGATCTAAGATCGACCTTCAATCAATACTGCTTCAGTATCCATTACTCAATGGTAATGGAGACATCCACAAGGGGAGAAGAGTGTTGGTGAGCCAGACACCGGAGCGCACATTAGAGATTACCGATTGTATCCCTGCTGAGACAGTCTAACACAGACTGGAACCAAGAGCCGGCTCACTTTGTACACAATAGTTACCTTTCCATACCAGAGCTATAGCACATGGACGTGACACTGAACACTGGCACAGCACTTAGGGCTGAATGATATATCGAATCGCAACCTTTTTAATAACCGCTGCCATGGAGCGTATAGGCCATCTTCTGTCTTTTTCTAAATGAGTCTTACCTCATGCAGTAGTAAACATTTGCTGTAGTAAAATGTCAGAGGCTACATGAAATGCTTCGGGGAAAAAACTTCACCACCGATAATATATTCGGGGTTGATAAGACAGCCATTCAGCAGCAAGGTTGTACAGCTTCAATGTGATAATGTGATTCGCCTTTGCATGGAAGCTGCAAAGCCTTGCTGCTGATTGGCTGGCTTTTCAGGGAAACCATCCGCAGTTTGACGTTAACTTCCTCCTTACTCTTTCAGTGATCACATCCTCAGATTTCACACAGAAATTATATAAAATTATATAATTATATATATAATATATTCTTCTCCACAGCCTTCTCTGCAGAGACGGTCTCTGAGCAGTGATCCACAGACGAGAAACAACAGAAGTTCTGCCAGTTTCAACAGGAAAGCAGTTTCGTGTCAAAACACTGCCTAATTACAGCTCTCCTTTGATGGTGAAATTGCTGTCGGACGTTTGTTACAAAAGGAATAATTCATGAGCTGTTGGCGGACTGGCGGTCTGAGTAATACCCGTAATTTGTGTTTGAGCATCCACACTTAGCCCGTTGTGCTAAACAAAAACACTTTGTTTTGCTTTCTCAAGGCTTTTTTTTGCCACCGCGGCGCCGCTGTACCGCGGCAGTGCGGACGACCGAGGCGCGTCGCTCTCCATTCAGGAAAAATCCTCCTCCTTCTCACCGATACCTCCGTCTCCCCCAATTAGCACAATCAAGTCCCGTCACTCAGCCTCGCCCAGTTACACCCAATACATCAGATCTGTTCAGTTAGGCCCACCTGTGACAGCCTCTGAAAGAAGGATAATAAAGTAAGATGGACGCTGCCCCATTCCGCACTAGGGACTACTGCACAGTCCTGGCAAACCTAGGACAGCAAGACCGCACAACGCGGGCTTGTAATTTATCATGGAACTGCCGGGCCTTCTGGATTATACCGGCCCCAAGAGGCTGTATTTATTTCCATCGTTCCTTTACTTTGGCAAGAAAAAAAACAGAAGACGAAATTGGGCAATAAATTCAAACATTTCAACCAAGTAAGAACGTTACATCACACAAACATGCGCATGAAGATCTTGGTTTAAGAAGAGAGGGAAAAAAAAAAAGTAAAAGTCTATTGGGCTTGTACATAATTTGAATTCAACCCATAAAACAGAGGCCAGTTTACTTCCAGGAAAGCAGAGAGGTGTAATAGTGGCGGTACAGCCCATATACCATGCCTGAGGCGGCACCTTCTCTCCCCATCAATATCAGCACTGTTTCAGTGCAAAGAAGGCCAGGCTGTCAGCTGCTGCCATTCCAACGCTAAGCAACGGCAAGCAGCAACACTGCCAGCAGTGCTGAACGCCTTCTCACAGAGAGACCCGTTTTCAGAAACACATTAATACATCTGTTCATTTTTCCATTTAGAGGAGGGAAAAAAAGCTGGTCAATGAGGAACTCCATCACCTTACATGTCACCACCCAAAAAAAAAAAGAAAAAACAGGCAAATCATAAACTGTGGCATGTCATTTCATTTCCGACCAGCAGTGTGCAAGACAGCCCATTTGAGCTGTAAACACATTATCCAGTACTCCTAATTACTGGATCTGAGACTGAGGGCTCAGTCCATCTGAATTGGCTCAAACCAGTGTGAGCAGAGCTTCACACAGTAAAAGAGGCAACTGATGTTTAAACAGGGAGGGTCATATTTACTGACGGATGACAAATGCTATTTGAACACAAAAAGCAGTCGCTATTGGATCACAGTATATCTAACCTGGATTTACCAGGTTTTAACGGTCACAATGCGTTAAAATCGTCATTGAAACGTGATTTGCGGGGATTATGTCACTCCGCGGCATTCCTTTTGACACAGAGTTAAATCTGTTCATGCATACTATCGGGCAAGTGAGAATTAAGTAAAATGTGTTTAAAAGGACAATTTCTGAATCCAGCAGTCGGCTAGAATTTGCTGAGTGCTAACACAGCCTAGCTCACAGTCTAAAAGGCCAGTTAATAAGACTTCTCTCTCTGAAACATGACAGTCATCACAGCCAAAAGAAGACCCAGCAGGCAAAACAGAACAAGGTAGGAGAAAGTCATTCATTAATCAACATTACATTTCACCATTAGGCAGGCACTCTTGTCCAGACCTACAGTATACATGACATTTTTGCACACAATCCATTTATTCAGCTGTAATTCTTCAGTCCAGGAATAACCATCTGCCAAGCAAACAGTGAAGCGATGAAAACAGGTTGCACAGCCACACAGCAACCAAATCACTGGAGGATATGGATAAGGCCACACACCCAAAGATCAAACTCCTTGCCAGCTATGATGAATACACTTTACATTTCCTTGCATACAGATCTACAGTTGCAGAAATTTTACAATTTGACAAAAACACATTGTACTGTCCGAGGCGTTGGACGCTTTGTCCCAGAAATATTTCTCCTATATTTGTTTCATTGAAAGGACAACGAGACCAATCTGCCATCAGCGAGCAGCTCATGAATATGAATTTCTCATTTTGCAGGGAATTGTGTTGTGGTCCTGCGCAGTTATACAGCACCGTGATGCTGTACTTCATTAAACATTAATTATATTTCCTCATCTGTAAACTTCTAAAAGGTTCTTCTAAAAGATCCATAAACAAAACTAAAAGATTTATTTTTCCATGTGGCTGCTTCGCTAGCTATGCTTGATTGCTCCATACCCTTTATTTGGTACCTGGTAATCTGGATGCGTACGCACGCCATATTGTTTCTGCCTGCTCTTTATGGGTGTCTCCAACAGCAAAAATTGCAAATGAGGGCATTCCATTTCTTTGATTGTGCAATTAGGACCAGCCTCAGTCAAGCGGTCTCTAATGTGTCGGCGTGTGCGACCGTGAGCGAGCGAGCAGAGGCGCCGTAAAGCGAAAGGTTTTAGCGATCCTTCGGATTGCGGGCCCTGCGAAGTTTAAACCGAGAGGCTTCGGCAGTAAAACAGGTCACACGAAGTTTGAGCTTTTAGTGCTCTCACATAAAACAGGCTGCGCAGAGCTGCATAAAGGGTGAACACCACAGACCGGCATGAAGGTCACACTCACAAGTTTCAAGCTACAGTCGTCTTTACAGTCTGAACTAATTAGAATAAAGATGTGAATTCTCACTTGAGACACACAAAAAATCCACAACCGGACTTTATTGCCAATGGGGCTAGTGAAATTCCTTCTTTGCTTTTGCAACAGTACACTGAAGTATCAGCTTCCACAATACGGTGTTAGTCTTTCTTGTTGAAATCTTTATTGTTGCCAAATCTCTAAAAACAAGGGGAAGTGGAGAGGCAGCTCTATACTAATGTCTGAGAACAAGCAGGGGAAATCATGATTAAGGGGAACTTTCAGGTGGATATTGACAGCAGGCACACATTTCTCATCATCTCTAGGTGACCAGAATGTGAAACCAGTAATGTGAAAGGAAGAAACCTTTCCATCTATTGTTTGGTTTTCACATATGCTGCACAATTAAAAGAGAGTAATCACTGCTCCATTCTAATTTGTGTGTGTGTGAATATAGCTGAAAAATGGGCTGTATGGGGCTTACACTGAGAGCAGTGTAACAGAGGTTAGCACTGAGTGCATTTTAGCACAACAGGCAGGATAGGCCATTTGCTAGAATGGCAAAAAAACAGGGTACCTCTCAACTGTGCATACAGGAATACCCCTACCCCAAACATCTCCCCAAAAACAGGCCCTTCAGTCACCCGCAGAGGCCTCCACGTCCCAAGAGCACAGACCACCCCCCCGCATACGGACGGGTCGCCCCGCGGCCCTACCTCTCGGATCTTGTCCCGTTTCTCCTTGACGTCGGGGTCCCCGGGGTCGCCGTTGTTCACCCCCACCAGTTTGGGCATGGGCACCGGGGGGAGGGGCCTGGCGCCGTCCTTCTTCTTCAGGTCCTGGGCCAGCCGGGTCTTCTCGGTGCGGATCTCGGCCCGCAGCTCCTCCCGGCTCTTCCGCAGCTTCTCCTTGGCCTCCTCCAGGGCCCGCTCGTGGTCCGCGCGGATCTTGCTCTGCAGGCTCTCCTCCTCCTCCCTGCGGGGGGGAGGGGGGCGGGCACGGGACAGAGGGGTTCGTTAACGGACACCTCAGCGGCCAGCGAAGACTCGATCGGCCGACTGACCCTGACTGCTTCCCAAAGAGACTGACTGGCTCATTCACTGAAGAATACTTAGTCTTAGATTTTGCTCTTCCTCAATAACAACAAATAGATATTTAGAAACAGTAAAAACAAAAGAAAACAGGTCTTGGCTGCAGTTCCCCCCACTCCTCGCTAAACGCCGCAGAACAATTAAGGATAAGTAGCCTAAATAATACGATTAAACCATTCTAAAGCACTTATCTATGAAAAAACAACAACCAACAATATAAATTATCTTAGGCACACAAATATTTCAGACATTTGCTACATTCACCAAAACAAGCTCTCATTATATACCCAGCATTCCAAGCATCACACTTTAACATGCAACATTATCCGTTAAGCCTTCAAGCCCGCAGAGTTTTTACGACCTTTTTTATTTTCTGTCATACTAATTATTTATAATTAATTCTGATGAAATATTAGCGGATTCAAATGGCAATAAGGCAAATGCTTCTCACCTCCCGCAGGCTGATCTTAATTGAGTCTGCAGTGGATTGTGGGATGCCGGCCCAATGGCTTAAATAACCTCTGGTTCTCAACCTACCTCATCAACCCTGTTGTGATTAGCGTAAATTATAATGCAGAAGACTCACAATCAGTTAGCACCCACAGGTGTTAACTAGCAAACGGAGAACGTTCCAGCATTCGTGAACAGCCAAACCGCTGTACGACCGACATAAGGTGCATATTCATGTCGTTTGTGCCATGGCAGCCTGCCCGTTATCGTTAGCAGCGATGGATATGTGAACGCGTAATGGCCTTATGCCCAGCTCCTGATGCTCTGCGCTGGCTACGGCAGAGACTCACAGCAGCATAAGAGCTGCTCAGGATCAAACAGGCCTGATCATCTGGCAATCAGGCTGCATCTCCACCGGACCAGTGAGCCCGGTGAGATATCAACCCTTTAAAACAGTAGGTATCGGAATTTAAAAAAAAAAAATTATTCTAAATTAGAAGTCAGTGTTCTCGAACTCCATTGCTTTCAGTTACCAGTAGTGATGTAACACCCGCATTAGAATGTTCAGTTATAAACATTCTAATCACATATTTGGGACCTCACACCTTAAAGGGTTTATATTCTGATGTATAACATGACAGCAGAAGAGCAGAGGGAACCGCGGTAGGATATCTGAAGGACGAAAATCTGTAGGTCAGGAAGTGATGTCAGCGAAACCGGTCACAGGGATTCAGACTCACGGTCACACGGACAGCCAGACAGACCAGACGGAAAATCAAACTAACCCACAGACAGCCCGGCTCTCGTTCCGCAACGGGGGCGCTTCCTTTCCATTACGACGCCAAAGCGCGCAGCAGTGAGTACATCAGGACGCTCGAGCCTGACTCGTGGATCAGACTGTGCTGAACGCCAGCCGCAGTAGCGCAGCGGGTCCACTGCGTGACATCACATTATCTTTGGGCCTGGCAGACGCTCTTACATTTTCCACGCGTTGGGTTCAGTTCTGCATTTCAGACGTGCGTCCGTTTGGAGGAGCCTGATACAGCACGTGGCGTCCGACATGACATTAGCTGCCATTTTACATCTGAGCCGGGGATGAATGCGGCTTACCAAACCCCACCAAGCAACACACTGCCTCGCCAGCTGAGCCCCGGACCCAGAGCACATGCTATTACATTGGGGAACAAAAGTCTGAGGACACTACCAAGAACTGACTGTTCTCATTATTTATCAAGGGCTAATACGATTATGATACTTCTTATTCAAGTCAAAAAAAGTGTATAGGTTTTTGTGTCTGGCTTTTGCCTTGATTACTGCCTTCAACCTGCTTAGCATTGATTCCACCAGATGATGCAGCACCTCATCTTCCATTTCATCCCAGCACTTTCTCAGCACTAACCACAGATGACCTGCTGATGTTTGGCCTTTTCTCTGTTCAGCTGATCTCACAGGTGCTTGGCCGGGTTCAGGTCTGGTGTCTGTGGTGGGAATGCCATCCTAATAAGCTCTCCTTGTTCTCAAAAATGCATCTTGAAAGTGAAAATGGAGAATCATAATTGCACTATTCCTTGATAAATAATGCAAACAACCAGGACTTTTGGTCCCCACTGTATGTGTAATTTATCTTCATTAAAATTAGCACTGATGCTATAATCTCAAAATACTTATAAAGGGCCAATTACCAAACGAATGAATAGAATGTAGCGCAACAAAAAATGTTTCCCTTCCCTTTCCCTGAACAGTTCATCTTACAGAGGGAACATAGGCTAATTTATAGGAGCTGTTTAGCAGTAGAGGTATTGGGCACTTGAGAAATTAGCTTGGCGATGGCAGAATTATCTGCTTTCTCTCACAAGTACAAACATCTTACTAATCCTGCACTGCTGCGCTTTTGTCGAATCACAGGAGGAAAAGCATCTTGCTCCAGAGATGAAACGGTCATCTCTCATGCCTTCTTTAGAAGACAGCACGATTCAGACAGCCGCAGAACCGGCCGTGTCACTGTGTCTTCTGCCGCTCGCGACGGCTGCGCTGGCCTGACTGCAGCGTTCACTCCATGCGCCAGCCATGCGCTAATTAATGCGATGGCATTTCCTGGGTCAGGACATAAATGTGCCACTCGTGTGAATGAACACATTCTTCTGAATACGACTCAATCTGTCCATTGTAGTAGCTGGGGGAGCGACCGAGCAGCTGCTAAGAAACTACCGAGCCAGTACTTCAGCCATGACACACGCGAGTGAAATGACTGCGTCGAGACCTTTTAAGCCTAGGCCTGAGCTTCCCTAAGCATCCTTCCCTCCTACTCTCCCTATCCCTCCGTTTCTCATGCTCTTTACAGCCTGTCTCTCCCTTTCTCTCCTTTTGAGTTCCTCTCTTTCCCCATCTTCTCTTCTCCTCCCCTCTCCCTCACCTCGGCGTCTCCGAAAGCGCCGTTTCCACAGCCGCGGCGTCTCGGCGATTTCACGCGCGCCTCGTAACGTCAAACGCGCAATTATGAGGCCGTCAGCGGCCTGCCAGGCCCAGTAATACAGAGAGACAGCTCCAGGTCAGAACAATCTCAGCGCCTCCTCATCCCTGCACCGAGCGACTGCACGGTCTCCCGGTCAACACCGCAGTGACCTCCTACAGACCCCAGCAATCAAACAAGCCCTCCGTCACTGTATCCTAGCAGCACTTTTGGCCAGGCATAAGCAATCGCAGAGCCCCTCGATCATCAACATCATAGTGTTGCAGTGCCCTTGTCTAGGCAAAAGCAATCGCAGAGCCCCTCAATCATCATCACCCCAGCAGCGCCCTTGTCCAGGCATAACCAATCGCAAAGCCCGAGGATCGTTGTGACCCCAGCAGTGCCCTTGCCCAGGCATAAGCAATTGCAAAGCCCCTGGATCATTGTGACCCCAGCAGTGCCCGTGTCTAGGCATAAGCAATCGCAAAACCCCTGGATCATTATCACCCCAGCAGTGCCCTTGTCCAGGCATAAGGCATCAGGCACGGCTCAAACCCCTCCCATCTCTCTTCCTCTGTCAGTGCCCCTGTCCCCTGCAGATAAACTGCTGTTAGGCAGGGTCTGATAAGGGCGCAGCCTCAGCCACAGGAAGCTCCTCTTTCCTTATGTCCCAGGGAGAGAGAACATTCTGGAAGGAACCTGCTAACATGCTCGACAGACCTGCAATCCCCTCTCATTTGGGCCTTCATAACTGAAACCATTTTTAGCGCAGATTCTCAAGAGGAGATGGCACAGGCGCGTTTGTGGCGCTGTTTCTTGATGTGTACATCTGCGGGAGACAAATGGCAAACAGAAAAGTGCCGGTGTACCAAAGTCATTACCGTTTGCCTCTTCGAAAGTATATTTTCTCACAAGAGCCAAATGAGATAGTCTACCTCACAAAATAAACTACTTGGGCTTAAGAATTAACCATAAGCCAATAACGCAACTAAAAAGGACAACAATCTGGAGGAATAATGCAACACACAATAACAAAACAGTCAAGTATATCATTAACATTATGCAGAGAATTTCATATGATGAGACCACACAGGATAAACTACACAGTAACAATACCGCCAATAAAAAAAATCAGTCATTAATAAAATGTGTAAAAAATTAAAAGACATGCTGCCCACTCAGCAGACTGATCTGGCACACAAAAAGCTATTTCTACCAATAAAACCCATCTATGGAGGCGTCATAATGAAAGGATGTGGTTCATTCCACTATCAACCACAGACTGGACTGTGGACAGGAAACTGGATTAGCATTCAGTGAAAGCATAGACCTAGATCTTAATAACCTCAACAGTGGTATCTTATGGACAAACATGGAAAATGCTAACAGCTAAATAAATATAAGGCTTAATAAAAAGGACAAAAGAAGACTTCACAGTACACAGACTCGGAGGCAAAGCTGGTTAACTCCGAGACCAAGCTGTGATTAAACTGAACAATGGGCAGGAGGCAGACTCACAGGGCATGCTCATGCTGGCATAAACCCTGCACAATCCCACAGAGTAGATCACGCTCTGGGCAACACGGACATTTCATAAGATGCCAAGGTCTGGCCATTTAACACCATTAACTTCAGGGCTCCACCAAAATCCAGAAAAACCCACACGTGTGCAGCAAGGCGCCCGAGCAGACCAAGGCGATGCATGACAGGGAACGTTAAATTATACATATACTCAGAAACACTGTTTATCCAGCAGCATGAATAGATAATGTTGTAAAGTTAAAACCATCCCCCCAAGATAGCGATACACAGACTAGTAGACATAGCCTCTCGGGCACCTCCATCTCTTCTGCTCGACTCACCAATACATCCCAGCTGCCTAATGATCCCCCCCCCCCCTCCCTTTTTCCTGGTAGCTATGAGACGGCCCGAGCACCCTCCTCCAGAAGCACCTGGCTCAGCTCCAGCTCAATGCCAGTCCCCAGCCTGACAGTACCATCCGCTGGCCCGCCAGCTCGCTTCTCCTCACAAATAGAGTCATCCCTGCCTGGCTTCAGTCACATACTGTCATTGACATCTATGTACTGTCATTTTTCGTCTGTTTATTATACATGTAATTTGTAAATCAGCCCTTTTTCCACTTAACCCAATGGCAGCCAGCAGCAGATGGGCTCCCCCTTTGAGTCAGGTTCTGCTCATGGTTTCCTCCTATTGCCAGCCAGGGAGATTTTCCATGCCACTGCCCCCCTAGGTGTGTTATTGGCTCTTGGAGGGGTTCTTTGTGACAATGCCCATTGTAAAAAGCGCTATATATATAAAAAAAGTATCACACCAACTTGTTCCCCTGTTAGCCCACAATTTGTGGAGCTGTGCTGAGAAGTAATTTGCTCCTAGTATTGCTATAAGGCACAAAAAGGAATTAACAAATTGTACTTTGCTGAACTGTTTAGACTTCAGATGATCTGAATCGGAAAATTACATTAATTCCCCAATCCCCAATATGAGCACTTAAGGGCCTGATCGGTCCAACGCTAACACCAACAAGCAGCATCGATGCACCAGTATTATACACTACTTCATTATACTTCATTATGAAGTCTTTCATAGCATACAGAGTATCACTGTGTGAAATTTTAATAATAATCAGAATTCAGCCAACAATCACTTGAGTAAGCTCACAGTTTAATATGCATGATTTTTTTAAAAACAAAACACATAAGTTATTTTATGTATTTAGTTTATATCAATAAGAGTATGCTTGGGGCAGGTCTGACATTTCATCAATTCAGGATAGAATGTGAAATAAGCCTTTAAGGTGTGCGTTACAATATTTGTTCCATTTGTTTCAATGGCTGTGATCTGGGAGGTTGTCGAGAGAGTGGTTTCCATGAATAATTGAAAGACTATCTGTCCTTTCAGTAAATGAAGGATGTAAAGATAATCCATGTGACAAGCATCGCCACTATAGTTAATGATTCTCACATTTGGTCCTCGGATGCTGGGAATCTTCCGTTTGTCAGGAAGAATGGTGTCTGGCTGGTGACACATGGGAGCACTTCCTGTCAGACCCGTCTATGGGAGACCTTGAGGCAGGTCTCTGGGTTTTATTTAGTAACTTTTCAATGCAGGGAATGTCTCTGAAAGTGAATCAATGCCCTGAAGCATCCTCTCTCTGGACATGTCAGGAGCGCTACTTTAAACTGTGTCCATGGTCACCTGATAAACAGCACACCCATGGCTGTCCCAGCATCCGAGGAACATGAGATGCACCCCGCACCAGAGGGACACGGGGATGGGGCCCTGTACCAGAGGGACATGGGGATGGGGCCCTGCACCAGAGGGACATGGGGATGGGGCCCTGCACCAGAGGGACATGGGGTTGGGACCCTACATCAGGGAGACATGGGGATGGAAGCCTGCACCAGGGGGATATGGGGAGGCCAGAGAACATGGCAGGTGAAGGTCAATGAACTGTTGGGGAGTCAGTGAACCAATCAGCTGTGTAAATAGGTATAAGTGCCTTCCCAAAATGAACCTTTACCCCATAAATAAAACCATTCACTGAGAAGGTCTCATCTCACTCACACACACATTTCCAGCACACCACGTCCTCACATAAATCTAAACACACACGTGCACTGTAAAGGTTCGGTGAGAGCCAAAACAGTGTTCAGGCATGGAAACCTGACAGCACCTTTCTCAAGTCTGTAAAATAATGACGCAGCTGGACAAACGGGCAAAGATAAGGAATACGGCAAGCCTTTCAGACTCTTCATTTACCGGCCATGGGGCCACACACAGCAAGCAGCTCTGTCCCGGAATACTGGAGGGGGCTGTGGCACCAGGGCACAGGGATATCGTGTCACGATGAGATGGAATGGATCTGGCTACAGGCCACTTGGCCTATATTACCATGGAGAGACAACATCTGATGAAAACCGATCAAATTTCACACGGACGAAGCAATCTAATACTCCCTCTACCACGTTCTCCAGACAGAACCCCTCCCCTATCACTTTGTTTGTTTCTGTTTGCATTGTTCTTGGTAAGAAAGCCTCAATGGAAATGATAGCATTAAGGAATCGGATAAGGTTACAAGGTTTTCGGGTTCATTGCAAGTGTGCGACAGAGTCTTGGGAACAGGAAAGGCTCTCCCTCTCCTCTGTGGGGCAGATTTCAGTGATTCCCTCTCTTCTCATATCCCAACGGTACAGATGGAGGTGAAAAGTTATCTCACTCTCCTCTCTGTGGTATGGATGGAGGTGAGCAGTTCTCTCCCTCTCTCTCTCTCCTCTCTGTGGTACAGATGGAGGTGAGCAGTTCTCTCGCTTTCTCTCTCCTCTCTGTAGTACAGATAGAGGTGAGCAGTTCTCTCTCTCTCTCTCCTCTCCGTGGTACAGATGGAAGTGAGCTGTTCTGTCTCTCTCTCTCTCTCCTCTCTGTGGTACAGATGGAGGTGAGCAGTTCTCTCGCTTTCTCTCTCCTCTCTGTGGTACAGATGGAAGTGAGCTGTTCTCTCTCTCTCTCCTCTCTGTGGTACAGAAAGAAGTGAGCAGTTCTCTCTCTCCTGTGGTCAGACAGGCAGTCCAGTCTGCATTTTCCACTGACCCACTTGGTGGAGTGAATGTGTAACAGTATCCAAGCCCTGCTTCTCTGGTATTGTACCGCCTGACACCTGAGAGCTACCTGCACACAGTACACTGATCTCCCAGCCCAGGGCACTACCTGTGTGCCCCACATATCCAAGCCGTACTGACACAGGCACGGACAACACCTCTGAAACACAAAGAACTTCTCAAACAGCCGAGGCTGCTACACTGAGTTCAGCTGCTAACACAAAGAGCACTGCCACAATCAGAACAGCTACACATTTGAATACAATTCAAGCAGCTGCCAACATAGACCCACACCTGCCAATTACATAGACTCCCATGGAGAGCTAGGGGTGCTTAAAACCATAACAGCACCAGACTGTAAAGGGGAACAAAAGGCTTGATTCCCAGAATGACTCAGGACGGACGGACGGACGGAGGGACAGAGGGACACGAAGAGAGCCAAAGCCACAGGAAACCGGGGGATCGCAGAAGGGGTGATATGGGCAGGGCCAGAGACGGGGTACCCTCGGGTGCCAGCATTATACCCCCACACTCTACTGGCACGTTCACACGAATGTTTCCACTTCACTGAGCAGCGCAGAGGACAGCCAAAACGGGCACAGACCGTTCATTCAAGACCTTCAAAGACCTTCAAACAAATTCAATTTTTATTTAACCCATTGATCAAAACCTGTCCAATTTCCTGAGGGGACTCTGGTGAGTCTGTAATAGATATAGCTAAGTTTCATAACAAACCTCCCTCTGTCTGGTTTCAGAGCAATAAGTGTAACCTCCTACCATGTGGTCAATATGGCCACCTGGTTTAGCTATGGAGTTGCCATAGCGCTGAGCCACAGGGTAAAGCATAGCAGTTCAGTGCAGTAATGAACCCCCCGTAATTCAGGATATGCCAAAGCAATGAAACTGCAAGTGGCAATTTAGCTTGTTGGGGGTGGGGGATCCTCTGTACAAAACTTCCAAAGAAATAGGATTTTAAATTAGAAAGCACATTATGACTAACTAGATTTAAATCCAGCATCACAAAAGTACACATTTTCACACTTGCTCAAAAAAATGGTTCCTACCCTGTACACAGTGTCAAAATATCATAGTTCCATTTTCATCACCCACAGGATGTAACCAATATTTTACAGCCAATCACAACAGGCCAGTGAAGGCCAGGTAAGGTCATTAAAGCAAACCATGAGCCACAGAAGAGTAGCTGAATAGCAGGAGTTGGGACGTATCGAATGAATCACACCACTGAGCTGCTGACTAACGTGACGCCTGCTCGGGTTCCGAGATCCACAGGTGGGGCGAGACGAGTGGGAACCTCGCCGTTTCGCCGTTTCGCCAGGCCACACGACAGACATGGCGATACGGGAGAAATGGGCGGGATTACTGACACGGCCCTCAGTGACAAAGCACACCGACATGGACAAACTACCAGGCAGACGGCCCAAGGTACGCCAGCTAGACCGAGCAGGGGGACGAAGGACCACGAACAGGGGGACCTGATGAGGAGAATCACTAAACAGCCGTTTGGATTTAACCTAAATGTTAGAATTAGAGTGACTCTGTCTCCTGTCTCCTACTGATGGAAGGAGCCAGGCATGCATACATATATATAACCCCCACTGTAAATGGGGCACTTCCCATTCCCACACCTGTTCTCAGCAGGGCTCTGTAAATGCCCGGAGGCTCTGGTTCTCGCAGGGTTTCGGCAGATCGTTCCTCGCCTCATTTATCAGCGGCCACCTCACACCGCCCCAGCTCCGCGCGCCTCTGCTGCACGGTGTTCTCTCTCTCTCTCTCCGACCGCACAGACTCAGTCCTTGCGCTACGGACTGACAATAAGCACCTGCTCCAGCGGGCACGCATCGTACTTTCTGCGCTCTCTCGGAGTTGGTGAAGGACGTTGAAGCAATGGGCGCCCCAGTTAAGCTCGAGATTCAATCAGGGATAACAATGAGCAAGTTTAGGCGCGAATCAAATTTTTTAAAAAGTAAATCCCCCCCCCCAGGCTCCAAACACATACACCAATCACGATTCACCTGCACGGGAGAGCCACTCCCTCCTCGTGACGTCATCCTCTCCGGCATCAAAGGCCGCTGGCAGTTGCTATAGCGACTGAAGGAGGCGTGGGGAAGGGCCAACGGACGCTGAGCTGAGTGAGGCGGAACATGCCACACGTTTTACAACGTCTGGCGGGAAATAAAAAATGGTTTCCAAAGCTAAAGCGCTCCCGTTTGGCACCGGATAAATCCACAGAGAATAGCTCCGCAGCCGTAACTGAGTGCGGATGAAAGATGGCCGCCGTGCCATGTGTGCTGGGAGCCTTCTGAGCAGACCGCAGAGCCATGCCGGCCGTCTACAGGGGACGTCGCACAGTCACAGTCACAGCACAGCACGCATGTCACACGGAGGCAGGCTGCTCTTCCGCAGATTAGTTACAGAAACCGGCTGCTGTCACAAAAATGCTACAATCACTTTAGCAGAAAAATAATTGCAATTGCACCAGCTTAAACTGTCTGAAAATTATGACTGCAGCACAATCAAACTATTTCACGTTCGATGCACAATCTCTACTTGGGGGCAGAATTGCAAATATTTCCCTCCAGCTTGAACCAATGGAATTACCTAATTATAACAGTCCATGCATCTGTGCATTGATGAATTTCAGTTGTAGTGAAGGTATAAAAAAAGCCTTAGGCTGTAGGACCACACAAACACACACACACACACACACACCTTATGGGGGAAAATGAAGTGTGAAAGAGGAATTAATTCAGAGATCGTAAAGCATAAAATAAATAACCACGGTGATGAAAATGATAAAGATGATGCAGACTGACTTGGCTCCACTGACTCGTGGAACTTGCCAGAAGCCTCTCTCTGCAGCGCAGAGAATCCATGTGACGGCAGTCGGGAGCAATTCGCAAAGGCAGCGTCAAAATTCTTACTGGAACAGACTGCGTTTACTGATGCCTCATTGTTCGCAGAATACTGCCGTGAAGGTAAACACAACCAATGGAACAGTTTGTGTGAACGGGATTGTGGCATTACAGAGCAGGGTAATAATGCAATACTGACATGTGGAGGTCTAGGATGTGACACGCAGGCAGCTACTCTCTTTGCTGGCGAAATAGATTATGACAATCAAATCACTGGGGAGCGTCAAACAACCTCCTCAGTAGAACAGAAAGAGACGGTAGAAATCCAAATGATTTGGAGAGTATATACGGAAAAGACAGTTTTTAACCACGCGTTCCAAAGCAATGTAACTGCATGTGACAATTTAGCTTGTGTGGGGGGAGGGTCACTCAGTGCAAATATTCCACAGAAATCACACTTTAAATCAGAGAGCATGTCATGAAAAATTAACTACATTTAAATCCAGTAGCACAAAGTATACATTTTCACACTGGTTTAAAAAATGGTTCCGATCCTGTCAGTCTTAGTATGAAAAAATAAAAAAAAGGCTACATAACAATGTTTATGAAACAAAATGTGCTTGTAGGAGAAGGTACAGTGGTTTTTTTATTTCGCATTTCAGAATGTTGCTGCACCTGACGCTTTCTCCTGACACACTGATTTTACACACACCCAATATGCAGTTACAGGAGAACAGGTGTATTTCCTGTTTTTCCTACTTTTTTTTAATCAATGGAAATGTTTTTTCCTTCTCACACAACGTGGAATCTGCGCCATCTTCATAGTCTTAGTTACCAAAATTGTAACAAATTAAAATTGCGAATTAGCTCAAGAATAATCAGTTGCCTGATGGGGGAATCCAGCTAACACAAAATGTTCCTACAGTGTTACTGGAAGGTTACGTCAACGTCATAACATTGGCACTACAAGGCAGCAACATTGAGAGTATTTTTTGTGTTATCTGGGAACTAGCTGAGCGGTTTCACTGGTCCGAGACTTGTTTTCTTCGCCCCAGGCAAGCAGGAAAGCATTTGTGCTGAACTCTGAGGTTGTTTACTGTGAATTCCCACGATGACATCTCAGAAACATTCCGTGCCGTTTGTTTGCCGTTGTTCGCCTGCTGGAACATGTCTTCGAAACGACGAGAAGTAATCAAGTACGATGATAAAGAGCAAACTGCAATCTCTACACGAACAGCAAAACAGTCAAGGGAAACGGCCAATCTCTCCCAATTAAGCACTCAGTCAGTCACGGGCTGGACTAAACAGAGTCAGTGGTTTTCTGGTAAGCACACTCAAGGAGTATACATTCTTCAGCGACAGGTTATCCTTGTACAGGTGCACAAAGCGTACTGGTAATTCCAAGCAGAGGAGAAAAGGGGAAAAACTTCCCAAGAAATCAATTAAATTCTGATCCTACCCTTTTTCATCAACCACTCCTAAGGTCTCGCTAGGTGTGCTAGGTTATCTGCTGGCTGGCTAGACATGCTGTTTAGCACTGGAACTCAATGGCGATAGATACTCTTACAGGTAATCAGGAATTCTATTTCCTGTGCCCATCTCCAAGTCATAACATCATGCAGTGCGGCGAGAACGCTACACATCTCCAGTGTTAGCCATGCTAAAGGCTTGTGATGGAAATCTTTCCACAGATTTGCGCTTTGGCCTTATTTTTCCATAAAATATGAAACATTGGCAGGTATACAGTCTTGTCCAATCAATTCCCAAAACCCAATGAGATGAGCTGAATTATGGGAATAGAATACAGGCAGCAGCTGAGCTGATTAGGCCAGAGTGGCTGATCCAAGGAGGAATATAGAACAAAGAAAACGGGGACAGTGGCTTAACATTGAACAATCAAATCAAAAGCCTAGTTCAAGGACTTTGGTAAATGTGGATGACTCGCAAAATCTTGCATCTCCTACCACTCCTATTCATATCAGCCTAAGAATGGAGGCTTACAATTATACAAACGATAATAACTTTCTTATCCGTTTCCTTCAAGCTTCTTCTGTCGTACAATTGATCGGTAGTGAGAGAATTTTTGTGCACTTAATATCTCGTTTCACTTAATTTTATAGCAGCTAAGCTTTATTGGCTCTGCACAAAACATTATACATTTCCACATCATATAGAGCAGCCACTGGGAATGAAAGCCCTAGCCAGGTGAGCCATGTAACCGAGCTAGAGTGAGCACAAGTGGAGGCCATCACTTCTCAACAACAAGTGGACAGGAGGATTAATCCCTGTGGCCTCATGCATCTGAAAAAAGCACCCGGTTGAAACTCGAGCCCCCAGTTTTTCCCCTTCCTTTTCACCACACACAAGCCTGACGAAGTTTAACAACCTGATCCAGTCCCCACGCCACACAACAAATTATATTACGGCTCATTCCTGGTGGATAAAAACCTGCCACTTCACATCACCACCAACAAGTGAACTGCTCACACCCATGCAGAGAGTGCAGGATACTGGAGAGCATAAAGGGGGACTTTCTCTCCTGTCCTCACCCTTTTTCATACTGTACGTCCAACTTTACAGACACACAACTGCCATCAATACCCCATTCAGGCTGGACCAGCCACCAGCCAAATGTCGGTAAATTTTATCTGTGTCTGGTAAGTATGTCCACTATACCAGTCACTTTGGCAGGCAACCGCCCATCATTTGGAGCTTCTATTCTGTTCTAAATATCTAGGTGCCAGGTAAAACAGTGAAACTGGCTGGGAAATTTTGGGATGCATCAGCCATTATGGCCAGGGCTCGAATCCAGAATCTTCTTCTAGTGAGGTAACAGAGCTAGCTGCTGCGCCACTATGCCAAATGAAACACCACTGATATTTGCAGGATACTCCCCACTCAAACACTGTTCACTGCTCAAACATGCATTCTCTCGCCCCAGTTCTATGGGAAGGAGTGATACCTTAAATGTGCAATAAGCACAACTGGGTAATGAAGCAGATCTAGCCCCAGTCTCCTGATCATAGACCCTGACAGTGAAGCACAGAAAGATCACCACGCTAGGAGCAGAGGTGGGTGGTGGGCCCACCCTGCAACCAAATCTTCAGGCAGGACCCACACTTCCGTTCAACCTCAGTCCTTTTCTATCCAGATCTCAGCCAATCAGAGGGCAGAGAGAGGCCCTTGGGAGGAAGCTTGGGACCCTGCTTTCAGGAGAAGAACTCTGAGGACACAGTGCCATATTTTCCATCAGAGGTGCTAAAATTCCCTCTTCAAAGTCAGCATTAAAAATGTGCTAAAACCAACCTACTTCTCACACGCTTCAGTCTACACTCATTCACACATTCTACTGGTACCTTTCCCACTGCCTGAGGTGCAAAAGTACCCGTGCAAAATGCTATTCCATACCAGATCACCAATTTTACATTTCCCAAAGGAAGCGGAATACTTAAGTATCTGCAATGAAGGTTATAAAAGGTCAGTGATCTATGTCACTGAAGACTTTTAAAAGGTCAGTCCCCTACAGCATAGAACCTCTGAATAAAACAGAAATAGCACAAAAGTACAGGGTAAAAACTGTGAGCACACCAAGAAAGGTACCCTGTCCACTGTCTTCCATGGGCATCCAGACACCTTCATGTCAATTTCACAATCCATCATTAATGACATAACCTTTATCCCTCTGAGCATATACACCCATTCACACACCAGACTGGGAAGTTAGCCAGTGCTCTTCCATGCCATGCTTGAAAGCAAATAGTCCACATCAGTTAAGATACAGTGATTACCCAGCTGAAAATTCAGCTAAGCTGCTCAAGCTGGATTAAGCTGTGTTTTCGACACATCTAGCTGGTTTTAGCTGGTCGACCAACTGTTCTCAAACTGACCAGCCTCTAGTCAGCTTGCCCACCAGTTTGGCCACCAGTTTACCCCACCAGCTTAGCACCATTTAACCAGCCATAGAACAGCAAGGACTAGCTAAAACCAGCTTAGAATCCCAGCAGTAGGGAACACTTCCCTTCATTATATAATGAAAAATATGAAACCAAATTTAAGTAGACATTTTGTTGGCTTTACCTGTGACGGTGTTCATCGTGTCCACCCTGCCCGTGGATGATTTGCCCGCTAGGATGTCTCCCTTCCTTATTGGAGTTGATGTGCGGTATCAACACGTCCTCCAGTCCCAGGTCGAAGCGCTTATGTTTGGAGTTGTCGGGAAGGAAGAAAAACGCTCCAAAACACAGCGTGATAAAGGCACTGAGGATGAGGAGGAGGATGAACTTCTCTGAGAGCCTTAGCGTTGCCCTGTGATGTGGGAAGGAGGAGGCACCGGGGGCAAGAGCGGGTATTCTCCGACCCGACAGAGGCAGAAGAGCCGGGGTGGTCATGGTTTCTTAGTATTTAATAAGTTGTTTGTATAATTTGCTAAGTTCGCTGCGTTACATGCGTTATTCTACTATCTCATTTCGGCCAGTATGTTCCCAGAAATCAAGTTCAATTGTTTCCTTGAAAAACGTTAGTTCCATCAGCTGATAGCAGTTATTGCATTCTGAAAGAAACAAACAAAAATAATCACTAGTTTGAGATCTGGCAAGCAAACTGCAGGTTTTTGTTAAATACACATTCAGGAGATGTGAAATGTATATGTGCAAGTAGTGTCCCTACAGTTTCTGCCGTACCTGGCTGTCACAGGTAGGCTATAGCCTACACTATATAGCCGTACGTCAATACGAATCCATCACGTTTTTCCAATTTCGTTTAGGATTCATTGCTGATTACGCGTGAGACTCCTCATTCACTTACAGCGCACGCCATAGCTAAGGGACACACCCTATAGACAGAAGCAGATCTGCTCACGTTAATGAACTAGTTATACATCGCGCATATCGCCATTTAACGAGCTAGGCGCAATCGCATGCAGCTAGTAAGAAGCTTAACTACAGTATAAATGCAGGGATAGCCTAATGTCAGGGAAGGTGACAGAAAATCGCTTGCCACACACTAACATTAACACATTACCGTCTTGCTTACTAGGTAACGGTGGCTAACTTACCTAACGTTAGCCAGAAAACTCATGTAACTGGAAAACTGCCAAGCTACACATCTGATGTCACGATTAGGCGTAAAATATTTGAGCTAGCCGGGTACTGCAAATAATCAGCCTACACAGCACAACAACAAATCAATCAAATTTTAAAAAAGGATAAAGAACAACCTACCGTGCAAATCCTATTGTCAATCTGATCCATGTCCTGGCTTTTATGAAGATGATGTCTTCAGATAGCTAGCAAGTTACTGAACGATATCAAGTATGAGAATGACACGCCAACGATGTCGGTATTAGCTACTTTCTGAATACAGTAAGTTCAATTTACTCTGTGCATTTATCGGTATAAGAAAGCTGACTTCGGAACAAAACTTGAATTGTCACATAACACGAATCATTTACAGTTAGTAGGCTAACACGTTAGACTAGTGTAGTAGCCAACTAGACTAACCAACATTACGAGAAAACGAGCGTTAGATAGCAACCTCTATGTGATTTTCAGAAGTTACCGTGACAATCAAGGAATGCTTTGCCAGGAAATAAAGTTTGTTTGGGAGGGAATAATAATCAGTTTCCATAACATTATGCAGGGATAATTTGTGTTTTGCGGTTAATCTCCCTGCGAGTGCCCAGTCTCACCCAGGCCGCTCTGTGCGATGCTGTCGAAGTGTCTTCACCGGATGGCCCCTGTCTTAAATAGTCGATTTTGAGTAAGAAAGCAGTCGCTGCATGACATACAGCTGTCCGTCCTCATGTTCCTTTCAATAAAAATATTAAGTGACTGTATATTTGCACACAGCGTTCTGACTGGCTACTCCGCTTTCTCTGCAGAAGTACCTAGCCAGATAACTAGCCAGCTAGCTAAAGGCGAGTGTGACGGACAGCTCAGCTCCGTCTCGCTGCCACTGCTGCATCACCTTGCCCGTGCTTTGAAGACAAGTCTACAACTCCACATATGAATCCACATTCACCCTGTACAGACTGTGCTTTTAAAATTCTCCCAATCGTTGCACTGTATGCGGTATGAACTGATCATTTCCTTTTCTATTTCAATAAAAGGGTGTCTCACCCACCCTGAAGATGTTGATACTGCAGCCTCCTCCTCTCGGTCCTCCAACATCCCATGAACTACCGGGTGTGGAATGCTAAGGGACCGTCTCTCAGTTCACAACCCCATTATGCAGCGTGTGAATATGTTTAGTTTAGGGATATTACTGACATGCTGTACTGTCACACTTCAGAGCAATGCAATTACGATGTTTTTTTATTTCTTTAAATATTTTTTTAAATACCGGGCATTTGAATCAGTGCGAGCATGTATACGGAAGTATATTCTGGGATTGTTTTCATTTTCAATGTCAAATTTGTAAACGGCAATTCAATATAAATATTAAAAGGAAATTTAGTTTTGCAGTTTTATTTCAAATTCAATTTAAAACGCATTTGCCTTTGAATTTTTGTTGGCAATAAACAGTGTCTGTCTGTCTGGAAAAGAAAAACCAAAGTCCATATCATTTTCAATACCTGAACAGATATGGTTCTGACATATTTAAAATGAAATGATTAGTGCTAAAACGACATTTCAATGCGATATAATGCAATTGCATTTTTTTATTAGTCATAGGATTTGTGACGGAAAGAAGAAGTTAATGGTCACGTGCGATCTGCCATTGCATTTCCGAAAACTACAGGAATAAAGACAATTTATCTCTTGTGGGAGATGCAAATCTCAGATTCTGGTTCGCCTAACCCACATGCCAGGAATCGAGGGAAACTTATATTAGAGTCTCAGAACAAACATAACATATGTGTCACATCTCAGACACTTGTTTTCTGGCGAAGAGTGGAATGGTTTGGAATTTTGGGAATGAACAACGGAACAGGCTGGTCTGAGCCTTCTGTCGATTGACGCACTGCCATTGAGTCTTAAGAGTACAGTTACGTAAAATATCACTGAATAAGCCACCTTGGATAAGCAGAAAACAAGCAGGGGTTCACTGTCATTGTTTCCTTGAGCTGTGGGCCACTTGTTTATGAATAAATGTATAAGGCAAAACCAAGATATTTATGACACAAAGAAGGTTTTGTATTAAAGATGAGATCTTGGCACAGTAAACAAAAATCCACGCTCCAGTTACTTCTCCTAATGAAGTATCTGTCTTTTTCGCTTGTTGAATTATAGTGCATTTATCCAGTATATAGAAGCCATTCTATCACTGGAAGCCTGGCAATTCAGTCTGTGCCATGGAGGCATATCTGTCAGTTTGTCATGCTCTATTGACAATAGAGAAGCATGTGACCCTATGTTTGACACTCCAGTTAGCAAGCTGTTGCTGCTTTAGCATCATGCCAAGAGCTGAGTGCCTTTTGGGAAATGTGATCGAATTGGCAGGAATATAAAATATGAAGAATGCTAACATGTGCTAGCAGTAAAAAGGTATCGGAGAGCAGAAGGAATAAAGGGTGAAGATGATTCATCTTTCTGGTACAGATCTGTGGTCGGGACAAGCAGAGAGATTATAAAACAGGCTATTTCGATCCTGGATGCTGATTGGCTATGACTGCGCTCTACAGTGATTGTAAATCCGATGCAGTAACAGTTATTCGAACAACCTGTTTGTAAACATAATCACTCTGCTCACAAACTGTTACCTACTAAATAAAATTACAAATTGAATGATACTGTGTCATCAATTAATTGTTTTCCACCACTCCACTTGACATCATGCCTAACAACTCCCTGTTGTTGTGACTGTATTTGTGATACATCACTGCCTCTCATGCCATATTGCTTAATTACTGTATAACATTTTCACCCTTCTGTCAGTTGGTCTCTGACCGGCACAAGTGGTGGGGACACACCATCATCACTCTGACCACTCCACAGATTGACCTGAGACAAGAATATTATTGAATCATAAAGGAATGTGGGTCATAACATCCACAAGTGAACCAGTTAGCACAGTGTGCTATCAAAATAGAATTAACAAAGATAAATGTATTATTAAATTTGATTCAATACATTTTCGTGCCAATTTTTTCCCCCAAATTTGGAAAGCTCAGTCATATTAATAGGCCCACTCCATCACTTCAACATCCTCCATCAATTTGGGGAACCACAGAAAAGCATATGCTGTCCTCAGAAGAGAGCACTCCTAGCTGCAGTCTGCAAGGGTGAGATTAGTAAACAGAATACACAGCTGGCGCACACACTGCTCAAGCCTGATGGATGAGAGGAGTCACTGGTGCAAAATTACATGATTGTGTGAAGAGGTGAAGAGGCTCTGTCCCAGAAGTCATGTGAAGGGAAAATTGATGGCACCTTTAGGGAGGGGATCTGGGGATAGACATCCCACAATCCCCTCTGGATTCTTTATATCGACCTCTGTCAAAAATGAAAACATGCTTTACTTGCCAGTTCAATCTGCAATGTAATGAAACAGAATTTAAGATAAATTGTAGTACTGAGAAAATTATATGAAAATGAAATTTTGCTTATATTTACCTAGTTGAAATATACAGGCTATGAAAGTTAACAGTTAACACATTGCCAGCTGAATGTTTGATGTATATTTATTAGGTTACCGATGTCTGTGAACAGTCATGTTCCATCCTTTGCTGCCTTTGATTGTTTTACTTGCTGCATTCTCCAGTGTCATGCCATTGACTATTCTCTTTGTTTCCTTTCACCATTGACAATTCTTTTTATTTTTATTTTATCAGAAACATTCTCTGCTTTCTGGTGCTCCAAGTCATGGTGTTAAGTCTATAGGAGGTGGAATACTCTATTTTACTTTACTTAAAGAAATAGGCTACTCTTCGACTGAGTAATAAAGAGAAGCTACAGCTAAACACTATGCTTCTACACTTCTGCTAATAGTGGTTGGCGCAGTAAAGTGCAAGACTGCCATCTAGTGTTCATAAGAGGTATGGGGAGCGGTAGGGTGGGCTCCTTGCACTTCAAATTCATTAGAAATGGTTTGCATCCTGGCGTGGTTTCCAATGAACATTACTTTCCCAATTTCGATTCCATCTATTTCTAAATAGGGAAATTAATAATGTGCTAATCATAATCATTTGGTCAGTCCACTTGTTGCTTCACGCTATACAACATGCTATTGGTTTCAGACAGTTGGAGGTGTTGACGTTTACACAGATTTGCATGGTGTTCACATTTACAAACAGAATAATTCACCAAATCTGAATCCAACTGGACATGCGTTTCATTTGCGGAAGAGAAAACTTAAGGCAACTAGCCACCAAAATAAGCAGGAGTGGAAGATGGCTACAGTACAGGTCTGGCAGAGCATCAACAGAGAAGATGCTCGGCACCTGGTGATGCCTATCGGTCTACACTTCCAGTAGTCATTGCATGCAAGGGATATGCTACAAAATGACAGGACTACTTTCATTTACATAACATTAATATGTCCAAAACGTTATGGTGCCCAGAAACGAGGGGGTTGGCTTTCAAACCAAGCATATAAAATACCATTAAATAAAAGCAGTGAATACACATCTTAATGCAGTGTAGGCCTACTGCATGGCATAACTATCCCAATATTGGCTAAATAAATGGATCCCACGAAGATTGCAAATTTACAAAGAACCCACCTTGGAAGAAACAACAAAACGTTTTGTAAGAAGTGGCGTGAGGATTTGAATAAGTGCTCGCTTGATTTAATACTTCTGGTAACCGAGTGTGGAGGCTAAATCAGAAACTTTCCCATATCAAATCTGAAATCTGAAAACTGGACATTCTGGTAAAAAACCGGGCGTCTGGTAACCCTACAGTACCTTCAACTATGTGAAACCAACAGAATGCTTTAGCCTACCACTTGAAGCAACAGGTGGACTAACAAACCAAATGATTTTGAATAGCATGTCTTGTTGATGTCTCTATTTAGAAACAAACTGAGTATAAACAGAAAAAAGCCATGTTTTTTTGAAAAATACACCAGGATGTGAAACGTTTCAAATATATCTGAAGTGAAAGTACCCTTATTCCAACTCTTTATGGTATCTCTTCTTATGAACATTAGATGGCAGTGCTGCACTTCACTGCACAAACCGCTATTGGTAGGACTTCATATACAGCATATACAGTAGTGCTCAGTTCTCTCTTCTTCATTACTCCAGAGCAGACAAGAGTATTTTTTAAACTATAAACTACATGGCAAAAAGTATGTGGACACCCAAACATCACACCTATATGTGCTTGTTGACCATCTCATTCCAAAAGCATGGGCATTAATATGGAGCTGATATCCCCTTTGCTGCAATAACAGCCTCCACTCTTCTGGGAAGACTTTCCACTAAATTTTGAAACATGGCTGCAGGGATTTGCTTCCATTCAGCCACAAGAGCATTTGTGAGGTTGTGCACTGATGTTGGGCGATAAGGTTTGGCTTGCAGTCGGCAGTCCAATTCATCCCAAAGGTGATGAGGTAGATGTCAGGGCTCTGTGCAGGCCAGTCAAGTTCTTCCACATTGAACTCAGCAAACTTTCTTTATAGACCCAAACTGTTGCAGTAAAAAGCCAAATAGTTTTCATCTGAATAATTAGAACAGAATCATATTAAAATTAAAACAGAAATAATCAGGATATTACACATATTGACATGCTAATATATAGCCACTTACAATTATTTTAATCAGGAGTAGCATAAATAATTATTTCCCATGCAAATTCCTACTTTGAAGGAAGCAGGACAAACTTCCCTAAACATTTTTTCCTGCTTCCCCATTTAAATATAGTCTTCATTTGAAAACAATACCAAACAAACAAAAAAAAAAAAACCAAACAAGAAATTCAGGTTTACCTGCCATTTAACAATTGCCATGAAGTTCCCATTACATATAACAACATACTCGCCCATACTATCATAAATGCTCTCATTTCAAAGCAGTTGTCATATTACAATCCTGGTGGAAAACCAACAAAATATCCAAATGCTCCTCTTACTTCAGTCTAACTCAGCACCACGGTCCAAATGAACAATAACAACAAGAAAAAATACCCTTTTATAGCTGTAGTTTGAATACAACATGAAATACACTGGAGCACCTGGCATGACCCACACACAATCACAACCATCTGGACACTCTCACCTCCCACCCACCCTCCCACAGTTACCCAGGACAATTCACACCTCAGCAACATCCGCCTCAATCTGCTACTTCAGTGCTGGAGATTTGGACTCACAGCCTACCACTGTTGTGCACTGCTGTCTACTGCAATAGCCTCTTTACTGGGCTACTGTCAGTCTTGCACATTATTATTACCCATTATTGGGCAGTGGCATTATTTTTCTTATTATAGCTACTTATATTGCATTCTTTAGACTTATATTTATATTGTGAACTTAATACTCATATTTCACCAACCGTGATTAAAAGGTTCAGTGTATACAATACAAAATTCTTTACAGAGGTCATCTCATTAATCATAAATCACATATTATGACATTGCTAGACTCTAACAACTGCCCAATTTGCGCCAACAACCACGCAGATAATTAGGTTGATGCCATATGGCTTTGCCCACCAGCTAAATCATTCTGGTTGAAGGTCACAAATAAGTCGTCCACTGTCCGCATCTACACTGTGTTCCAAAATGGAATAAAAAACAAAATTAAATACAACAATACAACTGGTGTTAGCCATTACGTTTTCTGTGAATAAACAATTTAACCTAACCGACCAGTATTTGAACTATTTACTTGTCCTCATGCATTTGGCATAACAGCATGAGTAAGTGTGAGCCCTTGCACCACAGCCACACAAGTCAGTGAGTCCCGACCTAGGAACCAATGAGAATCTAATGATGTACAAGCATTTGCCAGTTGGCAATTTGACTGGCAGGTGGGTTACCCAATCAAGGAAAAAGTAACTGTGGATTCCATATTCCACAAAGGGGAGCCAGAGCCTAACTAAATGGTGTGCAGACTGCGCTCTGCTTGAGCAATGAAACTACAGCAGGGAGCAGTGTTTACTGTGTTTCCCCTCGCTACGACAATCCTAGCAAGCTTCAAACAATGCGTTACTCATATTGAAGTTTTGGGGATATATTTTTAATTAGCAAAATCAGAAAATATTAGGGATTACAGTCAGACTCTCAAGATGATTTAATTTACTCTGAGAGGTTACTGTGTCCACATGCCATGTTATATAGTATATGTTTATATGAAAATTGATGCCTTAGCCAATCAGCATCATTACCTGGTGCTTCCATTGATAGTGTCACTAAACAAACAGGGGACTAGCATTTAAGACTTTCATGTCAGTACTCATGGTTACAGTGTCCTGATCAGCACTCTTGTAAACACCGTCAATTCTTTGTGTTATATACTTTTACCAGCACCCATTGCTACACATCCCTAAAGCAGTGCACACACACACACACACACACACACAAACACATACACACACACGTGCACACACACGCACAGACACACACACACACACACACACACACATACACACAAGGAATTCGGATTGCTACCACATCACCTTTGTCAATGAAAATTAAACACTGCATGGTTTTTACCCTACGGATGTTCTGTTTAATAATGCAACCCCAATCAGGAGGGGATTTTCTATACTGTTGAAATATTGATGTGAGGAATTTGTACTTCCATTTCCAAGAAATAAAAAAAGAAAGGAAGAAGGAAAGGAGAGATACCACAATAAAAAATTTTAATTTTATGTTTCCTTTTGAATTACAATGCAATTCACAGTGAACATCTTTTTCCTTAAAAATTAAATACCCTACATTGAAAATGGGGTTTATATGATGTTGCTTCTCACAGAAATGCTTTGCATTGACAAGCACTATTTAGCATTCACAGAAAAGGAACTGCTTGGCAGAGAGTAGTGTAAGCAAATGACTTTAGGAAAAAAACAACTTTCAGAAAGTCATACTGTATGGAACGCAAGTGGTCCTCACAGTAAATCCTTCTTTGTTACAACAAGCTAGCCTCAAAATTATTTGCTGGCAGTTTCTGTTCTTGTGCAAGTAAAACTCATAACAGACACTAAGCTTTTTATTCTGATAAAATCAAATTCAATAAGTCACCCTCTGTGGTAAATTTGATTTTAAAAAGTGAGTGCTGCCATTGTTTGGGGCCATGTTAGCTGAAGGAAAGTCTTTCGAAATGAGTACAGTTCACACGGAGGCAGTTCACAATCCACCATTCTCTGCCACACTTGTCGTTTTTTGTGAACCTGCTTGCATCGTCATTGTGAGGGTGGACATCAGCATTAACGATCTGTGCTGGTACAGTCTGTCAGCAGAGTGGACTGCGGTCCTGACAACAATAGGCAAGGCTTAATGGCTCTGTCTCCCTCTCCGACGCGCGGATATCAGCAGAGAGAGGCTATCCCCAGAACCGAGCTGTGGGGTGAAGCAGTGGGCAACTTGAAGCAGTAAAACACTTAACGAGCTGTGTTTTGTCAACACTGCAGATGAGGTAACGACAAAGAAAATGCAAGTCGCAGAAAGATTTTTTTGCCATATTCCCTGGTTTATCTGCCCTGTGAGTTTTAGATTTTAGATCTTTTCTTTGTTTTAAAGGAGCTTGGACAGTCCTTGCATTTAGAAATATTCAAATTATCAATAGCATCATTTTCTCAAAAGCAGCCGTGTTGGTAAAAATACTTTTTGATTCAAAAAACAATTTTGTGTTGACAGGTAACGTCATCGTACTTTTCTTTGAAATGTAAGGTTACATTAGGCGCCATTCATTTGCCTGTCACAAGACACCAGATACAACTGCACACCAACATATCAGATGGATTAAACTATACATTCCTCATCAATTATTATGTTAAAAGCTACTGATAACTTAGTTGCTCCACGTGTGCCACAATGGAAAGCTTTTTTGCTACATTATTTAAAAATTAAAAAAAAATGTGAACATTTTTGAGGAAAAATTACTAAGCATACATAGAAAAAGGTCATAAAAAATATTGTAAAAAACTTTAGTTTTGAAATGACAACCATACTGTAACCGAGGGGTGTCAATCTCCAGTCCTGGAGGGCCAGAGTGTCTGCATGTGTTTGTGGTTTTCTGTCAATGAGCAGCCAATGAAGGCTTTGAGGAAAAAGTGTGTGGAATCTTTAGCCAAGCAATGACTAATTAATCCCTAGTGGTGAAACAGAGCGAAAACCATCAGTGGAGTTTGACACCTCTACTGTAACCACTAATCACCATTCAGCTAGTGATACGATCACCAGAAGAAACGTGTGAGAAACAGACATGCTGTGGAGTAGGACATCCCGAGGCTGATCCAGCCTGGAAGGAGGCCGAAGAAAAAAAAGAGAGAGAGAGAGCTTTGCCTAACATCAAAGGCCATTATCACCATTTCATCATTGCAAAACGATTATCGGCAAGCTCAGAGTGGCATAAATGTCTTCAGAGCATTTGAACATTAGTAAGACAGATATGCCATCCCAGAAAGTTATGAGTTGATGGGAAACACTTTCATGTGTATACAGGATACTGAGTTTAGACCTTTTGAGTGCTTCTTATAGTAATAACCCAAATAACACGCTGTTCTCAATCCAAACAAATATTCTGATACTTTCCTTTTGAGAATTTGGACATACAGCCACACAATAAATGTTTAACTTGGCCTGTATTGTTTTTTCCCCTCTTTCATCTTTTGCTCTGTCTTTTTGTTCATGTCCATCATCATCATCATCATCACAAATGCCTAACAATGCTTTTGATGGGTGTAATCCTAAATCACTGTATTCTGCCAGTAGCAGCATATGCCCATTCCAACGAGTTTCATGTTTACTCTCTACAATGGTATTTAGTGCATTGTGGGTAATGTTACAGGCAGTGGCAACAAGAAACAAAGGTCAGATTTCCTTTTGTAAACAGAACAGGCTGAAAGAGTATACCCAGTTCCCACAGTTATGCACCAGCATATCTCAGAAATGTACACATGGCCAAAATTAGAACCTAACAGAACATTCAAAACATGTACATAGATTATACCAGCTATCAAAGCTTTTATTGATACCAGCAGATCTCTATCAATAAGATAGCCAAGACAAGGACAAAATTAAAAAATGATAATATGTCTTTTAAAAATTACTGTGGGGGAATAAAACATGTCAATGGCAGGGTTAATCAATGGAAACATTGCACTTGTTAACTGTTGGCATGACTACCCACCAGTTATATACATTTTTTGTTTTTACCTTTGATGCTTGCTAAATTGACTTTCTATGCAGAAAGCAACTCCAGAAGTTTGCTAGCTTAGTGGAGATTTACATGTCAGTGTGTGTGCTTACATTCTGTCTTCCATCCCTGTCAGTAGTCAACAGCCAACCAAATGTTTTTAAAAGTAGGGGAGTGTTTGCTGAGATGGTGTAGTTGCATGACCTACAAAAGAGTGTTTTCTCAATTTCTGCACAATGTGAGGCTAGATGTAGAGCCTGAACTAATTGACTGTGCTGATCTACAGTCAGGCTATTCAGCCACAATACTCGTTGTCCCAGGCCTGCGGGCAATGGATCTTCCGCATTAGCTACTGTCATCACAACTGTTGCACCATTGCATCTTCTTATGTATTAAGTAGATAAATAGTTGAGCATCTAACAAGGGATTAGCGATTCCACATTGAAGTTAAAAAGTGTGATTCTTTGTTTTTTTTATTAATCTGAAAGCAAGTTTTTTAAACAAACTATTAAGAAGAAACCCAAGTTAAGAGTGTAGCAGCCTGACCCAGTTTGGTATTTTTAAGCTAAGAGCTTCAGTGAACTTGAAATTTCCCTCATAAGTGGATTTTAGAACGCCATCTTTTGCGATGTTGACTGGCCCATCAGACGCGTCATTGAGAACGAAACGTGTGCCTCGGCGCATTTACATCAAGATCATTAGTCGCAAGAGGCCATCATGAATGTTTTATACCAAATTTATATCGCTCCCATTGTGCATGCGGGATAAAAAGCGATGTGGGGGAGTATTCGAACTTCAACTGCACTCTATGGGCCCTTTCCTTGTTGCTCTGCGTGCACTGTATATTCTCTGTGAAGTATTGATTAATGCAGCCGTGCAGACTCTGAAAAAGTTCATTTGTAGCCTCATAAATAAATACAGTTATGTGTCAAGTCCCATGTTACTATGTTTGAACTTACACTACTCTTGTTACGCTACAATAGTTGTTTGGATTGTATAGAATTTGCTTTGTGAGAACGATACGTAGACTGAATGGTGCACTGAGATGGAGAATGAGATGGACGGAGGGTAGGTGTGCACCAAGACTGGATTTTCTTACCTACATATTTTTCACCTTTTTCTTCAAATCATTGGTTCTGTTCCCTAGGAACAAAGATGACCATTTCAAATGGGCTTTTTCCTGGGTAAATAAAGGGTTAAAATAAAATAAACAAACATGAATCTATAAGGAAACCCTCCTATTCTCTGAACGGGAAATTTAGTAATTTTGCGGCTACTCTTCGATGCAGCACACACACACACACACACACACACACACACCACTCCTGTCACATTTTCTTTCAGTGTTTTGACCGTGTATGCTCTATGTCCCTGGTATATAAATTATGTCTTTTCTGCAGCTCCACGAACACAGAAAATTACTGTTCAGTGGACTGTTCAGAGCATATGGCATAGTGGCACAAATCAAGGCTGTAAAATGATTCATGATACAAAGTGTAGAACAGTGTCCACAGCTGCTCCTGCTGCAGTTTGAGAGGAAAGAGGCTTGTCCACTGAGGCTAACTGACACTGCATGCTTATTGCTACCAGTATAAAGACAACCCATTTAAATGGTGAAAAACACACATATATATATATATATATAAACATATATAATTATACAACATAGTCCTGCTGTCATACCACTGTGTTGATAGAGATGGTAAAATATTTGCTTATTGGAAAAAACAAAAAAAAAACAAATATATATATATATATATATATATATATATATATATATATATATATATATATATATTAATTTCAATATTTTTTGTAAGCTACTGAATTTAGAGCCATTGCAACATTTTATTGCAGCAGATTTTCTTAGATCAGGGCTGCCCAAACCTGTGCCTGGATATTTACCATCCTTGTAGGGTTTCATTTCAACTCTAATTTTGCAGGGATTAAAAAAAATACTGAATACTAAAATACTGAAAGTAAAAAAAATCTGAGTATGATTGGCTTTCATGGATATTCAGAGAAGATTGATGAATAAAGAATAGCACACATTTTGCCCTCCTTGTCAAGACGATCTAGAGCAGTGGCCAGAAACTTATTAAAACAGCTAATTTCATTGGTAGTTGGAAAATATATACATCCTACTAGCACATATTTCCTCCACTTTATAAACATACAGGGTCTTCACTAAAAAAGAGCGTTAGACACTTGTATATCTATACTCCCAGTCTATACTCCAAAAACTCATAGGAAGTAATTGGGAAGGTGCCTGTATTTATTTGAAACTTTTGAGACACAAAGTCGAAAATTAAGAAAATAATTTTTGGTAAGGCTACAAAGGTTAAGATAAAAAGAAGACCAAATGTTAGCTTCCTTACATATAGCATGTCTAGGCTCAAAAAATATAATCCTTACATGCAGCATCATGCAGATTTTTGGAATTGAAGAATACATTTGGCTGGAAAAAGATAGTTCTTATTATCATTATCATACAGTTCAAATGGATGGAAAACCTTATTTAATTTGTCTTTTCCCAAAATGTCTTTTCCCAATGTGTACTGTGGGCAAAATCATCCAGCTATCCATCCATTCATTATCTAACCTGATAATTCCTGATCAGGGGAGCCTATCCCAGCATGCATTAGGCAGGAGGCAGGAATACACCCTGGAGAGTTTGGCAATCCGTCGCAGAGCACACACACCATTCACTCACACATTCACATCTAGAGGCAATTTACTGTCCAATTAGCCTAGCCTTCATGCCTGTGGGAGGACTGTCAGAGATAGAACATTCAAACTCTGCACAGAAAAGCCCATCTGATGGAAGCTTAAAAGAAATAAGAGAGAAAAGCTGAAAAGAAAAAAGAAAACATTGATTAAATAAATATAAACATTACGTCAGTGGTGAGGAGGAGGACGGACAGTGGGATGATCACAGAGTATCTTAGATAAGCAATGTTCCCTCTGAGTATCTCAGAAAAGTCTTCATCAGTTAAGGGTTTTGTTCCTTTGACTGCCTTTGCCCTTTTTAGCATTTCCCTCTGAGTCTTTTAAATGAAGAAGTTTCTGGACAATTGACCTTGGGTGGCCAATGCCTTTGAATGGTCAAATTCTGCAAGTTCTCACCGCCTCATTCTTCTTGAGGTCCGATATCGGTTTCTCCACCAATATCTGTTTTGCTTTACCCTCAGTGTCACAGAAAGATTAATTTTTAAAGTAGGAATACCATCAATTAGGATATGTTTTCCTCTTCGTCTGATTCTCCAGCCATTCTGATTTAACTCAAATCTTAAGAGCTCACAGAAAATAGGAGTTAATTTGACTGCATTGTTCTTGTGTTTGTGATTGAAATAACCCAAATCATGCTGGGAAAATAGCAGTGTTTTTAAATCAGCACCTTCTTTTACAATGGAATCAATTCTGCCTTTAGTAGCATCCATGGCCATCTGCAAGAAATACTTCTATTTTCTTTCTTGTTGATACTTTAAATCTTAGATGTGGAAATAAAAGAGATGCCAGAAGTATAAAAACACAGTTCTTACCTGCTGCCAGACGGTATTACAAAATGATTCAGCAAGCCAGCACCCATGAATAAATGGAAGCATGAAACAACCCAGTTCAACAGGTTCAGTTATAAATTGGTTTAGAGACTAAAACAAAAACTGAGAGCTTGAAGCCTCCAGGACAAAAGGCCTGCTGTATCCAAACACTGGAAAACAAGAAAAGGAAAGGAAAGGAAGAGATTAGTCCACATATTCCTTGGTCAGCTATGCACAACATCTTCCTAACCCAATGTGAGAGAGATATGTGTGGATTCCAATGAAGATTGTTGAGATTTTCAGTGAATAAAGTCCAACACTGCTCTCACACAAAAAAAAAAAACAGCTGCCATCTTGCCAACATGAATGGCGTGTTAGAATGCTCAGAGCAGGGGTGTCAAACTCCAGTCCTTGGCAGCCTCAATCTCTGCTGGTTTTTGTGATTTCCCTTTCAAAAAGCAGCCACTTTCGCCCTTGAAGACAAGGTATGCAGAGACTTTAGCTAATTAGTGACTTAATTTAAGTGCTGGAACTCATCAAAAACCAGCAGAAACAGTGACCCTCCTGAATTTGAGTTTGTGATCCCTGGTCCAGAAGCTAATGAGGTTAATGGAACTGCATTTTTTTTTCCGATTCAGTGTTAAAATCACCACTTTTCAAGGATGGTGGGTAAATTCAAGTCTAATGCCTGCTACACTGAACACCTATTACTTTATTCATATATGTATTCATAATTTCATAGACTGGCAGTTGCTGTGGGGCAGGAGTGCTGTGTTTTGCAGAGTAGTTTTACATTTTAAAATAATTACAATATTAATTGCTCAAAATAACATAGGGATACACCCTTAGGAAAACTTATAAAGGTTAATGGCAAATATGCAATCTACCACAGAAGGAAATGAAAATGACTCACAATCTGACTGACCTCACAGCAGGACCTCACATAAGATTGAGATTTTAACGCAGTGCTTCTGGAGATCCTGTAGGTTTTCATTTCAACCCTAAGTCAGCACACCTGACTCTACTAATGAGCAGCTCATCAAGATCTCTAGCTGTGGGCTTTGTTAGAGTTGAAATGAAAACCTACAAGACAGTAGATCTCCAGGAACAGGGTTGGGCAGCCCGGTTTTAACGAATTTCCCCTGATGGCCACCTTTCTCCTTTTCTGGTGAATCATGGAGCACTTTAAGCCACTGCACTGGTTTTGTGAGATACATACTGCCCAACAGTGTCGGCACTCCACACACCCATGACCAGAGCAGAGGATGAGGGGGTAAATGCAACTTGTACAGTATCTCAATGTGTGTGTGTGTGTGTGTGTGTGTGTGGGAAGGGGGGGGGCGCTCTGCCAAAAGGAACAATTCTGATTGTCTGCACAAGTAGGATGTTCCTACGAGAGCTGGAAGGAGGAAGGCAGAAGTTCATTTTTCACTGATACGATGTGAGAACGAGGCACTCGCGGTGGTTTAGTGAATACCTTCACTGTGCCACTACCCAAGCGCCATGAAATGAAAAGGGGTCAAGAGGCATCAGGTTTATTATCGTTTGAGCCTTTCCCAGGCTCTCACAAACAACTCCATTGCAGCTCTGTTAGCACTATACACCCCATTCTACACTCAGAACAGAGGGACAGCAGAAGCCATTTTTGTTTTTAAACAAAAAGTAACGAAAGTGGGGAATCCACAAGAGTGATGGAAACAGTCATTTGTTCAACTTGTTCAATCAGACATTTGTCTCTACCCTACAGAAACTGCACAAAAATTGTTGTAGGAGTTTTAATGCTACAGAAATTAAATTAGACGTTAATTAAATTAAATTAACAAAATCATGGAAGTTAAAAAAAACACTTGTAGGCATTTTGTGTGGGTTGGAATGAAAAAAATTTTGTTCAAATTGAAATTCACCTTTGTTAAAGCTGCTGGATGCAATATTGGACAAGATAGTTCATAGAGTACAGAATAATTAGAAAAGCAATTTATTTTATTTTATTTTTTTACCAATTCAGCATGCCTGTGTGCAATCTGTGGATACATGTTCTGAACAGAAGTAAAGCGAGTGCTTCTCATGATGCTCCGATGGGAGCCTCCTCGTGTCTGGTTCTGGTGGGCGGCTTCTCGTCCCTCTGTGAAAGTGGATTTCTCCGTGAGAGGGGTAGCAGATTGGCCCATGGTTAGTCAGACGGTGTGTGACTAACGTTTATATAACAGCACATGGCTGGTTCAGCACATACACTTCTGTAAAGAGCAGAGCTCTGCCGTGCTTCGGCATTGGCACGTTTCCATTGGACCATTTAAGGTGTGAGATCACAGATATGTGATTAGAATGTTCTTACCTGAACATTCTAATGCTGATGTAACAATCACTGCTGGCAATCGAAAGCAATGGAGTTTTAGAACACTGGCTTAGAACTCTACACAAACATTCCAAAAAGCCTGCGCTGGTGTTGAAGTGCCAAGAATGTGCACAAGAATCACAAGAGTGCTCTCTGGGGAGTTCTTCTTTCCTTTTGCTTTCTGTGCCTGAAACTCCAGGGTAAATAATGTACTCCATCATGTACTGCAATTTACAAACAGTTTAAATGGTGTAGTTCAATTTCAGCCTGAATGACAAATGGATCCATCCAAGAATCCTCAACATAAAGTTACTGTATGGTATTTTTCATGAGCCCATGTTTCTCCATTAATTTCCATTCGTGGGACTGAGGACATTTTTGGTCAACTGCCATTTTCCTTGATTATGAAGTATGACATGACAGACTGGGTCACGTGGACCCTAATGTCACTGTTTCACATGTGAAAGAGTAATCCATGACGTGACAAAAACAAACTTTACGATCAAAAGAAACTCTTTATATGTCTCATTTGCCGACTGAAAACTTGACCATAAGGAGCAGCAGGATCTTGCTTCAGGATCACAACTCCACGATTTAAAATCTTTTCCAGCGACTGGACCGCACCGACACATCCCACTTCCGCCAGAAAGACGAACCCGCGGAGGGAACAGGTGGCTTTTTATTCTGCCGCCCCCGCCCGCTGTGCACCTCTGGCCCTCGGGCGTCCAGGCCTGCATTTAGCGGGGTAATTACAGGCTGGGGGCCGATGCTCTCTCTCTCTCTCTCTCTCTCTCTCGCGCCAACGGGAGCGTCAGAGAGAGGTCCTGCCCAGCCGCCTCGGCTCGGCTCGGCTGACAGCCGCGGTCCGGCAGCGGTGCGCGGCGCTTCGCGCTCTAATGAACTTCGCGGCGGGGGCTCGGGATCAAAGCCGCGCAGCGTTTAGGCTCCCAGCAGAAGCCGCACGACGTCCCGCCTCCCTTTCGCTCGGGGACGGCGGGCGCCATTAATCATCGCGTCATTGGGGGACCAATCAGGATTCATTTCTCCAACCAAAGGCGTATATAACGCGCGCACAAAGACAGCGCTTCCCCGCACCGGCGATGAAAGCGGAGAGCGATGTTTCGAAAATTGCCCACTCTTTTCATTCCCCCGTCCCGCAATATCCTCAGTGACTGATGGTGACTCAGATTAGATTTTTGGATCCCTTTGGAAACACGATAAACGCAGCCCTCAATGTGTCCTTATGCAATTTGTGCAGTTTGCATCATGGGAACTGTGCCTTAATTAGGAGCTGGGCTTAGCCTTGATCATATTTCTGAAATTAATTGTCGCCCTTTGACTTGGGCCTAGGCTGACTTGGGTCCGTGAGAACGGGGGACATTATTGTTTTTGCAGCTTGTTCTCAAAAAATCCATGTGTGGTGAATGGACTATAGCCTTGGACATCAGACTTGTCTGTTTCTGGTTTTTTTTTAAAAACAAGGATGGATATTGCTGTTGCAGCTTTGGGCATAATAATTCACCTCCATATCTCCAGCTGTAGGATTGGATGACACAGCATGTAAAATGTAAGCAATTTAAAGTGTTTGCTCAGCAAATTAGTTTAATAATCCAATGCAGAACATTTATAGTCAGCACTATAGCAAGTTAGATTCAATTTTATTTGTATTGTGCTTTTTATCGGCACTGTCACAAAGATGCATTACAGAATCAGGAAATAGGAAAAATGAGAGAAGACCTAACCTGAACCCTCAAAAATGAAGTGAAGAGGGTAAAAAAAGCTCCCCCATTAGGAAGAAGAAACACTCAATGGAGAGACAAAACTCTCAGGAGGATTCCAAATAGAGCGGGGGAGGCCATCATCTGGCTGGCCCAATGTAGATAAGGTCAATGGCAATATACAGATAACAGAGAATTTATCTGAGAAAACAGATCTGTAATGCACTTTAGAGTAATATGCCATATCTTATCTTGTATTTTGGTTTTGATTGTGTACTACTTTTTATTATGATTTTGGATAGATAACGTACAACACAATGGTAGATATGTGGAGCATTCATTCCCAGAACAATTCTCCAACAGTTTGTAATTTTGAAATAACAACAACATGATACCCCAGAGGGAGATATTACGAACAGCAGACCTGAGTAGCCGCTCGCTAGACCACATCATCACTTTTTTACATTTTATCCAGTATTTCGGCAAGAAAATGCTGACAACCCTAAGTTCACTAAGTGCGCCCCATCCACTGAGGAAATACTGGAACTGCCCTCATTCCACAGCTCCATTTTAGACCATCAGAATTATAAACCTTCCCGGTATAAACTGCCCAAAGGATAACCTTTTCACCTTCACTTTCAGTCGAGTGTCTGAACAAAAAATCCCACTCACTTTACTTCACGGTTGTAGTAATATTAATAATAAACAAATATATAAACAATAGGTAGCAGGGTGGACAGCTGTTCGGTTACAGTATGCTTTTCGACTGTATTTCCTCCTTCACCCAGGCTTTAAGTAGAATCTCCAAATATACTGTAAATACCATGCTTGCAGTTTCCATGACAACCTATCTTTATTCTACTGTACTATACAAGATTTTTAAGCTTCTATTTGGTTTGGTCAATTTATTTGTAGGGTATTCTTGAAGAGGACATTTTAATTGATCGACTATAGTTGTTACAGAAATTACGGTCATTTATTTGCGTATTTATTTGTTTTGGTTAAATGTATTTATCTAATTAATGTGTATATTTAAGCAGCTCTTTGGAAAGACCCCTTTTACAATAGATTTATATGCCTTATCCATGAACTCTTGCATTCATTAAACTCAGCAAATTGTTGCCGAGACTCATTCAAAACCAGTAATTGTCTCAATGAGAGTTCAAATTCAGTTCAACGAAAATTAATTCTCCCAGATTAATCTGGCGCCAAATCACAATTAAATGACTCTTCAGAGCTGTAGAGAGCTATCTTGCTGCATGTGACAGAATTTTGTCATTGAATGACTGACACCATGGTTTGCATCCTAGAATTGATTATACGGTAGCAAATTTGCCAACAGCTTCAATCCAGATTTAATTTAAGATTTTACCTTTAAAAAGACTATGAAACAAGACTTTTGAAAAAAACACTGTGATTTCCTTGCACATGTGTCTTTCACATAAATTCCATGTGTTTCATAAAGGGTTAGAGATGCGCTCATTATACGAAATGCCGACATGAAACAACTTACTTTCAATTTCAGCTCAAACCCCACCTTTTTATTTCAATGATTTCCTTATCATGAGAAATACACTTTTTCCATCCATCCATCCATCCATCCATCCATCCATCTAATCTGCTTATTCCTGGCCAGCGTTGGGAAGGGTAGTGGGGGGGGGGGGGGGGGGGGGTGTAGCTGGAGCCTGTACCAGCATGCATTGGATGAGAGTTGCCTTGAACAGGTCACCAATCTATTACAGGGCCCACACACCATTCACTCACACACTTATGCTTACAGGCAATTTAGAGTCTCCAATTAGCCTAACTGGCATGTCTTTGACTGTGGAAGGAAACTGGAGTGCCTGAAGGACACCAACGTGGACATAAGCACAACTTGCAAATTCCTGAACTTCTCACTTTGGCTAAAAACATATCTACTAAATATATGAATTCTACATTGTAATGTGATATAATATATCACATTACAGTATACAACTCTGAAATCATTTAAACAATAATATGCACATAATGATCCCCCCAGCCAGCACGAAACAGAAAAAAAATTTACCTCATTTACCACTCAAGAAACCTTGTCTAGCTTTAAAAACTATTGGTACTGTTCCTATTAAAAATTAAACTAATCTGACTTTTTAAAATCTCAATAAATTATTTCCATGACTTCTAAATGCACCCTAATTCACCACGTGTTGGTATAGAGAGTCGGCTTCACTTTAATGGAGAAGGAAAGGATTGCTGAAGTAGACGACTGTTCCTTTAAATGGACGGGTGCTTAAAGATGCGCTGCTTGAAGGCATTTTGCTTGGAAAAAGGCCCTTTTTGGAATGAGGCAGATGATGTTGCACAGCTGAAGTAATGTTTCCGATTCCAGGTAGAAAACCAGTCACCGTGCAGCCAGCTGCCAAGCTACCGCAGAGGAGAGACACTCTTCAGAGCAGCGATATTGCTCTCTCTCCCTCTCTCTCTCTGTCTCCCTCTCTCTCTCTCTCTGTCTCCCTCTCTGTCTCTCTGTCTCCCTCTCTCTATCTGTCTCCCTCTCTCTCCCTCTCTCTCTCTCTCTCTCGATGCTCCTATGTGTCAGACTGGGAGAGTTTCGACAGGGGAGAACCTCATCCTTGTAACCACCCCCCCCCTTCTTTTCTAATTCAGATGCCTTGCAGGCAGGACGGTCACAAAGAGGATGTTTTCAGATGTTCAGAGCAGCCCATCTATTATACATGTATCTTTCAGGGTTGGTGTTTTTAGTTCAGTGCTGAACTGTGAAAGTTTACATCAGTGAACAGGCATACAGAAGGAACAAATGGAAATTGGTGGGGGGAGGGGGGGGGGTGTGATGTTATATATGCAGCTCTTATTCAGAGGAAGGCACATTTAGTACAGAGCTCATTTTGTATATCAGATGTACTGTCGTTCACGGGCTCATGAGTTCTCGTTCTGGAAAGAGCTCTTTGCAAATCTGCACATCAATCTAAGCTTTTCACGCCTAAAGTTCACAATTATTTCACAAGAAGGATTTGTCAGCAATCACAGACCGGGTAAGGGGTGCAAGAACAGTAGCACCAGAAAAGCTATTCACACCCTCTGAATACAAAAAAAAAAAATCAACAAAAAAACATTTCATACCTGAATTGAGTGTCCCATTTGTGGTTGTGTCCCTAAACAACTGCATAGGGCATTTATGCCAACAGCTAGCTGGCTTTGTAAATAGATTTTGGTTTAAAAAGTGAACCCCCTGCTTTGAATACTGGGTGCTGTCATTCAGTGGTGTCTCATTCTCTGTGGTGTCACAACTTCTCTGTGTCTAAGAGGCTTGGTTTGCAAGCAGCAATCGACAATAAATTGAGAAGACAAATTAAACCAGACACTTCACCACTGACTTTAGGATCAATTTTCTGGATTTTAAAACTAGGACTGATTCTCAGCCTGGTAACCTCTTGGGGAAAAAAAAAAACATTCATATCAATGGCTGCAGAGGGACAGTGCATTATAAATCAAGTTTAATTAGCCAAAAGCACATTGAGTAATATAGTGTGGAACATAATAGCAGATGAACTTGAACAATAAAACACAACTTATGTCCCTGAACTGTGAACGGCTCTCTGTATCTGCGAAGGTCACTCAGTTAAACACCAGAAATCCAATTACAGCCACCCATAAGCTACGGGGCTCGTACTGTATTGATTCACTTCAGAAAGTGTGTTTTCTTTTTTTGGACAATAACCAGACAGTAAGGACAGACAAGGTTTCTTGTCAGAGATTGGGAGGGAACGTGTTTTATTCACTCGATACTCTCGATAGTCACGGGCCGCGATGCCTCAGGATGACTCTCGACTCCCGTCGAGGCTGCATCCTCAGATGCCCCCCCCCTCCCCCCCTCCCCCCCCCCCGTTCCTACGGTAACGTTTTTTTCCACTTCTTCAGCCCGTCTCATTCTGACGGGCCCTCTGCACGGTATTTAATCTTCATTTCTCGGCTCAGCGACTCCCGCGACGCGCGACGATCGTTAGCCGCCGCTTCGTCCGAAAATCCGCCCCTGCCTCGCCCCGCGGCGCCGCGCCGAACGGCTCAGCCTCGCTTCCTCGACCCGGCGAGGCGGAAAGGACCTGCCGCGGACCTGCCGCCAACAGCGCGGCGTCGATACGACGCTAATGAAACCACTGGAAACATCTGAGAGTCCGTTCGGCAAAAAAGCCCCCAGAACCATGCATGCACTTAGGGTGCATTAAAAGGGTGACACCACAAAAAGGTACTCTATACACCCCAAAAACACCCACAGATGATTCCTCACTAAAACTGACTATCTCAGGCTGAGGGCTGAGGACAGACGTACAAAAACTGTGCTTTAATCTATAGAGTGGCCATGGCATATACTCTGCAGTGCAGTCTGTAAGTATTTAGAGTGACACATTTTTTGTTGTTTTGGCTTTGTACTTCAGCTCACTAGGTTTGAAATGAAACGAATATGAGGTTAAAGTGCCGACTGTCAGCTTTAATTTGAAGGAATTTACATCCACATCAGGTGATCCATATAGGAATTTCAGCTCTTTTTATACACAGACCCCCCATTTTAGGGGACAGGTGCAGTTATTTGGACAGTGTATTTTGTCAGTGACACACATTTCTTTTATTTTATTATTTTGATTCCTTCTGAGGAAATGACCTTATATCGAACATGGAGACATATTGTATATCATGAGTATTTACTGTATTGTGTGTGTATAACAACCTGAAACCATGGGTTTGGACACAGAGTGTATTTGAAAATTATATAGTTCCCAGTTCCCACCAAGCAGAATCATATAATACAGCACCATGCTGGAGTAATACTGGATTATGACAAGGAACGGACATTTTTACAGTGTGCTCTGTAGAATCCATTTTTTCCCCCCATTCAGTGTAAGGTTTATGAGTTTACTATTGGTAATTTATGCTCTTCCCGACAGCAGCGCGGCGGTTGTTTTGCAGTCTGTGGCGCAGGATATAGGCCGCGGCTGACAGGCTACTTTACCTCCTCTGTTAGCGCTTTGTTTCACATGTCACCGAGCCCGCCGCTGATTTGTAGGATCACACGCCGCGTCACAGCCCTTCCTTTTATTCTCGTTCACGACTCCGAAGGAGAAGACAAAGGCGATGGGCTCGCCGTGAGCCTCCAGTCGTGTCGGGAACCTCAGATGAGATAGCGTCACGCGCGTTAATAATACTGACATGGCAACGAGTTTCAGCCAGCTCCCTGTTGCTCTTCCGTCAATCAAACGCACAAAAAAACAAGTCTGTCCGTCACAGTTTGCACCGGTGAGGTCAGATCTGGACACAAGACAGTAGGGCTTGTCACTAGATCGATAGCAAGCAAGTACATACTGAGGACCAGTGTTTCAACAGAAAAGGACATCTGACAGCCTTTTTTTGCTTTTATAAAAATATATAGTTAAAGTTGCTTCTGCTCTCTTAACATTTGATACCCAAGCTAACGTAAACCAACAATAATGTGTCACCAGCACAAGGGAAACACAGACAGTGGTCTGGTAAACCACAGCTGTACCAGTCAGTCAATGAATCAGAGAATGGTAGTCAATCAATCATTATGACAGAGTATCTATTTATTTTTAATCATTATTTCTTCTAAACAAATGTATCCCCTCCCACTGACTAATGTCAGAATGAGTAATGTGTTTCCTCATTTTTACTGGAGTGCAGTGGCCAATCCCAGCCCTGTTACCTCGTTAGGGGTGACCATTCTGGACGCTCAACAATTCACCGCCCCGACAACTTGTCTTATCCTCTTCCTCAAACAAGCAGCCGTCATTCTGCAAGTCATCACAGACATCTTAATTCTGCTTGGAAGGAGCACACATCTGGGCACAAACAAATGGACATACATGCATATTCACATGCACGCATGTTCGCTCGCACGCACGCTCGTAGTCCTAAATAATTCACAGACATCAACAAGTCGAGAAAATCTAAAATGAGAACACAGATTCACATACAGACTAAAATCCATTACTACCCACAGAACACATAAAACCCATTAGTACACACAAAACACACAGTTGCATACAGCATCTCTACAAAACAGTATACAGCAAGCTCCACAAAAACACACGTGCTGTATGTAAATGTACGTACGCACACCCCAAATGACCGTAAACCACGCACACTCACACACACACACACACAATTCAGCACCAAAGTGAAACAGACGCGGTGTTCAGTAAACAGAAATGTATTGTCTTTACCCGTGGAATAATTGCTTGAGGGAAAAGCACACCACAAAGGGACATTTTTATTATGTAAATCCAATGTAGCACGTTTAATGAGATCCAGCGCTGCATCGAAAACAAAGGGCAAAGTTGAGTTGCGTTATCTAGAATTTCTCCATAGATAGCAGCAGAGAGATTATAAGTTGTGACATTTTTTTGAGATAATGAAAACCTTTGTCGCATGACGAACAAAGAATAGTTATCAATGACATTTATGTGTCCCCTAAGGAGGAGGCCCAAGACCCACCGAGGAGCCTCAAATATAAGAAAATGTAATTGGATTCTCTATCAGGGTCCCCGATCCTAAACCACGTCCCCCTCTGCCCCGAAATCCGTCATTGACTTTCAGTCCATGGGTCCGCGAAAGGCTCTTCAGATTCGCCATGTTCTAAATGCTTTCCCGCTAAAAGAGTTGAATAATAAATGTGGGAAGACTCGTTTAACTAAAGAGCCCTGTTGTTAATAATTGAACACGCTGTTTCGCCGCCTCTCTCAGCCATTAGGAATGGGAGAACACACAGCCTCAGTCATGCCAAATTAAATTAATTATGGTACAATCAAGATCGGGCTGTCACCTTCTGAGAAAAATGGACCCTCCCAAAGTTCCCCTCCCTGTGAAATGTACCTCCTACAGTACAATCTATCACACAGCCTTCACTGAGCACTTCTTCGCTCCTCTGTTTTAACCTTATAAGTCCTAACTGGCAAATTCATATAGTTATGGCAACAGTTTTCCATTTAGTTCTGGGTGCATTTCAGCCAGTACTATTCTCCCTCAACATCCCTGCTCATGGGCTGGACAAAGCAGGAACACCGAAGAGGGAGCACAGCGTGGTGATAACGTGATAACATGTCCTCTCCCACACTGTGGTAATGTTGTTTTTCTTTTCCTTTCTGACGTGCGTTTCCGTGGGCCCTACGATCGCACGGCCGCTCCTCACAGTCTCACAGCCTCGCTGTCAACATCTGGTCCGTGTCACAGCATATCTCCTCACGGTGGCAGCACAATGGAGATATACAAGCATGCACAGATGCACATTTGCTCCCTCCACTCATTCATTCACTCACATACAAACTCAAATGCATACGTGTATCTGAGGTTCTCACCACACTGAAATGAGTTAGTGCTGATAACTGCGGCTGAACCCTTGTCTGGAGGCAGTTTTGTACAAATGGTTGTAACCAAAAAAAAGAGAGATTAGAATCTGACCATGAGCTGCAAGGAGGCTCAGGTCCTGCTAAGGTACAGTGGGGTAGTGCATGGCTGGACCCCATAGTCTGGTATAGAATCAGGGCAGTGCAATGTCCGTACAGACTGGCCCTCAGCTCTAGCATCACACAGGGAAGGCAGGGTTTCATTCAGCCCTTCAGCTGCAGGGCAGGGTCACCATTCACCCACCTGGTGTAGGAGGAACACAAATAGTTACCAGCCTGGTAGCGGAAGAGGAAAAAAAAAAAACTGAAAGGCTTCCAGCTGTCATACATGATTGTCATGCATATTGTTGACATTTTGTTTCTGTGTGCACATCATTCTTTAATTTGTTATTATTATTATAATTATAATTATTATTATAAGTGCTTACAATTTTCATTTGAAATTCATGACCTTTATGCTTTATGTAATAAAAACATTTGGTCACAAAGAAAAGGATTTCACATGCAGTATTTTGGATTTTACAGGAATCCAAAGCCAAGCATAGAGATAACCTCATTAGAAATATCCTGCTATTTATCAGTGCTTTCCCCCTTGACCCAAAGGCTACAATGGCGAATGAAACCTTGGAATATCACATTGCCACACAGCACTGTAACTCCGCACATAATGTGTATACCATGTGTGTACTATTTTGTTAAATTGTTTGCATTCAGTCCTGTTTTATGGAGTTAATTCTCTCCCACACACGTAATGTTTGCCTCATCGTTCAGCCTACACAGGAGTAAATGTCAGCACTTCATGTTTTGTCTTATCTTACAAGACTGAAGAATGTCAACTCTGGAGCGAAGAAAAATGTCATTACCTTCCATTTGTTACGGTGTGCTGTTACTGTGATTTCTCACTTCAAAGCCAATATATCGACATATACCTAACTGGTTAGTGTTTATTTGTTGTGCAGATGGCAGAGTTATTGGCACTATACCTGTATTTAGCTGAAATTAAGTAAAAAAAAGTATGTATGTATATGCTATTCTACTCTACCGTTGATATACTGACCACTTAACTGTTTTAGAAAATGTCGTTGGTAGGTGTCATGGGCAGTGCTGACCTGAAAGACAACTAACAAGAACTAAACATTCAAAACATTCAAGAAAATGTTCAAGGAAAAAAGAAACCCAATCCATCTTCCAACGCAGGCTGAAAACCCACGTTTTTTCTGTTAAAATGTCCTTTTTGAGATAGCAATGCTACCATTTACATAACGGTAATGTAGCTCCTTCACTGTTCGTGCATTTGGCTAACGTTTGGCTCACCATTTGATTACAAACAGGCCTTCTCTGCCTTCTTGTTGACAACACACTTTTGTATTCCTGAGACAAACAGCGGTGTTGTTCTCCACTTTTTTAAGTCGCCCTGGATAAAAGGGTCTGTTAAGTGATTGTTATGTAATGTAATGTAGCAGAAAGCAGCAGAAAAGCCATGGATAAAGACAGACCGAACAGCAGTGAGGCAAGTAAGAGGTCACAGACATGTCGGGAAGAAGAAGAGCTTACTGAACTTTGAATGAGAGCATTCATTTGATCCACTTAGTTTAAACAGCAGAAAGCTGAAGCAACACAGGATTATACAGATTTGAACAGCTGGTTGGCTGGGTAAATGGTGGGTTATCTGAAAATCCAGGCACTATATTCTTCTGACATTGTTATATTATATTCTATATGATGACTTCGGAAAAACCACGAGAAGTCTTGTAAGAAAACAGTAAGTTTGGTTGTAGGGTGCAACATAAACTAGCTTAATCCTGAAGTGGTACAGTAGCACATACTATGAATCCTGACTTCAGAACTTGGGCATTGAGTTAGCTTCAGCTCAAATCCAACTCATACAGTGCGTTAGCATCGCCTACAGTGCCCTTGTTTGTTGTCTTTTCAAACTGTATTCCATGGCGTATTTAACCTCAGGGATTCAGTCTTTTTGCACTTCTGTACACTTCAGGCCGAATCCATAATGGGCTGCATGTCACTCAGCCAATCACGAGAAACAGATTTATTGAAGCCTGTACAAATAACACTGCTTCTATAGCTTGTAAACAAGAGTCTACACAGCTGCGGGAGGGAGAATATATTAAGAGTGAAACTCATTTCAATTAATTGTCAACAAAATCCTCTACAAATTAAGATATTGCTTTGTCTGTTAATTGAGCTGATGGGAATATTCACTGTGGTGTCTTTCACTGCACATTTCCGCACCTCTGTACTGATTCAAACATTAATTAGGCAAATAATACCGACTCAGACAGAGGCAAGTTTTGACATGTGCATGGCACTCTAATTACTTTTTACAGTGGAAACATTCAATACTGAAATCGCTAAATGAGTGATCTTATGGGTGGGTTTGCCTCTCTGTGAGATGAACTTTAGAGGGATACCCTTACCTGTACATACATACAGTAATATAGAGTCCCATTTAGCATGGAAATGATAGGAAAGCACAGTTTATCGTAACCAATAGAAACACCCGATGGATTACAATACACCAGTTTTGTCTTAGGCCCATTTCTTACCCATTTACTCATTTCGTGCCCACACTTCATACCCATTATGACAGGAACTTGCGCACTAAGGGGGAGAGAAAAGCCAAACAACAGGAACAGGAAACAGCATACCCAGATCTAAGCAAACAAACAACATTTATTTGCTGAATCCGTAGAGACTTCAGATGGAAGGACCGAGACTATCATCCAGAACTGGGAGCATGCGGAGTGAAATTCAAAGATAAAATACAGTTTTCACTGGCTTAGAACTGTGACATCAGAGATTGAGAGTTTGAAGCACAGGGGGAGGGGTCTAGAGTAAAGCCAATGAAATGGTACCACATCTGACTCCTAACAGACATCACACATGCGCACACAACACACACACACACACACGCACACGCACACGCACGCACACGCACGCACGCACGCACGCACGCACGCACACACATGCACCCACACACACGCACGAACACAGTCTGCACACAAACACACACACACACACACACATGCACGCACACACCCAAACACACAACCACGCAAACACACAAACGGTAAATGAGAAATATCAACCCAAATCAGCTCCCCAAATCACATGACCTCATTCGTGTGTGTGCATCTTGGAGGCTCTGACCTCCTCCGGTTCCATTTTGCCACTGTCTCCATCACAAGCATTACAGCCTGATAATGAGAACATTGTAAACAAATTGCATAAATGAATGCATTGCATTGAGCACTAACAGCAGGTATTCACACTTTACTATAACACACTGGAGGAGCCTCTGATCTCCTTTTAAGTAGCAAGTGATTGATACAGTCCAATAAAACGACCAAACAAAAGGTAGCAAAAACTACTGGAAAGCATAAAAAGCGCTGACCTTCCTCTTTAATTCAGTGCACTCTTTCTGTACAAATGAAGTTTAAAAACAATATAAAATACAACATTTAAAAAAACTGCACTGGCTGAACTGAGTACACACCACCACAATGTTTACACCAACTCTTGAGCCAGTACACAGCCTACAAACATAGCGTCCTCAAAACGTTATGGCAACACTGTAAGAACATTGAGTTGGCTGGGTGCATTCCTACAAAAAACACAATTCAGAGCAATTCTGTACAGCTGGGCCAACTGGTTTTCTGAGACAGCAAACATCAGTGCCATTTTCCCCATTCCCTTATGTTGTAATTATGAACCTAATTAGGTAGAATTAGGTAATTAGGGAATTAGAATTACCCTTATCAGTACTGATAACAATTGAGATGACAACCGATCTTCACTTGACATCCGGTAAATAGAGAAAGCGGTTATGTTTCTCAAATTTTCAAACTGGGTTTAGGGCCAGCTAAAACTTACTGTAGACCTAACACTGTCGAGGAAATGGAAAATTCAGCATTGACGTCGAAAGCCGTTGTGAGAAAACAACTCATCATTACACCTTTTTGAGTCAAACATAAAACTACAAAACATCAAAAGTTTTCCTGTTTGTCATGCAATATACATGTTGACAGAAGAGGAAAGAGCAGAACATTGACCGACTTTCTCTAAGAGGTGCAAAGCTGACTTTGAACACATGTACCATAGAGTGCGGCTCGTATGGTCCTTCCCGTGGGCTCCACAATGTCTCAGACAAGAACTAGTCCCACTTTAGCTCTTCAAACTTCCGCAAGCTATTTCTCTATCATTTCACAGAGCTGCTCCGTTCTGTGACAATGGTAGCAATTAGTTTCACTGCTTCACATTGTTCAGTTATGATGATGTCCACACTGAAATTAGTTAATCTAGGAAATTTACAATTTCTAACTAGTTGTTACAGTACATTTCAATAAATAGCATCAAGTTGATACATTTTGTCACATAGCTTTCACGGCAAACAGATCTGCAGTGCTTTCACCATAGATATAAAATGACTAGATTGGATGTAATTTCTATGCCTTACAGGGCTACCCTGAATGAACTCACACAGGTGGATTAGCTGCAGGCCCTTCCAGAACAACAGCTGTTTCTCTTACAAATTCAGAGCCACAGAAGAAACAGGAAATATGATTTTAAATCCACCCATCCAACATGGCTGCCTGGTTTAGGCATATATTGCTTTTAGTAAAGGGCATACTGTTTTTAGCCATTATATTTATTAGAGATTTTAAAGTCTTAATAAAGGGTTAAAATTAAATGAATGTGGGCTGACAGCATAGTTGAATTTTTTAAAAATTAAATGGCTATAATAATATCATGTATAAAGTTTGGCTAAAATTTAGCCTCAATATATAAATGAACAAACTGTGATGCAATGCGTATTGTACAATCAATCTCCTGTGACCAATACGAGTTAGATTTATCTGCACCAGTGTTTGACATAGATTTCAATCAGAGGCATTTTAATGATCTTGAGAAATACATGTTATTGTTTTTAAAACGCATTAAAAATGGCTAATAAAATACATAAAATAAGTAAAAGAAATGATGTCTCATGTTATATGTCATAGGCCTGCAACCCAAGCACTGGAGAGCCTCAGTGCCTAACTGATCAATCAGAGCTGTTGATTGTACTGTCACCTCACCTGGTTTCTTACATCGGTATTGATTGCTGATTTTAAGGTGAAAAAAAAAACAACAACAAAAAACAATTAAATCTGTGGCCCTCCAGGGCAAGGGCTGGAGAACCCAGTGTGTGTAAGTGGTCCCTCTAATTTTGCTGAGGTTCAATGTCTCATTGCTTAAACTGTGCTTTTTTCCAATTGAGCTTTTAAAAAGGGACCATTACATATTGAAGCTCAATCAAAGATTTTTTGCTCAATTATTTTTCTTTTTTTTTTTTTTTGCTGAAACATAGGCTTAATAATGTGTCCGCAGCAAATAATGTGTTTGGAATATCCAGACTCAGCTCTCTGTGAATATGAACTGTCCAAATATTTTCACAGAAAGCAAAAAAACAAAACAAAACAAAAAAAATCTGATCATCATAAGAAATATCGGAACCATATGATCAGGCAAACATTGAATTTGTCCTCAGAACTTTACCATGTTTTCACCACTATTTGTAATACATTGAAACAACCTAGTATTTATACATCTGTGGCTCACTACTGTTGGTCTGTGGACAGTTACTGATGGCATTTCTTTATTGATACCAGACAGCGCATGCGACTATTTGCCTTGATATAGTGGAAAGAGGCTAGCTAAACTAAGTTGTCGCATATTTGCTATATTGTGCGCTGGCAGTTCAAATTACAAAAAAAAAAAAACCTTTTTATTTTATTCAGAGCATATAATTAACATATGTAATAAACACAAAATAAAGTGTAAATGCCTGCACTTGTCACTGAACGTATGTATTTTACTTCCTACTCATACTTAGTCTGTCAAAGCTGGCTGCATCTTTATTTAGCAATGATGTGAAGTTGGTACATCATGGCAGTTGTGTTGAAGTGTAATGGGTACTGAGCCTATTTTCCATTTACATGGCAGGATCCATGCCCTGGTGCTTATGGGCAAAAGGCGCTTGTTTTATCATGTTTTATGCCCTTTCTCCCAGCACACAGGTTTGTATACACGCCTTCAGTGAAAATATTTGTGTGGTTGTATGTTGTAAGATGCAATTGTCTGAAATGTTCCAATGCTGAAGGACATCACTGGTTAAGAAATGCGACTTTAAGAGAGTACAAAATGGCAATACAGAAAATCAGGCCAACAAAGACAATAGCAGGCATTCTCCTGCTTTTTTTTTCTGTTATCTCGTTCAAAGGTATATTCATTTGCACTTTTATGTAATTGTGAGTTTTTGAGGGGTCCTACCAGCAGAACTGCATAACGGCCCTCGACTGTATGCGCATACATTTTTCATGTTTCAGTGGCTGCGGCAGGCCATTACACCTGTCCCCAGTCAATAGGCTTTTCTCTTTCTCTGGATCGCTTTCAGCATTTGCAGACAAATAAAAGAATACGTTCTTGGCACTGAAATATCCATCATGTAGGCATTTGGATTCACTCTATGAAACTCAGAGCAAAGCGCTCTCTCTCTCTCTCTCTTTCTCTCTTTCACTCTCTCTCTCTCTCTGTATCAAAGAGTTCAGACAGACGGAGAGATTCAGCATTCAGCCATGGTACAGACGCGTCTGAAACAGTCTCCCACACCTGTGGCGCTATTTAGCCAGTGTGCTCCATCACCCATGCAAACAGGATAACGTTTTAACAGGCGACGGTGCCACAGATTTACAGAAGCAGAGGTGAAAGCACAGCCTCCACCCTCCTGCACAATCCCAGTCAGAGATATTTTTCAGACATGTCCGCCCCTAGAATCCGTGGAAAAGGGAGGCAAATCCGTTCTGACGGTTCAGAGCCGCGCCTGTTCCCTCCAACCACCACGCAGCCCCTCCCCGCTTCTCCTCCCGTCTTCAGAGGGAACGGGGATCAAAAAGAAACACAAATACTCTCGCTTAGACCTACTGGAAGCCTTTGAAGTCGCACACACTCAAGAGATAATGAACTGGTAGACACATATACAACATCGCTTTGTTTTTTTCAAAGTTCACCGTGTGCACACGGCATCCTGTTGTTCGGAAGCCTGACTGCATTCAGCCCGTATTTCGATGTTAAGTCAGGTCAATGCAGACTTCCTGAATGCGCTCGGCCTCAGGACCCCGAAAGCTGGCTGATGCGAGTACTAGCTTGGCCAAAGTGTTTGCGGATCTTTGGCACCGATGACTGGCTAGGGTTCCACCCCATACGCTGGTCGGTTTCACAAGTCCAATCATCGTACACAGTATTTTCATCCAGATTCTTCTTTAATTTCCAATGATATTCACCCTCTTTGTATCCGTGTTCCAGTAAACAAATATAGCATCGCTTTCCAGGGGGAGAGGGGAGTTTACTGTAGTTACGATAAAGAGAAAAACAGGCCTATCCAGAAAGAGGCTCTGATGTAGCGTTAAACCTTGATGGACACCTAACCGCAGTCGTACAATCAGAGAGAGTAGAATCGATACTTCATTTTGGCAAAAGTGACATTTTTTATAATCCCATGGAGGTGTTCTGAAGAAGGGCAGAGGTGACAGCACTGCCTGGCGCCTCGGGGGGGAGGGGGGGGAAGGGGGTTTGGAGGCCGTGGGGGGGGGGGGGGGGGGGGGGGGGAGGACTTCACACAGCAAAACATGATAGAAAGAGAAAAAGTGAATCTGCCGAAGATGACCCTTCCAATTATTAGTGAAAGGGCCGGGAGGCCCTCAGAAATACACTGCAGGAAAGATGTGTGGACGGTTTGGACAGCTTTGACACAGTGGTGACAGGCTCGGGGCTCAGAGAAGCCCACGGATCTTCTAGGTGTTTTCCTCCTGTACCAGGGGGGGTGGGTAGGGTGGGGTGGGGGGGGCTTACTCTACACTACCTGGGTGCAGGCTGAGGGCAGGGGGTTCCAGGCAGGTGGGGGAGTAGTTGATGTGCGGCTCTTTGATCCACAGCAAGGGGGCGCCATTCTTGCCCTCCTGGTTCTTGCTGGAGCTGCGGGCCTTGTAGCGCACCAGCAGCAACGCAATGAGCAGGATGCCAAAGATGGGGAAGGGGTAGAAGAAGACAAAGTAGAAGAGGGAGTCGTTGGAGCAGACGATGGACTGGAGAGAGGACACTATAAATACAGGACAAAGGAGAGAGAGAGAGAGACAGAAAGAGAGAGAGAGAAAGAAAAATAGAGAGAAAGAAAATGAGAAAGAAAGAGCAAGGGAGAGAAGGGGGGGGGGGAAATGAGATCAAACTGCAATTTATACAGAAATATAATGTGACACTAGCAATCCCTTGTATGACTGTGTATGTAGTATACCAGTTTTATGAAATTGTGTTTGGACCTACCCTGCTCCAGCACATTGATGATGGTGACCCCAGAGTTGTTGGTGGCGAGGCGGTACCAGGCATTTCGAGGGTTAAGCAGCCACTCCTCCACATGGCAGAAGTACTTGCCAGCGTCGCTGGGCCGTGCTCTCTGAATGGTGAGGCTGTAGAGGTCAGAGGTCGTCCGTTCAAACTGCAGGCGGGAGTCTGGCCCAGCGCCCTCGGCAGGGCTGCAGTTCCCGTTCCCGAACACAGCGTCGTGCCCGATGGAGAAGATGCACTCGAGCTCCCCCTCGCCTTCCTCTTCCTCCTCTTCGTCTCCCGCTCGGACCACGTACCAGGACACGGAGAAGCGGGAGTCCTTGGCGGACTGGGAGGTGATGCTGCAGCCGAGCCGGATCGAGGCGGCCTCGTTCACCGTCACGTTGGACTCGGCCTCCTCCACCCGCAGCCGGATCTCTGGAGGGGCACGAGAGAAGCAGCGCTCACCTCCTGCACCAGCACCCTGCAGACTGCCACTGAGCGTAGAGCTCTGTCACTGAGCTCTGCCAATGAGCTCTGCCACTGAGCTCTGTCACTGAGCTCTGTCACTGAGCTCTGCCAATGAGCTCTGCCAATGAGCTCTGTCACTGAGCTCTGCCAATGAGCTCTGCCACTGAGCTCTGCCAATGAGCTCTGCCAATGACCTCTACCCCTGAGCTCTGCCACTGAGCTCTTCCCCTGAGTGTAGGGTTCTGCCACTGAGCTCTGCCCCTGAGCTCTGCCACTGAGCTCTTCCCCTGAGTGTAGGGTTCTGCCACTGAGTTCTGCCACTTAGCTCTGCCACTGAAATCTGCCCCTGAGCTCTGCCCCTGAGCTCTGCCCCTGAGCTCTGTCCCTGAGCTCTGCCACAGAGATCAGCCCCTGAGCTCTGGCAGAATTTGCAACAAGAGGACAGAGAACCCGGAGAGAACTTGTCTGACCTGTGAGGCTCGGTTAATGTTAACAACCCCGGCTCAGGGGCTGTCCTTTCATCTACCTGGTGTCGGACTAATCACAGACACAGGCCCTTACGGTTTCTTCAGCAAACAGGGTGTCTTCTTCACTTCAGGGCACAAATAAACAATGCGGCACAAATTGTTCTGTGATCTGGCTTTGGTCTATTATTTATTAATGTTTTTTTTGTTCTTTGGGTCGCCTTTCAATTTAAATGAAAGACCAAAGTCCAAAGTGTGGACAGTAGTTTGCAGCAAGCGTGCCGCATAGCGGCCACGGTATTTGTCCGTGTCAATTAATTCTTCAGCGCTGAAGAAACCGGGGGAACCGGAGTCACGGACACATAACGAGATAAAAAAATAAACAGAGCCTCATTCTGCAGCTGCCCCTCCCCTGACCTTCATGTTTAAAATCGGGCAGATACCAGACACCCATGGGCCTCACGCTGCATGCTAACGACGCGGATGACACATCGCGCAGCAGACGGCCGAGAAAAGGTCACCTTGTTCTTTTAGTTTAAAAAAAAAAAAAAACGCAGTCGCTTTTGTGCGACTAAAACACGAGGGTAAAACTGGATGTTTTTTGGCGGAAGCTAAGACAGGGCGGACGACAAAACAAGACGGAATGGCTTCGTCCGGACGAGGGCAGGGTCGGGGCGCGGCAGATGGGGTCTGATTGGTCACCTGAGCTCCATGAGCCGCAGATGGGAGGCTTACGAGGTCATCAGAGCAGGGCTGATCGAAGTGCTCCCTCAGGCAGGGGGAAAGGCCTCATGCATGGCTGGTCAGGGGGACTGGTGTGGATTGGGACACCGTGTGGAGAGGGAGCAGCTGCTGTACTGTACACCGGACGACCGGCGACAGATACATGATTGGACTACGATCAAATGGTCTCCACTGCGAGACAGTCCTAATGATGATGAGAACTGTGTTGGCAAAGATCCTTGGAAGAGTTTTCTGTCTAGCTCCCAGGATTGAATAAAAGGGTCAGACCGGTTGACAATACTTAATGAATGGAGTCTTTTCATGAATCCAATAACACTAATATTTGTGGCAGAACCCTATAAATGAGTGAGAGCAGCCATCTTTGCGGGGAGCCAGCCTACAGTATAAAATGCATTGCATGCGCTGTGCAGTTTCCCTTGCAAAAGTTCATGCAGTGTACGCCATGCTGAACCTTCACAGAAAACTCCACCTGCCAAGCTGTCACATCCACTACCCCGCAGAGCTTTAGAACTGAAGTACAGAAATGGCGGCAGCGGCACAGCAGGTGCCACGTCTTCCGTATGTAAGCCTCCGGTGTGTCTCAATGAATGCAGTCTATTGAGTGTAAGCTCCAACGGGAGAAATCTGCCTCCAGCCCACGCGGCAACAGCCCCCGCGAGCCAGCAAAGTTTGTAATCCAGCGGTGGAGAACAAAAAAAGCGAAAGTGCATCGTGTAATTAAAAAAACGCGCTCGGTCATAACAGCGTACCCCTGCGGCTTACCCACTCCACCTGTGCTATTAACAGATGTGAACGCGAGCGCTACCCTGACAACACCTCAGGCTACCCCGCATTCCCCCGGAGGGCTAATTTACATTCGCTTGGAGAGCTGCTGTAAATGTCAATGGAGGGATATGGAACAAACCTATGGAATGCTAGGGCTGCACGATATGTCGATACATATGTATAGAACTAAGGGGCCTAGCCCAAACCATGAAAAAAAGCCCCAGAACAAGGGGTGTCCAAATACTTTTGGTCATATAGTGTGTATATATATATATATCATAGTTTTTTAAAGTGTAATATCCTCTGCCATGGGGTTTATAGGCAATCCTTCATCTTTTTGTTGCTTTAATCATACCTGGAGTGGTAGTAAACAATGAAATGTCAGAGGCCACGTGAAGTGCTTCCAGCAGGAAAAAACAAAACAAAACAAAACAAAAAAAAAAAAACCATCACCGACCATATATCAGGAGGGCCTTGCAGCTTCCATATGACTGAAAAACAAACCACATGATCATAGAAGCTGTATGACCATGATTTTCAACACCAAATACCAAATAGTTCTCAGTGATGTTTTTTTTTTTCCAAAAGCATTCCACATGTCCTCTGATGTTTGGTTGTTCACTACCACTTATTTAATTTAAGATTATAAGAGGTACGATTAATGAGAAAAAAAGACAGAAGATTGCCTATATTCCCCATGGCGGTGGTCCTTCTCAGTACACTTTAAAAAATTGCGAATAGAAATGAAGTGCAACCCTAACTAATGTGCGGGCAGGGTCAACATGGCCGACGTGGCCTTACCTGGCTGCTTCACCACCACCTGGGTGAATCCGGACGAGTCCTCGGACAGCTGGTACCAGGCGCCGTCGGGGTCCAGCAGCCACTCCTCCACCAGGCAGTAGTAGACGCCGCTGTCGCTGGTCTCGGCCCGGTGCAGCGTCAGGCCGTAGAGGCGGGGCGACAGCCGCTCGGACTGCACCCGGCTCTTCAGGCGCTCCTCCTCGGCGTATGCCCCGTACTCGAAGGCCGAGTTGTGGTTGATCTTCAGGAGGAGCTCGGGGGCGTCGTCGGGCTCCTCGTTCTTCCGGGCGTACCACAGGACCGTGTGCTGGGAGTCCGGGCTGGTCTGGGACGTGACGGAGCAGTTGACCCGCACGCGGCTGTCCTCCACGAACCACAGGCTCTGGTTGGCCTTGTGGACCCGCAGCTTGCTCGCTGGAGGAGGAGGAGAGAGAGGGAGGAAATGAGGAGGAAAGAAAAAGCGTGAGAACTTGGCCCATTATCCCCACTGAGGCCGGGGCTGGAAGTTGGCTGCATCTGAAAGAGAGCAAGATGAACCATCACCACCTCCATTCACGGTCCTATAGAGATTTGTAATCCAATTACCACAGCCTTACATGACCCCAGCTTAAAAGAAAGCCCAAACTTCTCCTTAACATCATGTGTCACAACACAACAGTACAGCCTCACCCTAACTTAACAGCCTCATCTGCCCATGGCACATACAGTAACAGCTGCATAACACCGCACAAACAAGCACAAACAAACTGTCCATACATTTGCTAAATCAGGCTCTCTAGGTCTCGAGTTTCCAAGAACCAGACATTCGTGAGCAACAGCGGAAACTATGTTATTTATTTATACATTTTTTTTAGTCATGGTTTAATGGCTCCATGCTAAAAATCCAATTTTACAGTAACTCTGAGGTTGGGCCCAGTAATCCCCACAGGATTCTGGGGTTAGTTCCAGTGGCTGCTCCTGGTCCAACTCATTCATAAGAGGAGCTCAGAGAAGAGGAACAGATGAAAGGGGAGGTGCAGAGGAAGGGGGGGGGGGTGGCACAATGGGGAGGGGGGGAGAGGAAAAATCGCAGAAATATGGTTCCAAATTGTATGGTCACCATTGTTTTAATATCACAGAATAAAAAATACACGTGTGCTTCTTAAAGCATTCATATAAAGAAATGAACATTACACTGAGTATTAAATAAAATTCCTTTTGCCTCTTTTTATGATAGCCAACTTTATTTAAGGGCAGCTCTGTCAGCTCAAGACCCTCTGACTATTGAATTTTGCTAGCATTGGTAAGTGCATACACATTGGCTGTATGAATATTGGCCACAACCAATAACAGAGGAAGTGCTTGGCTAAATTCAGAGATGCATTTTCACGGCTAAGAGGCATTTCAAGCTTCTTTTTCATAACACAATGGAATTCTGAGTGAGTTCTGAAATTAGTCATCATCGCCTCGCCACGCTCTAGAGTTCTCCCAGAACCGTGAAAACCATTCTGTGAAGAATTACTTCAGAACCTTCCGGAGTGAAACTGCCAATGGAGCGGACTGGCAAGCAGCAAAGCCGCTTTTGGTTTTTTAAAAATAAAAATAAAAATTCTCAGAGCATTCAGGTCTGTCAGTGTTAATTCAAATAGCTTAAAGCCTGCTGCAGCATAAATATATTTTTTTAACTTCTTATCGGATTCTGGAAAAGGACACTTTCTTGTGCTGTTTATTAATTTCACCAAAACACAAAAAAGTAACATCTGACCAATGAAGGACTGCTTCATCACGCTTCAGCTCTGCAGTACATACAACATTAGATCACATACGCAGGGAATATACAGTGGTACAGAATGCATACACGAAGGCCTGTTCAGTGATACTGCTGAGCCAGAGGCTACACATCAAGCATCTTCACCAGAAATTCCTTCTCTGGCTACTCACTCAGTTGCAATGGTGCTTTTAACCATGCTAAGGTGTAACATCACAAATATTTCATTACAATGCTCTTAACTGAACATTCTAATACTCAGGTAACAATTACCGCTGTTAACTGAAAGCAGTGCAGTTCCAGAACACTGACTTCTGTTCCAGAAAACCAAAATTGCAACAAAAAAAAAAAACAAAACACATTCTCTTCAAAGGGTTAAAATCATGTGAGAAGCCAACCAATGCAAAAGCAACAAACGGAAGAATTAAATTATTTTCCACCTCAATTCCTCGCTAAGGGAAGTGTCTTGTCAGATTCAGTTCTTACAGTCTTCTGATGAGCTCCCTAGTGATGTGCCAATGTTAACACCACGGCAGAGTGGTGCAGAATGCTAATCCTCAGAGTGGATAGCTCCCCCATCACCGAGGACCTGCTTTCTGCTCTGCTCACTTATTATATTGCCTCCACGCTGACTGGAAAACAAATACCTCTGAATTCTCCTTGTGATTTCAAACCAGTCATCGTGTATAATCTCAGAGATTCTTCCTCACAGCCATCTTGGGTAACCTCTGAACTATGGTAGAGGTGCACGCCATGAAGCAGCAACAAACAGAGGATTCAATTTGAACTTTCTACTGACAATTTCTCTGTTCCTGGTTTTGTTTGTGTTGCTTGATTAACAGACTGCAATTAAAAAGCTGAATAATCCACCCCAGTGTTCTGCAACTGCCTATCTCATAGTTGCATATGATACCAATGTTATTTTATGTACGCCACAGACTGTGGGTAAATTTACTTTTCATTTTCTGTGCCCACATCCAAAGTATATTGACACTGTAAACAACAGGCCAGACTCTGGTTTAAATGGCTGGCTGCTGGTTTTAAATGCATGGCTTTTGTGAGCAGAGCACGGTTCACCAGACTTCACTGCACTTCCTATTAAAAGCTTGTGTGATACTGCTACAGGGAAATTAACCTACAAGTTGATTACATTTTATTTGAAATACCTTTACAATAATTTATAAAATGTCAATCTGCCAAATAAAATTATTTGACCACATGAAATTACTTTTTTTGATTATTGTAATTTTAAAAGTAGAAAATAAGGTACAACATGGGATGCAAATGAAAGAAGGTGAATGATCTTGAGTGAGCACAGCTATTTGGCATGCTTGTTATTCCACTAACACAAACATAAACAGACTGAGAGCAATTACTGGCTGAATGTTTTGCTCTCAGCTTCTTCTGTGTCAAGCTCGCAATTTTCCACTGATAAAGCGGGTACGTGCACTGAACTTTGTAGCAACTACACTCAGAATGTCAATACATTTTTAAAAATAAATCTCATGAAAGTATTTGGTTGGTCTAACTCTCCGCCAAGTAGGTATTTATGTTTTACATGGATTACTAATGAATGCATGACATGTACCGCAAAGCCACTTCTGTATATTCAAAAAAGTAATGTCCCAAATTTAAGTTTATGGAATTATCATCATTTTTTTCATCCTTCTGTACTCCATTATTAACCCTGACTTAACAGCACAGGCTGTACACTGTCTCACAGGTAGAAGCAGGACCCTGCTGCTGTAAATATAATCACAAACTTTCCTTGCTGAGCAAAGCCTGATTAGAAGATACAGTTAAATTTCAGTACCCATCGCAGTAAGCTACGGAATGTCAGGAAGTATTAAACAAGCAAGTAATTAAATGAAAAGAGGGCTTTTGTAAAATAAATGAATTAACGGGTGTGTACTGTAAAAGCTTGGTGTCTTCAGCGAGACACAGTGAGTTGGAAGAGAATTAGCAGCAGAAAAAGCAGAGACAGACATTGTGATTAGAGTGTGTGTGCAGCTAACTGGCTCGCTTGTGAGTCCCCTCTACTGAGTGTGTCCAATCTGTTTTCGGCTTGAGTTCATTTCTGCACACAACTGTAGTGGCAAGATAACGCTCTTTCAGTCGCTTTATTTATAAAAGACGCAATGAGCTCCACAGAAAATGGATTTTTTCCCCCCCTTTAAGAATGAACAAAAAATTAGGCGTGACCATATTTCCACGAATTTGCATGTTGTGAAAGCATTCCTTGAACACTAACTGGAACACTCTAGGAAATATTTAACCACAAAAGTCTGGTTTTGCCGTGTTTCAACAGGTATTGTGTAGATTTGTGGAAAAGTGAGGAAGACTTCCAAAAACAAAGGGCTCACTGTTGATTTCTTCACTAATTCTCTCACCTGCAGTACTTGCTCTGTCAGGTGTTTGAACTCATTTGAGCCATTTAAGTTCTTTATCTCCGTACTTTACACAGGATCATATCTGCCCACCACACTCGAAAACCGAGCGTTCTGTTCCAGCACTGCGGAACCTGATCACATTCCTTAATGTGAAGGCAACGACACTGTGGCAACGTGGTCTCAAATAGCTTTTTTCTCTCTGCTGGTGTAAACAGGTAAAAAAAAAAAAAATCCAGTTCAGAAAATCCAGTTCTTCTCATCATGAATATACATGAGAGACACATGAAAGTCATTCGTTTTTTTTTCCTTTCTTTCTTTTTTTTCCTCAGAAGACGGTGGCAGTGTGTGTGGGAAGGCTTAGGGGCGCTGGGACATCAGCGTGTGGAGCTCCTCATTATCACAAGAGAAGGCTAAGGAGCCGCTGACAGGGCCTTATTAATCCTAGTCTCAGTTCAATAAACCCTAATGTAATGGCACCTCCATTACTGCCTCTCTACATGTCGTCAGGCTCGCCCATCAATGGCACCCTTCAAATACCAAACTCTGTTTAGAGACAGTTTCAAGAAAATATTCACACCACTTTGCAGACATTTCATCCACGCAAGCTCAAAGACACATTAAGCTAATCTCCCAGCTCAGACCTTTTAAATCTAGGCAGCTAACAGGCACATTAAAATATTCATAGAGCACACAGAAGCGCACACCTAACAGACATTTTTTTAAACTCCTCGCACAGCTAAGCGACTCTTTTAAACTATTCACAAAGCTCACGGACGCCTCTCACAAACACCTCAGACTCTTAAGTCAGCTGACAGCCTGTTAAAAGTACAGCGTTCACAAAGTTCTTAGGCACTTTCAATTATTCACACTGCTCACAGAAGTTAAACTAACATGGCATGGTCCTCCTTCCACTTGCACTAGAAACTGTGAGCCGCCACCTGATTGGCTGGCGTACAGTTTCTCGCAACCTTTTCCTTGATGAGATAAGTCCTATCCAGGACGGCCTGTTGGGGAGTTTCTCTACAGACCCGGGCTCTCTGCAGATATATAATATAATGTTATATAAAAAACTGACATAATGGGAGCATACAGACAGTAATAATTATGCTAATGCACCTGATGCATCTCTGATTCGTCCGTGTTGATGTATGACTCCCAGTCTCATTCAGTAATGTAATTAAGACTGATAATGATGTGGATCTGTTCCTCAGGCTTGTGTTTTCAAATTACCCCCCCGCCCCCACTGGCATAACGGTCTGTCTGAAAAGTGACCCATCTATCCAGCCCGATGCACCTGCTGTAGACCTCAAAGTGTGGGTGGGCAATTTATGACACCAGAAGAGCAAGGGAGCATGGGAAACAACGTAAATAAAGGTTATCAAGGTAATGAGTTCACAGGGTGGAGAAGAGGAATGGAAGGATGTAGAAGAACATATTTATTGAACTATTGAACACAATGGAGAGATTCCCTCACCGGTGTGTTGAGTTGACCTTAAGGTCATGGCCAGAGGAAATTAATCACTCAACCCTACACCCTTAACTTTCATTTTTAAAATGACCCTAACCGTAACCACAACAGTTTTTTTTTTCTTCAACTAAACAAATATAAATTTCAAGAGTGTAAAAAACAGTTACTACAAATCAGTGATTAACAATTAGGCTGTGCAAGCAGAAGCTGGCAAGACAAACAGGGCTTCTATGCATTCCCTTTTCAGCAGGGTAAAAAGGGAGAAATACAATCCCTACTGCCTGCCTGCCTGCATGGACCGGCTGGCCCACCAACACCACTTCCAGCAACAACTTAGCAACTCAGTTTCCCCAGGAGGACTCCCTTCCAAAATCTAACTAAACCACAACTGCTCAGCTTCAATCATTCAGTAGGAGCAAGGTGCATGGTGGCATGGCTGCTGGCAGGTGGGGGCTGTTTAGTGGGCAAGTGGAGGTCCAAAGCATGAGGAGCCAAACAAACAAAGATGGACAGCTCTGTTCTCATCCAGGGAAAACAGGGACCTTCCAATCGCCATGGCGACAATATCAATTACAGAGTGGGGGGGGGGTAGTCAATGGCAGTCCTGTGGGGGAGGAGGAAGGGTTTTCTGGGTGCTCACAGGGGCGTGATAGATGTAAGAGCAGGGCTATCTGTCACTGACACGGCTGTTTACGGTGAAGACAAGTAAAGTGACTGGCTAGCGTCTGCCAGCACAGTATTAATGAGGTACTGCCTAGTTGCATTAAAGAAGTAGAGAGAGTTGCCACGGCATTTAGCAGATAATATTGATTTTTTTTTATAAGGTAGCAGAATTTAAGTTACTTCTCCAGTGTTGTGGCCAACTGCCCTACCGAAAGGCAGAAAAGCTAAAAATAAACTTTGGAAAAGTGGATATTCAGTAAAACATGCAGTTCAGTTCAATAACATTCTGTATGAGTGGCTGGTGGTAGAAATGCATACATATAAACAAACATCACTCAAACATACATACACAAACATCACTCAAACATAGACAAGCAGACATTACTCAAACATACATGAACAGACATCAGTCAAACATACATAAACAGACATTACTCAAACATAAAAAGACATGACTCACACATACATCAGGAAATGCAGACTACTTGGGCATCTGTGTATGTTCCTGAATTTGCATTGTCGCATAAGACATTAAATCATTGTGCCTAAAATGTGCAGGTTCCAAATGTTCCCGGGGTGGGTTGCATTACATGTGAAAGGGGTAAAGTGACAGCTCAGTGAAATGTTCTTAGCTGTCCTTTGATGAAAGGCACTACACAAATGAAAATCATTATTAAATTCTGCATGTATTGAATAAATTCTCAGATCCAATATTAACTTGTATATACAAAGGCAGGGCCACCAGATGTATGATCAAAGTCCCTTCCATCATGAATGAAACAGTACATACTAATCCAACCAAAGATTCTGATTAAAAGATTAACTTTCCGTTTCCATAGTTACAGTAAGCCTCGGCCTGATGGTGGAAACAGAAACACAGCCTCTCAATTTATATGAAATAAATTCCAATCTCCTATGTGGTTTGTATGCTCAACAAGTCATTCTTGATTTTTTCGCCCAGAATATTTAAAGTCTATGGCTAATCTCAAATTGGATAAACATTACATGATGCTGATACGATACTACATAATTGTTCAAAGAAATATCTTTTTTGGTATTTGAGCGGTTCCAGAAATTAAACGCAATATTGGACCCAGCACGAAAAGAAAAGAGACAGTAATGAGTATTTGCAACGTGAAGTTCTCACTTCAACAAATAACATTCCTCAAACCTCCATTAATCTTGGGGTGCTGCTGGGCCTATTAAAGTGTGATCTAGCAGTTATTACTGTAGATATTAGATTGAGTCAGAGAGACAGAGAGTGGGGGGGCACCTCCAGAGAGAACTGCAGGATACACTTATTGAATTTCAGCATGAAAAAAAAAAACCCACAATAATCAAGCAACAATATCTATAACTGCAAGGCACCCGTTACTGTTTTTGCTAGGATGGCTAATACAGGCTTGTAACAGAACAAGATAATTACACTGTTGCTTACATTTCCATCTAGGCTGAACGCTCGGAAATTAAAATTTCACCCCGAAGACAGTTCGGAAAAGTGTTTTAAAATTATACCATGAAGCAAATCCCCATGGAAGGTGATTTAAAAAAAAGAAAAAAACAACAACAATTGTTTGGTCATTACAATCGAGAGGCAAATGCATAATATAACCAAGATCTCAGTAACACTCACTTGCACACTAAATGAAGTGAAGCCCATCTGGGTCTCAGATCCCACCGAAATAACAGGAGGGGGATTGAGGGTGAATATTTATACAGGAACACCTGTTGGTTGGAATGTCCATAATGACTCGCGTGTTCGATTTAGACTCTTTCGCCTATCATTTCTAACGATGGGCGCATGTGATTTTTTTGTGCGGTGTGATTCCAGTGTGTCCCACAATCACTGCCAGGCAGAAAACTGCCCCCCCCACCCCCCACCCCCCACCACCACCCCGCCCAGATGAGTGTAATTACATCAGGGTTCTTGACAAGCTTGTTAAGATGACCTCCCTCCTTATTGAGGAACATCCAGCTCATTACATACCCGGGTAATAAGAGGGAAGGCAGTGCAGATTTTTCACCAGCAGTCTACTGTTCAGTTTTCATGGATTTGACAGATCGTACAGACCTAAAATAAATACTTGCCTGCATATTACATTGTATTTTTGTTCCACAAATGTATGCTATTAGATTTTAAGCCTGTGAAAGAAAGAAATTGAAATTGAAAACAGACTTGTTTTCTCAGTCTGACAAAGTGACTGACATGCTGCATTTGGAGATACATTTATTCGGGTCCTTTAATGCGTGTGGACGTGAAAGCAATAATCCCAAAAGGTGGTGTGAAAAACAGCACCTTTAGGTCCTTATGGAGGAAAAGCACTCAGGCAGCCCGCTGGGTAACTGGCATGGCCGACAGGCTGACGGAGCCTTTCGTGATCCACACTAAGAAAGGACATGTCCAGAACTGCAGCACAGAACTGAAGAAGACGGCGAATTGTGGCTATGCAGTTCCCCAGTATGTTTCTGAGTGGCACTTCTTTGATAAATAAAAGCGTTGTTTGCTGTAGTTCTGATTGTGGTCAAAGTCATCGATGGCCTTGAGCTGCCCTACACAAGTGACCAAGAGTAAAAATGAGCCTGGAGTAATTTCAAGTGTATAACTTACAGGCAAGTCCCTTTTCAAGGCTCCCTTGAATCGTTCAGCTCTTCTGTCACCTCAGGTTTGAGACCCAGGGAAACCATTGGATTTTGTTCCATCACCCTGAATCATTTTTTGTCCCCAAAATATAAACACATACATACAGTAAACACACACCCACCCACACACGCACACGCATACATACATATACACACACACATAAACACACAAACACACACCCACGCACACACATACCCACCACGCACACGTGCATGCATGCACATACATACATTTCCAAACCAGTACTTGTGATTGCAGTTCAACTTATTGCTTTTAAGATCCAGGGTAACAAAGACACTCAAAATGGTTCACTGATCCAGCCATTTTGCAAATTATGAAAAATAATAGGCTAGGCTGCTTCAACAAAGAAAGATTTACCTGAGTGAAGATGAAAAGATGAAAGAATCCTCCTCCAAATGAGCCACATACAAATAATTATTACTGCTTTCAAATAAGAATAATAATCCGTGGCAATTTATTCTACATTTACACACAGCCACAGTACATGCAACATTCCCTTTTGCACCTTAAACACACGGCAACCAAGAGAGTTCAGCATTCCCGTAACTTGTAGCAGAGTGATGTTTACAAAGAGCATCGGTCAAATCACGTTCAGACTTCAAGCAGAGTGATGTTCACAAAGAGCATCGGTCAAATCACGTTCAGACTTCATTTGGTGACCGCATTTTAACAGGAACATAACGTTAGCCGCGCACTGGAGCATGGGAAATTCTGCACAAATCACCCAAGTCCTCCAGGAGAGCTGGCGCCAGGTGTCATATATTAATACTGGCAGGAAATAAATTCCTCTGCTGCTTGCCTATACCTGGGCAGATAGGGGCTGCCAGGCAGGGCTGGCTTTGCATGCTGGGATATCTCATTCAGTTTTCGTTGCCTGAGCAGCTTGGTGAGAAGTATCTCTCTTCTCTGGCCAGAGTTTCTGACAGACATCCTGCTGGCAGAACAGCCATGTCCAGGTTTAGAAATGCATTGCCATCCAATCGGCATTCACTCTTCCTTTCGATATATACTTCCTCCAAACTTCCGAAAAATAAATAAACAAATAAATAAATTATTGGATTGTATGTTGACACCTTGCACTAAGGCAAATTCCTTGTACGTCGTACTTGGCAAATAAATAATTCTGATTCTGATTCTGAAACAGAAGCAGCCTCAACAGGAACGACTTCTGGAAGGAAGTCTATTTAGCAACAGAATACACTGTTTTCAGCACCCCATCACATATAAACACACATGAACACGCAAACACACTGCACACAAAGAAGTAAATGAATAAAAACATGCACACACACACACACTCTCACATACACGTGTGTGCATGCACACGCACACACATGCACGCACTGCATGCAAACACACTCACACACACAAGCACATACACACGTGCACACACACACACACACGCTAAGATTTCTGTTTTTGTTCACAGGTGGATATTGATGTGCTCTGCTCCACTGACAAGCATCACCCTGTCTCAGCCAACTGGCACAGTCACCATCACAATGACTGGTAATTCCTAAAGTAGCATGAGATACATAAACCAGTTTAAACATATCCCCCATACGCGTAACCTTCTGGGATGCCCTCCAGGTTCAGAAACCTTCAGATGAAGTCCTTGCTTTCGTTAGTCAAAGGCTTTATTATTCAAAGGGGTCACCCTGCCAATCATTAACATTGCACCAGTGGCTCTTCCCGTCTGATAGAGACTATTCAGAAACGCTGTCTTGGGGCCCGGTGTGGAACTCACTTCCCTTGCAAAAACACAAGTTAGCGTTACCACGGAGACCCCACTTGTGCTGTACCCGCTGACTGAAGGGAGGCCCTCGTCATGAATATGTAACGGCCAACTTTGGCACCACAATTTAATATGATTTAATAACATGGCAAAGGGCATGCAGGATGATTCCATACATAATTACCTTTATTTGAATTTCGATTTATGAGAGATAAATTTCCCATGCTGCTAAATTTCCAGTTTAAAAATGAAATATAAAGGGCAAAAGAGAAGCACGGGCAATTCATGTTTTCCACTGCAAGTTATGAATTATTAATACCTATTAATACATGGATCACTCAATGAATGTAAGTCTACTTATGAGAAAATAGGATGAAAAACATTGTTTTAAAGGGATAGTTCACTTTCTGGGTGTTTAAAAAATATTACTTGCATTCTAGGGGGATTATATCCTTACAGCACCTAATGTCACAGAAACTGACCATATTGTCATAGAGAAATGCAACATACATAACAGGTAACAACATAATGATGACCGACTGTCATCTATTTTATGAGAGCAAGGCCAAGACAAAGTTCACAGAACAACAACCTTATTCCTTCTGAGGGCCTGTTATGATTGTCATGTTATTGTAAAAAGGAAATAATGATGTCACAGAAGTGGATAAACATGATGACGCTACCGCGTGTGTAGATTTCTTGCCTCTGGAGAGGAACCAACGGCTCCTCAGACAGCGGCAGTGACACAGAACGCGTGCACGGAATGAGACAGAGCTACTCAGCTAGCACGCGGTTAGTGGTGCTGCAACATTACGTAAGAGAGGATGTATCTCATCTTTTTCCTTTCGACACCAAAACAAGTCAAATAAAAACGAATCTAAATAATCAAAAAACATTCTCTTGTGAAAGCATTCTCATTGGAGAACACTTGTGGATCACCTGAACTAACGTGGCTAACGAACACGTATGATGGTGAATGCCTCCTCTCTGAAGCAATGCCACACGTGAGCGTGTGTACTACAGAGTTTTGCCACCACATAAATCAAACAACCTGCCGGGGGCGCAATATTTAAATTTTCCTTTTTTTTTTATACTTATGCAACCTAACACAATTGCTTAGAAAAATGCCTCGATTCAGTTTGTTGAATAGGTATTTTTTACATTTTTCTTTCACATTTGCATTTTAGTCACGTTCGTTTTACATGCGATCCATTTATACAGCTGGATATTTACTGAAGCAGTACTTTAAGCAAAGATACTTAAATGTATAAGAGCAGTGCCCCACTCGGAAATCAAACCTACAACCTTCGCAATCGCAAAGCCACTTCCTTAATTGTGCCATCCCGCCGCCCCAACCACATAACCACGTACAGTACGCATCCCATAAGGATCCTACCACTGTATCCGGAGCATTATGCCGGTGTTGCAGGTAAAATGGCAAAGGATGATAACAGAGCCAGTGATTAAAGGTGGAGCTCAGGGGATTAAAACATCTTCAAGGAGAAGCCGTCTGTTTCCACACTTTTTTTTTTTTTGCAGACATTTGCCAGAAACAGGAAAAACAGACAGACCTGGGCGTGCTGCTGGCCTCCTGCCTGTCGCCGCTCACTGGGACAGGCCTAAAGTGCACATCAGCGCGCTAAGCGAGCACTGAGCACGAGCGGGATGATTAGTTGATTCCAAAATTGATTCTGAAGGGATGTTTACAGCTCGCCGTTACCCTTGGAGGGACAAGGTTAAAGAACCACCAGAGCGAGATAGTACCGTCCTGGGCCGAATCTCAGTGTGTGTGTGTGTGTGTGTGTGTGTGTCTGTAAATGTGTGTGTGTGTGTGCATATGCATGCATGCGTGAGTGTCTGTAAATGTGTGTGTGTGTGTGTATGTTTGTGTGTACATGAGCTTACTGTATGCATGCAATTATGTGTGTGTATACCACTGACAGTTCCTGCAGAATTATTATTTTGATGCTTGTCATGTCAGGCCTCTTTAAATAAGAGAAATGCCAGAATTGGTAAGAAGATTAAAGAGCACTGCTGGTAATCATCGAACTGCAGTTGTCCCAAATGCAGTTTATTACACAGATGGTTCATGTCATCACCAAACATCACAGCGCTGGAGACCAGCCATAAATCAAACCGGTGTGAAGATTGCTCCCCTCGACTGCTTCCGAAGGCTCATCACGGCACACAGTACTTCTGATTTCATGCATATTCTGTGTATCATTGCTGTGCATCACGCTAAGGGACAACCGGGAGACTGTGTCCACAATTCAGCCTGTGCCAGTTACACACACACACACACACACACACACACACACACACACACACAAGCACGCATGGGCGTAAGCGTGCTTACACGCACACACAAAAACAAACCTGAAGCCACACACACACACAGAAATGTAGACACACATAAAAAGGCACACACACTCTATCTCTCTCTCTCACACACACACACACCTACACACACACCCCTAAACACAAAAACACACACACAAAAACGCAGGCAAAGATTTCTTAAAACGAAACAACTCATGACATATAAGAAAGCTATCACCACAGTATCATTTATCCAGTCTTAATTGGGGTGCCTAATCACAGGCAATGAAATTCTAGCGACAAATGGTGTTTGACAAGAGCTCCCCAAAGACCTACAGCTTCAGATCCGTTAATGCTTCCTTATTTCATCTTGCCCTTAATAACACAGGACCGATGCATTTTAACTCGGAGTACAAGGAAGATGAAAGTTTAAAAGGGTAAAAAGGGTTGCACTACTTTTTTTAAAAACAAAGATGAAATCGGTAAACATCGATAAAAACTGTACGTCCTTTGGGAGGTACTGTCCCCCAGCATTCCCCCCAAACTGGAAAAACAGATGTTTCAGTACCTTTCATAAGTCCTGTGTCCATTGTAGCAAATGTATTTTAAACTTTTTAGGAAAGCAACGCCCTTAACTGTACAGGGACCTTTATTCCTTTGTCAGGTGCATGCTGTAAATACAGAACAGTCACACAGTATATTTACTGCACAATCAGCAGAAGTTCCTTTGTGTAAGAACACTGAGTGGAATGCAGCTGCACCTGAAATAAGTCAACAGTGTTCAATCTGCATCATATTGACATAGGGGGGTGTGCTGCGCCCTCGGGTACGGCAGCTGAGTCACATTCCGCACCACAAAAAATTAAAAACTAACAACTGGCCACAAAGCTGCCCGCTGGGAACGATACAGGGTCTCATTTACTCTTGCAGTCGCTGTATGCAGGATCCGTTCACATCCAGAGCCAGAGAGCTGGAACTACTAGAGTTAGATGCGTTGAGTAAGTCAGTCTGTGTGAGCTGTGGGATAGTGGGAGTTAGGGGAGGCTGGGCTGATGCAATTATCCGAATAGTAGGCAAAAGCAAAAAAATTTATAAAAAATGAAGCAATATCTGATTTACCAATGTACACATAACCTCCTTATGACATTAATCCAACCTTACCGTTGCTGGTACTTTGAATTAGAGAACATAATAAATAATACCACAGATTAGATGTCCCTTCCTTCTTGAGCTGAGTCTTCCACATCAGAATGTCCACAAGGAGTGTCTAAGGATCCCCGAGGATTCACACATCTTTCTCTTATTCCATCTCTCTCTGAATTTACTTCAGTTTAAATTCACTTTTATTAGTGTGACAAGAGCAGGGCGTGATGGATAATGATTACATCACAATCGTTAACAGAACGATCACTTGCAGCGTTTGTTTCCTTTGCATGCGGTGTTTAATTAATGAATAAATGTGAACAAACTGAAATAATAAAAATAATGAAAAAGCATAATGACAATTATAGCACAAACAAACATAAACAATAAAATTTATGGGCAGTGTGATCTCGCAGTCACCAATGCCACAGAGAACGATGGTACAGGCATCCACCGCTAAGGTGTAAAATTAAAATACTCCTGCCATTGCACTTGACCAAGGCAGAACTGGAGTTGGCCCTGGGGTGCTGCACTGTGGCTGCCCACCGCTCCTAAGTTGATAGGATGGGTTAGATGCCAAGGACAAATTACCCCACTGGGTTCAATAAAGCATAACGGAACAAAATAACTGTGCTTTAGAATTTCTTCAAAAACCGAATGCCAAATCTCAACATTATTAAACCAGTTTTATTTTCATTTTAAGTATCCATTACAGTGCGTCTCACAGTACCTATCTTGCTACAGAAAATCAGGAAGGGGACAAGGGGTGCTGGGTAGGCAATTAAACTAACAGAGGTGATGGCAGACACACACCTTCAGAGGCTAGTATTGGCCCATCTGGCCACTAGAAATCAGACTCACACAACCAGGAAGAATGAGTGAGGGGAAAACCCCTGGTCTTCTACACCAGCCCTGCCCTGCTCTTCGTCTTCTGTGGAGGCCAGTAGCGCTCGTTGCCTCCACACAGTGAGCTATGCGGAAGCGCCATCAAGCTTATCCGCCTAACTCAATCATCCCTCCACAAGATGAAAGAGAGACACACTGAATGAGTCACGATGACGAGAACGAGGGGCATTGTGTCGAGATGAGTGATGGATAACGAATGGGTAAAGATGAAACAGATGGCAGGGAAAGTACAGAGGAGGAACAGGGTGACCCATCTCGTAGAATGCACAGGCCTTTATCAGGATGGAGGAAGAGACAGAAGTCTTTGTGTGATTTTTGAGAAAGCTATGCAAATATTCGTTACAATTAAGCAGAGCTGCCAGGAGACATGAACACACGTAGACAGTAACTGACAGAGGCTGAACTCGCTCATGAGACAAATTTAACTATCTGCCAGCAATTTGTGCTCTGAAACTGACTTACACAAGTAGCAGAAATAATCAAAAAGACTTTTTAAGCACCATTAAAAACAAAGACAACACTGCAGCCGAGCTCGTCTTCTGCAAAGCCGAGTGCTGAACTCACTCCCACTTTAAACCACAAGTACAGGACCCTCCAGGTCATTAGAAATGAGAACTGGACAGAGAATGGCCTCCTCCTTCCCCTAAAGTATTTGACTTACCTTGAAAAAACCATGGAAACCATGATAAAGTGCATTTGTGCCCTGTACATAAAACCATTTGTCTTCTAAACTTTGTAATTTTAAGAATTTGTTTCCCCCTTGTAAAACATGATGGACGTGAGTATGCGACATAATGGACTCTCCCTCCCCTACAGCCAGAGCCGTCCCAAGATTTTTGGGTGCCCTAGCCAAAAAATAAATCAGGGGCCTCTCCCCCCTTAGAAAATGCTGTTGCTGGGGCCATGTGTGAGAAGGCGGGGCCCTGGGCAAGAAGGCGGGGCTCTGGTTGCAGTGCCTGACCTGTCTAGTGGGAGGGACGGCTCTGCGTACAGCTGCTTGTGCATGATCGACTCACCTGGCTTCAGCACATTGATGCCCAGCAGGTTGGAGGTGCGATTGGTGACCTTGGTCCAGGTGCTGTCGTAGTTCCTCCTCCACAGCTGGGCGGTGCACTGGTAGGTCCCGGCGTCCCGGCGCCCCGCCCGGTTCACCCTCAGCCTGAAGTTGCTGTTCGTGGGGGACTTGTCTATGGAGGCGCGCGTGCCCAGGCCCAGCAGGTGGTCCCCCCACTGCAGCGTCCCCTCCTGCGTCAGCGTCACCAGGTCCCGCGACTCGCCCCTGCCGCCCGCGTCCTCCGCGGGCTGGAAGTGCCAGGTGACCATCACCGGCACGCGCGCGTTGTAGCGCGGCTTCACGATGCACTGCAGGTCGAAGGAGTCGCCGTACGTCACGCTGGGCGTCCGCGACGAAGCCGCGACGAAGAAGGAGGATTCTGGGAAAAAAGGGCGGGGCATGAGGGTCAGTGCGTTCAGATATAACAGGACAAACAAGCAATGCAAAGCTAGGGTGTTAAAATGAGCATTACGCCTTATTAGTATTAAACATTTGACCCCTCAACTACGCTCGTCATACCTCTCAACATATGTCCATGGAAAACAACAAAGCATTCTTTAACAGAAACTCTGATCTCTTCACAGTCCTTATTTTGAACACAGCTGACTGCACTTTTTAAATAGCCAATGCATTGTGAAACAGCTCCACTGTTTATGCGGTCAGGGTGACCAATGAATCTTCACTGAAGAACAGTCATAAGGACTCCATGACCTCTTTGGCTCAATGAAGCGGTGCACAGAAGCTGTAAATTAAGTTGACTTTGAAGACCATGATGTATCTTCAGTCAAAGCACAAAGAACAGCCTCGACCTTACAGCAAATCTGCCCGTGACACACTGGGAAATAAATGAAGCTCATAATCCAACAACTGCCATATAAAAAATAAAAAAAACAGGTAGCACTTCAACATGAACTTTTAAATAAGGGTTTTGGCACAAAACAGCCAGGCTCCACCTGACATTAATTTTGGTCTGGGCTGCCCTTAATTCAGAAGTCACAGCAATACAACTTGTTACATAACTGAGTGCTCAAACACTCAACTGCAGAGTGAGGCCAGCCCGAGGACTTTACGTGGTTTATTAGTCAGACTGAGCTCCCCACAGTCTCCTAATATGGTTGACACAAGAGGGAGAGAGTGAAGAGAAAAATAAGTTAATGACTGAATTGGACTCGCAGTGTCAGCGATTTACACAGAGGACCAGTTTTTGTCTTGTCGATTTTTTTTTGTTTAGATCTTTGTTTCCGAGTTGTTTCAACCTCGGAGGTAATTACACACCACTCTCAAAAAGAGCAGACTGACATTTTGACATTAATGTGCTTTGGATCCTTAACCATCCGAAAACTTTCCCCGTCTCCTTGAAAAGCAGCAATTAAGCCTCGAGCATAAAAACTGTAAGTCATAAAGAAGCTGTCATTACGAGACAGGACTGCAGATGAGAAGGCCACAGCACAAATTCGGGCTGTCACTATAATGCTTAATTGCAAACTGTTATAGCACATGAATTACACGAATATTACCATTTCTGAATAGATGTAATGTAATATTATCATCATTGTCTCCACAACTGTGATTTAATATATCAATATATCTCTATCAAGCCTTGGCAAAATAGTCGAATAAACTAAATTAATGATCGTGTTGGGGTTTGATACAGTGCAATTGTCTTAAATTAAAAAATGCTTGACAAATGACCACACAGCCCTATAAACAGTCAATAATTTTGCCATAAAGAACAAAAAAAGAGAAAAGCTGTAAGCATATTACACTAAGACTGCCTGTTTAGTGCTAGTCTGAAAAAAAAATATAAAAAAAATAAAACGGAAATCAGCATACAGGAGATGTGATATATCAGAGAGAGAAAACAACAGGAGGATCTGAGGATTATTCCCAAAGTGAGATTGAGTGAGGTAGAACAGGAGAACGGAGGAAGATGAATTATTTGGCTGATATTGCCATTGAGGGGCTTGTTTTCACCGTTCTCATAACCACCTGCATAAGCTACGATTCCGCTGGACTTTTGTCACGTGCAGCACAATCTCCAAGCGCGTCTGTTTTTGGTATTTCAGATCATTCCTTCATAATTAATTTTCTCTCAATCGCACATGTCTGTCTCACCGTTCCCTCCACATTCCCCCTGTGCTGTCAGAAGCCGGAAATCAACATTACACACCTGCGAGAAAAACACCACATTTGCTCATTAGAGAGTGAGCGTGACAGGGCCCAACGCATCACAGTGGGCTAAGAAGATGCTCCGCGATTAGGCCCTGCGTAAGCAAGCTGCCATCTGACTGGTTAACGAGAGCAGAACCAGACAGAATGATCGCTGGCCTTTAAGGGAGGAACAGAAGGCTACGGCACGAATGCGGTGCTCTGTCCCCCTGTTAAACACCCCCCCACCCCCACCCCCACCCCCACCACCACCTCCTTGTCTCCCTGACTGCTTTTTTCACCGCTAGCTCCACCCACTCCACCTGCTCCACCCACATGCCACATTGACAGCCATGCTTTTGGGCCCTGCGCTTGGGTCGGTAACAGATTTTCCTCCCTTGCTTTTAACGCAGCAGTGGGGGAAAAATTATGCACAGAACAAAACAAAAAAACAAGAAAACAATCTGTCATAATATTGTGTTTTCATATAAACCAAACACAATAAACTAGGCTATTGGCATACAGAACATAGAGAGATATTTTAGCATTTTAAATACTTTGAAGCCTGATTCTGTGTTTGTTTCAGGATTTAAAAAAAAAACATTTGCTCATCTATTTTGTTCTCGGCACAAACATGAGAAATATGAATAATTTTTCTGCTAATTTTTCTATTATGAAATTATATCAGAATGAATGAAATAATTTCTAATTTCACTAAAAGTATGTGAACATTAGCAGAAGTTAATTTAAGAATACGTTCATTTATTTAAACCTCGTTAGACCACATTCTCCCACTGGAAATAAAACTGGCCCTGAACCCCTGCAGGTAACCATAATTTCACACGCCCTGCGATATACAGAGAAAGTTTTTATACTGTTTTAAATTTAAATCTTCCCTTCGCTGAGAATCCTAGTTGATCTGAGGGGCTGTATGGGATTTGACTCTCCTGCCCCAGAGGATTATGGGAGCGCAGCATGCTGTCACTGTCCCAATGGCAACAGATTTCAGAACATTCCGTCTTTACTCAGAGTTTGACAGAAAAATCTCTGACATTTTAGATTGACAGAGACCACAAATTATTCCTGCGTCTGCCATTGACAATCCATTGGTGCATCCATGTGTGCTCCTGCATGCTTGGGATAGTTCTTGTGTTCAATAGAAAAACTCTTAAATTATTTTCAGTGTGCCTTTAAAAGGCTCTGTACACACAGAACATGGTCCCAGGGAAAAGTACAAACTAAACTTGTAATCATTAGAAATTCTAAAAAGTGTCTGTATTTGAACCTGATTTTTAATGAAATCGGGTTGTTAGAGAGTGCTCCTGTCTCTTGACAGGCTTTTGTTAATTTCACATTGTGTAATATTAGTCAGAATATTTAGAATATTCAATTCATAAGGATTTAGTGCAGCACAGCAGGAGAAATGTATGTTTACCCTATCTACTCTACAGTGTCACAAATCATTCATGTCATCAAGTTATGTAAGGGAACAGTGCTTCCCTTCATTTCACATGCGCTGGTGTTGGAGCTGAGCATGAGAAAGGTCTTTAGAAAGTATGTTAAATTCAGAGATCGACCTTGGATCTATCACATTTTCCCCTTCCAGTAGAAAGCACCACCTGGCTAATGACTCTACGCAGACACTCAGCTAAAGTTCCGGAGGAAGCAGAGCACTGCAGGCCATCTCACTTATGCAAAACATCTCAGGCAGAAGCATCACCTGGCTAATGCCTCTATACAGTCACTCAGCTGAAGTTCCGGAGGAAGCAGAGCACTGTAGGCCATCTCAGTTATGTGAAACATCACCTGGAAGAAGCATCACCTGGCTGATGCCTCAATGCAAACACTCATCTAAAGATGTGGAGAAGGTGTTGCGAAGCGTAAAAGACAGGAATACTGCAAATGCATTCTCCATGTTTGCAGTTTGTGTTTTTTAAAATATAATATTAGCTCAATCATGAAAAGACCGTGAAATCCCATTACATCATCAACCATTGCTACTCACATATTCTGTAACTATAGCAACTGGTAGTAACTATAGTAATTACCCTGCAAGCAGTTCTGAAAAAGAAATGCAGAAGAGGAACAAAGGGGAATTGTACAGAACACATGGGCCAAGGCTGTTGATCACCTTGCAGAACTCCCCGGATCACACTGGAAAAAGAATTCCCACTCGGGAAGAAACGGCGAATTAATTAGCACGTTACCCGTGGCGTTTGCCAATCGGCCAGGCGAGAAAACACACTCAGCGCCACAACGCATTGTGATCTCCATGCATCAGGAACATCAGATAAGAGAATAATGCGTCAATTTATGTCCGCGGCACCAACACTCTGCTTCTATCTGCATGAAGCTACAGATGAATAGCTACAGCTAGCAGGGAATAGGAGGAGGCTACACATGCATACAACTGCACACACTGAGAATGTGCATACACACGAACGCACACACTCAGGCACATACATATGCCACACACACACATCTACACACACACGCATACACCACGCACACACATCTACACACACGTGCACAGACACACACACATGCGCACAGGCACACAAGTACAAGGGCGGCATAGCTCAGGAGGTAAGACCGATTGTCTGGCAGTCGGAGGGTTGCCGGTTCAAACCCCGCCCTGGGCGTGTCGAAGTGTCTTTGAGCAAGACACTTAACCCCTAACTGCTCTGGCGAATGAGAGGCATCAATTGTAAAGCGCTTGGATAAAAGCGCTATATAAATGCAGTCCATTTACCATTTACCATTTACACACACACACACACACATCTACACACACGCACGCATATACATACGCCACACACACACATCTACACACACGTGAACAGACAGACACACACACACACGCACACAAACACACACAGGCATGCCATGCAAACACACATCAACACACACACCCACACGCACGTGCACGCAGACACACATGCACATACACGCCCCCACTCAGAAAGTCACACACTTTTTAACTTCCTGATGATCTATGCTAAACGCACAGGTTTCTGCTGAAGAGAGAGAACCTGAAGCATCTTCAGGTTGCACACATTTGCATCTGACTCCCTTTAATCAAACACCGTGCGACGAAACGCCATTGGCTGACACTTTATTCGCATATTTTTTTTCCCTAGGTGTGAAGCAGAACTAAAAACGATCCCGTAACTCGCTGAAGAGAATTCACACCGATGCAGAGCAGATGCCGCACCACACACACAATGAGATGCAAGTGCACGAACGCCGGCGCGGTCGCAGCACACGTCCGACGCTGAACACAGGTGTGTTAATGACCACTGAGCACCAGGACTGAGATTCAGGCACATTTTTAATAAGGCGTCAAAATGACCCCCGTCATCCGAGCTCACGCTTACCAACTGCTTTGACGTTGACCGAATTGACCGCGGTCGTCTCCCCGATGCTCTCCCAGGTGGTGCCGTCCGGCGCCGGGACCCACTCGGTGACGGTGCACCGGTACTGCCCCGCGTCGCCGGGCAGGGCGTTGTACACGGACAGCGCGAAGGTGTCGGTCCGGACGCGGTCCAGGCAGATCTCCCCGTACGCGCTCCGCTCGCGGTACGAGGGGCCCGGCCTCACCGTCCCCTCCCGGTCCGCGGCGGCCAGGTCCTGCGGCGGGGCGTCGCCCTGCCCGTCCGTCCACTGCCACAGGACGGACAGGCTGCTCGCCGTCTCCATGGCGCCCCGCACGGAACAGACCAGCTGGATGGGGTCACCCTCCAGGACCTCCGTGGAGTTGGCGGACAGCGACACAGTGATGTTGCTCCCTAAGAAGAAGCGTAGAGGTTACCATAGATACCAGGGGGGCAGCACACTTACTACAATAATTAACGCATAAGGACAAGGATGTTTTCACTTAGAGAGGAATTAAATGGAGACAGAAGAATGAAAGGAGGACGACAGGTAGGTAGGAAAGAAAGAGGTTAGGAGGTATAACTGAGTAGTTACAGTGATTAAAGAAAAATATAATTCACTCCTGGATTTGCTGTGAGCCTGTGATAAAAATGAAGGAAAATTACCAATGAATACACACCAGGGATCCAAATGTGGACGGGAGCTAACCGCCATATATTACTTACAAATAGGCAAAGATTTGGAACTGCACTTAAGGTGGAACCTTCGATTGAAACTTAATTGACCGATGGGATTGATTTTGGGAAATCTCCAGCTACAATACAGTTCCAGGATGATAGCTTAAAAAAGGAAATACAACAACAACAACGGTAAATGGGCCAAATGGTTAAGAGGACCGAAGGACTTATGTGACCTCTGCCATTTTTAACATCTCCGCACTTAAACAAAATACTAACTTATGCTGAGAGGCAAAGCTCTCAGTCTCAAATGAACTATTATGTCTGCAAATCGGTATGCAGCCAGCTATATTACATCCTTTCCTATCATTTATGTTATTGACTTAAATATGCTATACTTACAAAGCTTAATCTTGCGTTTTAGCCAATTACATGCAGTAGATGCACAGTATATTAAGTAAAACTGCTGAGGTTAAGTGCCTTTGTAAAGAGCACAGCACCTGAATCTCGCCCATACTTTCAGTCTGAAGCCTTCTGTCTAGATGCCCAGTTCCCAAACCACTCTACTGCTCTGCTGATTGTTCTGTATTGTGTATTCCACGGAGAGCACAGAAGAATCCTCAACCATCCATAAAGGGAAACCTTATTTATTTTATTCCAATGCAAATTAATACAGGAATGCTTTCCCATCACCGTTAGCAGTCAGATTACGATAAGCCATCTTGCCACAAGGCCCATCAGCGCACAGAGTGGAATCCTTCCAGATCTCCATTTGAAGTTTGTGTTTGCATCTCTTTCTTCTGTTGGCAGTCCCTCCCCACTGCTTCGGTGGAGGGGACAGAGAGGACCCTGGGTAATTGGCATAGACAAGCAGCTGGAGAAAGAGTGAGAGGAGTCTCCAAAATTCTCCTTGTGCCAGAAAACATGGCGCCTGTTTACAAACCCACGGCTGCAATTACAATCTACAAGTGCACACTAGGGGCGGGCACAGAGTACTCCAACAACCGCTCAAACATGAAAAGGCTCAGTGTGATTGCTCGAAATATTATGCTAATTAAATAGGCCAGCAAATGAAAATAATTCTGCTTGAATTAAGCATTCACTTTAAAAACACGCCATCTTGCATTATAGCTTTAATAATAGGAGACGCTTCCGGAACTTCCCTAGCGGGTGGCATCACACGCGTGGCTGAAAGAAGCACTGTAACTTGATGAAATAACGAAGGTAGAATTGCAATACTGTTAGCTCCAGTAGGAGTGGGGAGAAGAATGCATCTCAGATATGACTGAGCTTCATGTCTATGTTTCCCCATGGTGTGTTTTTTCATGTCTCATATTCCATTCTTCCATACTTCACTGAAACCTCAGAGAAGCACTGACGGAGAGAGCCCCTCACTTAAAATACAACAACAACAATAACAAAACTGACAGAAAAAGAAAATTCGGTATGACTATAATCATTGAACAAATAATTTATTTTTAAATTTAATAAATAGTTCAATAAAAATTGAATTAAAAACGATAAAAATAAATTCAGGCCCAGAGGGGTGATTCTGAGCACACACGGTGGGGGGCAGAGGTCTGGCAGGAGGGTGGGGGTGGGTGGGTGGGGGGGAGGGGTTGGCGGATGGCGAGTTTGCGGATCAGTGGCGCGTAGCTGAGGGGGATTTCTCTAAGGAGCGGTTGTGTCTCTTCCCGTATGTTGATTATCTCGCCTCCTAACCGCGATCCCGCTCTGTGACCCCCTCCCTCGCTGTGCCCCAAAGCGCTGCAGCAGCATGCCTTATTCCAGGGCCGGGGATTCACACAGACAGCCCTGCTACAGGGCCAGGGTCAGCCCCTCCACCCCATCATGTCCGTTCATTTTCAACAGAATACCGAAGTGCACCGGGGGCCGCCATATGGGGTTAGGAAGATTCCAAGGGCCCCTGACAGGGGCCCCAAAAAATATTAGAGCCTAGGATTTTCTGGGGTGGTGGGACCCAATATAAGCTCTTTTCATGGGGCCCAAAATTCCTGGTGGCACCCCCGTATGCAACCACTCTATGAGGAGGATTCAGAGTACATTGCTAAGCTGTAGACAGTGAAATGGCACTAAATGATTCTACATAGTGATGTTGCATTGTCCCATTAATCTGCAGTCATTCATTTATTCAATGATTTCACATCAAGTTCTGGCTGGGGAATTTTTCATTTTGATGGACTTACAGTATACAATGGCAGTGGTTTTGTTCAGAAAACACTAACAGCACAAAAGGGTGTCTTTGAACATGGAGGAAACAGTAGCACTAAATCTGTCCACAGGCAACTAAGGAGATACTGTTCCACATTATTCACGTACCAACACTCATATCCTCTTACCTTTCTCATGCATTAAACATTATTCATTTAAACAGCTTGGGTTTGCTCCTAATTCATTTGAGCAATTTCAGGTTAAACCATTTGCTTATGTTCTCAACATCAGTGGAGTAGCTGCAGTTTGACATAACAGACTCTGCGCTAACAAGTAAATTGCCTCAGCTATAATTCTATCCACAGACAATATACTGAACGAGTCTCTACTTTTATCACTAAAAAGGTGCGGTGTATGAAGTCAGCTGTCATCTATAGTGCAAACAGGAAGCTGTGCTCTCACGCATAGGACCAATATAAAAATATTTCCCTCTGTCATACAAAAATATGGAAACCCAGGAAGACTACAGTAAGATTGGTTACTCACTAAAGGGGACATGGGGAAGTCGTTTTACTCACTTAAGGGCTGGACAGAGATCTGGACGTTGCGGGACCTCTTGCTTCTGTCGATGAAGTCCCCGGAGGGCATCTTCTCCCTCTCGGTGACCCTGCAGATGTACTTCCCCGTGTCCTCCGGGCGCAGCCAGCGCAGCTTCAGCAGGTGCACGGCGGGGCTCTCCTTGCGCACGGTCAGCTGACCCGCGGCCTCGCGGCGCACGTACTCCCCGCTCAGCACGGGCACGGCGCTGGGGCCCACCACCGCCACGGGCGAGCTGCTGAACACCCAGGACACGGAGAAGTAGCGGTCCTGGACGCTCTGCGCGTCGATGGAGCAGCGCAGCTCCAGGGTCTCCCCGGCCGCGTAGGCCCGGCGCTCCGTGCTCACCTGGATGCTGAAGTCCCTGTCTGAGGGGAGGGAAGCACAGGCACCGACACTCAGACACTCCCCTCAGAACGGCCGCGCTGGAGAAGCACACTCAAGGCCACAAATGCATCGTGAAGCAGAGCAGCTCTGCAGTTTGTACCAGGGAAATATTTCAAAGCGGGGCTGAGGTGTGTCCAGTTCCCACCGTAATTTGGGATGTCTAGTTATCTGCAACTGCAGTTGCTTTCATGTGTGAACCCCACTGCTGATTGGCCAGACTGTAGATATCTGCTGTACTCCTTCAAAACATATGGTGTCTCCAGCTGGCTCTTCCCAAACCGGAGACCTCAGCTAAACTTGCATAGAGTAGAGTCGGAGGATGACCTTTCATACACAGCTTTGACATGCAGTCCACGGGTGCCTGATCGACTAGTTACGAGTTGCTGGAGAGCAATGAAACGCAGACCCATAAACGCCTGAACCCTCCCGTACCCTGGGCAAGGCAATCGCCAGTTCAGCATTGCCCTATGGCGCAACCAGCCACAGTTCGGCACTGGCACGGTCAGGATTTGATCAGAGACCGCGGGGTGGAAACGCATTCTTCCCCACAGACACTCTGCAATACGAAAACATCAATTACATATTACCGTCTGCACTTTCAGAGATAGCAGGACTTGTACTGTAACATCCCTCTAAGAGACATCAGGGGAACAAAAATAAACACATAGAGGCTACATTCATCGATATTATTGAACTAGATGAGATAAGAGGAACAGCAACCAGATTCCTACAGCACAGATGCATCTTAGTTCAATCTGCGCTTATCTGTGCTTTCATATAAATCTCAGACTTTTCAAACTACCAGTGAAAAAAAGTGTTATCCACACATGCACAAGATAATCACTTAATAATATAAACAGTATTTAAATGAACGGTATATTTGGCAACTGAGAAAACACTCATACGCACTGTCAAAATGAACAAATTGGACAAGCACATTTTTTTCACTCATGGTGGATCATGGAAATTTCACCCCTGCACTGTAATATGTTACTGAGAGGTGTTAAGAAAAGGTGTTAGGAAAATTATTTTTGATCGGCTTGTTCAGCCTGGGCTGTCAGACAAAAGCGGCATTTGCACAGTTCATTTCTATATAGTACACCTTATGTTCTCTGTACAAACAGTGCGTGACTATTTCACCATATGCCTTTCCTTTAATAATACCTTAAGGCAGCAATTATAAAAGGCTTCCACATTTCCTGATAACATGCTAAGCTGTGAAGCCCAAAGCTCTTCAGTGTGTACACAGAGAATTTATAGAACAGACTACATTATATGTTCGCATTATACTATTTATGTTATATGCTGGATGAACTTGCACAACAGCTAAATTAACGGAGCATCAGCAATGCGGTATCATGCATGTGGTGCCATCTTGCAAAAGCACAGTCAGCAGTTTACTGTCTTGCAGTTTTATTAGCAGTTGGACTGGGAGTTGTACTATATTGGCAGTTGGAATTTGAGTTGTATCTTATTAGCGGTTGTGCTTGGAGTTGTATTGTCTTACGGTGGCATTAGCAGTTGGACTGGCGTTCAAACCTGACCAACTCTGGGAACCATTAGGTCTTTCGCCCAGAATGTCCAGTTTTTCAATTATTCAGACTGGTCTGGTTTGTGGTCCCGACTGGACAATGTAGTGTCTGGCCCGAGTATTTACTGGTAGTTTGTAATGAATTAGCATATGAAAGACTCCCTGGGCCGCCATTGGTTCCAAGGGGGACTCCCCCCTGTACAACAGCTCTCGACCTGCCGGCTGTGCAGTTTGTCCGATTTGTAAATCTGGCAACCCTAGGGACCATGTGTATCTTGGCTGGTGTCTGTGAGAGTGTCCAGCAAATGCGCCCCCTGGAGGGAAGTCTGGTACATGACAGTGACAGGACTCAGTGTCTGAAATGCAGTTTTATGCCAAGCAGAGAGGAGACAAAGTGACCGTTATGAGGCCTTTTCTTGAGCCTTTTTTTGTGTGAGCTCATACCCCTCTGGTGTCAGGACAACGCCTCAGTGCAGAGCTGGAGAGGTGACCAGTATTAACACCATAATGAAGCATATATAGGTAGGGCTCAAATTTCAGCAAAGGGGTTGGAAAGGTCTTAGCCCTTTTCCTTTAGACTAAAGGCTCTCATCCGACACCTTACAAATGAAACACACTGTTTCCAGTTCATGGACTCAGTTCCATCTCAATCCAAGTGATATTCACTGGTTCCAATGTCACAGCATGACTCCGGGTTACTGCATACAAAAAAATCTTCTTCTTTTAATCTCGCAGTTGTCAGTGCAAGTTGAGGTGGAAACCAGATCCAAGATGTTGTCATTTCAGTCCCTGCATGACATAGCACTGACACTCTGAATGAAGAGGAGGGTATACACTGACAGATAGACAGATACAAGGCAGGTAAGATAGAGCAGGGCCAGGGAGAAAAATAGAGGGTGAGAGAAGAATGGAGGGGTGTACAGTAAAACTACACTACCCATAAAACCACAGCTATGTACTCCAGTCTGGCTGATTATACAGGGATATGTGAGGCCTTCCTGATGCCTCTTATTAAACCTTGAAAGCAGGGTTGCCCAACACTATTCCCAGAGATCTACCATCCTGCTGGTTTTCACTCCAACCATAACAAAGGGCACTTCATTCAACAGCTAGAGATCTCACTGAAGAGCTAATTAGCAGAATGAGGTGTGCCAAATTAGGGTTTAAATGAAAACCTACAGGACGGCAGATCTCCTGGAACAGGACTGAGCAGCCATGCTCCAAGGTGTAAGCTCACATACCTGTATGCGATTAGAATCATTTGAATTGAACTGAACAATCTAACGCTGTAACAATCACTACTGTTAACTGAAAAAAATGGGGTTTTAGAACACCTTGAATCTTGAAAAAAACTGCTTTTCAAAGGGTTAAAATAAACATATTGAGGTCTAGAGAAGGACTCTGATATGAACTAAAAACAGACTGGGCCTTTGTCAGATTCACAGACTCCTGAAACTTAATTTTTTTTTAATGTCATCAAACAACAAGACAGCCGTGAATAAGAGTTTTACAGCTCCGCTGCCAAAACAACATTTTGGAGAGACAAATGGTCGGAGCGTCAGGGATTGCCTCAATAAAAAGAACAATACGCACCTTTCAGAAAGCTAATTGCACACAAATCTATCAATAATTCAGCGCTAGTTCTCCCCCATTAAGAGATTTGCAACAGCTGCGCCTATTCCATTCTTTCATTTAAAAATAAATGAACAAGAAGTCTATTTTGCATGGAGTCAATTTCCTCCACCGTCCCCCACTGCATTGTAACTACAGATCGTTATTCACCGCAGAGTTCCCTTTACGACGGGCTCACGGGGAAGGAGACAACAAGGCTCCGGGTTTCGAGTCGCAGGCGCCCAGGAGATACCGCCTCCCCCATCCTGAAACAGGATGACTGAAAAAACGGGTTCAGGAGGGCACGCGTCACTCACTCTGGAGAGGGTCGGCGGATTTCGCGCACTTCGGCGACCATAATGACTCCATTCTTCAGACCCCGCCTCCTCTCTCTCCGGCGAGCGGCACCCCCACACTCAAGCACAATGGCGGCGCTTGTCGAAGCGAGGGATCGGTGCGCGTGATCCGCGACGCGGTTAATGCGCCGGGCAGAAGAGGGACACGACGCCTCGGAGCTAATTGGAACGTCACACAGATGCGGAATCAGAGGGCGAGAGTGCGACCGGGTTCAGGCGTCCATTTTTCACCCACATTTTTGTCCTTTTTTTTTTTGACAGCAAAAAAGGGTCCCGTGGGAAGGAATTCATTTTGAGTGCGAAGGGGCAGTCTTCTCCTTGTCCTTTCTCAATGACAGCGTTGTATAATGTGACTTGAGCGAGCTCCTGGATAGGCCGTTAACTGTTCGGTCGATCCTGAGGAGCAACTCCATTAATTTAATTTATCGTTTAAAATTTCCCATCTCTGTCCTCATACCCGCACACATTCCAGTAATGTCTGAGAGGGCTTTCAGACGCTGTCAATCACAAGCCTTATAGCAGTTCCACCCACGTCAGTTGCCTAAAAACTTGTGGCAAGTTCTGCTGACTGAGGACATATGACTAATGGAAACAGACTGTCCAGCTGGTTCAACAGCCTTTTAGATGGGTTATTCACCGTTGTCCTGGGGAAGGGTGTATGCACAAAATTGAGCAAAAATCTTACAAATGTCATAACAGGGGTAGAGAACCTGCATCTTCCCTGCTTGGCACTTCATATTACTGAAACCAACCAGAGTAATGGGCATAAAAATTGTTCATCAAAAGTCCTGAGTCAATGCCCTAAACATTCAAACAAATTGCTGAAGGGCATCTGCAGTCCTCCACATCTTCCTGTTAGTAGACAGTATACATAAAGGTGCGCTAAGAAACTTAATCCAGCTTTAACATGTTTGCGTCATTTGAAGAATATCACCTCATCAGGTCAAGTGTCTTGTTTTATTTAAAGGTCTTGAAATCTTGAAAGCCACAAGCCTCCTGGAAACTCTCAAGAATGGGGTAACAAAGGTCACTGATGAAATGATGAAAATGAAGGTCAAAGGATCAATGCTCTTAGCATCTACTAGTGATGATAGGGAACCATTAATCACACATCACAGCCTGTTCGTTTCTTTGTTATTTTGTCCCTGGCTATGAAGCCACTTGTATCCTTCACTTCACATGGTCCTATTTTAACCTGACAAAATGATAAAAGCAATACTCAATTTTGTGAGGCGCCCGTCTCCCGAACCTACCTGTGGGCTGCACTTTGACCGAGGTCTTCTCCGACTGCTTGCGGGTCATGGCGTACCAGGACCGGTCGGGGTCCTGGATCCACTCGGCGGCCTCGCAGTAGATCAGGCCCTGGTCGGCCGGCTGCAGCCTGTAAATGGTCAGCTTGTAGGTGGCGCTGCTGGTCTTGTCCAGGCGGACGTCGCCCGTGTTGAAGCGCTGCTTGTAGGGCCCGCCGGCGCGCAGCACGAAGTCCCGGGACAGGGTGACCAGGTCCTGGGGCGGGGCGCTCTGGTTGGGGGAGCGCAGGTACCAGCCCACGGAGAGGTGCGTGTGCTGGGGGGTCTGTCTGGAGACCTCGCAGGCCAGCTGGAGCGTGTCCCCCTCCACTTTGCTCAGGGTCTGTCCCACGGAGGTGACGCTCAGGGTGTCCGGAATCACTGCGGAAAGACACAGAGGAAGGGTGTTAGCGCTCTCATAACACCCCAAAGTCAGACTCAGAATGCATAGGAAAAATACACACACACACACACACACACACACACACACACACAGAGGCACATGCACGCACACACACAGAGGCATGCGCACACACGCAAACATGCATACACACACACACACACACACACACAGAGGCACGCGCACGCACACACACAGAGGCATGCACACACACGCAAACACGCATACACACGCACACACACACTACTAACAAAATATTAACATTCTCCCAAAAAGGCTGCTTTGTTCTGATAAACTCACGGGTCCTATAAACTCACAACCAAGGATACAATTACTGCAACACACAGGATAAACATAACACACCCTTCACACATAATGCACATAATGTGAAAAACGAGCACAACAAAAGCCCCCCCACCCCGCCCCCGCCCCCCCCCCATGTTCAGCAACACAAACATAATAAATAAATGATTGTACATTTTTTCCATTATGCACAAATCGCATAACGTCACATGTCTGCGATCTTATATGCTGAGGAGACCTAAACTGCAATTACTGAACATCCCCGGAGGACAGAACTCCCCTCCTCTCTCCCTCCTTCCGACGCACAGGAGGAGCGGGCCCGCCGCTGGAGCAGTGCCAGAGCAACATCTGCCCAGACAGAGACGCACGCGTGCAGGTGCCCGACGGCATCCAGCCAGGGCGGCGCGGGCACCGTGACATCAGCTCAAAACCAGACACGCATGACATCACTCCGCCGTCACGTGACCGGCCGTCGGATTCATCCTCGTGCGTGCACGGGGGGGTGGGGGGGGCGCGTACAAAACACCGACCCACGCACCGCGACGCGTGATCGGAGAAGACATTTCACGCCTGCCGACTGGCTCTAATCGCGGACAACGCCGCGATTCCAGCGTGAGCAACGTCGATTAGTCACGGGCCGCAAGGCGCGCCGTGACTCTGATTCACCGCGTCTGGAGACGTTAGGAACGTGACATCTACGCATCAGATTCGTGCCCAGATCTGGCAGGAGCGTCGGACCAAAATAGCCCAATGATAATCACTCCTGGAGTCGGAGGCACTTCTTTTGATATAACATATCTTAAACAAATGCAGAGATGAAAAGCAGTTTTAACAGGTCACAAAAAAAAGAAGAACAGAGCAACGCCAAGAAAAGTATGGCTGAGACAACGAGGCCTTGTTGAGCAAACAAGAGGTGGAACGCGGCAGAAGCCTCCATAAATAGAGACAGACCCGCGAAACGAGTCATCAGGCAGGCTTATTCCGAACGCTAAAAAAATGTGACATTTCCATCACACCTCCGCACTATTTTTATACATTCCTCAGCACAGGAGTTTGACTGCAGCTCAGTCTTACTTTCAGTCGGCATACTTCTCGTCACAGAAATCGAGACCCTGTTTTGAATACATCAGCCGCTGTCTATCCAGGGGTCATTTTCTGTGAGAGAAATGGTATACGGCATTTCTTTGATTAACTTGGAAATCTCTCATGGTAAATATAGTTTCTGGTGTCTCAAGATATGGAGGGATGGACAAACAATGAGACAGACATGCTACGTTAACCATCAGAGCAGAAGTGATGGACCCTGACGGCTTGCAAACCATGGACCATGACTGTGAGACTATATTAGTCCCTTGTGACCTGCAAACTCCTGGCCTCCTGATCCTGACACCACGCGCTTGCACATGCATTAGTTCATCTGTCCGTCTGCTGGTGGGAAGACAACCAACGCCTTTGTTTTCTGTCAGGGAATCCCCTTTTTAAGTGCCTTTAGACTTTTGACCCTGGCGAATCAATGATAAAATCTCACTGTAAGTGGCAAACAGGGGATCTGCACGATGGAAGGAAAGGTCAAGTAGGATTGCTGCATGTCAGCTGCTGTTGGAATCATCACCTGCAGTTGAGTGGAGACACTAAAGACCAAGATGGGATTTTGAAGGCATGGCCTTGTGAAGCTGTTTTTGGGGAGTAAGATTACCCTGAACAACCCTCTTACTGGGACCGTGGATTAAGTCTTTTTGAAGTGTGTGTGTGTGATTGCAGTGAGTGCGGGAGCTGAATTATTCATCCACTTGCGTGTTTGCAGCCCAGAACAGAGAAAGGGGGAGGCTCACAGGCATCAGATGATGTGGGGTGGGGTGGGGTGGGGGGGGCAACGTTTAGCGGTCGGACACTGCTGTGAGTTTTAACAAGCCTGAGGTGTGGGGGGGGGGGGGAGTGGGAGGGAGAGTGAGAGCACAGACCAAAAAAAACAAAACAAAAGGGAAAGAAAGAGAGAGAAGACAGAGACCCAAAGAAAGAAAAGAAGTGGGAGAAAGAGAAAGTGAGAGAGAGAGGGACACAGAATAAAGCAGAAAGAGCTATATCTAACAGCAGACCCCTGCGGAGAAATTTAGAACGCCTGAGGTACTGGCAGACAGCTAATGAATTGAGAGAAAGAGAGAGCAAAGACTATAAGGAGAGAGCAAGAGGGAGCGAGCCCAGTTCAGTAGCGAATAGGTCTCTGCTGTGAGTTTTAATAAGGCGCTCCAACTGTCACTCAGTGATAAACTGGGTTAAGAGTGGTGAAGTGTGGCGTGCTTTTACCTTTACCTTCCCATCAGTCCTATTAACCCTTTAACACATGAGATCACCAATATGTGATTAGAATGTTCTAACTGAACACTGCAATGCTGATGTCACAATCACTACTGGTAATTGAAAGCAATGGAGTTCTAGAACACTAGACTCAATGCCAGGCCTGTAGGTTTTCCAAAAAAATTCCAAGAAAACCTACAGTCCAAAGGGTTAAGTATCAGAGATGAGGGGAGCCCAGACTGATCACCTCGGGAGAACGCGGAGCCACTGAGGCGCGTAGCTACACAGCTGCCCCTTTTTACACTGAACCTCAGCCAGAGGCAGGAAAGAAAAGAAAAAAAACACACAAACTAGGAACCACAAACAAGAAACACTGAGTTTATGCTGAGTTGCTTTTGCCTTTCAGAGAAACGCTTCTGGCTGCTCCCTCCCACCACCTGGTGTGACCATGCAGGGGGGGCCTAAAGGTACCCCATCTCTTCAGCAAGCTGGTGGATGGCAGAGAATGGAAAAAAGCAAATAGCCGGAGAAATGCTTGCCTCATGTTTGCAGGAAGCCTTTATCTTTGATCTGTCCTCACAACAGCAGGTGAAAAATGTTCTTAAAGCCTCCTGTAGACGGTCGGTTATGCCCACTGCTTTCTATGGACCACCCTCTGTCTTACCCCAATGCCACACGGAGTTGAAAAGAACACCAGAGAGACAGGGTTTCTTTTTAAAACAGCAAATTAGTACTCCTATTTCTAATTGAATCTCTCTCTCTCCCTCTCGCTCTCATACACACACACACCATGTGTGTGTGTAGATGATTCATTATCACTTCAATACCTCCACAACAAAAACAAAGGGCTGCAAGGGTATTTGTTGTTGCATAGCAAGGCTCTCTCAGTTTAGGGCACCATACGAATGCTGCTAAAACGTTATGCCCACATAGGCCTACGCTAAGATCAGGCATCAGCCCGTAATTCACACGGTGTGCCGGTACTGCTAGAGGTACTCGGGATAAAACATGGATTACAGGGTAGATCATGACTCCAGATGGGAAGGATCCTTAAGACAAAAAAAAGGGTAGAAAATTTGTCAAAGGCCATTTAATTCCACTATAAGCAATAACAGATGGAAAAAAATCGAAAGAAAACATGGCGCTTAATTCAGGAAGCATAATTTCTTCCTTACAGTAAATGCTTGACTGGGCTTGTTGTTGTTAGGCAACCATGAAGTGGATCAACAAAGCACTCTCCCCCAGGCACAGCTGGAAATACGCGGCTTACTACCAATCAACCTCAGGTGAGCATGTGTATAAATGAGGAGCTGTCCATGGTCCTGAAGACCTTCCAGCTTTTTATGCTCACTTACTCTGGCAATGCACCCCTCTGACTGGGACTTTCTACCCAACCAGGGTAGGAATTCATTTATTAACCATACGGAACATTCCACGGACCTGCCCAAAACCACATTTCGGTGCAAAGTAACAGACTTCTTCTTACTAGTGACCTTTGGGCTGATAGACATGTCAGACAGAAAGGCTTTAACACTGCACACATGTCCGTCTTATGTGAAAATAACAGCTTGCTAAGAAAGCCGGACAACATGATAAATGTGTCACTGTTGTTAGTGCCATACAAGCAATCTGCTACAAATGAGATTTGGAGCAGACAAATGGGAGAATCCTTCAGAATCAAAACAAATGTGTTCTGAAACACACAAAATATTTCAGCTCAAGTTCTCTCACATAAACAAGAAGACTACTAAGATTCATCAGAATTAAGCCTATAATTACAAGTTATCCATTTTCAGTAGCCTAGCTGTGAAATCCAATGTGACTGTGTTCTGTGAATGACTTCATGCAGAGGAGACTGTTTTATTCGATTGACGTCATACAGTTGTGACTGGGATTGGGGATTTCATACATTGGTGACCAAGGCTGGGGACTGAGACATTGTCATGGTTGGGACCGCTCTGCCATTGGTGGACCAGAGCAGCAGAGCACAGAGGAGCTATTCTGTGCTGTCTGGCCTTTTGGTGCACATGAATAGAGAAACAGAAATATCCCCTTTTCAGAATTATTGACCTCCCACCCACCTCGTCAAACAAACGCTTCCCCCGAGCAGCGCAGACAAACCTCCCCGCCGCCCTCCCAGTAACAATCTCCTCCTGTCACCATGCCAACCACAAGCTTCACCGTATCCACTAGAAACAACCTGTCTGCCCCCCCCCCCACACTTTCAAGGCCCAAGACAGGCAGGTGGCCTTGGACGAGAAGGAGCCCGCAGAGTGAGGCGGGCGTGGTCGCGCCCATCGCCACCGTCAGCGCAGGGCCTTCGTTTTCAGGCAGATTATCAGGCGGTGGTTCAGAGGGCGACGTCACTGCCGCTTGCACGGTGTTGTCGTTTCGTTTAAGTGACGCCAGAGCGAGCTCCGCTTAGCTCCGCAACAGCGCTTATCCTCCCAGTCGGCTTCCACGTCCGGCTGGCTATCCGCAAACATTCGTGTTAGCAATCGCGCCTACAGTCCATTTGTTCTCGTGGCCGAAGCTGATATGCACCTCCCGAAAGTTCACCGCGTGGATTTAATTTGTCACTAGCGCAGCTAAAGAGCTGAACCGTTGCACGGTGACAACGATAATCTGATATCATCGGTACACGTTCACACAGAAAATGAACTGCAGTATTTCAGACTGACGGTGGCCACCTGATGACATCAGCACGTACCTGCGATTTCACTGAGGAAGAAGGATAATGCTACACACTGGCAGCATTTACTTGACCTCATCAGTGTGTGCTCACAGCCTCAGTGCCAACGAGCAGCAATGCTACGCACCGACAGCGCCGTCCCCCGCGCGCCGAGTAGAGCTCGTTTGATGATGTGCGCTAATGCTAGGGAAGGCACTGTGAGACGCGAGGTCTCTCCCCCGTGTTCCTGCTCCCTCCTGCAGAGCTCCAGTCAAGTTTCACGGCACAAACACAGCGGTGCGACCCATTTTTAATCTAAACAGCCCCAGGGGGTTTTCAATTCTACAGCGCAAATTAACGTTTCTTTGGAATTACAAGACAATGCAGGCATATCCACCCAACTAAAGCTGGCAGATCTTTCCGACTTGAAAGTGAAACAAAAATTGTGACTCAAGACTTTGAGGTAGGATAGCACATCTGAACTAATTAGCAGATATACTGTTTTGGCAAGAACCATTAGTAAACATAAAAGAAATTATTTTAAAATCATCAGTTGGGATGTATTTGCTGTGAAACAGGATCTTTAGTGAGTATGGCCCACCATTTAATCTCTCAAGGCAGGGGTCCTCAATCTTATACAGAAAGGGCCGATGTGGACGCAGGCTTTTGTTCCAGCTGAGCAGTGACACACCTGATTCTACTAATCAACCATTAGAGTACTTGTTGCTAAGGACCTTGACTAGTAGAATCAGGTGTGTCACTGCTTGGCTGGAACAAAAGCCTGCACCCACACCGGCCCTTTCTGGATAAGATTGAGGACCTCTGCTTCGAGGCATAATAGCACAGACATACTAGAATGTTCTTAACTGAGCATTTTAATTCAAATGAAATGAAAAAGTTTCAGTGGTTTGCTATTATAGAGACTAAAGCAACGAGTTGTATTTTGGTACTTCGGACATCCACATTCTTATTCTCCCAAAATGTACGGGCTGTACTCTGCCTTCACACACTGAGAATGCAGCTGAAGTCATTACTCAGAGGAGCACAGCAGGATTCCCTGTAAATGCTGCCCTCAAATCAACCAGAACCAATCCATGGTCTTATCTGCCTACATTAAAGGCACTTCTAAATCAAAACGAAAAAAAAAAACTCCCCTACAAACCCTGTAATGTTACATTAGCAATATGGCCACACGGACTGGGTATTTTAGGGCATTCCACATAGGGGACCTACACAGACAGAGGAGAGATACAGTACCAGGAAGAAGAAGAAAAGAAAAAACAGATCGGCAGTGTGTAAAAGATTCTCCACGATTTGCCAGTTTGATTATGCGCTCCTAATCTGGACAGGATTAAGGCCAGGGGGGAAGTCTCTCAGACAATGTGGGGCAAGGCAACTTGGGCCAGGATGTTGTTATTCAAGAGAGAGTAGTCAGATTTAATGTCCTGTCAGCAGATGTCACTAGGTTTATAGCCACGGGTCATCTTACAGAAAACGCCTTTTAGTGTGTTTTATGTTACTGTCCAGCTGGTATAGACCCGGGTATAGATTTTAAGTGAATTTAGCTCTTATTGACTTTTATCCTCACCATAACTTGAAGCTGTGCCTCTAAAACGTAAAAAAAATAAAATAAAACAAAATAAAACTATTTTTATTGGGTAGAGAAGCAAAGACTGTTTTCTGAAAACATTTGAAATAACACTACACCCTCATGGCAGGCAGCCAGACAGCTCTCTTTTACACTGGCAATTCTTCCAGAAGCTTCCAGAAGGTAAAATGTCTGGGAAAGGTTTAGCCACAGGCCACAGTTCACTAAGAACCTCTCTGGACTGGCAAGGTCCAAAAACGAGACAAAGAAACTCAGGTACCATGAGCAGAAAAGAGAGAGAATTACACTAAGAGGGAAAAGAAATGAAAAAAAAGTTCTCCCTGTAAGCTTCATTTAAAAAGTGCTCACAACAGGCACGGCACCATTTACTTGTAAATCAAAAAGCATTCAGAAAACCACAAGGAGAAAAGACTGGCATTGTGCTGTAGCCTACTTCACCTTACAAACCACAAAGGGCCAGTATGAACACAACTGGCCTGGCATTCAGAAGCTGCCATTCAGCAGCGTCTCACCTCTCAGACAGAACATCAATCTGACTGCTACTCGAGAATCATGAATAAAACGGCTTTACCCAACTGCATGTGTCCACACAAACACTGAGTACAGCCCCGTCCCAAGAGAACGGTCCATGTGACAGCAATGCGATCACAGACCATGACAGGTTTTCATTGATCCTGTGGACAAAATTCTCTCTCAGACTTACTGACTTTTGTCTTCTAGATATTCTCAGCAAGCATTGTGCAATACCTTTGTGGAATAAGAACAAAAATCACAATCCTAAAAATCCATTCTGTTTGTGCAGATGCACCCGGTTTCACAGTAGAAGTACTAAAAAAATAAGATGAGTGAAATATTGAAATTAAATACATTTGTTTCTAAGTGAGGCATTGTGTGAGGCCCCACTTATATTTCAATAAATATAATAAACCTCTTCAAAGGGTTACAGTTTCAGAAGGCATCGTTTACTATGGATACAAGCACACACTATTCTGGAAAATGGACTTTATCATTTCCCCAGTAATATCACACATGAGACATGAAATGCACCGGCTGCAAACATTCCTGTACACTGCATGTGGTCATTAGGGTACCCCAAATAAACCCTGTAAAGGACAGTCTGACAGTCACCAGTAAGTACACAGTATAAAAGTCATTCCCGTCCTATAGGTTTTCCACTCTAATTCGGCAGCCCTGATTCTACTAATTAAGCGGTTAGCGGTTGAATGAGATGTGTTTTTTTTGGGTTGGGGTGAAAACCTACGGGATGGTAGATCACCAGGAACAGGGTTGGGCAGCCCTGATATCTTATACCAGTCACTCATAACTAGGGCATTTAAGTAACTGTATTATTTTGGGTACCGATTATCTGAATAAGGTGTGTTACACAACTCATGCCATAGTCAGAATACTTCAGAGTTTCTGGGCTAACACTGGGATAATTGTGTGCATGTAAACAGAGTCAGTTACATGACAGTTAAAGTTGCCGTAGAAACAGGCTATCGCTGCTTGCTGCACCTCCGTCCCAATGCTGCACACACGGCAGCCTGACTGTTGCAATGAGAGATTGCACTGCAGTGCAGGGCGAGGAGAGAAAGAGAACAAGGGGAAAAAAATACAAGACAAATATTATATATATAATATCACATCAGCGGCACATTTAAATTAGACTTGACCTCTTCAGTAAAAGCTACATTACATTCCTTCCCATCGTAACTGAAGGACAAATTTTCCTCTTCTTTAGTTTGAGTCACAAACCCTCCACATGATTGCAACCTCCAGTAGACATCACCATCCATAACATTGCATTCTTTGAAATGCTTGCTTAGCAGGTCTCCCTTCTGGGTGTTTTTCCTATTATACACCCCATGCCTTATTCATAAGGATATCCCCCCTTCTACTCTTTATTTTGTCAATCCCCATTTTCCTATTCATCCTTTCTACTGTAGGTGTTCTGTGGTTACCTTGGTCACATGGTTTCTTAGGTCACACAGAGCAAAATTGATGGTAAAACAAAATGAAAACAACCCAGAGAAGAGATATAATGAACTTGTATCAGTCAATACATCCCCAGGCATTTTCCTAGCTTCTTTTAAGCTAACAAAAGAGCGAGGGGAAAAAATTCATCCCTGGTAAGACAATAACAGAGACAAGCAATAAGAGGCTGACAACATTTTGAAGAGTTGCGGGATGAAGTACTGTACACATTACATTTCAACTGAAATCAGAAGTCTCATATCACAATATTGATTGAGGAGACTTACATAAACAGGAATTGTACTAAAGGGGATAGAGGTTAGGAAGAACGCTGAGCGGTTGTATGCTAAGGAACCTATTGGCCAGCTAAAGTTCTTTAACCTCTTAAGGTGTAAGATCACAAATATGTGATTAGAGTGTTCTTAACTGAACATTCTAATGCTGATGTAACAATCACTAGAGGCCACTGAAAGCAGTGGAGTTCTAGAACACTGACTTACAATTTTGAAGAAAAAAACATTACAAAAAAACAGTGTCTTTTTAAAGTGCCACTGAAGAGGCTAAGCTTCATTTCCCTGTGGTCTGAAGGGAGCTCAATGTGAGGGCTGAGCAGCGCAGTGTTGTGTATACATAAATAAACTGATGTGGTACAGTATCGAGCTGCCAAAGTTGCTATTTTCCATTACCACAAAGCTTATTGATGCATAAAAAATAATTCTTCTTGTCCTGCCATGAACAATAGGAAGACGCCCAATGAGGAAACAAACAAACAAAAAAAAAAAAGATCTTGTCATTTTGTCAAATGATATTCATTATGTAAATGACAAAATGGGCTATAAATGAGGTACCACCAGTAGCGATGGCCAATTCGCAACACCAGATTGCACTCTAGAGGTCTTGAGGGGTCCCCTGAAGATATAAATAGCTGGGACTCGGGACTTCATTTTGCAAACGAGACAGTGTCTGGGTCTGAGACAAGCTGCAGCAAGCAGCACATCCATGTCTTGCTGTACAGCCGTATCTGTATTTGCATAAAGTTTATGCCGCAATTAAATTTAACTGTATTGATAAACCGCGACTGCTGAAAGAATGACCATTGTGGGTGGTTAGAATTATTCTAATATTGCCCTTTGGATTTCCAGAATGTTTTCACCATTTTATTAATTTAACTTGTTACTGGCTTAGTACACAGTTCCAGGAGGAGAACAGACTTAAATAAATAAACACAAGAATTAATAAATGAATTCATTATTATCTGGCATCTTCGCTTCTGCACAGGTGGCAATAAAATGATTCCCAAAGGCCGGGTTGGTGCCTGATGATTTCAGCATTTATGGAGTTGTCTGTTCCACTTCTAACTGGAAGCTGAAAGGCTTGCTGCACCTCAGACAGTTTCAATCATTAAAACATACATTTCAATTCCTCATTAAAGAGGTTTCACAGTCCTGAGCAGAAACAGCTTATTCTATTTTCATGTCCGGACTGCGTTTCTGTTCATTTTCTCCACAACAGGGGATTCCACAGAGCTCACAAAAGTCAAAAGCACACGTGATGCACTTAAAAATCTACTGTATTTACACACTCACTCACGCCCACCCTCGTGCACCCACACCCACACACACATAAAAGCATTCACAGGTGACTGAAGGGTCATTAAAATCATTGCTAATTTAAGCCATGTGTTCCATACATTATTTAACAACATCGTTTTCTTCTGCATGGTACATGAACGGTTCATGAAGAACCTTTCTTAGCTCATTAAAACACTTGCTCCCCGCAGTTCCGTAACACTGTGGCAGCACGTTTGCATCTCACGGCCTCGAAATGTGGCAGCAAATGACGAGATGATATCTGATAACACAAACCTCATTTTCATAACTTTTTTTTTTTTACAAAAAAAGTGTTTTTTTTTTCCCTATAGAATGCCTCTTGATCTCCTGGGACAAGCAGCACAACATTCTAAAGTTCAAACTGCGAAGGAGCGCCCCTTCATTTTCTCCCCCCCACACACACACACAGGCGCCCGCCTGCGTTCAGTACAACTCCCCTCCAGCGCAATGTTTCTCCCGCAATAATACGAGCGTCATTCCACCAAAGCGCTCACATGCCTTCCCCGCGAACAGCCAGCCACAGCATCCGCAGAAAAATTAACGAGACCCACTTTCACCCAATACCGAAGCCTCGCCACACGTGTCAACTGGAAAAAAAATTATTCATAGTTAATCTTTCACTCACGGATGAGCTGGAAGTGGCCTTCTGATGAGCAGAAATAACAAAAATTAAAAGGACAAAGTAATTTACGTTGACGGCAAGGGTTTTAAAAACATGATGTGTTATTTTCCAGGCAAAAGCAGAGGGATTTGGGCTGAAACTTAACCTTCAGTCATCTCTGAGATTCATACTGTCGTTTACTAACACGAATACCACCGGTTAAAAATAAATCCTTTCTGTGGATAAGATATAGTGCGCCTAAAAATACTGTTGCCAGTGACAACTAGATACAGTACACTTGGCT